>NC_137596.1:6937827-7537827 GCF_963210335.1 Falco punctatus
GCATCATGAAGCAGTCTGGATATTCTTGGGATCAAGACCTAAAAGCGAGATATGTTACATCCCCACCAAGGGTCTGTGCCTGTCTGGGATTGACTTCTTATGCAAAGCTGGGATCAGCCAGGTAATTGTGCGCTTGCTGCACTGTATGCACAGTGACATCCAGCCTGAGCTGGTGGGGAGGAGCAGATCTATGAAATAGTCCTGGACAAATGGCACAGACAGCTGTGGGGTAGGACAGAGGTGCTGGCAGGCAGGAAGGTTTCATTTGGATGAAAGGGCTGGGTCTCACCCCGGTTCTGTCTTTCTATCCTGTCTGCTGTGTATTCAGCTGCCCCAGGGAGAGCCCCATCTAATCGCTGGTGCACTAACTTGCATCCCCCAGGTAAATCTGGAACCCGAGTCAGTCTCTGGGCCCCGTTTACTGCAGCTCTGAGTGAAGCTGGTTTGCTCAGAGAGAAGTGCACACTCTTCTCCTGTCCTTGCCTCCTCCTCACTTCAACCTGATCCCTCCATGCTCTGCAGAAAACCAGCATAACCACACACAACACCTCTGATAAGCCATTTGCTCAAAGATCTGCCTGCATCTGTAACCAGTAGGGTTCCCTTTCCATTTATCACCTCCCCACACAAATCCCCACCTATTTCACAGCAGGCTAGCTAAGGCGCTCAGCAATGTGCTGCCTTGCTCACAGACACGTTGCAAATCAATGGGAAGGAGTCGGGATTCTTCTCCTTTCTTTATGCTGGCGGCTTTGAAGCCTTCTAGCTGCCAGCCTTGCTAGAGTTAATGTTACGTTTGTGCTGTTGCATCACTGTTTGTAGGCTGATACAGGCTGCCTGTCCAAAGCAGCCTGTCCTGGCACAGAGCCAGCTCGAGGTAAGCCTGTCTGCGACCTGGACTGTCACCCTGAGCCAGTGGAAGTAGTTAGCACTCGCTGGACTCTTTCTGCCTGCTGAACCTTTGAGCCAGACAATGAGATCAGATGATGCATATTTATAATACACCCCACCTGACACATTCCAGAGAGCCTGAGACACAGGCAAGTTCACAGAGCTAAATTAAACTGAGTTGAAAAGCTTGGCAGAACAAACACATCTCCAGTTTGGTTTTAAAGACAAGAGCAGGATTGGCTAATTTGAGACACGCTCCAATAGCACACATGCCCCCAGGCACAAGCGGGTTCAGAGCCTCATGAGCCTTGTGTTTACAAAGAGTTAATGAAATGCTGTTCCCAGGAGAGCCGGAGACTGGAGCTGGTAGAGCTGATGGGCCAAAGGGTAGGATAAACAGCAGGGCTTGCAACTCACTGGAGATTTTAGAGATCTGCAGTCTGAGGGAGGAGAGGTGGGGTAGGTTTCTCTGGGGGCAGTTCCCTCACTGTGTATATTAAGTGAATCTCTTGCAGGGACAGCTAAGCATCCAGAAGATAAAAGGGATTAAGAAGGGAAAGGCACTGCTTGGAAAGCTGAGCCAGTGGCACTGGACATTAGCATGTGAGGTCGAAGTGCCACCCTGCCTCCTCAGCAGCAGCATTGCCTTCATCCATCAGAGCCGGCTCCAAATCTTCGTGCCCCTTCCTTTTGTCCCGGCCTGAAGTGAGAGGAGAAGGGGAGCGCAGCATCTCATTCTCCTCCCACCTAAGCTGCGCTCAGGCCTTGTTCCAGCTCAGATCCTTGCCTGACTGCAGGTGGAGGTGACCAGGTTGCAAGAAACATTTGCAAAAGCACTTCAGGGTGAGCAGAATCCATCCCTGTGCAAACACAAATCAGCGTTTGCCGGTCAGTTTGCAGCCTGCAGCACCACTTGACCCCTGCAGTATCCAGAACCAGCTCTATCAGCCAGTGCTGTTCCTCTGGTGACATGTAGCGAGAGAAATAGGGGGAGTTAGACATCAGCATGGGCAAGAGGAGCAATTTGGTTAGCAAAGGTGGCTGACAGGGTTTTCTGAGCAGGAGGAGTGTCTGAGCTCTACTTGGTGACAAAAGCATAGCAAGAGCAGAGCTGATCCAGTCACCCTCCCCATCCCTGCCTCCCAGACACTCCTCCAGCTACAGAAAGGGCTCAGGACCCCACCCCACTTGCTGCACGAGAAGGTGCTTCTGGTTTTGTGCCACCCCACAAGCTGGAGATGCAGCCAGCCAAACAAAGGTTAAACACCAAAGTGAAGGCAGAGCTGCTCTTCTGCCTCCATGCCCTGATATAAGTCAGAAGGAATTTTAAAGCCGTCACAGCCTCTCCCCAGGGGTGTTTGTTGATGTAACTCATTTACACAATTAGCCACCACACATGGGAGTGCCAAGCCATGGCTGCCGTCCCGCCGCTGCACAGGGCTTCAGCCTCTTTCCCCTGGAAATCCCCCCTGCCCAGGGATGCTCGCCTCCCACAGCGGCTGCTCCGCTGGCTGCTGTGCCTCCCCGTGCATGGCCCAAGCAAACGGGGGCTGGGGGGGTCTCAGTTATATGGTGTGTTTTAAGCGGGGCCAAAACCCCAGTGTCGCCAAGGGTGGTTAGGTAAACAAATGCTCCTGACTGCTCTCTGTGTTGTCCTTCCTCTCCCTCCCACAAGTGGCAATCCCTCACAAGGGCCAAGCCCCTCTAGGAGTGACCTGATACATCCCCTCTCTAATTCCTCTCTGCTGCAGACCAGATGACCGGGTAGCCCCTGGGCCCTGAGTGCATTTGGAGCATGGGGATCCATCCCACTGTCTGGGTACTAATCACAGCATCCCTTTAAGATCTCTGCCCACTTCGCTTTCGTCTCTAATTTCTGCTAGCCCAACCGGCACTTAAAGACTTCGCAAACCACCTGCCTGTCTGATGAGGTTTTGGGAGAGCTTGGCAGTGTGATGCAGATCCAGCCCTTGCTGGGGTGCCTGCTTTGAAGAGCATGCCCACTACAAGGGGACACATGGATATGCTTGATATTAGTGGAGATTTCACACACATTCCAGCAAAGGCAATTGCTTTGCCATTCCCCGAGGGTGGAGGCATCTCCGCTCTCTCCAGTAATGACCAGCTTTCTCCCTTTCCTCTCCTGCAGAGGAAGCAACAGAGTCATCTTTGGTTAAGTAGCATCTGGTTAAGTAGCTGCTGGCTGCAAAAGCATGTCTGGAATGCGGCTTTAACTCCTGGTGACCTTGCCTTGCGATGCTTCCCAGTGGCCACTAACAGGGATGGGGTTTGGATAGCAGCAATAGGAGCAGTGTGTTAACCCCATGGGATCCAGCAGGACTGACTTCTGCAGAGTAGCTGTTGTAGTGGGAGGTCCCCTGCAGATACCTCTTACTGGGCTGGTTTTCCTTCCACTCCTGGAGCAAAATGTAGCAGTTGTTAAACAGCACCTGGAAATGTGGTTTGAGAGCTTAGGAAGGAGCTTAGCAAAGTCGTTTCTGCGCAACAGTGAGAGCCAGTTGTTAAGAGGGTGCAACAGCAAGCAGTTATTTGCAGTGGTGCCCACCCACAGAAACTGAGCCCCTCTGTATGTGCACACGCATGCTGCTTCACTGCGCTTTCCACCCAGCCAAGGAATATCTGCATTAACCCCGGATTCTGGGATGTCCCTGTCTCTCTGTGCCACTCGGTGGCTCTAGCAAAGAGGGGCCAGAAGTGACCTTGTTGCCTTAACCCATCAATCCAAATCCAGCACAAACCTCACGCTGCCTTTCCTCCACCCTGCTTGGCCAGCTCCACTGACCCCTCTGCCTTTCCAGAGTCTGGGCCCTCACAGCTCAGTGCAGCAGTACGGAGAGTACCCCAGCCTGTTTTGGGGGAGAAGATGGGCCCTGGAGAAGATGGGAAATGTTATCTGACGTTTCCTCTGCCTCCCAGCCCTTAATTTTAGTTCTGCTTCATTTCCTTGCAGCTCAGCAGAGTAATGAACAATCAAGTCCCTTTAGTAATTTATTTCTTGTGCTGTACGGTTTCGAGGAGGTGATGACACTTGAAATTGCCTCTCCTGGAGGGATGAAGGGGCCAGATCCTGAACCCCATTACACCAGAGTGTGTCTTTCTTGATCTTAGCAGCCTGCTATAGCTGCCCAGAGCACAGCGTGGTCCCAAATCCATGTTTAGCCAGAGATACAGCCCTGCTCCCTTGATGAGTCCATTAAGGTCATGCTATTACAAGCAGCCACCAGATGAATTCTGTCAAATAGAAGGTACAGGGACTGCAGCTCAGAGTCTTATCATTTGCGTTAATAGAGTTAATTTGCTCAACAGTCTTCAGCAGCGCTCCTGGGAGGTCTCGATCTGCTTGGCCACATGCCCTGGGCCATATTTGTCTCCTGTTGTCTCTGGGGTGCTTAACAGCACGGGGCAGCTGTATCTTGGATGTCCCCAAAGGATGAGATCAGCTCTCTGTTAGCATCTATGCAGAGAGACGGCTGGGAGTTAGGTGCAGACACAGGGTATGTGCGGCAGGGCGAGGAGGAACTGCTCCGCTTCTGTCATCTGGCCAAAAGTGCACGAAGAGTTGTGCAAATGGGCAGGTGGACAGGGCTACAGTTCCCCCATCTCCCCTGCTAGCTGCAGCAGCAAGTAGGGCTGGAGGCTGCTGTGTCTCTTCACACCCCCCCTTCCCTTCTCTCCTCTCCCACAGCTTCCCAAATCCCCCTGAGACCTGCTGCAGTCCCGACAAAAGAATGACTCTTCAGCTCCTGGAGCTGCCAGCCATTCTGGAGTGATGTGCCAGAAGGGACCTACTGGATGCTCATGTGGCTCTGACCTGGACCCTAGTGCCAGCGCCTCCCCTCCTGCTCCTCACACCCATCTTCCTGGCAGCGCAGAGGGTGAGAGCTGCTTCTGCCAAGCCAGGACAGTGGCTGTGCCTGCACTGACTGCGCCAGGGCAGCTGCAGCACCTCCTGGCTGCCCCCATCCAGTCGTGCTCCAGCAGAGAGACAGCGACGCAGGAGGCAACTCAGACCATATTCCTGACCCTCTTCCTGATTGCTCCATCCTGTTAATGGCAATTAAAGACTCCCAACTTACCTTCCCTCCTAACTTATTAAAAGCCTCCCAAGTTCTGCAGGATATCCTCTGCCTTAGCGTGTAACCGATCTTTAGCCACGTAACCTTATTCAGCTGGGTTTGTTAGCATGCACATGGGGAGCTTCCTTCATTTCCAGTACAGGTCAAATGGAAAAGCTGGGTATGAAGGAGCAGTTGTGAAGGACAGGTGATTGATACAAGAGCTAGGGTTACCCTGGGGAATACGACAGGAATAACCAAAATCTCTGCAATGCTCTACAGGCACTTTACCAGATGGATGTGGCCAAGAGGATGATTCAGAAAAGGCAAAAGATTGGAATAACTATTCATGACCTGTCTCTGGAGACCAACAGACATTTGTTTGTGGTTTCTGAGATGACAAAACAATATCTGCGTGTTTGAGGAGAACAAGCTGAGGAGCTTGCTGGACATCATCTCCTTGGATACTTCACTTATTATAAGCAAACAGGCTGAAAGACTTAGCTGAGGAGATCCCTAACTCACTGCTCTTAGTTTCTATTAGTTGTTAAAATAATTAAATTCTAGAAGGTTAAATTCTAGCAGACTGGAAGAGGACTGAGAATTACTTGAATACTATAGGGTGATATGCTGGCACCAAAGAAAAGCCTAACACAGGTTCCAGTTAATAAAGAATTAAAAGGCAGGAATACAGTCGATGCCAGTCTACGTGGTTCATGGGAAATAGGTCTTGTCAGTCAAACACAATGCCATCTTTTGCCTACTAAACCAGTCATCTCATCAAAGTAAGCGTAGAGATGGAATAGAAAGTAGATTAAGGATTGCTAACTGACAGGTCTTAGAAGGAGCTGTCAAGAAGGAATCACTGTCAGTGGGCACATTTCTACAGAGTCCGCAAGGAGGGGTGGTGGGCCAGATGCTGCTCAGTCCTTTCACAGGGCTTGTGGGAGCAACGAGCACCCCAGCGCCTTAGCAATGCCTGGATGAGAGAGGGGTCAGCGGATTTGTAAAGAAGCCCATTAATAGACACAGGACATTGTAATTCAGCCATTGCAACACTCCGCATCGCTGCTGCAGCACCTGTATTTTTAAAAGGAAGAGGACCCAGAAGGGAGGAACAGAGAAGAGGCCTGAGTATAGCTTTTTGGTAAGTCTATTGAAACTGGACTTTAAATGATGTTCCCTAACGCCTCCCTGGTGAGAAAGAAACTGGTGCCGACCTGCAGCAGGGGAACAAGCAAGGTCTGGGAATTGAACGCAAGAGTCCCAGAGGCTGCCAGAGCTGATCAGTCACAAGGTCATGCTGGAACCCAGGGACAAGCCTTCCCCCCCTCTACATCTCTGTACCCTCTCCGACACAGGGAGGGTTAGGGGCCTTGAGGAAAGAGCATTCTAGGGGGGGGAAAGGGGTCTCAGAGCCCCTGTAGTGGAGGGTGCAGAGCTGCCTGCTCATGCTCCTCAGTCCCCTCCACGCATCCTCCTCTTCAGCTCCCCCTGTTCTGTTGCTCAGGTAACACTTTCAAGGCAGGTCCTCCAAGCAAATTTTTAGGTCAGTTATAATTGGGAAACCTTGCATGGAGCTATAAAACATCAGTTAATATGCTGGAACTATCTAGTTAAATGCCAATTATAAAACCCCATAAGCTCCTCAACTCAAATATATTAATAACATAATTAAACATTTATTGCTTATGCAAATTAAAAGTTAAGTTAATCGGACATCAACGAAACCCCAGGAAGTGACCATTTAAGTGACTAATTTCTATTTAATTATGTTTCCTTCCTATTATAAAGCCCCCATGCCATTAGTTCTGAACTGCTCTGCAGTGTTTACTCGAGCCATTCAGACTCGGCATTCCCGCTCCAGTATCCATTGATAATACCAGACAGCTGCAGCAGTCGTATCAACAGCCGTGGCCCTCGCACAGCTGGCAGCAGCTGGATGGGGTGCCCCTCCTACTTGTTGCTCCTTCTCCTGCCTCCTCCTTGGCTAGGCTACCAGAATGGGCACGGCCAGAATTAAGTCTCCTCCAGATTCTGCAGATCCAGGCGGGATGGTGGAATGGGTCTGCGCCGGAGCCGTGGAAATGCACGTGCTGGGGATGGTGACAGCGAGTGTGGTTTGTACGTGTCCCATCAGCAGAAGTGTGCTCCAATGAGCAAGATAAGGATATAGATCTCTGGATTTAAATCTCCTGAGACCAGCTCTGAGCCTTCTCCCTGGTCCTCCGCACACCTTTGCTGAAGTCATTTCGCTTCTCTGTATCAGCCCTGCTTGGGGAAGGGCACCCTTCTGCACAGCGGGGAAATTACGGACCTTGGGGGATGAGTGCGTCATGATGGGATCAGCTCCTTGGGCGGACAAAACTCTGTGCCAGCAGAAAGCTACTGTAAAAGCAGCAACTGAAAGGGCTGGGAGATACAGTAGGACAATGAGATGAGGCCAGGAGATGGGAAATGAAGTGGTTTTTCCCTCGTGCGATGGAGACATTTCCCCTGGTGAGCACAGCCTGTGCAGCCAGGGCCGTACAGCTGGACTCCTTCCCTCCAAGTGACAGGCAATCAGTTAAACCTGACAGGTGTGAAGTTGGCAATTTTCTTTTCAAAACTGTGAGATAAACAGGCTGGCAGGAGTTTGAGAGGAACAGAGAGATAAGGGAGAAATGGAAACATTCAGGTACCCTTTTACCATGGGGCTAGTGGTGTCTCACAGGCAGATGGACGGGGGAAAGAATTCACTTTGCAAAGCTCCAGATATACCAGGGACTCAGGTGCAAGGCTAGGAGCAAGCTTGACAACCAGGCACTAATGAAACGGAGAAAGCCCTTCCTCTTACAGCTCCTCAAAGGGTACTGCCTTTGATCTCTTAAGATTTGATCCATACTCATCTCCCGGAATTCAGCCAGCACTAAACTGCCCCTCCTGATCTCACCGGCAAACCACAGGACGGTGTTTTCTGCAAAAAGAGCATTAAGTGCCTCTTTCCACGCAAGCCATTTTCTTCCCCAAATTCCATACAGTCCAGACAAAACCTCTGCCTGTTTCCTATGAGGATCTGGGTTTGGTTCAGCAGTTGTGAACTCTCTGGAGCAGGGAGTGTGCCTGACTCACCTGGCGCTGGGCTTGGATGAGGCCACAACATCTACCTCAACTGCTGCGGCTAAGGGAGCAACTCCAATGGCTGGTATCCATAAATTACTACTTTTCAATAACTAGCCCCTGGGGGGGCGGGTATAACATTGTAAACCTACATTTTAATCATGTACACATTTACCTTGCTGTGCCCCTGCTTTGCTTGCACAACCATGCCCGACTCTGATTTCTGCTAGCTAGCATGTAAAATTTTAGGAGTGCAACGCATACCCAGTTTTTTTTTACGGGCTGATCCTTGTTCTGCAAATACTATGTAAGAAAGAGCCTGCAAGTAAACACGTCTGGGAAGGCTGTGAAATGCCTTGTTTGGAGGAGGAGTGAACCAGCCCTCCTTGCCTTCTGCCAGGCACCGCCGAGGGCATTTGAGGCTCAACAGCACTTCTCCATGTCACAGGTCCCCCGGCTGGAATACATTTGCATAAAATAATTTCCTCTAACAAATATGTTCATACAAATCAAACTCAAGATTGCAAATACTCTGAAACCATGAAAAAAACTAATCAAACTTATTTGTTACTACAAGTAATTCACCCCGCGCTGTTCTAAACTGGCAAGTTTCTCTCAGTTCAATTTATCCAGCACTGGCTCTAGGAGAATTAAATATGTCACCTTGAGTGCTCCAACTTGAACTCGAGCATAGATTGCCTCTTAACTCACAATGAATTTTGGATCGAAGCTCACATATTTCTGGACTGCTGCTCTATGACCTGACCTGTCTCCAGTGCCCCTCAAGCTCCCACCTCGTCACAGCTAGCCTGGTTTAACATCTCCTGGTTAAATATCTCCTGGTTACACTGCTTTTCCTCTGTCACTTGGAGCCCTTTGGCTCTCGCACTTCCAGTTCTGACTCTGTCATGAATTCGGATCCCTGGGAGATCCACCTGGTTTTGAGCGTTGTGCCAGGCATTAACCCCAGGTTGCTTGGTAACTCCCTGATGACACTGGACTGTATCTCACTCTCCCTACAAATCCTCCTTGGGTCACATGCATTTGTATGGGTGGAAATAAGTGTAACTGCACCACAGTCGGAAAAGTTGGACTTGCACCAACTGGGAACCTGGCTCTGTATCTTCATCACGGACACTTCATCCCTGATCTCTGTGTACATCTCCCTCCCTGGAGATGTACTGGACACATGCTCAGCTGTGGGCATACAGCCTAAACGCAAACACGAGCTTCTTGTTCATCTCCTCCTGCCCTGAGCCAGCTCCTCCCCTGACCCTGCTGGCACCTCTGCTGATTGCCAGGGCTCTGAAGTTGCTTCTGTGGCCAGCAGCGCTCGCCTGCAGAGATGTGGCTTTGAGAACAGATCCAAGCCACGCTGCCATTTTTCCATGGGCTACAGGCATTCTGGCATTCCGGTCCCCAACGTGTTTCTGTTTCGTTCCAGAGAAACACAATACTTAGGGGCTGCATGGGAGTCTGTTCCCGCTGTGTTCAGCTCTCTGCAACCTGAGCTGCTGAGAAGAGGCCCCATGCAATGGGTTTTATCCATCAACGCTTAACTGTAAGACGTGGCCTGGGAAATCAGCACAGCATTTCCCAGGGGCTCATCCCAGCAGGACCATGGGCAGATAGCCCCTCCTATCCTTCTTTCCATCTTAGACCCCCCATCTCGGCTCTCTGGTGCTCTTCTTCTTCCTCCCCTTTCTCCCCACCCCCAAACTTGGCTGATGTGGCTGAGCCAGCGACTGGGGATCCAGTTCTGTAGGATGCTGCCCCTCTGCATTGCTGTCGTGGTTGCTCCTGGGGCTACTGTCCTGAACTGCAGCTGAAGCAAAGCTGCACTTCCAACAGCTGTCATTGCTAAGAGGACCTGGCAGAGAGGGGCAAATGAGAGGAGTAAAATATGTGGATATATAGATACAGCCCAGACAGTGGTCACAACTCTGCTGGCCACACGGAAGCCTGATAATAAGTGTTCCCGGCTTTTCCTCCCTTTTCATCTGAGGAAAGCCTCCCCCAAGGCTATCCCTAACCTCTTCCAAAGCGAGATGCTCAGCACACACCTTTTTCAGCAGAATGACTGAGAACTGGCTCCGCTAGTGGCATGGGGTTTGGAGGGAGCCTGTGCCAAGCAGCACACAATGCATTGATCATCGAGCCTGTTATCAAAGAGCCTCCTGCTGCTCTGGCACATGCTACAGGCCTGCTTCGCTGCCGACGGAATGAACAGTCTGCACCAAACCACTCCTTTCCAGCCTAATTCTGAACACTTCCCTCTCCATCCAGCTCAACTCTTCAAAATGGAGACCAGTTCAAGTGCAGATCTGGATCAGGATCCCTCTCACTCTGGGGAGTACTGTGTTTTGGTTCAGATCTCCAGCAGATCACCCACAGGCTGAAGCTGGGTGCAAAAACCCTTTTCCAGGGAGTATTCCACCCTCTAGGCCAGGGACATAGCAAAGTGCCAGCTGATAACGGTGCAAGGACGAGCACGCACGTTTCCTCTGATTTCTTGCTTGCTTTGCCTCTCCCTCCCTTGAAAAATTCTGGGTGTTGCAGAGGTGTCTGGCTCGCTCTTTGGGAACAAGGCTTTCTTTGTAGCGTGTATTTACAGTCAGGAAGCAGGAGGAAAGGGGAAAGGCAAACTGTTCTTCCCAGTGCAGGGATCAGTAATGGAGATACAGGGATGCGGTTTGACTGACCCCACCTCCCAATGGAGCCTTAGCATCCCTACAGCATTTAGATGTTTTTGATGCACAATCGTCATGGTAGTCCAGTATTGCACTATAGGAACATCCTGCTGTGTCAAATCAAAGATTGGCCTGGACCAGTATCCTGGCCCTGACATCAGCTCACATGCCTAGAGAAAATGTAAGAAGAGAACAAGCGTGTACTGACATTTTTCCAATAGCCTGTCCCATCTGCTATAGCAAACAGCAACTTAGTGACTTCCTAAGCTAGAGACAGTGTAGCAACTTTTAATAGTTTTTGATGAATTTTTCTTCCCTAGGTTTCTCTAGCCACTTTTCTAGCTCAGGTTAGCTTTTGGCATGAGCAGCATCCTTTGACAAGGCATTTCTCCGCTTACAGTGATAAGGGGAAACGCTCCCACCTCCTCTTGTCTATCTTAAATCTGCTGTCCAGGAATTTCACGCAATATCACCTATGTCAATGGCAAAACCAGTCATTCCCTGCCTACCTTCTCCAGGCTGCTTGCTGTTTTGGAGATCTTAACCCTTAGCCTTCAGCCTTCACCTGCAAGCAAGTCCCGTTACACAATACAGCATATCATGGGAACAGACCAAGCTTGTTGGAAAGCAGATGCCATTCTGTGGCACAGAAAGCAGTTCTGCTGCTGTGACTCTCCTTACAGCTACCAGTCACAGGTTGCGGAACGACGCAGTCATAGATGCACACACAAAAAAGGAGAATGCCTCTTTTTTTTAAAATTCTTTATTTATAAAAAAGTACATTTTTTTCCACAGCTGAGCCACTATTGGTTTTTATACAAGTAAAAGGAAGGGTGATGCAACACCCCGCCCACACAAATTATAACCATGAAAATGCCCCCCCCCCCGACCCCAAACAAACAAATTACAAAGGATGGAAAACAAAAACCAAACAAAAATCATAAAAGTCCATTACATTATTATTATTTTTATTTTTTATTTTTTACAAAAGCACTTACAACACAGATTACAAAAAAAAAAAAAAGGTGGGGTTGGGGTTGTTTGTCTGTCTGTAGTCTTTATTCCACAATGATAATTACAGCAAGAGGAAGAAGAAAAAGCGAGATAAAATCACTGGAGTTAAGGAATCATGTTAAAAAAAAAAGAAAGGCAAAAGAAAAGAAAAACCAGATCCTCAGCGAGAGCACCTCCACCAATAATAGTTCATGCTAGTGGAGGATCTGACTCCATATGCTTGTTACATTCACCCCCAGGTAAATTACATATGGAAAGTCACACTGGTCCAAAGTACAAACTCATCCCCCTCTCTAAGGCTTGGGTTTCCTTCCCTTGCTGGTGGACTGAATTCTCCCCTTTGCCCCGTGGCAGAAGGCAGCACCCCCTGCTCCGGCACCCCAGCCCTGGCTGTGTTGTGCCCCGGCCCTTCCGCCAGGTCCAGCCCTTGGTCCTCCCCACCCCGTGCTGCAGCCCCTGGGCAGGGGCCGGGAGGTTTAGGAGTGATGGTGAGGCAGTGGTTGGACCCTAGACCTTCCTTCGCACCCTCCCCTGCCCCAAGGCTTTGCCTGCCTCTCCCAAGGAGTAGCTCAAATTGACAGCAAATTGCATTAAATACGAAGGGGAGGGAAAGAGGGGGGTGAAACTGCAGGCTGGGGGAGGGTAAAGTGCTATCGTAAGCCCCGCAGAATAAAGAACATGCATCAGTGCACATGATGCTGGCAGCATCTCCTCTCCCCAGCGGGGCTCACCGCCCAGCAGAGCAAACAGACCCAAGTGAAGGTGGCCGCCTTGCAGTGAATTTGAAGCTGCTGGCAAAAGGCGACAACCTGCCCCACTGCTTCTCCTCCTGGGACAAGATGGGCCTGGGATGCCAACCCCATTTCCACAGTAAGAAACCTCCGAGCGCCGTGCAGCCCGCAGGCGTGCCACTCGTGCCTGCCCGCCACTCGTGCCCACCACTCGTGCCCACCTCCCGCACTCAGCCGGGCAGGGGGGGGGTCCCCTCCGCTCTTTGAGCATCACCACCAGTGCTGAAACGCCGAGAAGCTGTGTGTGCGCTTGTATATAGAAAAGAAATACAGCAAAGGAGAGCAGCAGCCCCCATTCTAATTGCATTCCCTTCTCTAATTGCTTGGAGATCAATCTTTTGCATCCCTCTCTCTCTAACCCTCAGTGATTTCTGCTGAACAGTTGTTGTGTTTCTTTTTTGACTCAACATCAGGAAAATGGCTCCCTTTGTCCCCTATGTCTTTGCAATCAATTTGGTGCTACCATTCCAGTTTGTTTGATTTTTTTTACTAAGAAATCTTCAAGTTTTTGGTTTTTTTTTTGTTTTATTTTTTTTCCCTTGGCTGAACAAAAAATGATTTAACAACAGGGAAAAAAAATATCTCATAATTAAATAAGGGAAAATAACATCACTAGGGTGAATTGCAATGAATAATCCTAGAGATAAGCCCCAGCAGGAAAACAGCTGGGGTGTCTTTGTACATAAACTACAGGCTTGTTTTGGGTTGTGACACAGATGTGTCTGCTTCAATAGGGCTCCCTGAGTACACACCGGGAAGGAGCTGGGGGCTCAGCTCAGCACAAATTCACCTGCATTTTCTTCGCTGAGGTGGTGGGGAGACCCTGAGTGACGTACCACAGGGCTCAGACTGACCTCCCTCTCATCTGCCTGTTCAGCTTTCCCATCTGCCCATCTTAATCTTGAGGTACCACAAGTTTTGCCTCAAGTTGCCATCCAAGATCAGGGCTTGGGAAGGGAAAAGCTCCACACTGTTATGTCTCTTCACTGGCAAGAACCCAGCAAAGGGATCTGGACAATGATCCCTTGCAGTGAAGGTACAGCAACTGGCCGTGCCTCCAAGGCCAACACCCAGTCCCCAAGCAGTGTGACGGTGCTTCCCAGGCAGAAAGCCAGCTCAGGTGTAACTAATGTGACACACCAGTTCAGGTCCAGCGTAAAACCGAGCTTTTCCTGGAGAGCAGCAGGTCCCTAGCACCTAGGCAGAGAGGCAGCCAACGCTGTGCCCACGGCAGTGCTGGGAACGGAGAGAGGATGGGGATGTACAGTACCCTGACTGGAGAGGTAGCCTGGGGTCCCCACCCCATCCTCCACCGCTGGCTGTGAAGCAGGGATGCCACAACGAACACCTTCCATCTCCCAACTGGAAGCTTCCCCTTGCTCTTTGCTGGGTCCCACAGGGATGTTTTATACCGTCTTAGCACCTCTGCCTCACTTGAGGCAGCCGGAGGGTCCCTCGGGGAGGTGACCCAGCTGGCCCAGCCTGCGAGCGCACATGAAAAGTGCGTCACCATTTAAAATCAACAGCTTGACTCCAGCCTGCCAGAAATCTGGCCCGCTGTGAGGAACAGGCACAAAGGGACAACCACCGCCATCCCCCAAGGAAAGAACAGGTTTCCCCTCTGCATCCTCCCCGCAGCCCTGGCACCAGGAGGCCCCTGGGGTCTCCATCACCCTCACCCTGCTGCAGAACCTCCCAGGAAGCAGGATGCACATGGTCTTCAATTTGGCATCTCCCCTGAGCTCACCCTCACATTTGGGTAGAGACAGGTACCACTTTCTTCCTGATGCTGGTGGAAAAGCTGATCTAATTCCCTCCAAGGGCCCCCGCAGAGCAATTTAACCCAGAGAAGGGAGTGATGCTATTACTGGATCAAAATGGCTCTCAGATGAAACATCAGTCTTTTTTTTTTCCCCCACACTTCTTTTTTCTTCTACCTTGCTATGGATTAATGGCTAATCACTTGGCTAATTACCAGCCCAAGAGTCTCTTGGCCAATTAGCTGACTTTGCAAGGGACAGCAAGATGCAAATCACTGCACAGAGGTGGCATTACTCCATGGCTGTGGGGATAATTGCACCAATGGACTAATGCTGAGGGGCCCACAGATGAGTAGAATGCACTGCTGAACCTTGAACTTGCAGGATACCTTGCTGCTGTGCCAGGCGATACTGTCTGAGGATCTTCCACTCCAGTCTTTCCCAGGTTCTGGATGGAAAATAATCATTTGAGCCCTCTTCTGAACCACTCTGATAAGCTAAGTGGCTGAGCTCTTTCCTAGACCTGTGCTGGTGCAGTACTGGGGAGCAAAACGTGATGTAGCAGAAAGAGAACCGTATATAGGCTCTAGCTTGGAAATGCCGTATCGCTCCGCTGTCTCCTTTTCTTCCTCTGAGTCCCACTGTTTTTCTGAGCCCCCATTCAGCTAATTACATGGACAGTGTGTGAATGGGCAATGAATAAGCCAAGGAGGCTACATCTCAAAAAACGACACCTCGAAGTGCAGGGCTAATAACGACCAAAGCATATTTCTTAGGGCACCTTGTTCGTATTTCCTGCAAGCCACATCTTAACTCAGGAACTGAGTCATACCGTCCCTTTGCTCCCAGGCCCTTCTGCTCCATTTGCAAGGCTTTGTATCTTTGGTGTTTAGGACACAGCTTCACTGTGGGCTAAGGCCCCACTGTGCTGCGGAGTCAGTGCAATGTGAATTCACTAGATCAGATCAGCGGCCCCTGCCTGTGACTAATGCAGAACGTGAAAGAATTGCTGCTGGACCCTGCAGATTTTATAAAAGGTTGTTTTATTCCAAATACATCTCCTTGCTGTTTTTATCTGTGCTGGGGGAAATTTGCAGAAGAGGGTCTGTGCCACCAAATTCCACTCTCTGCTTGGTCATGAACCACCCAGAGTCTGGTGTTGGAGGCGTTGTCACAACCCTTTTTAGAGCCTAGTTGTGAAATTTAGATCTAAAGGATTATTCACTTGAGAGATGGACTTTGTTGAAAATTATCTTTGAACCACAAACTGTGCAGGCTCTGAGCACACCCCATGTTACATTAAAGTAAGCTGTGGCTAAGGTTCAGTGCTCAGCAATGCTGCTCTGTCCTGATCCAGATTACAGGGTTCACACTTGGGGGAATTAAAGCCCTGTGTATGCTGTTATCCCAAGGCACCAGAGGGAAGTTAACCCAGCATTGCCAAGCCCACCACTAAACCACATCCCTAAGAACCCCATCTACACGTCTTTTAAATACCACCAGGGGTGGTGACTCCACCACCTCCCTGGGCAGCCTGTTCCAGAGCTTGACGACCCTTTTGCTGAAGAAATTCCTTCCAATATCCAATTGAAACCTCCCCTGGCACAACCTGAGGCCGTTTCCTCTTGTGCCATTGCTTGTTATTTGGAAGAAGAGACCCACCTCGCTAGAATAATCAGCCCCTACTAGTAATCAAGATACAGAGAGATGCTAGAGATTTCATTTCCTTTACTGGGACAATGCTTGGTAGCAGGGTGCTCTGGTGGCACTGGACAGACATGTGAAGGTTTACCCGTGTTTTTTAAGGTTTGGCCGAAGAGATCGCAAGGGAACCTCTGTGCCCTGCTTCCAGCGGACATAGAGCAGCCTTCCTGTGTCATTTGGCTGTTCCGCCAGAAGCCAGGAAGCCTGGAGGGCTGGCAGGAACAGCAGAAAGATTAGAGCGTAACAATTGGATTTCCCACTCCCCTACACCACTAACGCAATAAGAGCAAGCTACAGACTGTGGATGGCTCAGGCTGAGCTTCACGTTGTCTGGACCAAGCACCACACACTAAAGGAAAGCATTGGAGGCTGCCTGGATCAGAGATCTGACCTTGACTCATCTGCGTGGGTCTAACTCTCCACCCTCCCTTTTGTAGCAGGATAACTGCTGGATGCTATGGAACAAAACCCAGCGGGTAAGGCAGGAGGAGAATTAGTCCTGCTATTTTTAGATGTGCATGATAACACAGCTCAGAAAACTGGGGATTTCTTTTCAAACAAAAGATTTATTTATACATCAAATTAAAAAAAAAATAATCAACCCACAAAAAGAAAAATAAGCCCCAACCCAGTGAATCTTAATTTGGATATGGTCAGTGTGAGACAGAGGGCCCTGAAGTCTGGAATCCCATTTATTCACAGAGCAGAGATAGCAGCAATCCAAGCCTCCCCATCACAATGCAGTGGCTCAGGGGGAGGAGGACGAGATCAATACCCCAGGCTCACTCACTCCTGTGCAGTCTACCAAGCCTTTGCTTAGAAGAGGGATGCGAAACTGAAGAAGTGGCAATCAATGCAGACTAAGCAATATATCAAAGGGCCGAGGCTGTTGCTAGGAGAGTTAGAGAAAAGCACCCCCGTGCTCTGACCCCAAAGGAAAAAAAAAAAATAAAATAAGTGTAAACACATGACAATTAAGTCTTAGTGGTATAATAAAACTTAGGGGCCTGATCCTGTACTGAAGCCCTCAAAGACACTGAATGGTACCCTGGGAGATCTGCCCTGCCAGGGTCTGCAGACCAGAGCTGAAGGCAGTGAGTCTGTGGGAGAAGCAAAGTGGTATCGGTTGGTCCCCTCCCCTGGCAATGGCAGCAGGGTGCGTGCATGACACGCCATGCACAACTGTTGTGCCAGAGTTAACTGCTCTGTGGCTGGTACTAGCAACAACAGCAACAAGAACAAAAAGAGCCAGCATTTCTCTGAGCCATCACAGGGGAAAAAATGTCAGCAATAAATACTCCTTTTCTTTCTTTTAAAAGAACACTCAAACAAAGACAGAAAATGAAAAGCCAGGAAATAATGAATTGTAGGAGAAAAATGGCAGCTCTGTTTCCCTGCCCTGCTATCAGCCCATGCACCTGGGGTTTGTTCTAGGGCTTTTTCTCCCCCCTTTCTCCTCATTTTCCTTCTATTGAGTCATTAAAAACTGGGAGTGGATCTCCCCAGGCATGCAGTGGGCAACGGGAACGCTACCCAGACCCCACTGGAAAAAAAGTGATCAGGAAAAAAAAATAAATCAGTTCACCTGATAACGGCACCTATGTTTCCATTGCCATAAGCTTTCCTGGCCTCTGTCCTATAGACATCCCACTTGACTCCCTCCCAAGGTTAAAAAAATACAAAGAAGACAACATACAAACAAATTCCAGTGTTTCAGGGGAGAAGTGTGGGAGGAGGAACCTCGGGGAGGGAAGTGGGGCTGAAGGGCACTCTGAGACATGAAGACACAAACAGAGTGTAATATACAGGCTGGGCAACAGTCGTTAAAGCAAATAGTAACACCTAAGCCACCGACCAATACAAACACCACAGAAGGGGACGAAAGTCGTCAAGAGAAATTAAAAAGCAAAACCAAAACCGAGAAAATAATTACCCAACCTCCCACCTCCCATACGCCCCAAAAATGATCTGTAAGCAAAGCTGCCCTCCCGCCCTGCTCGCCCCAGCCCGCCCGTCCTGCCAGTGCTGGAAGTGTCCAAAGTCTCTGCTGAGCGCCTGGGGCTGGCCGGGGGCGTGCGTGCGTGTGCGGGGGGTGGGCGTGCGTGCAGTGTGTGTGCAAGCGGCTGCGGCACGCTCGGCTCCACTCAGCTCCGCTTGGCAGGGATGCAGGGGGAGTGGGAGGGCATCACTCGTGTGTGTGTGTCTGTGTGTGTGTGTGTGTGTGTCTGTGTCTCTGTGTGTGTGTGTAGCAATGGGGTGCCGAGCTACACGTACCACTCCTTTTTGGAAATAAAAGATCCATCATTTTGTGAGACCATGTTCTCCGCTATGTCGAGCTGCTCGGGGTCGTACTGGAAGCCGAGTGTCCTTTCGTCGTAAGGTTCAGGGTGCGCCTCCCCCTCGTCTACCGTGAAGTAAGGCCGCTTAGCATCCTCCTCATATTTGTTGGGGCCACCCAGCTTGCGCTCGCCTCCTGCATCCTCATCCTCGTCTTCATAGGTGCTGCCGCCCAGCGGGCCTGGCTTTTTCTCGTCGTCTGAGTCGTCAGGGTACTGGAGGTTTTGGGCCATGGGGGGGTGATGCTGCGGGATGCCGGCCTTGCTGTAGCCATTGCCGTACACGTGCTTCTTTGTGCTGTAGTCACCCTTGAAGGTGTGACGCCGGCGCCGGAGTACCACAAAGAGCACCACGGCCACCACCAGGACCAGCGAGACTCCTCCCACTATGCCCCCAATCACCGGTGTGGGGATGTTCGGCTGCACCATGGATTTGCGATCATCGATTGGAGACGGGGTGTAGGGAAATTCTGGGTAGGAAAAGACAGATGGAAGGGGGAACAGTGTCAAACCATGCGGAAACGCGCCCTCCCTCCATGCTTTCATTGCCATTTTTGGGGGGTGAGGGGGTGGGAAGATGAGGGTAAGGAACAGGGAAGGGAAAAACTAGGGAAAGGGGAAAAGGGTGCATCCTCACCGGGGGTCAGCGCACAGGAGCTCTGCCTTAGCAAGGGGAACGCAGCGTGCCGTGCCAAGCTCGCCAAGCCTCATGCAGGAGCCCAGCAGGCTGGAAGCAGTGTTTCCCTCCCCACCCAACCTGGTTTCTCCAGACGTGCTCAGATCCCACAAGCCCAGTGCCTTGAGTCCAGACGCTTTCCGTTTTACTGGGTGACACTTCAGGTCCAGTCTACCCAGAGTCTCCTGCTGGGGAGCATGACCCAAACCCCAGCCAGTGGTAGGCACCGAGCTGCCACAACTGCTCCCGTAGATGCCACGCTAGGCCCACCAGCTTTGCATCCCCCTCCTCGGCATCCCAGCCTGGCCTGACCCCAACCAGTCTAGGTCAGGCCAGAAGGCAGCAGCACCTTGTGATCTCCCCTCCCACCCACCCCACAAGTGATCTGCGGCTGTACGGTGCTGCTCAGCGTCACGGCTGGCTCCCGAACCCACTTGCTGTCCTGGCACAGCAACACAGACCTCCCCACTGTTTCTTTCTCTTTTGCTGTTGCTGTGGCCAGCATAGCACCGCTACTCATGCTAACCTTGTTCCTACAGTTACCCTGACCTATTTAAAAAAAAAAAACAAACAACTCAAAACAGAAAGAGAAAAGAGATGAGAAAGTTCTCTTTCGTGCAATTGAACACTTACACTTTGGCACAGATAAAGTTCGATCCAGGACTTAAATCAACCTTCCTAACACTCCCTTGACACAGTTACAGCCCCTGGCCAAACTCAGCTTTCACACGCTGCCTGTTGAGCATCCACGTCCGTGAGGCATTAAGCACCACGTGGCTGCCTCAGTCCTTCACCTGCCTCTGAATTCTGATAGCAGGCACCTGGTTAATGCCCTCTGGCAGCCTTGCCCTTGCACACCATGCCCAGACCCCTCACACCCCATGCTCTGACCCCTCGCACACCATGCTCAGACCCCTCACACCGCTTTTTCCACGCCCAAGACCTGTCTGCCAGCCCTGCTCTAAGCTGCAAGCCTTTACTGCTGCTCTGGAGTCTTCTGGCCCTCACTTTTTACCCTGGCAGACAAGGAGAAGTGCAGACCAAGTAGTAATTTCAGCACGCCCTCCCAGAAGAGCCAGGATGGGGCAATGGGGAAGGAGGGGCTCCAAGGCAGCAAATTTGAAAGGGATATGAGGCAGATTCTGCTTCCTGCTCCCTCTTCATGTGCCTGTGGGACTGCCTGCTGCTGGCAGCCACCTTTCTGCATCAGGGCAAGAAGTCCTGAACAAGCAAGAGCTGGGCAGGGAGTGGGTTTCCCTGAAGCACTGCTCAGCCCATCAGCTGAGGGAGGGGAGAAAAGAGCTTCCCCCGGGTAGAGGCGGTTCCTGAAACAGCTGCAGATTTTGGACAAGGATACTGAATTCGAGCAATTGCTGGCCTGATCCTGATCCTCGCAGCATAAACGTTTCGCTTGTGTTTGAGAGCTGTTTCATTCCCGCCTTTTCTGAGACATCATCCCAATAACAGCATCTTGGTTTCTGCAGTGCTGACTTGCCTTGAGCAAAGCCCCACGAGCCTGAAACCACACACAGAACAGCACACCGGGCAGACCAGGCTGGGGGACTGACAGATGGAGGGGGTCCCTGCTGCAGCCAGAATGAGGAGCAAGACACTGTGCAGGCAGCATCTCTTTCCAAAGACAGCCTTCAAGGCAGGAGCGAGGGCATGTGTTTCAGTACAGGGAGCTAGGGTTGGGTTCTGGAAAGCCAAAACCACATGTTGCATTAACAGAAGGCTTGTCACAGCCAGCTGGTTAATGCAAAACCTCTCTGCAGACACAGCAAGAAATGTCACGTCCATCCCATGGTAGTCCTGTTTGCTGAGGGCTCAGCTTGAACCACACAAGCATCCACACAGCCCTTTCCCCCCCTGCCCATGCCACCTCCCCAGGCCTGTCCCTTGCCACCACAGCCTCTGCAACCCCGGCGCCCAGTTCCCCAAACTGGGCACAAAGCAGGGGTCCACCTGGAGCTTAAAGTGAGTGTTGGGAAAGGCCCGCAAGCTGCCTCAGACCCCAGGGGCTAGATGTTTTAGCTTCCCCAGCCCCACAGCCTTGATCTGAAGCCTCTTCCGACCTCACTTTTCCCCACAGCGCACAGGGTCCCAGAGCCACCCTGCGAAGGTGGAGCGGCGTCCCAAGGGCCACCCCGGTCCCCGCTGCCTCCCCCTCTGGGACAGGCACAGCCCAGACGGGAGAAGCCCGTGCACCATTTCTGAAGGAGCTTGGCCCACTCTTCTCTTAAAAGCTTCCGTAACAGCCCAAGTTGGACGCATGAAGCCAAAGGGGGAATGTTTTCCTGCCTGCTCCATACAGATTTCTGGGCCCAGCACTCGCCCACACGCCAGCCCCGCCGCTGGCGGCCACGGCAGCGACACGGCGCTGCGTTGGATTTCACACGTTGTGCAGGGAACAAACTATTTTCTGCTCGGATCCCATCCCCGTCCTCCTCGCAGCGGCCCAGTAACCGTGCCAGAGAAAACAAAACCCAACTGTGGGAAGAGAGGGAGAAGAAAGATGGGAAGAGTGTGAGCCCAAAGCAGCCCCTTGCTACCCGCATGGCTTCCTCCCCCCGCCTCGGCCGCCCCCGGCGCTCCCCCGCAGCTGGGAGAGCCCAGTGGCCCCGGGGGGCGGCGGGGGGGAGCCCGGGCCGGGGGGCGGCGGGCAGGCAGGGGGCCTGAGGCAGGCAGGCCGCGGGCAGGCCGGCCTGAGGCGGCCGGGCGGGAGCGGGCCGGGCCGGGCCAGGCCCAGACCTGACACCGCCGCTGGATGGCGGCACAGACCGCGCCGCGGGCTCAGGAGCGGCCCGGCCCGGGGAGGGAGCCGTGCCCCCGGCCTGCGCCCCGGCCCGGCTCCCCCGGCACCCCGCGGCCTCCGTCACGGCACCCCCCGCCGCGCACGGTGCCCCGGTGCCAGCCCCACGGAGGGCATCCACCCCGCTACCCACCGAGCGCCGTGCCGGGAGTGCCAAGGAGGGGACTGCAGCCTGGGGAGCCAGGGGGAACTGTGGGAAAAGGATCCCCTTTTTGTGTTCGAGGGGTGCGTGAAATTTCTGGAAAGTGGTGCGAGGCCTGAGCGTGCTGGGGGCCCCATGTGAAAAATCCATTAGGAAGAGTCTGGAGAGAATTAAAGCTGCTGTGAAAAGCGGACTGGAGAAACAGGAGACAGCAGAGAGGAGGGAGGGGGAACAAGCTAAGCTTTAATGCCAGCATAAAAAACCTCCCCCCCCCCGCTACCCCCCCAGCCCTCATAAAAAGAGGGAGCGCTGTATGAATAGGAATTAAAGCAGCAACAATATCTGCCCGCTGCCTGGCGCTGCCAGCTGTTGCATTCAGCCCCGCTTTGCTGTTCCGGTGCCAGGAGCCGGGCGCTGGGGCGGCAGCTGGGAGCGCGGGCAGGCGGGGGGTCACCCTGGGCTGCGCTCTGGCACCCGGCCCAGCACACAGGGTCGCTTTGATCCCCGCTCCCTGCGAGGCGGAACGCTCCGAGCATCCCCCTGTCCCAGCTCCTGCCTCTCCCTGCAGCACCCAGGAGCGCAGGAGGCAAAGCAGGCCTTCCCCGCCGCACGAGTGGCTTCAAAACCACACGTTTTAAACATCACATCTTTCTTTTAATGCCTGGTTCCCAACAAAAATGAGACGTATGCAAATCATCACGCCTGTCCATCAATTCCTTATCTAATGCTTTTTGAACCTGCTGGCCAATTTCAGTGCTATCTGACAGAAGAAGAGCGAGCCAAAATTATCCCCATCGTAAAGGTCTTGGAGAGAACTGGAGTGGGATCCCTGGCAGAGGTGGGAGCTAAGCCTCATTAGACATCAGAGAACCCACAGGGACAAGAGGCTGCTCCCAAGGGCAGGAAGGGCCCAGATCAGAAAAAGGGTATTTTTAGTCACCAAGTAATTCTTCTATGATATGCAGATCCACAGGAAACCAGCTTTCAAAAGCCCTTCTGCTCATCGCACTGCTTAGATATTTTAAAAGATACTACTTCCCATGGACACATTTTTTCTTGAAGTCACATCTCCAACCTTTTCCCTTCAATCATATGGGCCAAGGAAACAGCCAGCACCAGCTGAGATTCTCACTGTAGCCATGGGCATTGAGGAAAATGTCAAACCCCATGAGAAATTACCTTCTGGATATGTGTCAGCCCAAGGGACTGACACTCAACCTCCTCCAGAGGAAGACCCTGGCTTTCCTTCTGCCTTGCAAAACCAAGCACCCACAACGGGAAGCAGGGGGCCCTTTGGCTGGCTCCAGCCAGGGCGAGCAGCAGCTCCGGGGAGGAGGAGGAACAACCTTCATTCCAATGGATTCATGGAGCTTCCCAGTTCCCAGATGGCCTCAGCAAATACAGTGGTGATCATGTGGGTTTTTAAGAGACAGATTGCTGACGGCAAACTTTCCCTGCCAGTACAGTCCACGCCAAATTATCCCAGGACTTTGACCTGCTGTGTTACAGACGTGGACATGAGTGAAGATAAGGAGATGCCTCTTGGACCTGCCTCAGCCCAGACAGCGCTGCAACTTGAGAAGCCCACAGCACCTAACTGCTGTCCTTTTTCCTTCACAACAGCCGTTGCACCGACCAATGCATGCCCATCTCCAGCTTCAAGCTATCCTGCCTTCCCTCTCCCTACCAGGGATTTCTGCTATCCTTGTGCAGACTGGGGTGGAGGCGGGGGGAGAAGAGGCGGTGGGGGTGGAAAAACCACTGGCAATTAATCCAGAAGTTTAGCAGCTGCCACTGGCATTTCAGAGTGTGACGGCTTTTAGGCCAGATGCCAAACGTGTCTTAGGTTTTAATCTCTCTGTCAGGTCACCTATCGCTTGTCAATCAAGCGCTGCTCCCACAGGGGCCGTTGGCACAGATGCCATCAGACAGGATGCAGCAGACGCTCCTGCCCGCCCGCCATCCGGAAGATTAGCATCAGAGAGACCCCCGAGGCTTGCTCCTCCCTAGCCCCCAGCCCTGTGCCTCCCCACCCAAAGCAGCCACAAGCACTTGCTGTCGCCCCTGGCCAGTGGCTGGGCTATGGGTGCACCTGCTCTGGGCTCGGGATTTAACGCTTCCCAGAAAGGGCTTTCTCTTAGCAAAATAGCCTTAGTAAAAGCCTGCTGCCGCATGGCACAGGGCTCCAGTGAGCCCCACGGGCTGTTTGCAGTGACCTTGCTGGGATGAGATCACTGGCGGTGTGGAAATAACTCCCTGCTTCAAGCCAAGCAAATGGGGGTGGGCCGTCAGCCCCTGCCAGCCGTTCCTCCTGCCCCACAGCCTGTCTCGCATCCAAGGCCAGGGCTGCCCGCCTTGGGCAGGGACCTGCACAGAGCCTCACACCCCCACAGCCCCTCCCCGGGGCACCCACAGATCGCCTCCTATCTCCTGGAAACCCGGGGGGTGCAGAGCTGGGGCTACACCAAGCAAGCAACCGGGGGAGCCCACAGTATCCCGGCAGAAGACCCCTTCCTGGCCTCAGGAAACAGGTGGGAGCAGTGCAGCAGGGAGGCTGATAGCAGTCACTGCCTCAGCACAGGCTCTGCTCTCCCTGCTCCCCCACCTCCAGCACTGTGATTGTCCTTCGGTTTTGATCTTTGCCTGGTGCTTGAAGGCCCAGAGGGAGAAAAGATGTTTTAACAACATCTTTCTCCTTGTGCTTCCTCTGGCAGAAGCCAGAACACAAATGCATGAATGTCCCCCCTGCATACGCACACAAATGTGTATGTACACACACACATAAGGGCTGGGGTATGTATACGCATTGCTACACACAAGCCCATACAGCCAAGCACATGTTCATAAATACATGCATATTCACTCACGCCAATGCGCTGATGCACTCGCGTCCTGCATGCACATGTGACTGTGCAGCAGGGCATCCCCGTGCGAGCATGCAGGTTTGAGAGGCCCATTTGCATGCCAGGATGCACATCAGGGTCACACGTATGTGTGTATATGTACATGACCAGCTGGCTGTGTTAGGACCACTGCAGCCGTGTGCAGGCACACAGGGACACACACATGCAGTCTATAACCACAGCCTTTTATTATGTCACCCAACCACCTGTAATAAATAGTTACATGTCACACTACATGGCTTGGCTGAGACTGACAAAGGTCCTGCAAGGCAGGAGACGCTATTATAGGAACAGATTGCTGGAATAAAATATTAAATTTCCACTTATCAATCTCTTTAATGCGCTGTAACTCTAATAGAAGCATTCAGCCTTCTCCCTTTGAACAAATCGCTCTCCCATGAGTGGGCTGAACTAGCCCCGCACTCCTCCTCTCTGGGCCCGGGGCTGGGAGGAAGGATGCTGGGTGGCAGAAAGGGGGAGGTCTGTACCCAGGGAGGCAGGAGGGGGAAAAGCCGCTGCAGGGCTTTCTCTGCATCAGCCTTTTGGTTTTTTTTTCTCCCAAGGCTGGCTGCTCACTAGATTGAACTCCATTTATTGCACAGAGCTCTTGAAAGAGGTTTTGTGGTCCACTGACAATCCCTAAATTGCCTGCAAGACCCAAACAAATGTACCTGTAATAGCTGAGCAAGGACGGCGGAGCCCTCCCCAGCACTGGCCTAATCGGTCCTTAGGGAGAGCTGGATAAACATATTCAGATCCATGAATTATTGAAACGTTTTTTTATGTGGTGGAGCCTGGCCTAATGGGTTGGCTGCTAATCCCTCCTAGCAGGGCAGCTGCGGGTGTGCCCTTCCTTTCCTCATTTAACCTCAACCCCACAATTCGGACCTTTGAGAATAAATTGAGATTACAGGCAGGCAGACATCATCCCAAAGTCATTCCCCAGAAATCCTGCCAGTCCTCGCTTCCCTTGCCAGCACTGTGCTGATCGAGCATGAGAATGATGCTCTACCAGTCCCCTGAGAAACCACCAGGAAGGGAGACACTTACCAAAGGCCAGAGGGGAACCCACAGACCCTCATCCCTAGAGGAGCACGTGCCGGTGCGAGCAAGTCGGTGCAGCCCACCCAGGCTGCGATGCTAGTGTGGCGCTGAGACAGACCGAACGCTAGCAAGTGGCAGCAGGAAATACGAAGAGAGGGCTGTACGTGGTGTGTGGGAGCATGTGTCCTGACACCGCGAGAGATACAGGGTGGTTGGATAGACAGAACGAAAGCAAGAGAAGGATATACAGGCTATGCAGAAATGGGAAATGAGACGTGGTGAAGACAGCCTGTTCCTCTCTAAGTCTCCTGCAATACCCATCCCACCTCCTCTGCAACTGGGGACAGAGCTCAGAGGCTTCTTCTCTCCGATCGCTGTTTCAAACGTGACCCAAGGTGCTAGTTACTGCACAGGATGGTTTTCTATTGCCGATGGCAAGCGAGTCTGCTCCGTTTGTACCTGGCAGTTGCCTGCACTGTCCCAGAAACACAGCACCTTTGGTGGCAACTCCCGTGGAAAGGCTAGTGGCTGAACGGATTTTGGGATTTTGTCCATGACCTCCCCTCTGCCCGCCACCCCCCCCCCCTCCCCGGCTTTGGGTGGTGGGCAGGGCTGGGCAGGGTGGATGCTGCTCCATGGCTGCCCTGAACAAAGAGCTTTGCTATTCTGGTGCCTTTCACTTGGCAAATGAAAAATCCCCCAGAGAAAAGCATATATCAGGAACAACTCAGCAGGCAAGGATCCAGGACAGGAGGTGTGAATTAAAGGCCTGCTACAGTGATAATGATCATAAATAAATACTTGGTAATTAGCATCTAATTAGCACATCCCATCCATTGACCTCCAAGCACTTGGATAGAGGAAGATTAGCCTGGTTTACCCATGTTACAGAACAGGGGAACTGAGGTGGTGAGGGTGCCAAACAGTGTTATTGCTGATTTCAGGAGGTCAGCTGCCTGGGCTTCATCTTTATGCTTGCTCAGCACTTACCACTTAGATAGCGGGTGGAGGGGGCCGAGAAGCCCGTTTCATCACTCTCAGGTTAGTCAATTCTTCAAGAACTAGGGTGGCTCAGAGAGGTGGCCTGCTATCAGAACAGCAGGCGCTCTGATTTGCTTCGGGCTGGACAACAGGAAAGGCTAACGACCCCGGGAACCTGGCCGCTATCTCCCATGCCTTGTGAGCCCCCAGTGCGTCTCATTCCCAATGGAGCCCACAGGTACCTGTGGTATTTGCAGGACGCAGGCAGCCGGCTGCTCTCCAGCTCACCCGGCTGCAGCCACAGTCCTGCTGGGCTCCCCAGAGAGCAGGTCTGCAGCTCCAACACCCCACGGTCCGGGCTGTGAGCCCAGCTAGAGCAGTGGCCGTGTGCCGTGATCTGTGCTGCCTGCCCACCTGGGGTGCTGGGGTGCAGGGGGAGCACCTGAAGGAGACCAGCGCTGAGTCCCCACAGTGCTGCTGCCCAGCTGGGGGGCCAGAGGGGAGCCCCAGCAAGTCACCCCAGGCGTGTCTCCCAGGCAGGCAGCGCCGTTTCATCAGAGTCACTCCCTCCCCTGTCCCCTGACAGCCCAGAGCCCATTGCAGTGTGGCAGTGCTCCAGCTCACTCCTGTAAGAGGTGCTTCCATCTCTCCTGAGACCCACACGCTGGTCGCTGCCTGTCATTAACCCACTGACAAAATGAATTGCTTCTTTTACTCCAAAAGGAAAGGGGTAAAGTTCCCTTCCCTGCTTTCAAAGCACTACCATGTTTCCCCTTCGGTGCCACCTTGCGATATCACTTTGTCTCTCTGAAATCAGGCTACTATGATACGTTATTTCTCCTCTTTAACCTATTTCTTGACATCACTTTCTCTCCCTGACACTACCTAAGCGTATCCACAGGTCTTTTCCTCACTCCTATGGCTACACTGATCTGCAAGTCATCAAAATCCTTCTGTCTCCTATGACATCACAGAGCATCACTTCCCACTGTCTGCGTCCTGTGATGTTATTCCTTTCTGGAGCCCAGACAAAGCTAGTCAAGTGCTCACAGCCTCTTGGTAATCTGTGGCAGCCAGGTGAGCAAGTGCACAGACCCAACATGGCACTGGAAGGAGCACAAATGAAAAATCATGAGAATTGCCTAACATCAGAAACACCAAACATCATCCTGAACAAATGACTCATTCATCTTACACTTTACTGCCTCAGTGGCAGTCTATATCCTCATCCTACTCCTTCTTCTACCTTCTAACAAATACATCCCTGACATGCCTTCGCTTTTAACATGTCCACCAATCTCCCTGAATCCAAAGCAGAAGACAAGGGGAAAACAAATTGAACATATCTTGATGCAAGAAAGGAAAAGACAACAAGAGGAAAGGAGAAAAAAATCCAAGCCAAACCAGTGCAAAACCAGTAACTTCACTGCTCCCTTTGCATCATGAAACTCCCCACCCCTAGAAGGAGACACTGGTGATTGAGACTGATGTTAAGGAGATTTAACTGACTGGTAGTTGTCAGCTGCTGACACTCTCCTCATCTCTTCTTCTTCTGTCTTTCAAAGCACACCAAGTGTTTTCCTACCTGTGACATTGACTTCCACCAAGCCCGACCGTGTACCAATGGCGTTGGAGGCCTCACAGATGTAGGTGCCAGCCACATTGTAGGAGACGGGCCCTTTAAAGTAGATGGTGTTGTTCTGGATTTCCACGCTCCCTGGCAGAGTCCCGTTTGGCCTAGGAAACACAAAAGTCATGGTTAACCCCCGAGATGATACTCAGTGGGGTCAAGCAGTATTGCAGAAGTGACACTGGCACGCTGGTTCTGCGCTTGCCTTTGGGCAGCTCTATAACCTGGTGGTGCTGGCTAGAAAATACCCATTAATGTAGTCAGCCTTGAAACCAAACCCTCAGACAGCAGCATTACAGAAAAGAGTCAGTAGAGTGTCTCCAGGGTAAATCCACTGCATGATGAGAATCAGGTTCTTTACATGGATTGGGGTTTTTTTCCTTCTCTGTGATTACAAGGTAGATTGTACATACTTGGGTCACATACAGCCCCTCCTTGGATTTGGCTAATGGGATGTGAAGCACTTCTAGTCTATGTTCTCCCCTATCCAGAAAACAGAGTCAGAGCCTTAAAGCAGTTAATTTTCCAGCACAGTCCCCATGCAGGTACAAGCTTAGGGTAAGATGTCCAGGTCACTCTCTTGTTTCGGGTGGCTCACCTCTAGCAGGCTCATCTTCAGAGCGTTGCTCCATCCCTGACTTTCCATTTGATGGAAAACACAAGAAGGGGACACCAATCTGACCCTGCTTTACTCCAATTTCCTGCCCATGTAACTCTCCTGGGCAGCTGATCAGCCAGTGTTAATTGCAAGTCAAGCTCGAGTAAAGTGGTGCTGATTTAGAGCCCTGCCACCTACGAACCTCCCTATGTCAGAATAGTCAGACAAGTGTGAAACTGGAATAATGCAAAACTAAGTCTGGAGATACATAGATTAAATGAACAAAGGCAGATGAAAAATAAAAAAACCCTTGTGTGTTAGGAAAAGACACACATGGCCTGGTTATTCTTAATTACTGAAGCAAAGTAAAGTAATTACTTCTCTTAGGCAATTAAAAATTACTCAAGTAATTCCTTCCCCTCCTTCCAATAAAAATGTGCACATATTGTCAGCAATTTGTAAGAAACAAAAGGGAATAATGGGGGTATAATTAGGTTTGTAAAGAAGCACCTAAATGCACACACACATATTTTGCCTGCCTACATATACACACAGGCACACATGTACAGCAAACATGTTAGTCTTTCCCAGCTACATCAAGCCAATCACCCCAAAGCTGATGGAAGAACAGAATTGCCTACAGTTGGTCCTCTGCCTACAGGGACCCTGAAGCTACAAAGACAAGGGCACATCTAAAAACTGTGGTATGGGATGCTAAAGGCAGCTATTGCTTCCTCTAACAGCTCCCCTGACTCTTGCTCATCATGATCCAAATGGGAGGAAAGGAAAGCATGGCTGGTTTTTACATTCCAGGCAGGAGCAAACCAGCAGCAGCAGTAATTGCTTCCTGTCCCCCAGGAAGGGGAAGAGGCACATATGAGCACATGGATAAACCAAAGATGCTGATGGCTATTTCTCTCTCTGCCCAGCCGAAGAAATAAGGAATCGGTTTGATATTACGAACGTGGCACTGGAGGAAGGAAGGGGATGACCATGGATCTTATTCCCGTTCCTTACCTCTTTACATGTACACATGGGCCACATGCCTAGGTAGCTGGCTGCAGTACAGTTATTTATCAGGCTTTCACCCCATCTGTTATGCCTGCCTCTTCCTTGCATGCCCTGCTCACAGGCAGCCTGCAGCCAGGACTGGGAGAGCAGGAGTCTGGGCTGAAAGAGCCGCGGGCAACTCTGTGCTTCAGCTTTTCCCTCCTCCTCCCTTCCTGCCTCATTTCCCCCAGTCTCACACGCTCTCTCTCTCTCACTGTCTATTATCCTCTTCTTCTGCCTTCATGCTCCTCACCTTCAGCCACACTCCATCTTTCCTTTCCATCCTGTCAGGCCAATAAACCTATACTTGGTCCTAACTGACCCACCAAGTGTGCAACAAGGGAGAGGCTGGCGCATCGGACTGAAGTGCTGTCAGGCTTAGAAACCTGTACTCTTCAATTTTGTGCTTTCTCTCTCTCTGTTATTCTCACAGTTCCTTCTCAAAGCAAAGTATCGATACTCCCAGTCTCTTAGCTGTAAGTTAAGAAACGCTTGCAGGCTAAAGACAGACAAATGGACATACAGCTCACACGAGAATCCACAGGAAAACAACTCTTTCCAGTGCTAAAAAAAAATAATTTAAAAAATCATCCATCACACAAGCACACAGGGACCAGCTCGATGCCTGGCTCAAAGATGTGCTGTTCCCAGGAATCGCTTCTGCCAGAGCTGAATTTATTACCAGCGCAGTGTGTAAACCAGGTGTGGAAATGACACATCATATTCACTCAGTCATGCAGCACCACGCTCAGTCCTGACACCCGCATCCCCTGTTGTGTTTGAGCCTAGCTGGTAACTAACCCTCTTTCTTGCCCTGAGCTATAGAAACATCACCTGGCTAAGACATTTGGCACCTGGTTACCTTGTGCTTCAGCTTTCAGCCTGCTTTCAACATCATTATCACAGTAGGAGCAGACTGCCCAACAGAGATCAGGGTCCGCTTGTGCTGCTGGCTGTGTCTGTACACAGCGACAGAGCTCCTGCCACAGACAGCCTGGTGCCCAGGGAGCCCAGCAAGCGCTCAGCCTCCAGCCCTGCATGTGAGCAATAGCAGAACAAAGGGGTGCAATGACTTGTCCAAAAGCAGACCAAAAACCTGCCACAAACCAGCTGTCCCCAGATCCATCTCACAAGGCTTGATTCAGCTCCATTCTCCAGCCCTGCTACACAGAGACAGCCTAAACCAGGATCTCTTCTGCTTTGGGTACCACAAGGAGCATCTTTGCCTCTAATGCTTTCCTGGTAATGTGAGGAACCCCGAGAGCCCCCTTAGAGTTTAAGTTTAACTTGCAGAACCAAGAGAGGGAGAGAGCTGAGGACGAGAACTAGAAAAAAGGCAAGAAAAACAATTCACTTCAGACTTTCACTGTGAACAGTTTGATCTGGGAAGCAAAATGAGAGAGAATATGCCTAGCTCCTTGCAAAGCCATTTTGAGAGCCTCTTTCCTGATGACAAATGCCAGATGAAAAGAAGAAAGGATCCATTTGATCTTTCTTTTTTAAAGCTACATGAGTGCTTATAGAAAAGAGAGGGAGAGAGAACCACATCAGGTTGCATCAATTCCCATCTGACTCCCCACACACCCCTCGCTCACTTTTCACTCCCTTTAGTGTATTCAGCCAAAAGCTGAAACCCTGGAGGACGAGGAATTGCTGCTGTTTAATGTCAGTCATGTGGAGATGTGTGCTCCGAAGGGGAGCTCCTGCTTACAGTGGGGCTGATTCTAGAGAAAGGTTTTTTCACACGCAGACAAATTTTGGGCTGTTTGTGCCCCTTTAAGGAAGGGAACTCCTGGATTCTTTTCCAGCTCTGCTACTGAAGCACTTAGTGGTGCTAGGCAAATGATTCACCTTGTCATACCTCAGCTGCTTCACATCACTGGGGCAGAATACTATTCCAGTGAATTGAGAATAGGAAGTTACCCTGGGTACTGAGGTGGCACTGTGCTGGTTGCAAGCTCCGTCCCAGCCTGGTGGAGAGGGGGTGTGTATGATCCTTACCCACTGCTCTTCCCTCCTCAGCCTGAACTGGAAGATGCTGGAGGAGGACACAGCTGAAAAGCAGGGGGTTACCCCTGTCCATCGCAAGGTGAGGTGGGTGTGTGTGGCTCAACTAAAATGCTAGTGCCAGCTGTGTCAGCTGGGGCCACAGGAAACATCTGATAAAGCCCATCCACCCGAAACAAGTCCCTTGCCCATGTCGCTTCAAAACTGCACTGCCTGCCTCGAAAGCATCGGCTGCCCCGTAGGTCTTGTTTCGGGTCTGACAAGCTCAGCCTCAGAGGATGGCCAGCACAGGAGGGGTGAGCCAGAAAGGCCAAGGCTGAAGACAGCAGCTTCCCAGGTCCGCAAATAAAGATACTAGCTCCAGTCCCTGTGCAATGAAGGCCTCCTGGCAGAGCTGTGCCAGGGAACCAGAACCATCCCCGAGCGTTCTGCAGGAGCACGGTGGCTCCAGCAACTACAAGTGTCCAACTCCCCACTCACATGCACAGGTTTTACCTTGGAGTGACACCATTGACAGTAATGGCACCGTGCCCTAATTGACCAGAGGGTGACTGAGGTTTCTAGAAACTCCTTAGCCCTGCTCGAAGACTGAAGATCATTATGTGCTACTGAGAGCAGAAGCACTGTAGGCACTTACAGCTTCCATTCATAGGTGTGAGCTGGGGGGTTGGCGTCAGATTTGCATATCAGCTTCACATCTTTCCGGTTGAGAAACCAGTTGCCATCAAAGCCCTCAATAGTGACTTCTGGCTCATCTGCAGGGAGATGAGAAAGATAGAAAAGCAGGATGGAAAAGGAATGAGTTATGGAAAAGGAAGGGGGAGAACATGAAACAGGAAGAGATGAGGGGGCAGGGTGGGAGAAGGTGGGAAAGATTATGGGAGAAGGAGTGAGAGAGGGTGGATGAAGGAGAGAGGAGGGAAGGAACAAAGGGACAGAGCAGAGGCAGAGAGGAAAAAAGGCGTGAAAAAGAAAGCACATGATTATTCCAAGGGATCACTTCAGTTTTCACTCTCCAGAAAAAGAGAGCAGCCCCTGCTTCACCCCCTCCACCAGACCAACACCTTCCCTTCAGAAAAATCCTCTTGCCAGACTTTATTACCCACCCCAGGGACTGATCATGCAGCATTGCTCTCCAGCCCTGCTGCACTCACTCACACTGCATGCTCACTTACACTGCACGTTGAGGGTCATGCTGTCGGTGAAGCGGTCCAGCTGGTAATTAACCACGCACATGAGCTGCTGCCGATGGGCCTCCCGGCTCGGCACCAGTCGGTACCGGCTAATCACTGTGATGGTGCCATTGCTATTCCGGATCTCCTGAAACTCCGCTTCCCCTTTGAGCTTGGTGTCCCACGTGACAGTGCTGGGGGGCTTCCCATTAGAGGAGGTGCAGGTAGCTACCAAGATCTTTTCTGTCCTGCCAGACTTAGCAATAAGTGGCCGCTTGGTGCCCTCCATCCGATTTGTGGGCTTCGCTGCAAGGAAGTGCAAAAAGGAGGCGAAGGAGGAGAAGAAAAGAGTACAAAGAGATGGTTAGAAAAGCCATACTACCTTCTCTACTACAACCAACCCAAGAGACACCTAGCCTGTGCACTGAGCCTGTGACAGACCTCGTGGTGAACCCAGAGCTGCTGCAAATTGCCAGCAACCTGCTCTGTGGAAAGAATGGTGGAGGTGCCCTAGACGCACAGATCCAAGATGGAAAGTCAATCCTTTCCTGCTATAGGTTTTCAGCCCTATGTTAGAATGAGAAACTGAAATTGGAGAGCAAATAAACCGTGCAGACCTTGCGTGGGGTCTGTTCACGCACAGCCCTAAGCCCCATGGAAAAGCTCTATCTGTGCTGAGGGTATCTGTAGTCTTCTCTCTCTGTTCACCTGACAGCCACCAGCTCATTAAAACTCACCACTCCCTTAGGGAACCGGTCCCTGTTATTGCACCTGCATTAAGAGATAGGGGAAGTGAGGCCTGACAAGGGAAGCGGCGTTCCTGTGATAGCTCAGTGAACCACCTACCCTGCGTTCCCTGCTCTTCACCTCTTTACAGTCAACTTGAAAGATCATCACAGATAAAATTTACACCTGAGATCCACGTTTGCCCTGAGCTCTCAGGACACGAGTTCTGTGTTCCTCCAGATCTGTTTAACTGGAGGCAATGGTTCATACTACAAAGCTTGTCCAGTATCTTACCCAGCACAGTGAGGTTCAGTTGACTTTCCCGGTTGCCAGTTGGGAAGGTGGCAAACTCACAGATGTAAACTCCCTCATCCTCCAGCTCTAGCCGAGAGAGTTGAATGGTGCCATCTTTGAAGGAAGGATTCCGGAAAGTCACCCGCTCTTTGTAGGGAGAGAGGATGGAGACCCCCATGGCAGGGTTGTAGATGGCCACATTCTGCTTGGAGCCGTTGGTGGCTTTCTGCCACGTGACCTGCGTGATCTTCACATTGGGGAGCGGATTGGTGAAGCTGCAATGCAGGACCACGTCTGTTCCGATAAACCCCGAGACTGTGTCATTGACTAAGACAGTCTGAGCTTGCAGCCCTGCAATTAAATGGAAAGGCACGAATATACGTGTACTTCTTAGACAGAGAAAGACAGAAAAGCAATGGTTCTTGGACATCAGGCCCACAGACCCCTTTATTTATTCCATTTGCTGCTTCTTGGCGTGGCTGATACAAGAACAGTCTATGACTACAGGCACTCAGTACCTTCTGCAACTACCTGCATCCACCTGCAGCTTCATTCCTGCTCATAAACACCTTCCTTCCCGCAACTGCTGTTCATACATCACTACAACCAGCCCTAATGCTCTGCAGCCAACCTAGGGCTCGTGATCAACAAAAAGCACAAGGCTGAATCAATAAAATTTTCCTTCCTTTTGTCTTCAACTTTGGATGACACTAAATTCGGTTATTGTAAAAATACAGGGCATGCATATCTAGAGGCATATGAAAGCACTGATATTTATAAGCATAGCATATCCTAACATATGCTAACACACACTCAGACATCCATTTAATCCTATTGGAAATGCATCAGTAATTAAATGAGCTGCAAAGACTCAGGCTTGATTTCAGAGTAGCGACAGTTCCCATATAAGAACAGATTTACCGCGGTGCCTATACACCTTGCACGATCTACCAGCATGATCTAGGTCATTTCTGTGGCCTTTTTTTAACCCCAGAAGTGGCTGCAATTAGAAACCTTCCATCTTGATTCTGCGGGGTAAAGATGAAAGGTGCTTGGGAGAAGTGGTGGCTGGTGTCCATGTCTGCTCTTCTGTCTGTTGATTCCTCCCCTGACAGCTGGAGGAAAATGTCTCCCACCAGGACTGACCCTGAAATACATCTTTGGCTGCCACTGTGTCTTTCCCTAATCTGTACGTTTAGAGATAATGCTCTGGTAATTATACAGCCTGTATTTATATGATAAATACAATAGAGAAGCAAGGTGGCAAGAACAAGAAAAGCGGGTTTTGTCACTGCTGGCAGAATCTGAAATTGGATGTATTCTGGGAGACTGAGAGTAAAGAAAGGGGTAATATAAAAAGAAAGATGTACAAAGAGTGAGGAACATGAAAGGGTAATGAGAGAGAAGCTGGGAAAGAGAAAAATACGTAGCAAGAGAAACAGGAGAGCATCTTCTAACTGAGGGGACAGAGCATTTCTGAAATGTCACCCCTACCCTGTTCTTCCAGGGGACAAATGGGCTCCCTGTGCAAGGCCAAAATGAAGTCAGTCTTAGCCCCTGCAGACCCCTGAAGACATGCCCAGCGACTTCTACAAGTGAACCTGAGCAAGAGCCTCCTTCCTGCAGTTTTACACACACACACACACACCAATGCAGGCATACAAAAGTCTTCTCATGCACAAACACTGCCTTTACCGCTCTCTCGGCACACTCCCGCGTTGCCAGCTCACTGCCTGCCTGCTGTACTCGGCCTGATCTCAGTCCCCACATCTCATCTAAGCCTCTTCTTTCTCCCCTTCTCCTTCCCTCCGCACCAAGCCTGTGACCCTGAGGACAAGCCTCAACAATCCAGCCGGGCCAGCAGACGCCATCAGCTGACCACAGTCACCAGCAGTTAAGACCGAAACTCATGTCTCTAGAGCTTTGTGTGAACTTGCCCCCTTCCCTGAGTCAAGGGCTGGTTTGCCCCACACCCTAGCATTGCAGCTGGGTGCTGAGGAATGTTTTTCAGCGCTGTTTACAGCCACAGCAAAGCACTGGTGCCCTCATGTGCCTGCCTGCATGAAGCCGTCGAGCCCTCGGAGGCTGTCTGCTGAGCTGGCAGGGTTGCACGTTTCCCCTCCCAGTGTACCCAGGGCCATTTTTGCCATGCACGTCCCTCCAGAAACCAGAAGGAAGGGACGTTCCTGCTCTGATGAAGTCACAGCTGGACCCCGTCTCTCCATGCCAAGGATGTCCTGGCAGTAAGACACGGTGAAAGACTTCCCTGAAGCTAGTCTGGCCTGTGCCTGGTGGGACCCCGTGGCCCACAAAAGCCTTCCCGATGAAAGGAGGGCACTGGGTGCAGAGCAGGGCTGAGTTTAGATAATGATGTGCTGGGATCTGAGGAAAGAATGGGTGGATGGGGAGGGGGGAGATGTCTCCAACATGCTTTGCAGCATATGCTGCTCCTTCTACCCTGGAGGTGAGAGAGCCTCTTGCAGAATTGCCCACACCCGCGGAGGTGAGCAACAGCTTTGCCAAGCAGTCTGGCTCTGAAGTCTTTTGAGCCTTGCAAAGCGTGTGGGAGCTTGCCGGAGAGCAAAAGCAATCACGTAGCAAGGGCCCTGGGAACAACCTGCCACCCATCTCACGGCTGCCGGGCTGTAGGTGTGCTCAGCGCTCCCTCCTTCTCCCAAGGCTGGAGGAGAACAGATTCATCAGCACGGTCCCCACCTCTTTCATGAAGGGCCCAATGCCCCCAGGCAGAGCCTGCCGGGGGCTGGGGCGATGGCAGGGCTGGCCCCGCTCCCACACAAGCTCCCTGACCCCCCACAGGCCTCAGCGGCTCCCTTTGATCCAGGCTTTCGACATCCCAGCAAAGGAGGCCCCGTCCGCGACAGCAGGAAGTCATGGCCCAGAGCCTCCCCACGGCGCCAGGAAAGCTAGAGACGAGCTGAACCCCAGGGAGGAGAGGATGGAAAGCCACCAGCTTCTCCCCGGAGTCACCCTTGCAGGGGAGCCGGGAGGACAGCCCAGTCCCTCCCTGGCAGGGCGTGCGGCCGAGCACTGCAGGCAGAAGGCTATGCCAGGCCAAAGGCCACCACCGCCCAAGGATGGGCACCTAAGACGTGCCCCTTAAATAAAGATACTGCCAGCCAGCCTGGCAGAGAATGGGATATATATCACTGGGCAGAGATCAATCCGATCCCTTGCTTCATCATTACTATGCCCTTTCTTTATGCTGTGATATCCCTGCAAATTAATGAATGACCCCTTTTAAAAATCAAGTGATTCTTCTTGACCTTGAGTGGTAGCAACAATTCCCAGTTCTGCCCTCCCCCAGCCACAGGATCCATGCATCAGCGCAGACTGCACCTGGACACAAACTGGAGGAAAAGCAGACTTTGGTGCTGGCAAACCTGACCCTGAACCAGACTTCAGGATGGTCCTGCAGAACCCTCCCCTGCCCAGGTGTACAGAGTCAGACTTTCGGCTAGGGAAAAAGCTGGTGCCAATTCAGGACTGCTTGCCAACAACAAAACGCTGCCAAAGCTGGGATTCAGGCCCCTACATGTAGCAATTTTAACAAAAACACATTCCAAACTTTCTAGAGGCTTCAGGGGAAAAGGGGAAAAAAAAAACCAAAACCAACCCAGCAGAAGAAATAACAAAACAAAACAAACAAAAAATACCCTAAAAAACCCCAAACACTGTGCGGAAATCGTGTTTCCTTTCCAGGTGATTGAATAACTCACGGCTCTTTTGCAAGATGGTAAACTATTTATGTTCCGCTCCTCCAAGCCTCTCATCAGGGAAATAATGCACCCATTGCTCTGCTCCGTACCACTGCAACAACACCCACACCTCAACAGCAGCGACGAGGAAGGGGAACAGACGGAGTAAAGGGGTTTTTGCAAGTTTGCCTGATCAGCTTCCCATGCTCCCCATCCTAAATCAGAAGCCAGAGGGCAAACCAGCTGCCGTCACACTCTGGGGAGCATTTGTTTGCAAGGTGACTGAGCTGGGATGGCGGGTCTTCCCTCGCCCCGTTATGCACTCAATAATTCATCAGGGCAAATGCATAGATAATTGATGGCAGTGAGCATGCAAGGGCCATGAGAGGAGGAGAAAATAAAATCACTAATCAGCCTCTGGAGAGGCTTGAACATATTAAGCAGGGGGTGTGTGTGCATGTGCAGTCCTGGGGTTTGCCTCGCTTTTTCTTTGCTGAATGATCTATGTGGTTGGTATGGCAGAGAAAAGGCTTGGGAGCAGCCTGTCATGTGCAGTTCCTGTGCCAGATCTCCCAGTGCCCACCAATCCACCCTGACACCTCCCAGGGGGCAGCCAGCACACGAGGAAGGATTAGCTGTATAGGTTGAAGCTTGTCGAGTTGCATTTTACTCATTAGTTTTTTTGGTGGTATATTTTGTGAAGGGCCAAAAGCAGTAAAAAGGCCCAGCCGAGTGCCAAAGACATGTTGGTGCCAAGACCTCATTAGTGGAGACCTCTGAGATCCTACTCCTCCACCTTGGCCTCTGAAGTGGTTTGCGCTGATGCCTTTCCCCACGATCCCAAACCCAGATATTTACTAGGTCATGCAAGGCCTGGGGGGCACTGTGCAGAAGGCAGGGTGCCCTGCGGCACAGGCAGCGGGCTGGGAAGGAAGGTCTGCACTCCCTGGGTGCGAGGGGCGCTGGGGAGGGAGCAGGCTAAGTGGCAGCTGGTGGCTCTTGAACCTGAAAACCCTTTCTCCCTAAAAGCCCGGGAGCTGCTGTTACATTGAGGCTCCCACACTTGCAAATCTGGTTCTTGCTCCCCCATATAGAAAGCTCTGGAAATGATCTCCAGGCACTAGTCAGCTCTGTCACAACAGGGAGCCTCCAATCAATGCCTCTTTGTTAAGAACCATGTGAACTCCACGCCGCTTTGCACAACCTTGCCTCTGCTGAGCCTCCCACCGATTTCTCTCCCTCCTGTTCCCTGATACTCATCTCACCCCAAGGGCACTGAAACAGCCCTTGGCAGAAGTGTGATGAGCCACCCTTCGGTGTGGCAATATCAGGGCTGATGCGAATGTCAGAGGAATCAGTGCTAATACTCCTTGCATCACTTAGAACTAAACTGAAGGGTCACAGTAGCTGGACCTTACAAAAACACAAAACAAAGCATCACGATTCAACCTGCAAAAACCCTACACAAAGCACCTGATTTTGAGAGAGCCCCTTGCACTGCACCTCAGCTATGGGCAACGACTGTGCGTGGTTCTGTGCACCTCACAGACACTCCAAACAGATCTCCAAGAACTTTCCATGAGGGGAAAAAAACTGGATGGAACAGGAGCTCAAAACTTTCCAGCTGGTGGCGCATATAAATCTTTCTTCTGGTATTTCTGAATTCATCTTGCAAATCTTCCCTATTTTTAGGTGGAAATCAAGGTCTGAAATGCAACCCTTGTGGGGCAGAACACAACCAGCCTCCAACAGCTCAAAGAAATGCCGCAGGTGTGTTAGGCAGGGTGGGAAATGGGAAAGAAGATCCTAAATCCCAGCAGGGGGAATTCAGGTGGCAAGAAGCAAAGGTTTGAGCTGGCGCTTGGCCAGGATGTTGGGGTTAATACCTCTCCTCTTGCCAGAGAGGCTCTGTATTGATTGCCAGGCATTCAAATCAGTACTCTGCTGCTCTTCCAGAAGAGCACAGTGCCTGCCTCACCCTGCTTAGTCAATGGCTCGCAGCCGACTGCAGTGAAGGAGTGGTCTCCAGTGACTCACCAACGTGCTCTTCCCACAGCAGCAGACTCTCACCGGAGGTCTCTCTGTCATGCACTGATTCAGTCCTGCCCCACTGAAGTGTGGAGTTTGAACACCAACGGGATTAGAAGAGGAAGACTGAGTTTCCAACACAAGGGGAGGGGGCCTTAGAAAGAAGATGAGGAATAGATGTGGCAAGATTATAGCTCCAGGTGACGTGGCTGCACATGAAAGTGAAAGGCCTGAGATAACATTGTGACTGGGTGGGGGCACAGCAAGAGAAACTGCAAGCCCAAGCATCCCTTCCCCCAGCTGAGAGCTTTATAGGAGCTGGGAAATGGCAGCGTGTACAATGGCCCATCTGGCTCTCACTCAAATCCCTCTCAAAAAAAGAGAACCGGCTTGGCTTTGGCTCGCAAATGGGAAACACAGGGCCTTTTTCTCTAGGTCACTGGTTCATATCCAGAACCAGCACATAGTAGCAGCAGCAGAGATGTTATTATCTGAGGACCAGTCAATGGCCTGTATTGAGTGCGGTCTCTGGACAGCCTGCCATTGGCTGTCTGCTGGGACAGGACAGTGGAGATGCCTTTGGGACAGAGCAGGGTTGCCTTCTCCTGCCTGTGCTGTATTTCCTCTTTGGATAAACAGAGCACAAAGCAGCCTCAGGATCTACTTGAATGAAAGATCTTTCCTAAAGGGCCTGATCCATTGATGCTCTGCTTGTTGCCTGTTAAGGTTCGGGAAGCCTGTTCACACAAAGGCCCTAAGCCAGGCCAAGGCCATGCTTGTCCTAGGTGTTCTTCGCAGAAATAGATGAAAAAATAGCAAATGCCAGGGTGAGACCAGCCACAGGTTAAACAGAAAGCGAGAAGCAGAGCTGGACACCCAAGTAGACCACTAGTTCTTGCTGTCTGTACTTCAACCTTGCAAACAGCCTCTGTTGCAGCCAACCTTCTAGTGCTCTAGGAAAAGGGCCGCAAACCAGAGGAGAGGGAAGGGAACAACCATGCCTGCCTTTGCTCCCGGCTTTCACTCTTTGCCGTACCCTTCCTGGCTTTCACACAGCTGCTTTGCTTCACCCCCAAGTCAAGGGGAGGGGAACATGCCCCATGGCAAAAGCAGGAAGGCTGGCAGAGCAGGGCTCCTGCTGAAAGCGCTGACACAGCACTGGGAAAGGCCTTCCTGCAATAAAGCTGTGAAACCCCATGCTCAGCAACAAAGCACAAAGGCTCCTCAGTCACGGCTCCTGCCGCCCGCCCGCCCCGCCAGCATGTCGGCTAATCCTCCGGCGGGAGCTGCCGGTTCCCACACACCTGAGCAGGGAACCAGGCTGCCCCTCGCCTCCACCTGACGTGCACCTGTGCTCAGTGCCTGGCCCCTCTCCCCTCCGTGCACCCTGTCCCCCAGCCTTCCGGGCTGGACCCCGCTCCAGCTCCTTCCGCCGGTCTGTCCCACCGCACGCTCTTACACCCACCCAGCGCCTGGGTGCAGAGGACTCCCATCTCCCTTCCCCTGTGGCCTCGTGCAGCTTGTTACAGCTAAGTCACAACTCCCTTCTGCCCCTGCCACCTGCCTCCGTGAGCCAGGAGAGGGCTGCCTCAACTTGGTCTGCAACACTTGGTTTCTTTGACTCGCCCTCCCTCCATTTCAACCTTACAGGTTTTCCCACCCCTCTTGTGTCTCCCCAGCATCATCATCACCACACCCCAGGCCACGCACTAGCCTCTGCTCATCCCTAGCCACTGGTTACTCTGGAGGGGCACCAGAGAATATGTCCAGGATCACAATTCTGCACTAGGAAAAGCAGGCAGCCGGCCAGGCAAAGGCAAGGGTGGCCAACGAACAAAAAAGCAAAGGCCCTCCTCTCAAGAGTCACCTCTCTGTCTGCTAGCAAGGAAAAACCAGGGTCTTCTTGCTTACCAGCTCTGACCTGTAAGCAAGAGGGAAGACTGAGAAAGGGGACGAAGTTCAGAGCCAATGCTTATTTGGTGGTTGGGTGGGGAAGTGAGGGCAGAAAAGAACAGTACAGCTGGAAAATCAAGCATGGAGGAGGGGAAAGAAGCTGAAGCATTGAGCGAGGAGAAGTTAATTAAGCCGAGACTGTCCCGACACCTTATCTTGATGGGCTGAGTCCCCACATGTACATGAGTATTTTCTCTGCCCTGCCTCTTTCTTGGACTTCCGCGTTGCCTTGGATGTTGTTCAAGGAGCCCTGGTCCAGGACTAAATATCTCGCTATTAGAGCTCTCCAGGTGCTAAGAAGGAGGGATTTAATGAAGAGCTGTGAAGTGAGGATCAAGATAGTAACCCATAGAGAGTCTCATTTCCGAAATGAAGGAACTTGAGACTGAAGAGATTCAGTGAAAACAAAAATAAACTTGATGGCACAGAAAGAGAGAACATCAGATCCGTCCTTCTCTCCCTGGGCTGACAGCTCAGAGCCGAAGCAGGAAACCAGGGAGCTCGCAGGGCTCCCGGGGTGACTCACTCGGCTCCACAATGGGAACGCGACAAAGCCGAAACTCTGCTGACTCAGGCGTGACTTCAGCACCGGGGTTAATAGCTGGCAGCCCTCCTCTGACTGCCCCCACCAGCCTCGCCACTCCCGAGTCTCTGTCCTCACTCAAATCAAGCCTCTTTTATCAGAGGGGTAGACGCCAGGTCAATGGGAAATAACCAGAGGACACAAACTCTCTGGTCTTCTGTCCAAGTCATGGTGCAAAACACATCCCTGCCAAAGCACGCTGGTGCTGGCCAGCCCTGCAAGTTTTGTGCAGAAGATCAAAACTCCTACTTTCCTGTAGGTTAAATGCATGTGAACCCGTCACAACTTTCTGTGGTCTGGCTCTCCTCTTCTCTTTCCTGCCATTATCATTTCAGTATATAATGCATTGCTGATATTTCACTATCTCCTGAAGCAAAATGTTTTCTACTGTTGCAAATAGGAATGTTATGCTCTGTTCTACTATAAATTGTTTGAAGATAGAAACAACTTTTTTTTTTTTTTTTTTTTTTTTTTTTTTTTTTTTTTGTGACCAGGAAGATGTGATATATATTCTGGCAGCTCATGACCCATCAGAACTGACAACTAGGAAAAATCTAGGAAAGAAATTAGTGAAAAAAACCCAACATGAGCACAAACATGGCACCCAACAGATGTAATGGACAGCCACCCTTCGCTGGCTGACTGCCTGCGATTAATCTCTTAATGTGTTTTAGCTTGCCCTGGAGATAATTTCTGCAGGAAGATGGAAAAGACTCAGACCTCGAACTTTGCCTTAGTTGTTTAAGGAGTCCTGCCCATGAACAACAGGCTGGAAAGAACAGTGTGTACATATAAACCAAAACTCAGTGCCTTGCCTGATTTCCAGCCTGCTGCTGCTCAGCTTTCTTATCAAGTCCTCTGCAAGGAACTAATTTTACAAATTTCAGCTCTTCCCGCATTTATGATCTCCACAGTGCGGCCCTTCAGTCCTACCTGGACCCCATCTGTACAAATAAGTCTGCATATTTATGGAAAGCTTTGCATCTTCAAAAGACTTTTCAAACGGTAATTAATTAATCCTCCAACACCCTGAGAGGCAGGAAAGTATTTTACCCCTGCTTTCAGGGATGGGGAAATCAGAGGTGCTGAATGACAAAGAGATGTGCCCAGGGCCAGCCAGGCAATCACTGGCAATCTCACTTGAATGGCTTGGTTTACATGTGGGTATCTGCATTTTATGGTGACAATTCTCACCTAAGGAAGCAGGTATGGAGGCATCTTACCCCAACCCCACTCACGCAAATAGAAAAGGTCACCCTCATTTTTATGGCTGAGGAAATGAAGGTGCAGGGAGATGAAGTGGAAAACCCATTCTGTTGGCAGAGCCGGGAAGCAAACCTGAATGTTACCCAAGTCAACAGCTAGAGTAAAGGTTCCCAAAACATGGCTCACATTTTTCTCAACGATGAGCAAAGTGGCTGCGACCAAATACAAATCATTTTGTATTAAGAACATGCAAAGTGGCTGCAATCAAATACAAATCATTTTGTATTAAGAACATGCCAGAAATTATGAGAGATGTTGAGGCTGACAGTGAACGTCCCATTCAACCGCTGAGCAAAGCCAGCTCCACAATTCCAGACCCCACTGCCCCGAGCAGCCGACATGCACTCCGGGTTTGCCTCATCTCTCTCGCTTGTCAGATCAGGGGCTGCCGCCACCCCCCCAGCCTGGGTTCAGATCTGGCATGGCCTGCTACAGCTCAGCAGCAATGCCATCTCAGCGAGGAGAGAGACCTGAGCAGGGCACGTTTGGGTGCACGGGGGTCCCTTTGACTCCAGACCTCACAGCAGCTGGTGGGGTTGAGCGGAGGGCAGCTGGCAGAGGTCAACTCCACGCTGGATGGAGACGCAGCACTTGTATCTATTAAGGTCACAGACTCCATCCAGGCTGTCTCAGGAATGGTTGCTGAGCTTCAAAACGCCTGCACAGGTTGGGGCTTAGAGGAGCCTGCTGAGCTTCTAAGACTCAGGACTGTAAACAAGTGACAAGACCACCCATTAAAGGCAGCTGTGCTGGCCCCAATCGCGAGCATCAGAAGGAGGGGGGGAAGGCAGTGAGTGAGGGTCAGAACCCTGCGGAGAGGCCTCCCCCAGGGGTCATGCTCCCTGCCTCATCCTGCCTGGTCCACAGCTCTGGCATGCAGGGAACAGTGGCTTTGCTCTTCTGGGGACAGTAAGGGAGACCAACACACCGTCACAGCCACTCTTCCCTGCCCAGGAGGGTGAGGGCAGTCACCGAGGGCTCACTGCACTGTAAGGACAGGCAGCATTTAGCCCAGAGCAGAGGGCAGGGCAGGAAGAGCAGGAGTTCAAAGGGACGTCCCTGCAGAAAGGTCTGTCCTCCAGCGAAGAGTTTGCCAAGTAGAGTCCATGCTGGTCCTACTGGGAGCAAGGCTTGCTCTTTCTGATGGGGCAAAGACGGGTAACTGGGGACTTCGATTTATGAGCTGTATATGCTTAGTGACTGTAGTGCAATGGAGGAGGCGAGCAAACTTCCAGGAAGAGAAACTAAGGGCTTCTCCATGCCTTATTATCCCCTCCTCAAACAAGGTTGGCTTTGCGCTTCCAGGTAGCCCCAGGGAGGGAGCTGCGTTGTGATACAACACCCAGGGGAATTTGATGACAAATGCCACTCAGGAGGCAGCATGACATGCTGTGCTGAGTGACTCATCGGGTCTCTTATGCCCAGGTACGAAGATGTCCCTTCCTAAGCATCCTGGGAGGCATTTCAGCTGTGCATCACCCGGAGTCTGATGGATGCATCTGCAAGCATCTGCACTGGGTTGCTGCTGCTTGGGCTGGTTTCTGGGGCCTCTCTCAGCGTGTTTCACTTTTTTCCCCAGTCTGGGGATGCCTGAGCAGGAAGGCTGGGATATCAACAACTGTGACAGGAGCTGCAGGTAGCTACAAGGCCTGAATCCCTATAGCAGGCTTGCATCACATATTTCCTCCAAACCTAACTGTTCTTGAAGTCTAGATGGATGAGAGGGCAGGCCAGCACCAAAAAGCCATCAGCTCCCCATAAAGACAGAGCAAGCTTAGAGGCAACATCCCATTTCCAGCCTCATGCTGGAGAATCTAGGCCCAGAGACTGAGGGTTAAATAGCTCAGTTGGCCTTAATTGACATATTTCATTGACTTTCAGAGTTATTTCATTGACTTTTGTCAAAATTGCATCAGCACTAGGCTCCCCGTTTCCTTCCTATGTAGCAACAGGCTGTGTTCAAAAGGCTGGCTGTGGGGATGGGAACAGCAGGCTGCTGTGGGGGGGGGAGGGGGGGGCAGACGTATTTCCCTCTGCACCGCTGGGGCGAGCTCCAGTGAGTCATCCTGGTCCTCAAAGACCAGGAGGTCAACTGCTCTCTTGGGGCTTCTGCATGCTTCCTCCTAGCTGAAACTGGGGACTGACGAAGTTGCCACAAAAATGGAAAGCATGTGGAAAAAAAACCTAGAGCCAGTGGAAAATTTTCCAACACAGCATGTTTTTCTGATGGAAAGTACCATTTAGTCCGAGCCAAAACTGTCCACTGGAACGTGCTGATTTTGACAAAATTAATTTAAAAAATAAAAAAGCCTTTTGATAAGATTGAAATGGTCTGCGCTAACCTTGGAACAGAATGTTTCCTTTTTCTGCGGTTTTAGTTTTTCCCATTTAAACAAAAAAGGCTTTTCTCATTTTAAGACTTATTAAATCTATTGTAGAACAACTTCTTTTGAACTCCCATTTCTTTTAAATGGTATGTGGTAAAGCACTGACCAGAACTGCAACCAGAATGAAATATTTTGGTTGTAATGCAATGGGACGTTTTGGATTAAGCCAGGCCAAAGTTTTCTTTTGAAATTTCATTTCCGTGGAAATTCTCAAATGCCAGTTTGTTTCAAAGCAGAAGGAAAATTCATCCTGAAACACCCAACATCTCCACTTGCAAGCCCATTCTGCGTTACAGTCATCTTCACATCTGACCTTTTCAACAGCTTTCACACCCAAAGAGAAAGCACCTCACGCCTGCCTATGACTCTCCGCACCGTCTTCCACAGCCCGCTCCGAGCTCCATCCATCTGGATTCATTCGGCAAGAGTCTCATCCTGTCCTGTCCCCGGGTCAGGTCCCTGGGGCCTCGGGCCACCCCATGCAGCCGTGTGCCGCAGCCCAGCACGGGACCGTGCGGCCGCACTCTGCGGGGTGCCCGCGCCAGCGCCAGCCCCTCTGACTCCCCGTCTCGTCCTCCTTCCCGACAGACGGATTTGCTCCCACCCTCCACCTGCCTGGTGTGTCCACCTCCTCCTCCGTCTGCTGTTTGTGTCTTCCCACTTGATAACAGCTACATGGGAGGCTATTTAAGAGAACTCATGTTCTTTTCAGATTGGGGGAAAAAAAAGAGGGAGAGAGAACACAAACCAGACTGTTACATTTTTTAGCAGACATGACAATACGGACACAATTCCTGCAGAGCGTTGTACATTTTTCAAGACAAATATTACCCGGAAAATGTCAGCCAGCTGCCCTGGTGGGAGGAAAAATGAAGAAAAGAAAGGGTCCTCCAGGTTTCCAGCAGAACTTTTATATTTTCCCCTTGGAAAGCTGCGAACAACTGGGCAAGATCTCTCAGCACCTGGCTGCACAGCCTTGGCTACTGCCCGCAGCAGCTGCTGTGCACCACGCTGCGGAGAGCCTCCCGCCTGCACCCCCACCCCAGCACCAGCATCAGCCAGCACCCCAGCCCCCCGACCTTCCTTACCAGCGTGCCTCCCCGCCTGCCCCCCCGGCACTGGAGCGAGGACAGACACTCCCCAGAACCACAGCACCGCGCAGCCAGCGCGCCCCCAGAAGCAGCCCCGTCCCCCCTGAGGATGCGGGAAACGGCCCCGAACACCGGAGGCAGAAGAGGGAGGCTGGGAGGTCAGATGTGATGGGCTCTCTCGACCTGCCATGCCCAGTCCCATCACACAAGTGCGGGAGCGAGGGAAGGAGGAGCTGTGCAGAATCAATCCCCAGGAGACAAGAACACCTCCCCTGGGGTCCCGACACTACAGCGAAGGACAGGACAAGCCCGGCCAGGGCTCCTCTTGGTGCTTCACCACCTCTGGGCATGGCAGCTGGGCTTGAATTGCTTACAAGCTGCACAGCAGCTTGAGTGTCACTTATCTGCCACCCCTGCTCTACAGCAGCCATTGCTTGAGCTAACAGCTGTTAAGAAACATCTTTACTTGTTGCTTAGGTACCAAGGTGACAGATATAACACAGCTGGATTCTTGACTGCCTAAGAAGATGGATGGAAGGATATAAATAGCTAACAGCAAGAGAAAAGAGGACAAAAGTCCCATCTCCAATTTTGTAAAGAATGACCAGAATAGTAGTGGAAAAACAGTTCCAGAAATAACCACCTGGGTATTAAATGAATGCAGAAGAAAAAGAAAAGAAAAAGGAAGGAGGAAAAAAGAAACCAGGGAAAAGTGATAAGAGTTAAAGGGAGCTTCTTCATTTGTTTAAACAGCAATTCTCCCATCCTGGAAAAAGAGTTAATGTCACTTGGATGCCACAAACCATTACTGCCCGTAAGGTACCCAGATACTCCAGCGTGAGGAGTAAGGAGTAGGCAGTGGAAAAGAAAGATAAGTATGTAGATAAATGTCATTAACTCCTATTAGTGTGGGGGTTAGAGAGTTCAAAGGGTCAGTCTTCAGTTAAGGGTGGAGGTCTGGTCTGCAGAAACTCTGGGAGGAGGCAAAGGTGGGCACAAAGAAACACCAGTTTTAAGGCATGATGTCACCTTGTGTGAACACAGAGCGGAGCAGGACATGTCCTCCTGGCACAGCACAGTGCCATGCAGAAATAGATTAACTTGCTCATTAAAAGTAAGCTCGGGCTCTGGGAAAATGGTATAGCCATTCTGTAAAGGACTCATGCTAAGCAGCCTGGTTGATCTTAAGCAAAGGGAATATTGCTGCAAGACACAGGCTGGTGCCTTGCCAGTATATCCGCAAGTGGATGGAACGAAAGAATCATTAATTAAATCAAAAGCTAAGTTTCTTCCTAGTTCTGGAAAGGCACCAGGCTTGAGAATCTCTTGTTTCTGATGCTGTCCCAGCACCAAATCTACGACAGTTCTACGGAACAGGGCTTTGGACATGAAGTCTCAACAGATCAGTAGTGTGGCGAGCAGATCAGTTGTGGGTTCTGCATGTGAAGTCACCCAGTGCCCAGAGCCAGCGAAACACACAGGCAGTGAGATGGAGGAAACAGAGGGTAAGGATGATGTGCCCCAAAGAGAAATGAAGAGACTTCATTTAGGGGACAGACACACCTTCCTCAGGAGAGATCCCATCAGGAAGAAGTAACACCTCTGAAATAGAAAATAACTACCTCTTGGCAGGGCTGAAGGCAACCCGAACAGGCAGCCCAGCCTTATCCCCGAGGCTGTTTTCAACCCTGTGGGCTATACAAGCTCAAAAAGCACGACGAAAAGGGCTGGGATTTTTTGCTGTGGATCTCCTCAAGTGAAGGACTCAGACAGGGAAGCAGCAGGAAGCCCAAGAGGAAGAGGAAGTTTACAGTTGTCCTCAGAAAAGTGAATGCAGTCTTTTCTCTCAGAGCTTCCACATCCCTTAGGAAAGCATAACAGCTTATATGCAAGTCTGCACAGGACCCTTTGGGAGCCTGAACCTCAGGCCTGACAACTCACTGGCATAGTGTGCATCTAAAGTAATTGCGTTGTTTGCTCTGGAAACACTCCAGATATGCTTGGCATAACTGAGAAATAGACTTCAAATTCTCCTGTTGTAAAATCTACAAATCCCCTGCTCTTTCACATCCCTAGGATCTGTATTTTCTCTTCTCTCGATGTCCTCTCTCTTTCTGTTGCCCTGATCCCAGAAAAAGTTATTTGAGTTTCTGCCTTCACTCTCTCACTGTGTAATGAAATCCTCGTCTCCTCCAAACATGCCTCGCAGTTAAGGGGTTCTCTGGAGCAGACAATGAGCTAAGGGTCCCCTGGGCATACAGTCGAGTTATCTGCAGGCAGCTGTTTGGGCTGCAGGGTTAAGCCATTTTAATTACCTGTAAGCAGAGCACCAGCCAAAGAATGGTCAATGGGTAAAGCAAGCCCTGCTGTCCCAGTGGGGCTGGGATGTCTCAGGAAGGCTGCCTGCTGATCTCCTGCTAGATTAAATTCTTCTGTGAGAGCTGGCCCACAGTTTTATGGCAACAGGGATAACTTCTTTCCTGCACCCTAGAATCCATTGTTTGGTTTGGGGCAATGCCTGTAATCCCAGAGCAGTGCAACTGCAAACCTCCCATCTGGATGACAACATGCCCTGCAAAATCCCAGGAACTGTGACTTCAGCAGGGTTTGAAGTTGCTTTTCCATTCCTATCGCCGCAGAGAGGCAGATCCCACTGTCTCAGAGCCCTAGAGCTTCAGGATATCAGTGTTTCTTCCAGGATGTGTCATGCCCAGAAACAGCTGTTGTTGGGGCAGAGGCAGTGGACTTTCGTTTAGCACAGTAACCCTACAAGTCTGATAAACGTTTGGCAGGGGAAGATTCTTTTCTTTCCAAAGAAAGGACAAATTAATCAGGGGAAAAAAAAAAAAGGGGGGGGGGGGGGGAGGGGAAGCAGCATCCTGAACTTCCCAACCTGTTTTCTATTTGTTGTTTTCTTGAAGCTCTAAGGATTCTGATCACCTTTACGCCTCCTGGCTGCCTCTGCAGCCTCAGTTCAGGTTGGCACCCGCTGTGGAAGTTTTTGAACAGCTGTTCTCGTACACACTGTCCTCAAGTAAACTGGTGCCAGGCCAAACACCCTCACCACGGCTCAGCCTAGATCTAAGCGCGAATGTGGGACGGAGCTGTGCAAGGGGACTCACCCTGTCATGATCCTGTCTCACCCACTCAGCAGGCTGCTTGCGCCTCTGGGCTCCATCTGCCTATCTGAGTCCATCTGTCCCCATCCTACCTAACCCTAGCCAGCTCCCAGTAGCTCCCTACGGCTTCTGGTCCCCTCGTATCCCTGCCACCTTTCTCGCATGCCCACAGCACACCCATGTGAGAGAAAATCGTGTTTGGGTGTGTTTATATGTGGGCAGAGGGAAGGGAAGGAATAGATCTTTCCCAAGAGACTAAGATGGTGCTGAACAGGAGCTCTTCCCAACGCAGGGATGACCATTTGCCTGCCAGCTGGGTTGCCCTGGCCCTGTCTGAAGTCACCTGAGGCTATGGCAGCGTTCCCCATCAGAGGCTCAAGTAGCCCATACGTGGCATATTGCTTGGCAAGCTGTGCTGTGCCTCTTAAAATTCCTGCACATGCCTAACTCCCTTCTCTGCTCTTCCCCTGCCTTCTTCCCAAGCGCTCTGCAGGCTGTTCAAGCCCTGCCGATCCAGGGAATCCAGTGATGTTCCCCAGGGTGGACCTGTCCCCTCCCAGCTGGCAATGGCTCTTCTGCACAGACCCCCCCCTAGAGCTGCTCTGCTGAGGGGAGCATGCCTTCTTGGCTCCCTGTCTCCTTCCCTTCTCCGTCCACGTTTGCAGGTACTAGGGAAGTCACAGCTTGGTCCCACGGGACTCAGGGTCTCCGGTACGCTCCTGCTTCCCGTGCCCGGCCATGTGGGAAGCCGCACCCTGACCTCTTCGAGCTCTGACTTGCTTTTCCAAATTTGCCTGGTTACGGGTAGGACATGCTGGGGCCTGCTGCTCTTCCCCGTCCCTTTGAACACAGACACGTAGGCAGCAAAGCACACTGAATGCAGCTGCACACCGCAGGATCCAGCCCTCAGACTTTCATGTGGAAAAACCACAAATCCATGAGTCACCTGGATTAGCAGAGACAGGGGCCCGCAAATGTTCCTGTTCCCTTTCTCAGTGGGACAGACACACTCCCAGGACATCATGCCTCCCTCCTCCCTCCCCAGTAACTGGCACAAGCTCCCTGGGGGGACCGACTCCTGCCTGCCAGGCTGTGCCGGGCCTTGGGAGCAGGATCTCGGACCCAGACCTCAGGATGGGCAAAGGGGAGCCCCTGTGCAACCTGGTGAGAAAGGGGAAGGGGAGAAAGGACAGGGGTGTCTGGTGCCACAGCAGGTAACTGGAGCAGGCGGCACTCTGCAGAGCCAGCCGCAAGTCACCGAGTCCTGGCGTGCTTCAGCCTCGACCCCACAGCAAAGGGGCCTGCCTCCGCTGAAGGATTCTCCATGCCCAGCACCAACCCCCTCCCTTTTCCCCTTTTTCTGAGACCCCCTCTCCTCCTCAACTCCATTATCATCCCGTTCAGGCGCTCTCCTTCTTCCACCAGCTCTGCCGGTGCCTCTGCAAGGGTGAGGGATGCGGGTGAACTGGGTGTGGGAAGGTTCCTGCCTGCACTGGTGCCATCTGCCAAGCAGCGTACGGAGCAGGGCGTGTGTAGAAAGAACAGCTCAGGGAAGAGGAAATCCATGCTGTATCACATGCACGCACACCGCCTTTCAGGGCTTGGCACAAATGCTTCTCAGCTTCCAAGCCCAGCTACAAATCCCCCACAAAGGCCATTTTCTCAGCCGAAGAGACAATAGAGATCTAACATAAACAACCTAGTACGGTTAGCACGCTTGCCTGCCCCCACTGCTGCTCCTCTTCCCCCTCAGTGGAGCTGAGGCTAGCACGACACAATGTGTAATTAGGTTAATGAGCTAAGCGTGGATTTTAATTGGGATTCCCTGATTTACTGGTCTATCTCCTCCTTTTGTTTTACTGTTGGTGAAGGTTCCTAAAAGCTGCCCTTGCTAAAGGCTCTGATATCAGAAAGGTCTTACGGATCTTTAATTGTATTTAATCATCAAGGTAATTAATGATCCTTGAGCAAAATGGAGATTGCATCTAGAGTAGTTCAAGTCTTGCCCTTCAGCATCTGTTGTGTCTGGGCAGAGGCTTTCTGCAGACACGTAGGAAGGGGGCTGAAACAGAGAAAGACAAAAGGGTAGTAGGGAGAGGAGAGGGACAGAAAGAGAAAGGGCTGGGGGAAAAAATCCACATTTAAAATGGAGAAGGAGCTGAATAGAAGAGAGGGAAGTGAGGAAAGGGAAACAATGCCATTCCATCTCATCGTATGTGAGCACTGCCCTGTCTAACGGCTGATCCATGTGATGGAGAGAAACCAGGACCCTCAGCCACACGTTCAATGTGCCCCATGATGCTCCCCTGCCTTTCTTACAAGCTACCCATCCAACGTCCCTGCTATCTACGAAATAGCTTGAAGCTGCACGGAGCTCTCGGCAGGTACAGCAACAAGGCAGGGGGGAGCCTAGACTCAAAGGCAAAGATCCAGCTGTGTGTGGGCCCTGGGAACCCAGAGGACCTTCCTGGATCCACATGGCCTGAGCTACCAGAGGTGGTACGCCACTGGGGTGGCATTCCCCAAGGGGACAGGAGACTCCAGAAGCCTGGAGCACTTGGCTCATGGGGGATGGCTGGTCTTCCCTAAGACTCCAAACTGCACAGCCTCAACAGGTGCTCGGCGCTCAGACTCCATCAAGTTTACTCCCATAAGACAGAATCACCTGCTTCTGCTGTTCCCCTTTTTCCTTCTTTGCTTCCCTCCGGCACCATTTCACATCCCTTTTTGCAGGGAGACATTTCCAAAGTTCAAAAACCGGAGAGGGAACTGGGGAGAGGGGGAGCAACGGGCAGCAAGTTGCAACAGGTCCCCACTCTCCCCGGCCACAACTGTTGAGCTCCCACCCCAGCTGAGGCCTGCAGCCAACCTCTCCGCTTCTCCCAAACAAAGCCTGTCCAACCAGAAACTGGGCTGCCTGCTCTGACTTGCCCCAGAGATGCAGCTTTAGTTCAGAAACATCAGCGAGAAAGCAGAAGGGCCACAGAATTGGTCCCCATTGCTTGGGACCCATCAGACAAGGGCCATCGCAAACCCAGGGATGTGCAAAGCAAGGAGCAGCATGCATGACGGGAGGGAGGGTCTGTGCTGGCTTGTTGAGGAATGTACTCTGGCTCCCAGCCCTAATGACAAGGGATGGTTTAATGCAGAAAAACCGTTGCCCTCGCCTCCTCCAGCCTCAGCAAGGGCGGGCAGGCTAAGCACAGCTGCTCTGGTGCGAGAACCAAGGACAGTTGCAAATATTGCATATGAAACAGGGGAAGGACCAGTGGAGCCTGGCAGTGGGGTGATATTCGGGGCTTCATGAGTCCTCTGTAGAGGAAAAAATCCAGCTGTCACAGCAGGATCCACCAAAAAGGTTTTCTCTCGCATTCCTTTTCTGGTGGGCTCTCCATGGCTGAGCACAAGTGAAAGGTCCTGGCACGGTGCTACAATGAGCCTGCTTTTATACTGTCACAGTAAATTAGCCCTAGCGTCGCTTCAGATGGGACCCAGATAAGCTCTCTGAGTTGTGACTTGCAGAGAGAAATTGTTGGGCTGGGCTTGCATTTCAAACTGGGCATTAACTGGGATCACAGGCTTCCTCGAGCTTGGAGCAGCCTGAAGTCAGAGTGATGGGTTGGGGGCAGAGCTTCCCTCCAGATACTGAAAGCCCAGTTTTTCCTGGAAACCTTGGGCTCCATTACCATGAGAAAGGGACTGCGCAGAGCCAGTCCTGACTGAGAATCTGCCCCTTCCCACTCTGGAACAAGCCTCCCCACAAGGCAGGTTTCGGCTTGCTTGGGCCGTCAGCTTGGCGGATCTTATTTCTAGTGGGTTTTTTTCCTCCTTTATTGCCTACCTGTCTGCCCCAGGGCTTGAGAAAAGGCTGCCTCCTTCTTTATAGCATTAGCAAATGTGCCAGTTTTCCCTACTTGGAATATTTCATGCACAGGTTCTTTTCTCCCACACTCGCTCCCTACCCACCTTCTCCGCCCTACGTTTGGCTGCGGCTACCGCAGGCGGGCAGGTTGTGTGCCCGTGCGCTCTGCTTTATCCCCCCAGCCACCGCACAACTGAGCAAACAGGAACACTAGATGTGAGATAGGGGGAGAGACGGAGCGCCAGGAGCTGCACAGCGAGGGGGGTCACCCAGAAACATGGGACGGGGAGCAAACCAGCACGGAGAACAGGAGCAGGGAGGAAGTCACAGGCTGGCTCGTGTCTGTCCACAGCGATGGGCTTGAAAAGCACGGCACGGCAGCGGGGAGAAAGGAGAGGGCTGGAAGCCTGGGAAAGCAATCTGGCTGCAGTGGCAGCGTGACACTGGGGTTGGTCGTGCTCCCACAAAACCTCCCCTCCCTGCAGGCAGAGCAGGGTCTCGGTCTCCCTGCCAAGGCTGATCTCTACAGACCCTGATCCTGGGAACGGCTAAGCTGATTGCAGCAGCAATGAAGATCTGGATCAATCCTCTCCTCCCTCCCAACACACCAGATCCGGCTGCCTGATTGTGTCACTTCTTCCCCTGTAAACAAAGCAGCCAAAAGAGAAACCCAGCCCATAAATGAGAAACCTTCCTAGAGACACAGCTCAGCACGGAGCAGCTGGGCAGCGCGGGAGGAGAGCAGGGCTGGGGCTTCCTGGCCTGACCTCATTTGCGCAGGAGCTACCTTGGGTTGCAGCGCGGTGGGAGGCACGACACCTTCATCTGTATCGACTGCCCTGGTGGCAAAGCCCCTGGGCTGCCTGGTGGGCCTGTCCTGCCCCACAGGACCCATACCCTGCTGCAGACCACACACAGAGAGGTCCCTCTCCACAGAAGGCACCCCCCAGCCAAGCAAGGGGGTGATCCGGCAGATGCAGGGGGAGCTGGCCTACGCTGTTACCATCACAGGCACGTTACCGTCATGGACAGGCTTCCCCTTCTGCTCTGGGCAGAATTCAAACAGCGCACTGCTCCCATGGGCCATGTCCAGCTCACCCCCTGCCCCACAAACCCAGAGCTGCCCTCCCCGGGGGTGCCCCTCCGGCAGGTCCCAGGTCCTGCTCCTGCAGCCTGCTCTGCCCTCCTGCTGCCCAGGCTGGCAAAGGAGGGAGGGCACGAGGCTGGAAATGGCTTCTGCCGTAACAGCCGTGCCTCAGCCTCTTTCTAGGGTGCCCTGCCATGAGCGTCCTCCCTCTCCTCCTGTCCCTCGAGGCAGGCCACCTGCGGGGCCCTTAGCCAGGGCTCGGGAGCAGAACACGGCATCTCAGCCCCTGTGCTTCACAGCAGGAGCTGATCACGGCTTGGCATGCCAGGGAGGAACTGCCCCTTCCAGGCATGTTACTTACTGCCCACTCTTTCCTACTGCTAATACCAACCACCTTCCCTTGGCTGAAAGGCAGGACCTCGGTCCAAAGCCAGTATCTGCAGAAGTGGGGCTGCAACCCTGCTGCCTGCTGGCAACTGGGTTATTTTATATCCCATAAAGGAGAGACTTCAAAAAGCTCCTACAGCTCCCAGCATCCTGATGGGATGCAGACTGCTGTGCGGGGTGACTTGGTGAGTCACCCCCACTGACAACCACAGCTGACATCTCACACCAGTGTTCAAAATTGTCCCACTGACCACTGCCTCCTGCAAACCGATGTCTGCAATGAAGGAAATGCCAGGTACTATCAGCACCCGCAGAGCCGGGAGATCCTCACACAAAAGGAGGAGGTGATGGGCTCCTCTGTGAACTTCAGCCTGTGTTGTGGCTTAGCTCTGACAGACCAAGAAGCAGCCCCAGCTCCCCCCCAGATGTTTCTAGGAGGTAGGGCTGGCCTTCCAGGGCCAGGGTCCTGAGCTCCAGCATAGGCTCCGCCAGGGCTGTATTGCACCAAGCAAAGCCCGGGGCTCAATTTGGAGCCGCTCAGTGTAACTGTGGTGCCAGGGCCGGCTGGCAGCATCCATGCCTTCTCCTGGGGGATGGCGCGCAGGGGAGGCAAGCTGTGCTGGAGCTGCTTGCCTTGGGGTCCCTGCCAGCACGGTGATTTCCCTCTTGCGTGTCAAGGGCAGCCAAAGCTCCCCCTCCGTCTCTCAGCTCTGCCTTCCCGGGAAGAAGGGGAAGCAAGAGTGGCAGGCTCAGAAACACGCACCTGACTTACACTTTCTTTATTTTCCTTTTCTCCCACCCTCCACACTGTCTCTTGCTCTGCCCTTCTGGCACCTCTGCACACAACAGCATGGTGGTTCTCTGCCAGAACCAGCAATCTGCAGCAGCAAAACTCAGCAATGGAGCACAGGGCGCCAGGTGTGTGGGAAGGGGAGCGCTGAGCAGGCCCACTTGACCCCGTCTCACTGCAGAAACTTCTCCGTGCCCACCCCGCCTTAAAACATCTGCATTTAATAAACACGAATGCAAAGACATCCAGCAAACTGGAAGCACCACAACAGTAGTTTCTAGCCACAACTCAGCAAACAGCCCACGCTGTCCTTTTTTGCTGCTGCCCACCGAGGAAGGATCAGGCCCAGGTATGCAGAGAGCTTGTTTGAACACTGATCTCAATCTGCTGCCTCTATTTTGTACAAAGACGTAGAAATAGAGTAAAAGATCTTGATGAGTGCAGAAAACTCAGTGACTGAATACACAGTCTACGAAACTTCACCAAGACACTGTGAAACCTCTGAACCGTCACTCGAACAGATTTAAAATAGAGTCCCAGCCCTTTGTACACTGAAGGTGACAAAGAATAAAATGAACCAAGAATTTTTCAACGCACACATGGAGGACAAATGGCTTTTCCATTGGTAATGCCAGCAGGGGCTGAAGCCAGGGGATCCATCAGCATGCTTTGGCATCCCGCAAGACTGCAGGATTCTGCCCGTGCTAGTGTTAAGTAACACATCAACAGGAGCAGGAGTGCGAGCAGGAGTGCAAGGCCTCCCAGCAGCTGAAAGTACCACATCAGCTGTTGCCAGACGCACCCGGGAGACTTTGGTTTTCAGAGTCAACCCGTCCTTTAGATGAACGGAGGGTAACTCCTGCAGCGCGGACACCACTTTGCAGCCAGGTCACTTGGCTTGGATTGTCCTCTGCAACACTACTGCTCCTGTCCCTGAGGAAGAACTGCACCAGGGGTTACCCGCAGTGAGCACACGCAGCTGAAAGGGAGGCAATGGCTTAGCTTCTGTCCACTCATTCCTGCTCTGTCTTAACCTCAGCCTTCTGTGCACAGCCAGCCTGAGAGCCGAGATGCCACCGTGCTGGGGTGCCACCGTGCTGGGGTGCCACCATGCCCTGTCTGCCCAGGCTGTGTGTTTTGCTCTTCATTCTCCTCAGGAGGCTCTTCCCAGCCTTGCTGTCACAGTAATGCGACTCTCGGGACCCAGTCACTGGCATGCGGGAACCCAGGGAAGAAGATGAATCTTGGAGAGACAGTAATCAGTTCTGTCATATTAATAAATTAATAAACCTCTCATTTATTCTCCAGATTTAATTTCCCATCCCTGTGTTTTCCTGTCACACAAACACACTACTACAAAGTGCTGGAAGGCACAAGGAGTGATTGAGAGAAGCAGGGAAGGGCAGAAGGAGGTTCCAAGAAAGGGGCCATCTTCCCCTCTGTGGAGCTGTCTAGCATCTCCAGCAAACGATGCCAAGCTACTGAAACGGCTCCTGAAGTTGCAGTGGCAGAAAGGTGAGAGGAGTAGAAACTCTGCCTGCACAACAAGCAGCCCCCCTCGTGGAAAAACACAGCTCATGCCACATGGCGCAGACACCTCCATCCCAGCTGGCTGGCTGCACTAACCGTGGAGTCAATGAAGAGAAATTCCTACTGCGTAATTCACACCGTGTGCACAAGGAATCTACCCTGGGCTGGATGAATCTTAGCCTGAAAGTGCCTTTTTATTTCCTTGGGCACGCAGCCTGGATGATTAGCTCCATGTTCCCATTTGATGTCAAAGCAGGGTCTTGCAGGAGCCTCTCCCCAGTGAAACGGAGCCTTTCTCACTGACCTGGACTAGCGAGAGGGCTCCACTCACTCAGCGACTTGCCCGGCAATTGCGCAAAGCACTCCTTCAGGAGACCTTGGCCTACGTGTTCTAAGGGGGCTGCCTAGCCGGAGACCCCATTTCATGAGAGCCTGTTCTTTCCAGAAATTACCGACAGGCGCTGGCCTCCTTAACGGTCTTAACCTGGACAGCCCAAATCACAAGCCACAAGGGGAACATCAGCTGAACCCACCTCCTCCCCCAGAGCCGCCGCCTCGGCAGTGCTAGTTCTTGCCCAAATTTCTGAGCAAAGCACTTGTCTTTTTTCTTCTCCCTTTGCAAACACCCCCTCTGTGAAAACTGACACTGCCTGTGGATCAGATTTCTGACTCATCACTTAAAGATGATGCATTTTGGCCCAATGCTCAATCTAGCCTTTGTAAAGTGATGCTTGGCCTCTTCTCCCTCCCACCCCTTGCTGCCCTCCCGAACGGCCAGCCTGAGAGACAGAGGCAGTGGGAACCAGACATGTATTTGTTGCAGGCGAAGAGGCGCTGACAGCCTGATGCTGCAAGGACCTGTCCATGTTTCCCACCTTAGCAGCGAGAGGGGCTCAAGAGCCACATCCATTTAACAGTAATAGGAAGGGGAGAAAACTTAAGGTTCTACTGTGGGCCATCAGGTCTTTTCTACTTCGAAGGCACACAGCCCACCTTACAACCCCTGAATGATCCTGTACCTCCCCCTACCCTGCTTACAATTCCTTGCTGGCAAAACCACAGAAAGACAGGAGGTTTTTGCCAAAAAATACGTGATGAGAGCAGGAATAAGAGCAGGGACATTACAGGAGTCCTATCCATAGTCAAACGCTCCTGCTCAAAGCGTTCCTCTCCTGCGCACCTGACACAGCAGGATGCTCACCTCTGCAGATGCAGGGCTGAGCCCAAGTTTGCCTTCCTCGTTGCTTTGGGGAAGCTGAAGGGAAAAAAAACCAAACCCCAAGGATGGCCGCAATGATGGCCACGCTCTGGCCACGGTAAGGTAAAAAAGCAAGAACAAAAAAGAGCAGCCCTTCCCAGCCCCCTCCCCGCTGCCTGCAGATGCCTGCTGTCTGATGGGACAGCTCTGGTCAGCAGTGTCACCCAGCAGTGTCACCCAGCACCAGGGAAGGGTGGCAGAGCGGAGGGACCAGCTGTTCCCAGCCCAGATAGGCTGGGAGGTGGCTTTGCCAGGAGCAGGAACAAAGCGATGAGCCCTGGAACTGAGAGCAACCAGCAGCATTTCTATGCTAATGAGAGCTCCGAGTTGGATCCTGCCGCCTGTGGCAAATTGGAGTGAAAATCCAGGCTTGAAAGGATGCAACTTTTATGTCCGATGAGCGTCGCTGGGCTCCAACACCAATCCTTCTCCCTTGGTTTATTTTTAATTGACTCCTACTAAGCCGGAGTACGCGTTCATCCGTTCCAAATGGAACAGCTGTTGAAACTGAAAATCAGCATCATAAAGTGCGGACGTATATATTTTGTGGTGCTCACTTCTTAGCATTCCATTTCCAAACCTCAGCAGCCTGCCCAGAACAAAGGATGCCTGGCAGATCATTAACCCCATCCTCCAGTCCTCACATCCCCTTGCACTTGTGCGGAAAGGGCTGCGGGCTGGATCCTGCACTGAGCATCACCTGTACACTGATCAATGTGGCAGTGCAAGGTGAGATTGGAAACGATCTGTCCTACAAGTAGCTCATAAAGGTTGCTGCACTGCAGTCAGCCCTGTGCTACAGCCCCAGCAGGGAATGTTTTGATCAACAGGGTCAGAATCAAGGTCTCTGTCCACGGACAGGCCAGCGCACAAAGCTCTGCACCCTCAGAAACAAGACCTGACAAGGGACTGGCCCCTGGAGGTGGACTGCTGGACTCCATGACCTAATACAATCATTGTTTTTTAGTAGGCATGATGTTCTGATCATCAGGCAACAGAGCTGACATGCTGGTGCTTGGTCCTTCTCATAAATAAACCATGCCCTCCTACACAATGAAAACACCAGCTGCCTAAGTCTTGGCCATCCCACTGCTTAGTCTCAAGGGATAATAATCCAGAGACCTGGCACCGCAAAATATACCAGAGAACCCCATGGACTGGCAAATTCCTACAGCAATCTGAAGTTAACATGGAAATGTTGCACATGGGAGCAACCAGGATGCAACCCCGGAGCTGCGCCCTGCAGAGGGACAGGATCCATTAAGCAGGGACTGAGCTCTCTGCTAACACAGTGCTGTGGGGTCTGGCTGGCTCCGAGTACAGACAGGGTTCACTCATATCTCCCTGGAAAGAGACCATGGACTTTGAGGTGAAGAGGGGGAACAGCAGATTTCTAAGGCTGGTGTGCCTGCATCTTTCCCAAATGAAAGGACAAAAGGAGCAACAGAGGGGACCAGGGGAGGCAGGCTGCAGACCAGGCGCGCGGTATCCTGCCTCTGGTACCCCAGCAGGTTCAGGGCTTGGGAAAAGGAGCATTGCTGGATGCTTCTCACTAAATGTTAGAGCTGCTACCTTCCAGGCTGGCAACAGCCCCCTCAAAAGCCCGTGTGCCTCTTCTGTTCTCTGACCTTGGCCTGAAGGAGTCAGAAGAAATGTGGGCGATGTTCCAGACAGCCCGGCCATGGAGTCCAACCGTAGATACCTGCTGGAAACATTTCTGTAGGCGGCAAGAATTGCGAATGGGGGAATCAAAGCTCAACCTTTCTCCCTTAGGAGTCTGTGGCAGGGTTTCTACACCAACACTTGCAAAGGGACTGGATCCCTAATACCAACAAAGCCAGAGGGAAGACCTCCTAAGAAAGCTAGATCCTGTTGCAGGAAGCATATCCCTCTTGCCTCCCACCTGTATCCTGGCCAGCAGAATCCGACCATGTGAACGGACCAGGAGGAAAACCCCAAGAAGGAACAGGAGAAGGGGGAGTGGACGCAGATAACACTTTGCTAGCATGTGTCAGAAGGTCTTTTTCTATAAATAATATTTCACACCAAGGGCATGCCGGATGCCAGTCACTTCAGATGCTTTGGCATTTATTAGGGTGGTTTGCTGGGAGCCGAGGTGTTTACAAAACCTGTCACTGACCAGTGTGCTACAATCTTAAAATAATCAATCAATTAAAACCTGACCCTGAGCTTTTCTGAAAGTCTGGCCCTATCTGCCTAGCTCTAAAAACAGAAAAAGCAATTTTTATGTTTTGCCAACCAAACAAATCCACCTTCAGACCTCTGATTAAATATTAACTACTTTGCACAGACCACAAGCAAGATCCACAGCTATTTATTGCTCCAAAGGCAGCTGCAGCAAGAAACAAAACAAAACAAACAAAACCAGCCAGGAATGAACGGTGTCATCCACATCAACAAGTTTCCCATGTGTGCTTGAGTCAGCTCGAAGCCAGGAGGCATTTAAGAGCACGTTTCACTGGGCTCAGCGCTCAGGGAGCCGGCACTGTCGCTGCACTGCTCTCCCAGCCCCACTTGCCTCCCAGCACCTCCCGCTCTTCCCTGCGCCGCATGAGTGCACCAGCTACGGGCCCAATCCATAGGCACATGACGTCAATGACCCTCACTGTGGAGCTCGCTACAAAACCCCTGTGATGCCTGCAGAGCTGATAGCACTTTGGGAGGGTAAACTGGTGACTGCCTGATTTATCCCCCTTTCATCCCCTTTTCCAAGCCCAGTCTGGAAGCCGCAGAGGCCTGACAATGACACTTAGAGACACAGAAGGGGGTGAGCGCCTGCCAGAGGCACAGACCCCACGGTGGGATCGCTGCCTGGAGGGGTGCTGGGCCAGCACCGTGAGCCACAGAGGTCAATGAGGCTGCTATTGCTGCGACGCTTGGCCCTGTGCAGTGACAGCTAGGGCGCAAGCACAGGACACCAGTGGCAACTCGGGTCAGAACAATGTTCCCATGCCCAAACTGCCCATTTCTGGCAGCCCTGTTAACACCTGATGACACCACGACAGAGATTTGTCTCTTAAAAAAAATGATCGCACATTTCTCTGGATGGTAGAGCCCTCACCTCGCCTCCTCCTCTTCCCAGGAGGAGGGGCGGTGGCACGGGCATGAGGGCTGCTTCCAAACCGTCAGGCACGTGCCGCCCAGCAGTGATGGAGGGCAGGGGGTGCAGGTCTGCGCATCGCTGCAACCCCTGTCCTGCGGCACGCGGTGCTCCTGCAGCTGCCGCTCCTTCGGGCTCCTCACGTGCTCAGAGTGCAGCAAGTGCCGACGGGCCGCAGGCAGCGGAGCTGCCCTCCTTGCTGAGCATCTGCTTGGGCAGGTATCTGCAGCCCTGGATGACGGCGGCCTCCGTGCAGGCAGGCTGAGCTGGCGCAGCACTGGCTCGGCTGTGTCCCATTGAGTGGCTGGGTAGTGCTAACACCCCTTGTACGCCCCATGAATGTCTTTGAAGGCTTTTCCCCAGGCTTCCCAGTATCATTTGATGCCCTCAAGCAACAAGACAAAAGGTGATTGTTCCCCATCTTATTCCTAATTATTATTGGAAATAAAAAAGCAGCTGTGCTCCTATTTGGGCCCTGAGCCAGCCCTGGTATCCCCCCCCCGCCCCCCGATTTCACAGCCATATGCTCAGGTTTCTGACGCACAGAGATCAAATAACCCATCACTCACGGTAAGATATTATCCCCTATTACCAATTCAATGCAAACAGCTCTCCTCTTCCCCAGATTAAAAGCCAATTAAAGAACCTTGCTTTTCAAGGGGACAGGAAACCGAGAGGAGTTTTTTTGTGGGTTTTTTTGTTGGTCCCTGACAAGGAGGTAATATTCCCCATAAGTGTTATCGATGAGTTCTTTTCAAATCGCATTGATTTTGCTCAGAACCATTTGGGACTCGTGCCTCCAGAGAAGGCGAGAAATACAGAGAGGGCAACAACAAAATCTCAACAACCTGTGTCCTAAAAAGGAAAAAGAAAGAAATTTTACTTGCTGGAGGATCAATGGCATTTGCTTAAGTCAGCAATTGGTGTTTTGGCTTTCAAAGCTTTCTCAGGGCAAGGGAGCCTTCCTCTCAAGGTGAAGAGCAAGCTCATAAATCTGGAAGAAGCCTCAAGACCAGAATATGCTGATTCCCCACTGCAGGGAGGGCAGAGCCAACAGGAAAAGGGCATTTGCTCTGCAAACAAGCAGCAGGATGAGCGCTTGTAAATCTCTAGTCACAAGGGAACAGGTGACATTCAGTCCTGCTGCACTCAGGTCTGGGATACAAGGGGAAGAGAAAAATGACTTTAAGCCAGCCCTGCGCTCACAGGGGCCACACGAGCCCCTGGTTTCTCCTCCCAGCTCCCAGAACAGGCCAGGAAGTCTCAGGTCCGATACTCCATTTCCCACAGCTCTCAATGGGAAACCAAGACTTATCTTCAAGGCAGCAGACTCAGCCCTGGCCCCGAACGCCTCCTATTGCCTTACTGCCCTGGGAGCAAACATGTCCAGAGACGTGTCCAGTGCAGGGGTAAAGCCAGAGATCGGAAAATCTCCCGGCTGGGACTGCAGCCAGCACAGCGGGACTCTGACACAAAGGTGTACAGTGATAACTGGCTTCATCGATCCAGTTTCCCTAGATTTAGTAGAAACAAACAAAAAGCCTCATCATCGAAAACCCCAGACTGCCTTTCCAGCAAGCATCGTACCCAAAAGGAACCCTGTGTTTAGGCTTCCCCCAGCTTGCTACTGGTTTACTCACTGCCTGGTGACCCCCTGCCCCCCTCAGGGCCCACGCTGCCCACCGCCCCATGGCCATCGGTCCACAACCAGCACGCAGGGGCCGCCCGGGCGCAGCCTCGCAGCTCCAGCGCCCTGCCAAGCCCTGCCACCGACAGCCACCTCTGAGCATCCGCCGCAAGGGAAGGGGCATGGGGCTCTTGATGGAGGGCGTTCAGCATGCCCACCCGCTCTGGCAGGGAGGCAGATGACCTCCCGAGGTCTTCTGCATCCTGAATTATCTTCGGTTTCTATCAGGAAGCTAAACTAGCACAAAAACATGTCTGTCTTTCTGTCAATCTGTCACTTCGCGTTCATTTCATTTTTATGTGTCACACATTATCTCAGATCTTACTGTCTACAAGCAGATAGTTATTTATTGTTTCCTCTTTTGTTTTCTTTTTAAAAACAATTTCCCCTTGAAACATACCGACACACAGCAGACACAGGCATACACACACAAATAGCAGGGCACTATTTTCACCGGGGTTACTCTCTATTCCAGGCTTATTTAATGAGAAAGACTAGGAGTAACTTGGTCTGACAAGTGACTCTTTGCATTAAAACCAAAAGCCAAACGGCCACAGCCTCCCCTTGGCTGCACAGGCGGGTAGGCAAGAGCATCTGCCCAGCCTGTGCTCAGCTGGTGCAGAGGCAGAGCAGGAGGCCAGGTCGTGCCTGCGCTGCCAGCAGCAGATCTCGGCCCATTTGCCAGTCCACACTTGCCCACCAGCCAACATGTTCCCATTCAACCACACGATTTGCGTCGGGAGAGGAGGAGCCCGACCACAGCCCAGCAAGCAGAAACCCAAAATCTCGCTCTCACTGCCTGGGCTAAGCATGGGCACAAAGCAGCCAGCCACCAGCGGCCATCCTGAACGTCCTCGTGCTCAGCATCGCACGTGTGGCTTCAGCCCGAGCGAGTCACCAGCCCAGACACCAAGTGGGGAAGTGGCGGGACCACAGACACGGCCACAGCTTGTCGGGGCGCGCAGCAGCTCCTCTGCAGGGTCAGCAAGCGCGCTCCCACGGCACACGTGGCGGTGACGGGTGCTGGACGGGTGCAGAACTGGGCTGGGGGCAGGCAGAGCCCAGCAGGGCTGCTCGGGGCGGCACCACGGCCCCTCCTTGCAGCACCCTGCGGGCTCGCTGCCTGCCACCACGCCGGGGGAGGCAGGACACCTCCCCGCACAGCCCTGCACGGCCGCAGCCCCGCTCCCTGCTGCTGCATGTGTGCACGGGAGACGCAGGCTGGAGGGAAAGGGGGGCACGCAGGAGGCGCCTGCGGACAGGACAGCCGCGTGGAGCGTGGCGAGGAAGGAAGGAAGGGACACAGCCCCTGCAGGGAGGGGGAGGGTCCCTCCCTCTCCCCTTCATTTCCGCCCAGGAAAAATAGGAAGACTTTGTCCCTGCCTGGATTTTTTTCCCAGCGTCCCCGGCCGCGCTGGTGAAACCCCATCTCAAGCCACCCCGTCACCATGGCAACGGGCCGAGAGGAACAGATGGTCCAGGCAGCCAAATCCCAGTTCGAGGGGGAGCAGCGCTGGGGCGCGGGGCAGGGCAGGAGCGGGCCCCGGCCACATGCTGGGGGGACAGCGAGGTCACCCCCACTGCGCTCCCCTCCTTCGCCCCCCGGCCACGCTGAGACATCCATAGCCTTGGTGCCACCTCGGGGTGGTCTCGTGGGAGGGAGGGACATGCCCGCTCCCCTCCCAAGGGGCACGACCCCTCCAAGACCCACCATCCCATGACCTGGGCTTCCCCGCCTATGGGAAGAGCCACATTTTCTGAGACATCTGGAGCATCCCCCTGCCCACCTACAGCCGAGCTCGCCCCCTAAGAGGGGGATTGCGCAGCAGGTGGGCGCGGGGGCCAGACCTTTTCATCCGTGAAGCGAGCGGGCACGCGGCCCAGCTGGCACAGCCTCGCCGGGTCTCCCGGACAGATTCATCTGAGCAGACCGGGGATGAGGACCCGGCTGGGTGAAGATAAAACAGCCGCTAATCTCCCTGCGGATTAACTGTCAAGCCTGCCCACGTGGGGCCGTGGTGTGGGGCTTTGGAGCAGACAAACAACATCTAAAGCCCCCCTGGAGATACCCACGCCGCCTCTGGAGTGTTTGTGAGCAGCAGCCAGGCATGCCCCAGGCACCCAGAGAGAAGAGGGTGTTTCTCAGGGGCGCAGACCTCTTTCTTCTCCCCAGATTTGCAGGGTGAGCGGCAAACCCGATACAGCTTGGTGTGGGCAGCCCCAAAACTGCTTGCATTCTGGGGCAAAGTAGCAAGTGTGAAACTACACTTCAAAGCCTACAAAGCTGTCTGGACCTGCAAAGGCGACGGGCTCTCTATGGGGAAACACAGGCTAAAGACGCTGAGGAACCTTGCTGCAAGAAAGAAAAAAGAAGTGGTTTTTCCTTTAGGAACCTGAGATCCTAGCACCGGCTGTCTCAACTTCGCACGACGCATTTTCTCCTGAAAACCCCACAGCAACGCTCGCTCTCCAGAGCCGGTTTTGGAGCTGTTACCAAGATTATCGCAACTTCCTTCGATCCAGACAAGTTAAGCCTCTGTGGATCACGGCAGAGTTTGCAGCCCTGTCCCCAGATACACGGGGGCCAGGCAGCTGCTTTTCTTGCTCACGGAGTCCCGGGGGGGCTTTTGTCCCACCTGGGAAGCAGCGTTTTTCAGGGCTCAAGGGCCAGAAGAGGCTGGGGATGGAAAGCTGGCGGTCCCAGGGCGAGAGATGAGCGTGTTGGGAGGCTGCATGGAGCGCTGCAGGGAAGGGGGAGCAAAACCCCCTCCTGCCTAATAGCAGCGGCTTCTCCCTGCGCCAACGGCTCCCGCGCCAGGCTGCTCCCCTTCCCTCGGCCTGGCACGCTCGCAGAGATCCTGGCCCCAGGGGCCCGGCCCGGCCCAACCGGCTCCCAGCCCACACCCGTGAGAAGAGCAAGAGCCCGTCCTGCCTCTCAGGTGTGTCCCATCGCCTCCGGGCTCCTGCCCGGCGAGAGCGCTGGTGCCAGCCTGGATGCGGCCACTTGGGCTGGTGGGAGATGGGGAGCGGGAGCTGCTGGGTGGCAGCACCCTGCCATGGAGGTCCGTGCCCAGCTCCTGGGAGGCTGCAAAGCCTCCTGGTGTGGAGAGCGTTGGCCCAGCACCCCTTCTCTGTGCGTCTTCTCCCTCCGAGGGGGTTCCCAGTTGGTTTATTTTCTGCTGGCGTCTGGGTTCAGCCCTTTCTTCCCGACAAGCCCGGGAAACCCACATCTTTTCTCTGCAGAACAGGTTGGGTGCAGGAGCAGCCGTGCCCGCTTCCCACGCATCAGCACAGCCCAGCCTGGCCCACACCCTCCCCCTGCCCCAATAGCCCATCTTTTTTTTTTCCCCTCTGCTCTCTTTCCCGGATCAAAGCTGCCTCCCCTCCCTGTATTACAAACATTATTCAGCTGCTAGATAAGAAGCTCTCCAGCAGCTCTTTATTAATCCCACTGGAGGCAGAAAGAAGGCAGAGTGAAAAGGACTCAGCATGGCCAGGACAGAGACGAATGTTCCACGAAACACCTTCGCAAAAGAGAGGCATGGCTTTTTCTCAGAAAGTCTCATGGGAAGCTTGGGTAATAATTAACAATTATTGGACTTTAAACCCTCCGTCTCTCTCCCTGTCCTGACCAGGATTTTGTAATAACTCATTCAGTCTGAAACACTCCCAGCCTGGTTTGCCGAGGCACACTGGGGCAGGAGGGGAAAGGAGGGGGATGCAGACAGACTCCAGGGCAGGCAGGCAGGCAGTCGCTCGGCCTGCTTCCTTGCTTTTACACCGAGTTGCAACCTCCCAGCTCCAAGCTTCCAGGGAGTTTGGTTACGAACCTCCTTGTTTCCCTCCTTCAATGCATCTTGCAGCTCCTTTGGCCACAAAAAGAAATGGCTTGTTGTGATACGCATCTTCCTAGGCAAGTTTCCCCCAGCCTTGGAATACCATAGCCTCTTGCATATGACTAAAACCATAATCTACCCAGGAGATAGACTAGAAAGCTTTTATAGCATAAAGACACTTGTTTAAATCCATCTGCTGTCTGAGGCAACTATAATCAGTACCATGTGATGGCTCACACGTGAAACAAGTTGAACGGCTCATAGGGCCTGGGTTTGCACTGCTGCCCGCTCCTCTCCATGGAAGGACCGCCGAGGTTTTGAAGCACTTGTTCATGCAACAGGCAGGGTATTACTGTTACCTGCATCCTACAGTGGGGCAGCTCAGGTGCTAGGAAACTTGCTCACAGGCACCTAGGAAATTGGTAGCAAAAGCAAAACGCAGTGCAGACACCCGAAGACTTACATCACTGTCCCCAGGACGCAGCCATCCCTCCTGCCCCAGCATTCACAGCAAACCCACCCAGGAGAGGGCACAGCCCCTGTCACCCGTCCTGCCTGGCACGTTGTCCAGCAAAGAGCCAGGGTGAGGGTGGAAGCTGCCCCCCCCGGGATGGCAGCACAGCAGGGGTGCGGAGGGATGCCCAGCCCGTGCCTCTCACCTACCTGCAGCCCCCCCAGATGGTGACTGGAAACCTGAAGTGACCCAAATGCAAAACTAGTGGAGTGAGAAATCGAGAGACTTTTGAATTAAACCAGGCAGGGAAGCCAATGGACCATGTTCACCCACTTCCATGATTCCAACCCACACATCACACACTCAGAGCAGTAAGAAACTGGGTCCAGTGTTTGCACTGACAGAATATTTGTACATCCATCTATGCGAAACAATTTCTTGTCTTCTAAAACCCCCGGGCAAGGAGCTGTTGGCTCCCGGCTGCTACGAAAAATGACAAAATAAAGGGGAGTCACCTTTTCCTGTGCTTTGCAGATGGTCTCCTGCTTGTATAGAGTAACGTCGGCGAGATCAGTTGTGCAAGGCACCCTGCAGACACAGGGCAATACGAGCAGAGAAGAGAGGGACTGCTACCAGCAGCTTTTGACAAGAAAAGGCACACAGAGGTGAAGTGAGCTAGCCAAGGGTATTCCAGGGAGCTTGTGGCACAGCCAAGAAATGGTGCCAGCCCTTCTGAGCTCAGCCTGCCTTTGCCATCACCTCCAGGCCATTCTTTCCCTTTAAGTAAAAGCTGAATCACGCCTGGTAGAAGTCAGTGTGAGGCAGCAGAAATTCCCATTTCCAGTGGGGTACTGTAAGGTACTCCACAGGCATGGCCGCAATCGGAACGTCAAGAATACAAAAAATGTATTTATACTTAAAAAAGAATGATTTTAGCCTTGTATTTCCAAAGTGAGTTTAGAGGCAGTGAAAGGTCTCAGATCGATACCAGCAAAACTGCAAATTGGAGTCCTCCCCTTAGCCACAGAAGGGTACAGCTGAGCCAGCATCTGCACAAACAGCCTGCCCACAGCCTCTGCCAGCCTGCCTCAGCTCTGACCTTGAGGAGCTGCCTTGAAGTGCAAGAAGGAAACTCCCCCTTCCCCCCACCCCCCCCCTTCCCCTGAGCCCTGGGCTTTTGTTCCCCGGCAGGGAGATCACTGCTGGTTTATTTGACTTCGGTACATTCCGTCTAAAGAAGAAACTGAGTCTTGACAAACTCATTCCACATGCACAGCCAGACAACCTGCTTCACCACGTGGGTAGAAAGAAGTCCTAAGGGGTTCAAGGGGATTTTGCAGCACAGATTTTGAGGCAAATCCAGCCCTAGAGAGAGCCTAGCTACCGGGCTGGCTCTGGCATTTCGGATGGTGGGATGCAGTCGCCTGTTCATGTGCTCCATTATCAACAGGCCTTTCTTCCCCTCTCCTGCCCCACAGCTGCACAGCTGCTCAGCCCCATGCCCCAGGGACCTTTTGAAACTGCATTATAGGTTCTCCCCATACAAAGTTTGGATCAATACAGCTGTCAGGCTTTGGCCACATTACCCCTGCTAATTGGAATTACAATAGGCAGACTGCAGCCTTCACTCCATTTCTCTGTTGCTTGTCATAATGTAATCAAAATCTCTCTCACTCTCTCTTTATCACGGAGCGTGACGGGAGCAGAGGCGCTGGCAACCACGCGGCCTCTGGAGACTGCACATTCCTGTGGATCAGACTGGGGCTGGGAAGCTTGGCCACGGGTGGGGGGGAAAGAGCCCCTCACCGCCAAAACTCTCTGGCCTGCCTTTGGCCAAGCACATCAACGGGAGAGCCAGGCTCAGCCCCTGAGCTGGGCAGGGACCTGGGTGGGCACAGCGGGGAGATGGAGATGGGGACTGAGGGGCGCTGGCGGAGCAGGTGCTGCGGGAAGGAGGTGCAGAGTCAGGCTGAGACCAGAAGCACCCACAGCCCGATTGCAGAGCTGGGCACTGGCCAGCAGCAGAGCCCAGACGCTCACCTGGCCATGCCAAGGAAGAAGCCTCCCGGCGCCCGTGCTGACCAAGTGCATGGGGAGGGCACTGCCTCCTCACTGCCCCCTCACCCCCTGGCTCCTGCCTCCCCCGCAGTGCTCAGCCTCCCCCACGGCAGCGGCTTCCCACCAGAGACAGAAGCGCACAGGGGGTCACGGGATAAGCAATGCAGCAGCTTGGCACGGGCACGGCAGCGGGCACCGACCAGGGAACAGGAACGAGCCAAAGCTTTGTGCTTGCATCAGGAGCTGCCCGCTTCTTGCCTAGCGCAAGCAATGCTGAGGCAGCACCTAAAGGCTTCAGCTAGGTCAGGAGCCCTGCCACGCTGGGTGCTGTGCAGGAGTCCCTGCCCCAGCAAGCTCCCCACCAGGCTGACTCACAACCCCCTGCCCACAGCCCCGCTGGCTCCCGCCTGCGCGCAGCAGCCCTGCCAGCCAGAGGCCGTGCGTGTCTCGCTCACACCCGCTCCCAAGGCTCCGCCAAAGGCTCGGCCAATTTACGGAGCCAGGGTGATACATAGCGGGCAATAGATACGGCATCTGTGATTTGTTGATCATTATCAAACGGCAGTAATGCAGGGCTGAATTACCCAGGCGAGGGAAGGATCGGCAACCCGGACCTACTCAGCTCCCCAGAGATTGGCCATAAACAAAACTTAAATAATTAGAGTGCTTGGGCGGAGATGCAGCCTCTAAGTATTCTTAGGTTCACGCAAATAAAGGAAATAAATTCCTGGAAGGTGCCAGGCTGGATGGGGCAGAGGGAGGCTCATTTTCCACATCACTTGCGAGCAGCCGTTATAAATCTCACTGAAAGATGCACCTCCCCAGGCTAGCGATATTTTTAAACTCCGGGAGAGAAGAGAGAGAAAAAACCCACATTTTAGTATTTACACCACAGGCAAAAAGGGTATTTAAAAATCAGGGTACATTTTTGAAAGTCTGTTCCTGCCATGCCAAGAAAGGCAGAATTTTCTTTCTATAGTGTGATAGCTGGAAATATTAGCCCCAGAGGATTCACTCCTACCACCATCGTTCTGTTGTAGGCTGAGAAATCCAACTCCCAGAAGGACCTGGGGGGGTCAGGGGATAAAGGTTCTTTCCCTGGCAAATTGCTAGGTCAGTTCCCAGCTGAATCAGTGGCAAATGTAAACCAGCTCCTCTGAATGCTGAAGGGTGACTTCTGCACTGCCCCTGCTTACTCAGTGTCTGCAATAATGTCCCATAGGCAATGACACAACGTGGCTCTGCACAGCGGCACCCTCACGGGAACAGCAGCCTGGTTTGCTGGGCCAGGAGCCCAAACGTGTAACCAGACACAGCGGGGACGGGACACCGGGACACGGGGACCAGCTCGTGGATGTCAACTGAAGGACGAAGCCGTGGAGTTGGAGCAAGGGCACCACCCCACGTGGTGCTTGGCCCGCTGGAGCAGCGTGTCCCAGCTGTTCCCCATGGCAAGGCCACCTGAGCTTTGGGGCAGGGAAATCCATGCACTGGCTTGTGCAGGATGGCCAGGCCAGTTTTTCCTTCCTGATGCCTTATTGTTCCTTGGGTTGGGTAGTGTTTCCTTCCCTGCATAGCGTGGGGAGTGGGGTGGGCTCCTTTTTTGGCAGGCATCTAGGAAATCTTGTCAACAGCTGACTGATCACAGGTCAACCAATCACAGGTTGAATGATGCTGCACAGCAACAGCCTGCCACAGGAGGTGTAATGATGTGGGAGTTCTCAGCCTGGCTCCAGAGGGGTCCTAGAGGACCCAAAGATAAACAGCCAGAGCGCTGCCTTCCTCTGCAACCACAACAGCTTTCCTCAGTCCTGCTCCCTAATTCCCTCCTGGGTCCTCAGGCACTGAGAACGTTCTCCCTTTTACAAGCTGTGCTCTGTGCAAGCCTCTCTCCCTACCATCCCTCCCACCCCTTACCAGGACTGCAGTCATCCTCCCCAGAAGGATCCTCTTCAGCTTGTATCAAAGGGATACATGAGCACACCCATCAGAGCATCGAGCAAATCCCCAAACAAGCCTCCTCTAAAGATCAGAGCACACTGTAATCACTCCCTCTGCAAGGAGATCCCAATAAGCCTGCCCCCACTTTCTCTGGGTTCTTGCAGAACCCAAGCACATGAGATGCCTTTGGCAGGCTCAGCCCCATCACTAGGAAAAGTCTCTTCACAGGAGTTGCACACGCAGAGCTCCTGGCCTCTCCCTGCTCCCCTGCAAGCCCTCTCCTCCATTTCAGAGATGCAGCAGCAGATGTTCAGAGGCTGCCCCAGCGCTGGTGCCCTGCAGCAAGGAGGGCATTGCTGCTGCCCTGAAGGTCTGGGTCTCGCATCCCCACCCGCAGCTGCAGCGTTCCACCTGGGCTGGGCAAGGGGGGCTGCCGCAGATGGCACAAGCGATAGCAGCAGGTCCCCTCACCCTCGCCGCCCTCCCCTCCCTGCTTCCCCCTGGGAGACAGCAGAGAATCAATGCAAGCCCAGGGAGAGGGGAGCGCTGGCGGTGGGTGGATATGCTTGCAAACACCGGGACAGAAGTGCTGCTCCAGCACACGCGTGTTGATTCACATGTTGGTGCATACAAGTGTCTTTCACAACCACGGCCTCAAAGAGAAAAGCAAGAAGCTTTTTCTAAAGCCTTTCATAAGACACCATGCACTTCACCAATATGACACAACAAGCGCAGCAATTGGCTTTGAAGTCGTGACGATAGCTGTGCTGTCGATTTACCTCCCGGGCTGGCCCCAGACTGCCCTTTCCTCAGCCCCTACCGCCTAGGTCTCAGCCCCTTGGCACACAAAAATGAACTCCCCCTTCCCAAGTAAAATACACAGAACTCCAGCATGTCCAGCTGCGGGATGCAATGCACAAACTAACAGCACCCAGCACCACTGCCTACAGAGCCAAGGGGGGTCCTGTATCCAACGGGAACTGTGGCAGCTGATATAAATTACGGCATGGCAAGGATGCTGCTCCGCAAGACATCCCTGATCCTCACTGACCATAAATGGGCACAGCCTTGGTTCTGCCCCGCACCCAGAAGATGCCCCATCCTGCAGCGCAGTCCCCAGCCACCACCCGCTGCAGCTGGCAAGGGGAAGAACACGAACAGGCCCAGTCATGAACAGCTTGTGCAGTTGTCTCTGCTGTACACCACCAAATCACTAGCTGCTGCCTTCTGTTCCATCCCTTAGAACAACATTGCTTCTCAAATGACACGGGCCTTGGCTAAGTGAGTTAAGACAGGCAAGAGAAGCAAGGAAATACCATGTGCTGCAGCCTCTCTGGAACAGGGGCAATCATCGTCTTGTGCATACTTACAACCCCTAAACCAACTCTGATTATCTGTCCTTAACATTTCCTCTGGTTTGGGCACCCCCCCCGGGCTAGGAAGGCCATCAGCACAACTACTCTGGTGGGAACGTCACTCTGGGCTTGCCTACAAGGGGTCTCAGTGCTCATTATCTAGCCCAAGAAAAGTCACAGAGTAAAGCCCATTAGATGCCTCTCCTTAAGAAAAAAGTAGCCATAGCTTGATGCAGCTTAATTCTCCACTGAAGACAGTGTACTCCTGACTGCAGGCTTCGTATGGATGTTTAACGTGCTGGCAGCAATGCGCACCCTTCTCCTGCCCACCCACAGCATTCACTTTGCTGGGCATATAGCACACATCAGCCTCTGATGCAGTGGCTGTGGCTGTGGCTGTCAGGAAAGCCAGGGCTGTAGCACACTGAGGCACCCAGACAGTCTCTTTATTTCTAGTCCCAGCCCGGTGGGAGGGCGAGGAGAAGTTTCAAGGCAGGGGGAACCTCCGTCAAGGCCATGGGTTTGGGCAAGGGGTGAGTTATGACTCCGCAGCGTACTGATAACTTATCCGGACCCGGACTCTGAGCTCAGCTAGCTCGTTTGCTTGGGTTGCTCAAGGACAGGGCAGGGTTCATTCCTAGCTTGCTGCTCTCCCCTGACCCGAGTGCCACAGTGCCTCGCACAGGCCAGCATAACCACCGTGTGCCAAGCTGCTCTACACAGGAACCTGGAGAAGACAGTGTCAGAAACCCTGACCCGTCTCCTCAGCTACCCAGCACGTGCCTCCCAGTAAACCCTGTTCGTCGTAATAAACTCTCCCCTAGGTCTGACTTCTGCCCGCCACAGACCGTTTGTAACCCCTGGCTTTGCTACAACACTCAGCACAACAGCCTCTAATTATAGACCTCTGCTTGAGCTCTGGAGTCCCACCAGCCTCTGCTACACATTAACTTAGTCCATAGCCAGAACTCTGCCCCCAGCCTGCCCCCTCAGGCTGCCTCTCCTAGGGACAGCGAATGTGGTCGGTGAAAAGCTTCTCAAGCAGTATATCCCCCTAGTCCAGAAGGTATCTTGCCAGGGGATACAAAAAAAACTGGTTTTACCACGTGTGGGATCCTCAAAAGGATCCACCTATAAGGCTGGCTGAAATCCAGCATCCCCCCCAGATCCACATGACGTGGCTACGGACCCTCCACTGCAGCAGGCTGATCGGGTACCGCGTCTTTAGCCTCACACAGAGAAGAAGGCTGGTTTAGCTCTCAGGTGGCCACACGATGCTCCGCTCCAGCCCCCTCGTCTCCCACACAGATGGGCCTTTGTGCTGGGAACCGCTCTCGCCTGTCACCAGAGCAGAAACGCTGGATGTTAGCCACTGGCTGTGAGCTGCATGGACCCTCTGTCGCTCCCGGCCGTGCCTCCGGATGCCACGCTCTAGCACGGGGGAGGAATGGATCTTCCATGGGAAAAGAAAAACAGACTGAAAACCAAGTCTGATTACAGGGGTTTCCCAGGTAGAGAGAGGACTGCTGAGAAGAGAGATGGAGGCAGAGTCCTCTTGACTAACCAGGCTTGGGAGCACCTTCTGTCTCATAGCCAGGTGGTCCATCTGGTACCTGCCGCTGCTTCAAGGCAGTGATGTGATTTGCAGGTCCTTCTGTAGCATCTCTGCATGGTCGGGAGCAGATGGAGGCACTTTGCTATTTCGTGCAGTTAGAAAGGCAAACAGGCTGGGATGGGGAACAGAAAACCCCATCTTCTTTCAGGCAGGAGAGCCGCACGGATCCTGCCTCTCCAGCAGCTCTCCCTCCCTGCCCACCTGTAGGTCGAGTGAAGATGGGAAGCAGTGCTGTGCACCAGTCTCCAGCTGGACTGGCCCAGAGGCAGGGAGGGCAGGCCTGGAGCCGAGGGAGAGAGGCAGAGCTGGGTGGATAGTGCTTAGAAAGGCTGTCCTCCTGCATCACACCAAATAATGTCAAAGGAGGATTATAAACGTCCCGCAGGGACAGCTGTATGGTGGGGGAATGGAGTAGAGATGGTTCATTGAGTTGGGCCGGTTCCTCCTATCCATCCCCAGCACCCCACAGAGATGCTGAAGGGACAAGAGACCGCTGGGCAGATTCCCCCTGGCCCCAGCCACTTCAGACCTGCGCCACGCAGGGCACAAGCAGCTGCCCTAGCCTGGGACCCCTGTCCTCCTGGGCTGGGCAAGCAGCAAGGGACCGAAGCTCTTTCTCCCCCTCACATGCCCAGTAGCTCTTGTTCGCCTGCCTCGGGATTGCTGCAGAGCCGAGAGCTGCCGCAGCTTTTGTGATGCCAGCCTGCATGAATGGCTGCATCAGCCCCAGAGACGGGGACAAGCAGTGAATGGGGACAAGCAGTGAATGGAAGCCAGGGGATTAAACTCCCCACGCTTCCCCGGGGCCCGCGGAGGCAGGGACACACAGAAACACACGGAGCACACACAGTGCGGGGAAGGGCAGCAGCCCTCGCGCCCGCAGATTTCGCCTCCCGTTTCTGTGAGTGACAGAGACATGATAAAGGCAGGACTTCAAGCCTAGCATGGTGGCACCGTGGAAGGCCAGGGAGGTGCCTGCCCGGCTGCCCCGGGATCTCACTTGGGGAAACTCTCCTTCCGCTCGTGGATGACACTTCTGCATTTGGGCAGCTTGGGCAAGAGTTTCTCTTCCCCTATGCAGCCGAGGGGTTCCCCTTGAAAACTTCGAGGGTACGTGCGTGTGTGCTGGGAGGGTACGTGCATCAACCTAACCTGGACTAAACCTGCACTGGGAGAAGTGAAGAAAACTGTAAGGCCAGGATATATCTGCAGCTCAACAGCAGCCGAGCCGAAAGCAAGGGGATGTATCATGAGAGGCTTCATTCCTTAGTTAAACAAATTTTCACCTGCAACAATAATCTGGGTTAGGGAGCGTTCACTGCAGAGCTGTGAATTCTCTGTGCTGGGACGGCTGTGCTTTGGTAATTAACACAATAGGTGTCTCAAATGCAAACTGGGTCCCAGCTCCAGTGGCTGGCGCCACCAACTCACCCTGCATCAGAGCTGCCCTGATTTAATCTGACTTACTCAAAAAAGCAAGAAGATCTCCAGGGGTTGCTCAGATTGGAGTACCTTTGTCCCTCTCTCATCTGTTTCTGCTTTTTGCACCGATACGCCTTGCTAGCCTGTGAAAGGGACTGAGCAAGCGCCATCACCACCTCGAGCAACGATGTTGCAAGACACAAATCTTTTCCCAGAGGCCCCGAGGATGGTGGCCGTCCATCTGAGCACTTACCAGCTCATCCCTGCAGCACTCACAGGCAGCCTGACTTCTCTTCTTCCAAAAAATAAAGAAATCATCTTCCCCGGGTGCTGCCCCACCATCTCCCCCGCAAAGCCTGTCTGCTGGCAGTGCTGTGTAACTCCCCAGGGGTGCTGGAGGTGGGAAGGAGCCTTCCCCCGGCTAGTGGTGGCCACACGCTGCTCTCCCCCAGCCTTATGATGGGCTGCCCCAGTTGTCCTCAGCCTTAGCAGCGCTAGCAGAGGGCAAGGGGTGCCAGTGGAAAGGCAGGCCTGGGAAGCAGGTCACGACAACCGGCTCTTCTGGTTCCCTTCGTGATTCAGCTGAGGTGTGAGCAGTGCCCAAAGGATCCTTTTGGTGCCTCCCCGTAAACTTGGCTTTGTGGCTGGTACAGCTGCAGCCCAGAGGAGGGGCGATGCGAGGAGGGATGTGCCAGGCTCCGCCAGCATCGGCATCTTGTCAGCCACCAGTTAATTGCGAGTATTTGCCTCGCGCTAGCTGCGTTGCTGGATGTGGCAATGCCCCCGCTCCTGTATGTCTCTGCAAATGGATCCGTGCGCACCGGGCTGGGAGCTCTTGCTTGATTAACGTTGCCGGTTCAGAGAGCAAACAGCATTAACCACGGTCGTCCCCTGGCTCTGGCCATGGGGCAGACACTCTCCTGCTTGTGGGCTGAGCTGGCTCCCAGTACAGCCTGTCGCCTCACCCACGCTGACACATGCATGAGCTCATCAATTCACTCCAGATTAAAACTCGATGGGTCGGTTCCACCGCAAGAAGCGAGGTTTAATGAGAAAATATCAGCAAAAGACACACTTTTGCTTCCTGAAATAGCCTGATGATGTCAGTTTTGAGTTTTGGGAGGAGATATGTGGAGGAAAGAAAAAGTAACAAAGAACTCAAACCAAAGGCTGAACAAAACTCTGGCAACTTTTTGCCTTTGAGAACCTGCCTTGGGATGTTAAAGCAGCTTTACAGAGTACAAGGCGGACGGGATCCTGCAGTGACACGCTTTGACTAGTGCCAGCACTCCAGAGGGCTGTCATACCTCCCCAACAAGGAACCCTCCCTCCAGCTGCAGCCAAGTTTGACCTAAGGCCTCCAGGTCACTACAGCTCCGTCAAAGCCTCTTTCAAGCACGGTGATGCAAAAACCCTGTGTCAAACCTTCAGCCACCTCTCCCGCTCTCCCCTGCTGAGGATCTCAAAGCACTTTGCAAAGAAAGGCTCACAGGCCCCCTCAGAGCCCAAGAGGTGGCCCAGTGGTAGCAGACAGGAATTTGTCCCCAGACAGAGGGGAGCATTTGGAAATAGGGGCCCAGATATGCAGATGCAGGACCAAGCACAAGATGAATGCCTCTGCTCTGCGTGGTTGCAACTCAAGCTGTACCGAATTTCATGGCGGGGATAAACAGACAGATTGTTAAGACATGTAAAGCATAAATTTAACTGCAAGTGTTCCTAACCTCTGAAGATCAGCCGCCTAGGATCTCTCCTCCCCAGCACCCCATGGCTTTTCAATAAGCCCTGCTCATATCAGTACCTCGAAGCCCTAAAGCCGTAGCCTGAGCTGATACCCGGTTAGTGGCTCCAAATGGACAGGCAGACAGATTTGCATGGAAGGCTGGAGGAACCCTGAATTGAATCTGTTCTGGACGACTGAGCCGATCACATTAAAGACGATTTGTAAGGCAGATTTTTATAAGGGACTCCTTCAGCTTTTACAGCAGGGAACTTTTATTTCCTTATCAGAAAAAAAGCTAACATTGTCAGAAGGGGGAGGTAGTATACGTGGATGGCAACAAAATGAAACGGCATTGATCAGAGGAGCAGGAAAGGTTTTCCAGAAAGCAAGTACTGTCTCCTGCCTTCCTCTCATCCTCCTTTGGTGCTAGGTACCAAAACACATTTTTCAACAAAGTCCACAGCTATTAATTTGCTTATAATAGAGGACCCCAAGTTCTCATCTCCGTTTCTCCTTTATAAGCAAGCCTGTCTGCACTCAGAGGTTACATACGGCTTGTTAGATATGTACCCTCGGCTGATTTTGGCACAATGCATTGCAAACCTGAGGAACTGCCCGCCTCAGTACAGCATTCAGACCTGTGGTGTAGGAAGGTCTGTCCGTCTGCTGCGGCTTTGTGCAGCACCTAGCACAGCACTGTGCTGGTCCCTGCCCGCAGCTCTGGGATGCATCCACAGTACAAATAAGCCCACGAATGAATGAAACGAATGAATGAATAAATACGTAATTGAGAATCAGGCATTCCTGCAAATGTGGTGCATTCACCACTGAACTGGTCCAGCCGAAAGTCTCGCCCACACAGGCTGCAGGGTACTCGGTGATCACGGACAGTGGTCAGGAAGGATTATCTTCCCGGAGCATTGCAGAGCTGGCTGTACCCTTCGCTTGGCAAAGCACCACTAGATGCACCACTGGCTTATCCTGGCAGAGCTGTCAGCAGGACAGTGCAAGACAAACTACCAGGCTACTGCAGAGTGGCAGGAGATGAGTTTGCCCGACTGCTGGCAGCAAAGCCTCGAGAACAGCCAAAAATAGGATAACTGGGGTGAAAAAAGTGTCTCTTGGCAGGGCAAGGTGAGATGCAAGGCTGCCTCAGGGGTCACTGTCGGTGCGTCTCCTTGGTGAAAGCAATTCCTTGCGGGACTGGGGGAGCATAAACCCCTCCTGGTTTACCCAGCACAGTCACCACAGCATTACTCCACCTCCAGCACCTTTCCTAGGGGTTGTGGGAAGGGATGGGAAGGAGGGAAGACCAGGTGAAGAATGGCATGGAAAGTTCTGAGACTCCTTGCGAGGAGGCAGAGCTCAGCCAGGCACCTGCCTGGAAGCACAGAGTGCAGGGAGCCCGAGGCTGTCCCTTCCCTCACCTCTTTTTGCAATGCACAGCAGATCCCTTTGTCCTAGGAATACAGAGGTGTACCCAGACCTGGTTTCTCATCATTTCTAACCTCTTCCTTCCCTCTCACAGTTTTCCTATTTCCTTGACCACCACCTCCTCCCATTTCACCTCTGCCCTCATCCATTTTAGCTGGACCATCCAGCCACTGCTCTGTTGATCCCCCAAGCCCTGGATGTTATCATCACTGTCTCTGCTAGCATTAGAGAACCCTGGGCCCTGGCATTTGCTCCGATGGCCGGTCCTCTGGCCCAGACCCTGCTAACGGTGGCCACAGTGGTAGCCCAGCCAGCCTGGCGGCTCCTCTAGGATGCTGCCCCAGCCGAGCCAGAGGAGGAGCGGAGGCAATTCCACCCTGCCTTCACTGCAACTTCTCTCCAGCTGCAGATCCCAGTCCTGCAGGCACAGGCTGCCTCTCACCCCTGCAGAAGGCTGGACACCGACCGGGGGGGGGGGGTGGCACATGTGCCCGCTGCCAGCCCCTCCAGCCACAGCCCCCAGGAGCCTGGCCTCAGCAAGGCAAACATCGGTGCTGTTTGCATTCCCCAGTTCATTCACGAGCGCTGTAAGACCAGCCTGCCGGCTCCCCGGCCACCTCTCCGACAGCCGGCTCCGGAAAGCCCCCCAGGATGGCATTAATCCACATTGCACTGGAGCAGGATAAAAAAGCCCCCCGGGCACTGGGCGAAGGGGGTCACCCTGCGCCCCCCCGCGCTGTGCCAGAGCCCCGGGCAGGACCGAGCCGGGGGGCAGCGGGGCTCTCCTGCAGCCACCAGCGTGGGGCGAGGGAGCTGGGGAGAAGGCGATCCAAACCTTTGCCCACCTCCTCATTCCCAGGGGGGGCTCAGAACCGGAGGAGGGTGGGGGCTGCTCAGAGCCTGCGGGGGGGGGGCGCTCAGGACCGGGGGCGGGGGGGGAGCTCAGGACCTGGGGGGGGGGGGGGGGAGCTCAGGACCGCGGGGGGTGTGTGGGGGAGCTCAGGACGCCGTGGGGCTCCCAAGCACAAAAGCAGTGAAGGGGAAGGTCTGAGCCCCGGGAGCAGCCCAGCCCCCCCGCCAGAAGCGCCCGGGGGAAGCGTCTGTGTGCGCCTGGGGGCAGCGGCGAGTTCAGGGATGCTGGACAGCCCAGGGCTTCTTCCATCCCTCCTCCCAGACACCGCTGCTCATCGCCCAGCCTCGTGGCCCCCTTTCCCGGGAAGCCTGGCTGCTCTGCCTCGCTAGACGTTGCTCGATCCAAAAAAGCAAACAAACGGCCTCGGCTCCCTGGCCGCCGGAGCCCACTGCCCGCAGCTGCTTCCAAAACAAACGATCGTGTTGTTCCTCCCCGAGCCAGAGGCGAAGCCGGCTCCGGCTCTCTCCCACCCTCTCGCAGATGCTTCCACACCTGCTCCAGCCCCGGGCGCGCACCCCCACCAGCCGATCCCAGCCTTCCCCGCCGCTCCGCAGCACGTCCCGCACCCCTTCCCCCCCACCCCGAGGCACCCCGCAGCCCTCCCCCGGAGCTGCCCCGACCCCCGGCAGAGCCCACCGCCTCCCGGGGGGACCGGCCGGCAGCGGCTCACCTGGTAGGAGCGCGGCCGCCAGGATGCAAACTCCGATAGTCCACCAAGATGCACGGCAACTTGTCTGCAGCTGTGAAGCCATGAGAGTTCCTTAGGAGAAATGGGCAGGGGTCGGTCTGGCAGCGTCGCTGGGCCCCCCACCCTCCCCGCCCCCGGTGGTGATCAGGGCTGCTTAAAAAAATTAAAAAAAAAAACAAAACCACAAACGTAGGTGCAGGAGGACAAAGAGGCGGCGCGGGCCGAGCGGCGGGGGGCGGCGGGGGGCGCCTGGCACATCCGCGGGGCCCGGGGCTCGGCGGGGCGCGGGGCCCCCTCCGCGGGCGCGGGGCGCTCCGGCCGGGCACCGCGGGTGCGTCCTGCGGGAGCGAGCACGTCCGCAGCGCCGGGCGGGCGAGAAGGGGAGGGGAGAACTGTAATATTAAAAAAAAAAAAAAAAGGAAAAAGGAAAAAAAAAGAAAAAAAGCGGGGCCGAGGGCGGGGGGGGAGGAAAAACAAATAAAGGGAAGCGAGGGAGAGCCCTCCGCGGGCTCCGCAGCGGCGGTCCCGTGGCTCCGGCGGCGGGGCTCGGCAGCCCCCGCCCGCTGCCTGCCCTCCGGTCCCGGGCGCCGGCAGCCCGGCGGCTCTCAGGCGGCGGCGGCGGGCCGGCTGCGGCGCTCCATGGCCGGGCGGGGGGCGCGGGGCCGGCCGCGGGGCGGGGGGCGCGGGGGCTGCCCGGGCTCAAGGCACGGCCGCTGCACACGCACACGCACACGCAGCGCAGCGCACTCCGGGCGGGGCGGCGGCGGCGCTCGCCCTCCTGCGTGATGTCAGTGCAGGCGGAAGGAGGGCGCTGCGTTAACCCTTTGCCTGCCACGCGGCCTGGGGACACGGGGACACGGGGACACACGGCTGCTTCCCCGGGGGCCGCGCCCGGACGCGGGGGCTGCCCGCCTCGGCCGGGGGATGGGGGCGGCCCGCCTCGCCCCCCGCCCCCCCGGCTGCCGCCGCTGCTGCTGGCAGCTGCCCTTTGTTCGGCAGCGCCCATCGCCCCGCGCCCCCCCCCCCCCGCTGCGGGGTCCCGGTGTTCTCGGGGCACCCGGGCTTTGTGGGCTTGGGGCTGGTTTGCGGACCCCCCCCGGGGTGGCGGAACGCCTGGGCTGCTGGCAGTGGTGGCAGTGGTGGCAGTGATGGCAGCCTACCTATGGGGCTGCTGATCTGCCACATAAAAGACCCTTTCCATAAATCACGTGAGAAATAGATGCGGCTATCCTATGGGATTCACGCTTCTGAATGCTTTGGATGGAGATCCTAAGCGATACACAGCTTCCCATGGGGCCTGCTGGAAGCAGGAGCTTGCTCTGGACACATCCTGCGCGTGCCGATAAGCGAAGCGCAGCACTGGTTTGCTACGCTCTGTATCGGCCCTTGTTATGTGGACACAGACGTGGGTTTTGTGGCTCTTTTGCTAAAGAGGTGTTTAGCCTGCTCATGCCAGTCCTGAGCTGTCCCGGCCTCCACCAGGTTGCTGAACCCCAAACAAAGATGTGAACAACAATGACAACAACCAACAACAAAGTCATGTTGATTTCAAGCTCCATTAGAACAACACAGGAATAAATCAATGCCTGGCAAGCAGAAAAGGACAGAACCAGTGGGGAAGGATACCACACGTAGTGGAGAAGGGAAGGGGGGGGGCAGCAGCCAGCAGCTATAAAAAGATACCTCTAAGGACCCCTTCAGCAGTCTCCTCCTCCTTTTAATTCCTTTAGAAGTTAATTCCTGTTCGAGGGAAGGATGGGCAGCTCTGTAACAAAGCGGATTAGCCAGATACAAGGTTTGCTCCAAAATAACAAAAGTTATTACGTAGTAATGCGGTTTAGTTAATAGATTCGCAGACTTTAAAGCCACTGGGATTCCTCTGGACATCCTGCTTGTGGAGCGGAGGCTGCTGAGCCTGCCCCGATGATTTCTGCCTCCCGCTGCCTCGGTAAAGCTGCAGGCCGGAGCATGGGAGCGTGACCCCCTGTCCTTGTGGACAGGCAAGCTATGGAGAGCTCCCCGCACCTTTGCAACGGTTGTTTCAGCGGTTGGTTTTCCTGTCCTTGGAGTGTTTATCTGGCTAGTTTCACTTTTAATCCATAAAATCTCATTATTTCTTTTCCCGACTTCATTAAAGAGATACCTCCGATGAGACATGACTCCCCTGGGCAGGTCTCTCTAAATTGCGATCGAGTCCCCCACATTATACAACGTTCTGACTTATGTTTTTCCCAGCGTTTTATCCTCTCCCATCTCCCTTTCAAAGCATTACCACCGGCACCTGGGCTAGCCTCTGCGGGGGTGCGTGGGGCAGGCCAGACCTCAGCACCACTGCTGCAAGCTCCCTGCACTCCCACGGCGTTGACCCCCTGGGTCGGTTACCCTCGCTCCGCACATTCAGCGCTTGCTTCACAGGCCCGGCAGCAAGAGGTTTTCCTCTGGGAAAGGAAAGAGAGCGGCCAAAGCTGTGATTATGCCGTACACCAGGCAGGTCTGTTCTCACCCTTGCAACCCTCTGGTGCAGTGCTTGGCCACGGGGAGCGGTGATGGTTTGGCAAACACCAAAATTGCCTGAGTCGTTCGCTATGAGGGAAGGGGAACGCTGTTCCTGGGGGCTTGCGGGTGACACAGAACAGACAAGGCAAACACACAGAATTCCCTCCTGGTTAGTTGCAAAACTCACATCTGAAATCAATCGCAGGAAGAAAAACTTGGGATTGATCAGAGCTTGATCTAAGCAAGGTGACATTTCAGTGCGACGTCTAGGGTACGATTGAGATTTCTCTTTGAGAATATGGCAATATTTGATAGAGCCTTGGGCCCTGGCCTCCCAAATCACAGACCTCAAACATCTGAGACAAAAAGGTAAATCCATTAGCAGCACCAGCAGCAGCAGCAGACTGTTAGCCCTGGTGCATCAGGCCTAACTTATTAAGCCAGAATGTATTATTTTCATGATCCTGCGCAAAGCAAAACCCATCACATTTGGCACAGTTCTGGCTGTTAACTTCTAAGATTTATTACACAGTGCCATGGGGCCCCTGTTCTGCAGCTTTTTGCGAGTCCAAACTTTCCGTGAAGCCCAAGGGGACTTCTGCATGAGCAGGAAAGGCAGGGGTACAATACTTTGGTTTGGCAGTCTTTGTTATTTCTAGGGGAGGAAGATCATAATATGTAACATATTTAATTGCATCATACTTATTTTTTTGATTTGGGGAGGTCTCTGTGTATGTCCTCTGAGGGGCTGCTGGGGCTGCCTTCTGCCTTGCTATATCAGCTGGTTTAGCCAATTGTTTCTTTCCTTGGTTCTAACCCTTGAAGCAGTAGCTTTCTAAAGAGCATCCTAGCCAGAGATGCGGAGGAGAAGCCCAAACTACTCTGTATACCATGGTGCTTGCAATGATAGGACAGGGGTTTCAAAGATTGCCCATCCTTTCTACTCCTAGCACAGGAACACATGAACCATGCTGAGGCTCAGAGATCCCTTTCATAAATGCGTAAACATATTCCACTAGAAACAAAGAGAGAAAAAAACAACCCACCTGGTGCTTCAGATAGTCTGAAGGCCTGGGCTGTGAGGAATCCCCCCTTCCCCACAGCAAATCATCTGCAATACTGCACAGAAGCGATATTTACCCCCTCTTGGTTTTTAGGGATGGCAGAAGTCTCATTCTAGACGGCAACTAGCCATCAGAACAGAGATCCAAAACTTATACAAGCCCCTTCCTCTATACCCCTGTGAAATCTGTTTTGGGCACAGATACTAGAAAGGGTGTAGTAACTTGGCCGACACTTACATAAGTTGTCATGCTAATATAGTTCTTGAAAATTGCCATTAAAGCATGAAACAACATTTGGCTGGGGGAGAAAAAAAAAGAAAAAAAAAAAAAAAAGGCTTGCTTGAAGTCAAGCACTGTCGAGTTTTGTCCGCCCAGCATTTTGGCTGTTCAGCCAGCATAAGAGTTTTCTGCTGATGCTGACATGTGAGGTAACGTCTCTGCAGCAACCTGCTGTAATAGGACGTTTCACACGCACCTCCCCAAATCCTTCCCACTGGCTACCATGGCTGAGTGTGGTCTTATAGCGATGTGCAGGAGGAGACGGGATGGTTTGGTAAGGGCTCTGCAAAGACACAGCTCCTTCAGATGCGGTCTTCCCTGGCAAGCTGATACCCATCCTTCCCCAGGGCTCAAGAGTTGCTGGGCTGGAGTCCGGGCAAAATGGCTAGTCCAAATCTTTTGGCTGCCCCAGATCTTTGTAAATGCAGCTCCTATCTGCCCTGGGATGAGCACAGCACATGCTCAGGAACAATGGGGCTGTGCTGATGGATAGCCCCCAGGGGACCACTTCGTTTCCATCCTCAGGGCTGCTGCCTGCCTGTGGAGGAGGAAATGTCACCCAGGAATTCCCCCACACTGGCGAACTCCAGTTCCTCCCGCCAGTGTCTGGGGCTGTGCCACCGCTCCCCTTCCCGAGCAGTGGCCGCTTTCCAGTGGCTCCCTGCACACCCGCAGTCTGGCAAGGCCCTGCGACATGAAAGGCTCAGTGGGAATGGATATCTTATATTATTTTTGACAATTATGATTACCAGAGGGGATTGGAAAAGAGGGAAGAAGGGGGGGAGGAGCTGCTCTTTAAAACATTCCTCAGTGGATTTTTTCAGCTGCTTTTGTTTGATGAAGAGCCCGCAGCAGAGGCCTGTCATTCTGAGCTGGGAGCGCTTTTGACACTCCTGTCTCCGCTGTGTACCTGGTGTGTATTTGCTGCAGTGCTGATTACATTAACTTCTGTGTTTATAAACATTTTGAATCAGTGCAGAAGGCTGTGCTGAACAGAATTCTAAAGCCGGCATCAGTTTTATTTTTGCTTTTTCATCTGTAAACACACATAATGTGTCTGCGGCACAGTCAACAATGAGGGATCAGAGGTGCAAAGGGCTTCCTGAGCTGATTCTCTGCTTGGCTTCACTTCTGAGCTCTTCTGATACAGCCTCCTACATGCCTGCATGAACGCACATACGTACCCACACATACACACCAGACAGCAGACACTCCTTCAGATCTGAAAGCACCGTCCTTTTACAAGGCAATTCAGTGCTGGTAGTAGCTCCTGTCCTGCTGTTCTCTGGATAGGGCCAGCAGCTGGAGAAGAAATTAAATCTGAACTGGTGAGAAAATTGCCTCCCAGTTAATGGAAGCTGATGCGAGTTGTAAGCAGCCTGCAAACAGCAGTGGGGTTTTTCTGTCCCCCTCTGCCGAAGGGTTTGTAATAGCCTTGCTGCAACGCTGAGTACCTTAACCCTCTCAATCTGCACAGCACCCCCTTGTGAGGCAGGAATTAAACCATAATCCTCATTATACATGGAGAAAAGCAGCCCAGGGAGATTAGGAATTCCAGCCTTGCAGAGAGCAGTATGGGTTCTGCTACGGGCTGTCGGTGGGAAGCAGCTGGAAGCGCAGGGCTGGTGGGCTTGGGAGGACGCACGTGGTGGAACGGCCGGCAGCAGCGGAGCCTTTGGGCCCAGCCTGCCCCAACGGGGAGCGACTGGGGGCCAGGGTGCCCCTGCATGGGTGCGAGCGCTGCGGGCAGCATCCGCGCCTCGCCCAGACCCGCTGCGCCTTCGGGCCACGCGCCTCCTTGGCTGCCTGTGCCACACGCACCCACCGCCCGGCCACCGGCCACCGGGCCACCGGGCACGGCCAGCGAGCGGCTGCTGGGGTGGTCTGGGCTTGTGCCCTCCCGGAGCGGGAGGCTCGGGCTGCTGGGCGCTCAGGACAAGGTGCCCAGCCCTGGGTGCCCGCTGGATTGCGGCGCAGGGGCCACGGGCAGGAGGGGCCTTCCCGGTGGGGCGGCCGGGCCGCAGCACCTCGCCGCGGCGGAGGCGGGCGGGAGCGGCCGTGCCTGCCAGCAAGCCCCCGGGGCGGCCCGGCCCGGCCCCGCGGCGCCCAGCGCAACCGCCGAGCTCCACCTAGTGTCGGCGGGGCCGGCTCCGGCCGCTTCCCGGCGGGAGTGGGGGCGGCCGCGGCCCCACGGCCCCTCGGCCCAACGGCCCCACGGCCCCTCGGCCCCACGGCCCCTCGGCCCCACGGCCCCTCGGCCCCACGGCCCCGCGGCCCCACGGCCCAACAGACTCAGAGGCACGGCCCCTCGGCCCCACAGCCACTCGGCCCCACGGCCCCACGGCCCCTCGGCCCCACGGTCCCGCGGACCCTCGGCCCAACAGACTCAGAGGCGCGGTCCCTCGGCCCCGCGGCCCCACGGCCCCACGGCCCCACGGCCCCTCGGCCCCATGGCCCCGGAGGCGCGGCCCAACAGCCCCACGGCCCAACAGCCCCACGGCCCAACGGCCCCACGGCCCCATGGCCCCGGAGGCGCGGCCCAACAGCCCCACGGCCCAACAGCCCCACGGCCCAACGGCCCCACGGCCCCATGGCCCCGGAGGCGCGGCCCAACAGCCCCACGGCCCAACGGCCCCGCGGCCCCACGGCCCAACAGACTCAGAGGCACGGCCCCTCGGCCCCACAGCCACTCGGCCCCACGGCCCCACGGCCCCTCGGCCCCACGGTCCCGCGGACCCTCGGCCCAACAGACTCAGAGGCGCGGTCCCTCGGCCCCGCGGCCCCACGGCCCCACGGCCCCACGGCCCAACGGCCCCTCGGCCCCATGGCCCCGGAGGCGCGGCCCAACAGCCCCACGGCCCAACAGCCCCACGGCCCAACGGCCCCACGGCCCCATGGCCCCGGAGGCGCGGCCCAACAGCCCCACGGCCCAACAGCCCCACGGCCCAACGGCCCCACGGCCCCATGGCCCCGGAGGCGCGGCCCAACAGCCCCACGGCCCAACAGCCCCACGGCCCAACGGCCCCACGGCCCCATGGCCCCGGAGGCGCGGCCCAACAGCCCCACGGCCCAACAGCCCCACGGCCCAACGGCCCCACGGCCCCATGGCCCCGGAGGCGCGGCCCAACAGCCCCACGGCCCAACAGCCCCACGGCCCAACGGCCCCACGGCCCAACAGACTCAGAGGCGCGGCCCCTCAGCCCCTCAGCGCCTCGGCCCCACGGCCCCGGAGGCACAGCCGGTGCCAGCTCACAGCGCCACCCGGGCGGGGGTCACGGCTCCCGCACCCCCCGGCTCAGCCTCAGCCAGGAGCCGCTGCTGCGGGAAAGCTGCCCCAGCGCTGCGGAAGGAGCCACGGCCTTCCCTGGCGGAGCTGGCCTCTCCCAGGAATTAAAACTCCTGTCCTGCGTGTGCCCCCCATGCTGGGCAGAAGGTTTGGGACAGCACGTACAGGGAGACGTGGCGTAGAGAAAATAAATGCAGGGGAGAAATATACAGTGAAATCAGCAGAAATATTTTGCAGGGCGTGTGTTCCCGGCATTGCTAATGCAGTCCGGCAAGGGGAATTCGCTCGCTCTCCCCTGAAGACTTGTTCCCTCGGCCCCAGCATCCGCACTGCACGCTCTCCAGCACTGGCACAGCTCGTTCAGGGTGTGCACAAGCCTCAGCGACTGTTGTATTAGAAAATGGTGTGCATTATTGAACAGCGCTGCAGCCCTGCCTTCCTCAGCGCCTTGGCAGTGCCCATGCGTGGCGAGGAAGGCAGGACACCGAGTCCCAAACCAATACCCGGAATAGCCACCTGACTGAGGGGTTTACACGCCGCTGTGCAGTCATCCGTAAGCGAAAAGCCACAGAGAGGATTTCTTCTGGACTGGAAATTCAGCGACACGCTCTGCTTCGGGTTTGAATTGGGATCAGAACTTGCTGTAAATTTACAAGTGGAAAATACTCTTTGCTTGGGCAAAGAGGCTTTACTTCTTGCATGTGCTGTTCTGGGAGACCTCATCTCTGGATCACAGGGTGAGAAGTCAGAAGGTTTGCAGGCCAGTCTCGTTTGCAGGCTGTCAAGTCAATAGCACAAGAGTGTAATTTTCATGCCACAGCAGCAGAGCTGCTGCTGTAGAGGGGAAGCACAGGGTGCCCCCGCAGCCAGCACGATGGGTCTGGGGGGACACATCGCTGTCAGCAGGGTAACTTCACTGTCACCCCGCTGGAGACCCTGGAGTCGAACCAGATCAACTCCCCCGTGTCGAGCTGTACCTCTGGAGCAACTCCGATGCATCAGCTTTAGCAAACCTGCAGCAAATCCAGCCCAGATGTGGGGATTTCTACTGGCACTCTGGCATGAGCCCAGCTGTGGTGCGGCAGCTCGCGCCTTGTCCGTGCTGGCACGGCTGGACACAGCAGGCAGCTCCAACCCCATTCCCAGCCCAGCCGTGCGGGTGCAAGCTTTGCTAAAATCCATATCCAGGTGGGGAAACATTTCTGCTGCAGAAGCAGCGTCCCCATTCAAACCTTGCCATTTGCTCCGGAGGCACATCCAGCAAAGACTGTCCTCTCTCCCCTCTGCTTCCAGCCAGGCCATTAATTTCTGGCTGTCATAAACAAGCTGTTTCTCTGCGAGCAGCCCCTCTGCCCCCCTCCACCCGGCGAGGCAGGCATCAGCCTTGTCAGCGTCAGAATCGGCCACAGGAATCAACACATCCCAGCGATGCTGATTTATCTCCCTCTAGGTTGTCAGCATAAATACTTGATAAATACAGATATGAATAATACAGGCTGAGTTTACCCTGTTGGCATTAATGAATCTCCTGTTGGTGAGCAAGAGGAGACTATTGCCAGGCTGGGCATGCGGTGGAGGTCTCTTCTGCATGCTCCTCCACCATCCCAGGGAAGAGAAGGGGTTTTTACTCCAAACAGTGCTTTTGTGAACCTAGAGTAATCCCCCTTGCAGCCTCTTTTGTAAATGCCGACTGGTCCTGGCTGATGTCTGTTCAGAGGAATTTTGCTGCAGTCTGAGGAGTTAGCGATGTGAATTTGGAGGGACTCCAAGGGAAATGTTTCTTTCAGCCTAGAGTAGCTGCAGAGGGGCCAGTGAAATGACATTACTGTTCTGTCTCAGAGGACAAACCTCTCCTCATGGGCCAGTTCCTTCCTACTGTCTAATTGTGGGAGCAATCGTTCTCCTCCATCCATTAGCTTCTGCTTTCTTCTGCAGGTGCTGGAGGGAGGAGGTCACCTTCCTTATGCTGAGCTCCTGGGAGATCGTGAGACCTGTCCAAAGATGCTGGATAGGGTGGCTTTGCCCATCTCCCTGGGAGAGCTGCTGGCCTGGCACTGAGGACGAGCATTTGTCCCCATGGCAAGTCTACCCAAACTTTCACTCAACCAGCCAAAAAGCCAGCCTCTGCCTACTAAATCCTACTAGCTGTTTGGTAGAGGTTGTTGGTTTTTTGGTTTTTTTTTTTTTTTTTTTTTTTTTTTTTTGTGATGGAAAAAAGATACTAGGAAAAATTTGGTCAATCTGTGGTACTTTACAGCCTTCCCATGAGGAGAAGGGATTCATGCAGGCCTGGGACTTGAGAAAGCCAGGTTTATTTGCCCTACCTCCTAATGTTTGGGGATAATACCACTATACTTCAAAGTGCTGTGAGACCCTGCCATCCTGGGCGCCCAGTAAGAGTTGTAGACTGACTTAATGAGTCATCTCTTTCCAAGCTGGGAGAAAAATGTCACATTAAATTTTTGTTTGCAAATTTTTCAAAGGTGTAGCTTGAGTTCTTGACATAAATGAGCTCACAGTGGAAACTGTCTGCAGGGCTGAATTTTCCATGGCCATGTTTTTGGTGGGGATTTGGTGATGTTTCTGCGTTCCAAGCTCCCCATCTCACAGAGTGACAGCTAAGCCAGCATCTACATGGAGTTTCGTGGTAGTAAAATTCAGTGTGTCTTCTAGAGATCTGTGGCAAGAAGACAGAAATCTTTTAGCAGTAGAAATAGACTCTTGAGTTCAACTTGTATTTCTGACACGTATGTTCCCATGTAATCTTTTGTGTGGTGTTCAAGGCCAGATAGAGCTTAGTTATATATATATATATATTTTTGCCCTGGTATAGGCAATTGGGACAAGAATTCACTTTTCAGCAGAGCTACCAATGCCTGTCTATGATACCTCTTCTGCTAGTGTATCTGAGCATCCAGATCTGGGTCTGACTCTTCATCATTTCATGCCTCAGTTTACCACCAGGCAGTGCATCACAGCTAACGGTGAAGTTTGGAGGCCAAAAGCCCTTAGTGGCTGGAACACACTCAGCCAGAGCTTGGATAAATGAATAGATGGTTTCCATCGGGAGCATTATGGGAAACTGGACCTCTTTAGAGGTGACGTGTTGTGAGATGGATAATAGCAGAAACAAGCTGTTAAGGGCTTTCTGTCCTTCTGTGGGCAGCAAAGGTTTCTTTTATCTTTTAAGATAACGTGAGAGGAGTAGGATGATGGGCTCGCTCCATTTATCAAGTGATTTTTTTTTAACGTATTTGAATACTTTTACAGTGTCTGTTAATGAAACTTCGGTGACCCTGGGGCTCCTGAGGGAATCCATCTGCATCTAAGTGATGGAAAATGAACTCGTTAATGGCTGGGGCCTGCTCAGTCAATATAGAAAATCGATCCCCAGTGATGAAGGGGCCGTATGGGAAGGGGCTTGGCTAAGTGGGTTTTATCCTCAGGATGAGTAGGGATGGGTGGGTGAGTGGCCAGTGCAGAGTGGTGGCTCATGAAGTGGATCAGGTGGTGGCTGGGAAAATGCCTCATTTTCACTACCAGCTGCAGAGATTTAGAAGGGCTTGTCAACCCAAGATACTTGTGCCTGAAAGACAAGTGGGAAGCCTGTGTAAGATCTGATTGCACTCTCTATTTCTCTTCCATGCTTGTACACCACCTAGCACCACAGAGGGTCTTCTGTCCCTTCCTTCCCAGTTTCCGTCTTGGAAGCAGAGATGTCTCTCCAAACCCACCCATCCCTGCTCCCATCAAACATCATTTCCTGCTGTCACAACTGATTCGGGATGGGGAGGGAGGCTAGAGCTCCTGGAAGCGCTCACACTGTGCATAATATCAGAGGCTAAAGGCTGGCACTACCAGAAAGCCTTTGGAAAGCCATGTGGCTGGTGCCTGGGTCCTCTGAGAAGTGCTCTGGAGCAGTTTGGAACATCTGTCCTGCATCTAACAGCAGTTATTTTGGGGAAGGGCTTGTCCTGATCTTGCCTTCACTTGGGCTAACAAACTCCCATGAAATCCATTTCCAGTGGCTCTGGGACACTTGCCTCTCTGCCCTTTGCTAAACCCCTTCGCCTGCAACTCATTTCGTTCCTCTGTGGCCTTTCTACTCTGCAACAGGGACACGGGTTCCCCCACCGCATGCTGAACTTGTGTGTGAGCAGGGACTTGCAACTCCAAGGGTAATGGGGGTGGCAGGGGTACATCACTGAGGGAAAGAGGCAAAGGGCAGAAGGTCACACCTGGGTATTTGGCAGTCTGCTGCAGGAAGTGGGAATTGCCTGGGTGGCTGTGGAGACCCATTGCTCCTGCTTGAGGGGAAAGGAACGAAGGTGGGGAGGAGGATGACAGATTAGAAGAGGGAAGAAGGGAACAGGAAGCATATTTTCCTGTATTTGGGGATGTTGCGTGTGCAAGCCTCCTGTACATACCATCTGTGCACTGGTAGAACGATGTTGGGTCTTTTAAGAGCACTGATCCACCCTTTCATCTCTCACGCAGGGCAAAACACGTACCATAGAGCTGGGAACAGAGCCTCAGACAGAGTAAATTGGTCATGTTCTGCTGGTATCCACAGGGTGATGCTGATTTTCATTACAGAGGCGGATGGCCCAGCAAGATCAGAACAGCGGGGCTGACTATGCTTTTGCTTGGGGTCCCTTTACACCCGCCTCCTGTGCATCGAGGGGATCGCCCTGATTTAAGGCAGCTGAACCTTCAGGGAGTGTAGGAAAAAGGCAAGTTTGGAAATGCGAGCAAAACCTTTATGGCTCTGAAGCAGCTTTGGACGTCTGCAAAATGCTTTGAGATTTGCAGCAGCCGGTTGCCAAAGATGAGAAATTTTATTATGATGTGATTGGTGCTATGCCCTTCAATGATTCGCACATCCCGTGGGTCAGATCCTCAGCTGATAAAAGCTGGGAGAAATGAACTGATTTATGTCCACCGAAGATCAGCTGCAGCAAGCCCACATTATACCATTTGATGAAGAGTCTGCTCTCTTTTCTCTCTCCTTGCCTTTAGTCACTAAAATCTGGTTCATTAACAAACTCTCCCTAATCACTGCTCCTGAGCAGCAGAGCACTTTGCCCCGTGGGGCTCTGCATGAAGCTTCTGCCCAAGGATTGTTCCAGCGAGTCTAACACACAGTTTAATGGCTTTGCTTCTCCTTAGCCAGTTGTTTGGGGATATGGAGCAGTGATTCCGCAGAGCTCGCTGTGCCGGGAGTCCCTCATGGGTGGCTGGAAGTTAGCTGTGAATCTGCTCACGTCCTGAGCAATGAAACATGTGCCTTCTCTAAACAGGGGACAGTCTTTTAGCTAAAGGCATTTTTGCAGAGTCAGAAAGTGAAGGCTAGGTGGGTGGTGAAGGTGATACCTCAGGTTTTAGGCATGCCACGGAAAGAATTTAGGGGTCTTTATATCAAATTAAGCTAATTTTTGTCCCAGGATTTGGCTGGAGACTTTTGCCAACAACAATAACAACAACAACAACAACAACAACAAAAGTTTCCTGGAAATACAGTTTCCTGATCTGAAGTGAGGAGATTTTGGCTATGCCATGAGGGAGGGAAAGATGGGTATTGGGAAGAGCAGGTTCAGACCTGGAAGCAGGATCAGGATACGTGCTCAGCAGTGGCTGCTGATGCTCTCCGCCCCATGGGCTGTGCTTGCAGCCCTGTTCCGTTAGCGTGGCTGACGGAGACCTGCCCCCAGCCCCGCGATGCAACGTGAAGAGTATAATTTAAGCTGTTCTGTTCCTTATCCGGCGTGGAGCCATATGTTGGAGACGTAAGAGTCTCCCCGGCACAACCCTCTGCAGCAGCGCTTTTGCCGTGGGGAGCCATGCGCTCCGCTGAGGTGCTGGGGGAGCAGCAAAGCTGCGAGGAGCAGCCCAGCCAGCATTATCCTGTGGGCGGCTTGTTTTTCATCCTTCCCACACTCTCAGTGATGATAAGGCCTATTTTTCTCCCCTTCCATGTGCAGAAATAGCTTGCATTTGTCGTAAATCACCTCGGCTGCAGATGGTGAGTCACTGGTTGATCAAAGGCAGGACCCTTTTCTAGGTCTGGGTGGAAGAGTAAATGCTTCAATAAATCATTAGGAATCGGCAGTAAAGAGAGTTTCCCTTAGGTTTAATGAGAAAACCTCACCACCCCCCTCCTTTGTTCCCCCATGCCCCCTGGCTTGTGTAGTGTTAATTGCAAATTTTAGTGACACCAATAAGGATACCTGATTTAGAATCCCTATTGCAGCTATTCCTGGGCATCAGGCAGTGGTTTTCTCTCCTAACCAACAAGTCTGGACAGCAGCAAGGGGAAAAAAAGTGCTATAGCTGAGGGGGGGATAGATGTGAGTGAGCTAGGACCAGGGAACTAGAAAGGACACAGAGGGTCAGCATGTGTCATTCACCAGCAGGAAACGAGATAAGAAATGCGGAGTCCAACGGGATCAGCATCAGCTGGGCACGAGCTTGGCGTGAGCTAGCATAGTGGTGACAGGAGCTGGGATGCAGGATGAGAGAAACCACCGGTCTGTGACATAACTGCATCAGGATCCAAGATACCACCACACTGTGTACCTGCTGCAGGGTGGGACGAGGTGGCACGGAACGGGACAGCTCAGTCAGATGAGACAAAGAGCAGTAATACGGCAGTGGGGAGAGGAGGAGAGGTGGATCTGCCAGCTTCGTGACTGCAGTGTCCCGCCCAGAAGAGAGTACGGGGTTACACGGGCACAGAGGATGGCATGAGAGCTGTCAAGGGAAAAGGGAAAGACGCGGAATTGTTCCCAGAGACTACACACTCCTTTCCGCACCCCTTGCATGTCTCAAGCCAGCCTCACCGGGAAGGAAGAGATCAATGGCTCTTGAGTCAGAGACTCCACTGAAAGCTGAGCAGATGAAGGGTTTGCCATCTGTGAACAAGTTGTTCTGATTGAATTAGGGAACATTTAACATTTGCAGATAATTAGAAACAGCCACCCATTACAAAGGGAGTAAGCAGCAGCAGAGAGAAGGGAAGCTTTTGAAAGGCGATTGGAAGCTCCTTGACACATCAGCCAGGGGAGCTTTTCACACACAACTTCTGAGCATTTCCAAATGCTTTGTGTTCCTTACATCCCCAGATCTTGGGAGCCAACTACCTCTTTCTCTCTCTCTTTTCTGTCTTCTCCTTTATTTTTTAACTGCCTTTTGCATTTTTCTCCCAGCCAGCCCTCAGCCAGCTGGCTTTCTGGGAGATTTTAACAGGGTGTCCCCTTTGGTCCCATACTGGGCTGTCAGCTGTGAAGCAAAAGGGAAGGAAATTTACGTTTCTTGATGACTGTCACCATCTCCTTGGCCTGGAGTTGGGCAGTGCAGCCGTGGGGAGGGACAGCTCGGAATGCAGAGGCTCCTATGCTACCCTGACCTCTACAGGATAGACCTGGATGTAAAGCTGGTTAATATGTTTTCAAACTAACTTTATTACATAGAATCCCTTGGAATATAAAAAAATAAAAATTTTTGGTTACCGATTTCAAAAAAGAAAGTAAAATATGTAAAATTATCTTTTTTTTTCCACTCAAAAATAGCTTCCCTTTTACAAATTCCTCTTTTTTCCTTGTATCTCCTTAATGTGTTTTCACATCAACAGTATTAAGAAAAGCATGTTTCTCATACTTTTCTTTTGAGAGAAAAAGAAGCTAGTGGAAATTTAAAATTCCCCAAAACACAAAGAGAGATGATTTCCTTCCTAAATTTCCTCTGAAAAATAACTGGCATTTCTCAAGCAGCTCAAGCAGTAATTGCGCTTACATCAGTGACAGTAATTGCATTGCATCTGCTGCTGAGAGTTACCCAAGAGGTGAAACCATAAAGATGCAGCTGCCCTTTTGCTGGAAGAAGCCTCAGTGATGGCTCCTGCTGCATGACTTGACCCCGCTGCCAGCACCAAAGGGCGGCTCCACGAGCAGAGGCAGCTGCAGCCGCTGCCCCAGCGTGGCTGGGACTGCTGCACCTTGCAGCTCCTGGGTCCTCTTCCTCCCTCTCCCTGCCACGTGCAGAGGGTCTGCCGGCCCGCTGCTGGGGTCCCACCCACAGGAAAGAAAGCCCAGCTGGGGAATGAACAGGCACGCGTGTTTGCATGGAGGTGGCTGCTCCCTCTTTCTGAGCCTGCTGTCCTCCCCGGGGGTGCCCAGGACTCAGGGTGGCAGGGGTCAGGTGTGTGGCAAATGGCAATTTCTGAGGGCTTCCGTCACTGTGGTTCATGTTCCGGAGCAGCATTGGCAGAGTGAGGCCGGATTCATCATCATGGATTCATCATCCATTCCATCGATACGGAGGGATGTGGCTCCCAGCAGGACCAGGACAGGTCCCCCAGGATGGCCAGGCCAGGGCAAGGGGAAGGCGAGCAGTGCAGGGGTAAAAGGAGACTGGGAGGGCGAGAGGGGTGAGCTCGGGGTTGTCTTCAGAAGGTCAGCTCAGCCATGATGCATTCAGGACAGGACACACTCATTTGGCAGTGGGATGGCAAAAAAATGATGTAGCCTTTGCAAAGCATCCTCAGCTCTTCAAAGAACCAGAGCTGCAGGAACGTTTTGCCCTTCTAGGACTGATTTTGGGTGACCAGCCCTGTTACAGGGAAGGGCTTGTTCTGTGGCTGCACAGCTGATTTTGCTCTTGGCTGGTACTGGAACAGCATCTTGTTGTCCGTGTCCCCATGGTAGGGTGCAGCTGAAGACCTTTCTAAGCAGTGCCTACCTGGAAGTCATGTCCTGAGGGGAAACTTCAAAACTTGTCTAAAAACAGCTGTGATGAAAACGGAGAAGAGCTTATGGTACACAGAGGTAATGCTCAGCATCCCTGCATTTCTTAGGAGGAGATAAATGAAAAATCGAGATTTTTCCACAGGTCCAGAAATATCAGCAATCCTGTCTGGGGTAACGAAGTGAGGAGCAGGCGCAGCTTTCTGCGCAGCTTGCGCCCCAGCCGCGTCTCCCTCGTTAACCAGGGCTGTTCCATGCGGCATGTGCAGGGCCCTGACAGACATCTAGTGGCATCGGGCTACAACTACAAGCACATATGGCTGGGGAGGGGGTGCCTGGGGGGGTGGCGGGGCGTTGTGGTAAGGACATGGTTCTGCTCTCCAAATAAATAACACACTGCAGTCACAGGGAAATACAAGCCCCTGTCCCTTGCGCTGGCATCCGTCTTGTAGAAGAAGAAAGGGAGCGATCTGTGATCTAGCAGCGGCATTTCTTGGAGATTTAGGCTGAGCACAAGGGAATCGCTGCAGACGGCTCACCCTACGCGACCCCATCCCACTGCCACTCATACTCCGCTGCTTGGTGGGGAAGGGGAGGCTGCGGGGGGCAGCCCCTGCCATCGGAGACGGCGCGTGCTGGGGGGATCTGCACGTGCCCACATCTTGGCTGGGAGCATGAGAAAATGCCTCCAAGGGGGTGTCAGACACAGTTACAGTGAAACATGATATTTATAACAAAGTGTGGGGGAAGGTGTCACATCACATTATGCTGATGCTCCGGCGCCAGAGATGCAGGGACAATGCTGCGGAGTGGGATGTGGTGAGGGCCAGCAGGCAGCAAGATGGTTTTCTCTGCAAATATTGGTTCTTTGCTGGGGTCCTGGCAGCATGGCACACTGAGGCAGGGTTCTCCTGGAGGCAGGGGGGAAAGGCAAGCCTCCGATGGGTGCTGGCATCAGCTGGTGGTGTCACTTGGCACTTGCATTCCTGTGCCTGGCCCTGCTTTGCTTTCCAAGGGACAGTAGAGCTAGGGTCTACAGTGGTAAAATGGGGGAAATAAAATCCAGCTATCTCAGATGTCCTTAAACACTGCTCTGCTTTTTCTTTTCTGGATGGACATGTTCCATTTGCTTTTGTGTCAGTGCGAGGACGTTGGCCCAGGAGCCCAGCCTTGCTGATAGACCTTCCCTTACCAAGCTGGCACTAAATGCTGTAATCTTTTGAATGAACAGTTCTTTAGAGAAAGCTAGGCTGTGTCACTGCAAGCATCTGGGATTGCACAACTCCCTCCCTAAAGAACGAGTCTCGGAAAGCACCAAGCTCTTTTGAGCTGCTGCAATGAATGGGCCAAGACACAGCAAGCTGAAGCCAAGGGCCAGGTCTCAGAGCTGCCGTTTCCCCGTGCAGCGGGAGGAGGTCTGGATTCCCATGTGGAAATACCCTCACGCGTTGTAACGAGAGCACTGGGAGCTCCTACACATACACACAAGCATATTTCTGTGCATTCAGCTCCTGCTCCTTCCCCCTGCTCTGGCAACGGTACAGTAAAACATGGATGCAATATAGCACAGCAATTGCAGCCTTCACCGGCCTCTTGGGGCTAATTGCCTGGGAATAGCTTTTGCCAGCTGCCGTTTCTCCCTCACTGTGAACACGTGAGCACCTCTTGAGAGAGCAGCCAGCACACGGGCAGACAGAGCTGGAGCCTGCTGCTTCTTCCCCTCTCCCCAGTGAAGGTCTTTGGTGCGGTTCTGGTGGCTGGTAAACCCTCTCCCCACGGTGGCAAATGGAGCCCAGTCCCCACATGTCCAGGCTCAGGGGAGCATGCGGGTGGGCTTTGCACACCCTGCAGTGGGCTGGGAGCCCTTCCTTCCCTCTCTGCCCTGCCTTGTAGCTCTCGGTGACTTGCGCAACAGAGGAGGCAGCCATGCCACCCTGCAGACCTTCATGGATCAGTTCAGCCTCTGCCCACTCCAGCTAGCCCTGCTGTTCTCCCTGCTTCTCCCCCCACGCAGACAGCCCTGCCACCTCCGGTCTGGGGATCCAGCTGCCCGGTGCCTCAGGGACTGATGTTCTTTCCCAGGGTGGTTTGAGGCCAGTTTGAGCATCACAGCTCTGTCCAGAAGTGGAGACCTTATCACTAATGGCATGTTGGTGCCAGCTTTTATTCTTGTGGGAGTGCCGCGCTGACTGCTCTCACTCGGGTGCAAGTGTGGACACAGGTGACCTTGGCCCCTTTGCCTGCCCTTACGAGGCTGCTTCCAAGCGCCTGCAGCGCTGAAGCCGCAGTCCCTGAGCGGGGATGGCAGCAGCGGCTGCGGAGAGGGAGGCCGGCTCTCCCGAGTGCCTGCAGGGGAGTGTTCCCTGCGGAAGGCACCGGCTCCTGCCCCTTTGCGAAGCGGGCTTGCACGGGAGAAAGCAGCTATGAATTTTCCTAGGGAAAGGAGCACTCTTGACCCCAGCCCGAGCCCAGGCCAGCCCTGAACCCCGGCGGGCTCCTCTTGCCGGCTGCTGTGCGTGGTGCTCATCAGCAGGTGGATGTGAGAAGCCCTCGTTGGGCTACGGCTCAGGCCTGGGCACATTCCCTTGAGGCATGGAGATCTCCACGTGAGGAAGAGCCAGGATAACAGGGGCAGGAGCACAGGCTGGCATGCAGTCCCAGCAGGGTGAAGGGCTGGAGCAGCTGGACAGGCATGGCCCACTTTTTCCACTGCTGTAGGGGCTGCTGGTAGATCTTGGCTGCTTCTGGGAGGAAAAGGGCTAGTGGAGGTGCTGGAAGCGTGCAGGTCACCAGGTAAGAGTATTCAGGTTGTAGACTGTGTCTTTGTGGGATAGGGGTGTGCTGGGTGCGTACGTGTGGTACTACATGCATCTATGTGGTCTGTGTAACACACACCTATTAGTTTCTTTCACGCAGCTGTGTTGCATGCCTACTGCGACACAGGCCAGCACATGCGCTGTCACAGATGCTTGAGCGTGACTATACGGGGAAATACATTTGCACAGGGTACACCTTTTCTGTGCTATGTTTGCAGTGGGATCGGAGAGGGACACAATAGCTGCACGAGCACAGAAAAGGGCTGGGTCCCTGCTCACCACCTCCATGCATGGGTGATACACGTAAGCATTGTCCCTTGGACATATTTATGCTGATGTCTGAACGCAGACGTCATGTCCACGTGGTGTGAGAGGCTGAGGAGGGCTGGCATGTGTGTGGCTGTAAGGCATTGCATCTCTCTGCATCCTGGTCGGCAGATGAGTTTTTCTGCAGATCTCTAATATGTCACGTGTGAGTCAGTGTTTGCACAAAACCTAAGCATTTGGTTAGGATGTCCCTGACGATGTGTGTGGGTTATCCTGCTGTATGTGCCTAACACGTGCTTGTTTTGTAAGGCACATTCTGCAGCCTGCGTGCTCCCGTGTGTCTGTTCGCTGTCGGCCCAGCCCTGCCTGCGGTCCTGCCGGCTGTGCGCCCGCAGCAATGGCACAGTGCTGCAATGCAGCCAGCCCTCTGATGTGGCTACTGTTCCTCTTACTACACAGGCAGTTTAAAGGAGGTCGTCCTTGTCCAGCTAGAGCTGGTGACTAAGGCAGCCTGGCATTTACCCAGGATTTATTTGGACACTCTAGAGCCAGCTGCACACTTTTTTTTGTTGTTTGTTTGTTTTGTTTTTTGTCTGACTTCATGCCCTTTTGGTGATTGCTTATAACCCCAGCGCAGAGAAGGGATCACTCCTCTGCTCTCAGGGGAAGGAGAGTCATGCAGCATCCATCAGATGCAGACAGGCCAAAAGGGAAGCAAGCAAGAGAGAAAAAAAAAAGCAACCCTCATGCATTAGCTGTCCTGGAAATAGCATGTTCTTTGTACAGTTCCCCCTTTGACTTTTTATGGAAAGATTTATTCTCTCCTTTCTCATGGCAGCAGTTTGCAGTGTTCCTGCAAGTTTGGACCAGCCCAAATTAACTGTGCATCCTCAGTGTCTGATTAGCTCTACTTGCTGTGTTTTTATTGACCTATGCAAGAGAAAAACTAGGTCAAGCCAGGCTGATGAGGCTAGATCTGGCTCTGTAATATAAATCAGTACAAACGAGGCCATCCATTCACTGAGCCATCAAATCACGCTCTGGGGTGGGTCGCCTCCAAAGTGTCCAGGGGACATAATTAGGAACTTTCCCAAGCTGTCAATCAGAAGTGAAGCGTGGTTTGGAGGTAGAGGGTGGGTAGACTTTTTTTAGAAGCTTTTTTTGTGTCTGTGGTGAGGGGCATTTTATCAGCAAGTGGGTGAAGCACAGGCACCGGGATGGCTGCAAATAGAAATAGCCCCTGCCTGCCTGAGACTCCCGTGCAAAGTCTCTCCACAGAGAAGGGATGGAGGCAGCTAAAAAGCCTGCAGGTCTGAGAAGAGTTTTTTCTACAGAAGCAGGAGAGGACAGAATCTTTTACCCAGCTTCCTTGCTAGAAGACCTTATTGATGGCTTTTGTCATGCACAGCCAAAGGCTATACAGCCAGCCTCTGGTATGGAGAAGCTGTTGAGACTGTCTGCTCCTGGCAGTTCTGAATCTCTAACGTTGCCTCTCCTGGTTCGGTTGCATCAGAGTAGGAATCAGCCTGTGACCCAATCTGCTGCTGCTGAGTTAGCAGCCCTGCTCTGGGGAGAAAGGAGGCGGCAAAGTCTGTGACAGGCTGCTTTCAGATGCATTAAAAAAACCCTCCATCACCCTGGAAAAGCTCTTTACAGGGAGACTTAGGTGTCTGGTGCTGGAAGTTTCCAGGACAGGAAGCAGGGAGCAGCCTCAGCTGGTCTCATCTTGGGTGTGTGATGTGCTGGGAGTGCGATGTCACACAGCATTATCTTCACTTTCGGTGGGGCGGAGGTGGCTGGCAGTCGCCATGAGAGCTCAGGGCTCACAAAGCCACGCTGCAAGGGGGGGCAACGGAGCAACACGGCAAAGCAGAGGGGGGCGAACCCCAAACAGGTTGTGCTGGTGTAGCACGGGGCTGGAAGAGGGGGTGCTGGGAAGAGGGTGGAGGAGGCTGGAGTGCTGTAAGCACAAAGGGCACGGCAGGCTCTCCCTGCTCATCACCATCACCCGGAGGGCTGTCAGCAAGCCACGGCTGCATTGGCCTCTGCTTTGTGGAGCAGCAGCCTGTGCGGGAGGGAAGCTCAGGTCAGCGTCACATTGGGCTGCCAAGAGCCACACATACGATGGCCAGGCAGCAGGGTAGCAAGGGGGAAGTGTCCCTGAAGAAGGTCACCTGGGTGCGGAAGCCAATTGGGATCTGCTTTTTGAAGAAGCAAGTGGTTTGGGCAGAGCCATGCAGGGTGAAATCAGCCGTGATAACAGATCAGGATGTTTTCAGTGCACGGGGGGAGGCAGAGCACTCAGCGTCTTCCAGAGTCTTTGGGGATCTTGTGCAGATGTCAGGCCACAAATGCCTCATTCACCCCTGAGAATATCTGCAGTCCCTTCCCACTTTGGGGGATCTGAGGGGATCTTGTGTGTTGCAGTGGGGCAGGAACACCTTCAGTGGGAGTGTCAAGATGCTGCTGGTGGCAGAAACTCACTTGTTATTAACAGGAACAATCCACCAGCTTTTGTACAGCTACATGCCCAGCTCTGTACAGCCCGTGTCAAACGTCCAGTAATTGGTTTTCCTCTGGGGAAAATTTGGTCAGCAAAACAAGAGGAATATCAGCTTTTATGGAGAGAGACAGAGCTGATGAGACCCGGCTGTTAAAAGCCTGCTGGAGATGCAAGGTATCCTCCACAACCCAAATGTCTACTCAGCTGAGTCAGCTTCCAAAGAGATGCTTCCCATCCCCTTCTGCAAGATGCTGCCTTCGCTGGGTGAAGCCAGCGGCTGGTGGGAATGCGGGCTGCTCCCGCGCTCACGGGGCCGGAGCCGGCATGGGCATCTCTCTGCCCATGCAGCCCCCAGACCTGCCTCTCCAGGCTGAGCTCAGCAGCAGCCCGATGTGAGTGATGGCCCTGGCTTCCCGGATGCATTTACATTCCCTTTGCATGCTGCTGTTGCCTTCCCTTCTTTATGGCTGTGATTTACTGACGTCACAGGCGCAGCATCACGGAATTGAATTTACGGGAGGCTGAATTTATGATTAGAGAAATGAACCCTTCACCACTTCATGCTGCTCCCCCCTCCTGTACACACATGCACGCAGGCGCACGCACCTCGCTCGGCTCCGCAGCTCCGCAGTACAGTGGCAGAGGGGGAAGAGAGCCCACGGAAGACCCTAGTTCATGGAGGGTATCTGCTCCCCTGGCTGCAGACAGGAATGAAAGCATCAGGGAAAGGGTTCAACAGAGGTCTGGACATCCAAAGTTCCTGGGCTCTGCCCATAGATCTACAAGCTGGCACTGCAGCCACCCTTGTAAGCTGGGCTCCTGGGTTTTGCATGTATGTCTGGGTGGAGGTGTGGGTTGCACCCACCAGGCAGGGCTCCTGACTGCTTTGTTCCGTGTTAACAGTCCTATTAACAACGAGGTGTTCCTACTTTTGGGTCATTTCCGAAGCGTTCCCAGCAGGCATTTCTCAGCCTTGCCATCTCCTGTCCTTCCTCTCCAAATCTTGCCCTCTCTCCAGTTGGATTTCTGGGTAAACTGCAAGATCATTAAGCCAAACAAAGAAGGAAGGGGATCAGAAATGAGAGTTTACCAGTCATAAGCCAAAGTCATAACAGGGCGCAGCTCCGTGCAGCTTGAAGCATGGCTTACTTTGTGTCTGGGTGTGTTGGAATAACTCCATCCTCGGGAGCTAATTTAGGACGTCCTCTGCTCCCTGCCTGGGGAGGAAAAGGCTTCTGTGCAGAAGGCACTTGTCTGTGACAGATCTCTTGTAAACAGCATAATGGCTTGATGTCAGACAGGCTGAAGACATCTTTATCAGGTACTTTGCCAAAGCCCCCAGGGGGAAGCTGTAGGACAGACCTTGGTCAGCAGAGATTTTTCAGGCACAGACTGGCTGAGATTCCGTCCGGCTGCATGGAGCCCTCAGTAACCCAAAGGCTTGGGTAGACCGCTGGCTAGCAAGAAAAAAAGAGGTCTGTCTTCTGCCACGCTGCACTGCAGACCCCGCTGTCTCTCAGCAGAGGAGCTTTCCTGAAATGTTCTAGGCAGAGATGCTAAAGAAAAGATTATATAAAAAATGGTGCAGGTTAGAAGAGCAGGATGGATAGAGGATATCCTGCTCCGAGGGAAGGTCAAAGCCTTTTTTTTTTTTTTCCAAAATGAAAATCGTGATGGTTTTCATCAGCCATCAAAACCCATTTTTATCTGAGTTTAAGTCACAATGATTCATGTAGGCCTTTTCATGTTTTTTGGTTTTTGTTTGTTTTCCCCCCCCCCTACTTCTGTATGTGTATTAATTACCTTTCCCCAAAATCTTGGTTTAAAAACTGGAAGAAAAACATTGCTATGTTTCTTTTTCTCTGGGATTTTTATCAAGGTCTTGGCTTTTTCGGGAACAATTTGGGGTTTTGTTGTTTGTAGGAAGCTGAAAGCAGAACCGTTTTAGTGGGCATCGGTGTTTCTCTGGTGACGTGCTTGTTTCTTTCCAGCCTCTGAAAACCGACATCCCTGTGCCTGCTGCCAGTCCATGCATTCCTTCATCCATCTACCTATTCCCATCTCTCCCTGTATACCAGATTACCTTCTGGTTACGCTGAAACATACCAAGCTGTGGAAATCATGCTTAAGGTGGAGAAATTGCAGAAGCAGAAGGAGCCTTTACAGCAAACAGTCTATTTATTGATATTTTATTATGCTGTTTAGCAGGACCCTGGTGCCTGTAATAAAGCATTAAGGAAGTGTAGCAGCACATTCTCATTGATCCCATTCAGTACTGTGATATTAGTGTGAGGGCCAGTGACAAAGAAAAGAAATAATTTTGTTCCCCTCCCCTGTGCTGAATTGCTGATGGCAAAATGCCCTCTAAGCCTGAAGATTAGTTGGCTGTACTGTGACCCCCAACTGAATGATCACAAACCACGTGCAAAAAGGGAAAGGCAAGCTTTTTTATTTTTTTGGTTTTAATCTACAGAACTACACAGCGAGGGATCTGGAGAAATCCATAATGACTCAGGAATGCTCAGATCTATTGATCTGTTTCGTGACTGAAGATGGAAATGGTCTGGGATGGTCTTTGAAGAGCAGCCAGGGAAAGGGATGAGCTGGAAGTTTCTCTGTGCGACAGAAGTATTTGCAGCTTTATCTGCTCTGGGTTTTCTAGTTGCAAGACACAGCAGCTAGTCTGGATTGCAGCACAGGGAACAAACCACTTCAGCTCTCCGGTCTGTAATCTCCTGGCTGGTATGCTTCCCTCTGTCCCTGCCGGTGACTCCACCGCCACACATGTCAGTACGGAGGGGGAGATGCGAGCCCATCAGTAACAGACTGCAGTGAAGATGCTACACATAGCCCTGACGGGAGACATCCCCTACCTTCAAGGGTTTATACCATTGTCGCGAATGAGTGAGCTAGTGTCACTACGGAACTGGTGAGAACAGTAGCAAAATGGTGACACAGTCCCCCCGCATGCCAGTGGCAGGATGGCCACAGACTCTGCCTGGTGACCAAATGACAAGCCAGAGACCCCAAACGCTGCCCGCTGAGCAAGTGAAGGCCCCTCATTTCTTCTTGGTCCTTCCCAGATTCTCAGTGGTGAGGCCACGGCCAGGCTGGGGCAGCCTGCTGCCCTTGGCCCCACTGAGAGCCCCATGCCCCGGGCAGGATGCGTGCCTTGGAGCTCTGCAAGGAAAGCAGCTGTGCCGCCAGTGCCAGGAGCTGGGAGCCTCTCCTCTGGGCTCTTTAACGCTCCCTGTGCTGCCAGAGCCCTGAGGATGGGGCTTTCTCCTGCTTTATTCCTCCGGAGAGGTCTCAGCAGGGCCCACCAGTGCTGCTGGATTTCATCACCAGGAGATGAATCACAGCTCCTGTGCACCCATTCTGCGTCTGCACAGCCCTTGCCCCCGCGCGGGTGGCTCTGCCTCAGCCTGCTCCAGATTAAAATGTGCAAATGCTGCATTAGCCAAATGGCCTTTCCAGAGGGAGGAGGTGGCTGGTTGTTTGAGGAGGGATTTAGCTCTATTATCACCTGGACAGCTGGTGTTCCGGACCCAGCATGGCTAAATATTGCAGTCAGGCAGAGCAGCTGGGAATACAGCACACGGAGAGCCCTCTCCTCTGCCAGAGCTCAGTGCACCATTTCAGCGGCACTCACACCGCTGCCTCTGCTGCTCAGTGGAGCCCTGCTGCTGCTCACCAGCAGAGGAATGACCCCTCGGGTCTGCTTTCTAACCCTGCTCTTCTACCAGATTCCTACGTGGGCTCTTCATCTTCTGATGCGCCTTTCTCTCCCCCCTGTGAAAGTGAGAGTAATAATAACAGTAGCCCTTAGGATCACTGGAAGGGGATGAATCATTAGCTCCAGTAATGTTCCCAAGGGCCTAAAACTCTCATTTTGTGCATCGTGGGGTTCACATCGGCATGAATGTGTTTCCTCCTATTTTAGCAATCTCCGCACTCCCCCATTGTGATGCTGGGGACAATTAGTAGCTGTAATCTTCTAAGCGTTGTGTAAGGAGGGGAAGAATCCGGTAATACCTGGGTAGGATTTTGTGTGGATTAATTAGCTACCATTTGCATAGCTCTTTGAAGCTTCAAACCTATTCAAGTGCGAAGTATTATTATTAAATAGTGATCCATTAGTTCTAATCATTGGCTACGGCCTCTCCATAGCCTCTCTGGTGCCATTTCCTATAGCATCATATATTTGTCTTTGCTGTTCCAAATACATTTATTAAGGAGATGTGCCAGCAAAAGAGTCCATTTGCAGTTTAGGTTTAAGTGTGGTTTTGGTAATTATACTCACGATGGCTGGGTTATGGCTGTGCTTAGCAGTGACAAGTGTACTAAAACCTGTCCCTCCCTGGCTCTGGGTCGCTGCTCTGGGCAGCTGAGTACCGGGTGTGCTAAACACAAAGTTCTCATAAGCAGGCTGTGTGTGTCCTTCACAGCGGCAATACGATGCCTTAAGCCCCTTTTCCAGTTTGGCAACCGGAATTTTATCTGGCACCGCAAGCGGGAAAGAAATGTGTTAGCTCAGAGCTTGGTGGGAGCCCTAAAACACCCAGCTCAGACATGGGACGTGTCCGCCTGGTTGCCACATTTCGGCTGGGCTGCGGTAGGTGTTTGAGTCCTGCCCTGAATTGCTCTTCTCTGCCTGTAGGGCTGCTACGGCTGTTGTTGGTGCATGGCAGCCGTGCACATCTGTGGGATCAGGACCTTGCTGCAAGGACATCGCCTCTGTGCCATCCTGCTCCTCCTGGGCTGTGCTGTAAGAGACGCCTCTCTGCCAGCGGAGCTCCAAAGGGCAGGGCTACTGCTAGCAGTGCTCTTCCAGCTTGCAGCCCTCCCGGGGCTGTTGGCTTGCCTGTTTCCAGCACCATCGTCTTCATGCGGGCTGGCCTGTCCTGTCCCCTCGCTGACCAGCTACGCCGGGCACCAGGGTCACAGCCCAGGGGGCAGGCAGCTGCACGACACTGCCGCCAGCCCCAGCATCACCTCACAGGACCCTTCCATCAAGAAGCTCTGTGGCATGTGGCACATGGCAGCTGTTGGCTTCCCAGGCGTGTGACCCGTGTGCTGCACAGCACCCGCGCTGTGACAGATCCCTGGGGGCTGCAGGAGCCTCCCCGCTTCTCCCCCCGGTCCTGCACAAAGCTGGGGTGAGCCACACCAGGGCCGGGGTGAAGCTCCCTGCCAGCCCAGCCCAGCTGTTGAACACCTGAGGACCGCGTGCATTTCTGAGTTTACCCCTGGTACTTACCAATGGGAAGAGATCGGAGCCTCTGGCACTGACACGTATATGCGGGTGCATATTTCTATCTGGAATTGAGGTTTTATTCTTGTAAACATTGTATTTATTATTAAAAAAAAATACAGGCTGCCGAATTCATATTGCACACAAAAGCCATAAACCTCCCACTAAAGAGCCAGAAAAATGCTACGAGGAGAACAAAGCAGGCATATATCACTGTATTTGGCCAATCTCAAACCCAGTCACGGCATTGCAAATAAAATACACAGTGTTCCTTTCACCACAAATGTATTCTCAATCAGAAAAAAAATACTTATAATTCGAGATCTGATACACTCTAAATCAAGATGTGACATATTCAGGAATCAAAAAGATAAAAAATCTGGGCAATATCTAAATCATTCAGGTCTCCAAATGCTAGTTCTTCAACTGATGTTTAGGGGAGAAGCTTTGGGAACAAGACAGGATTATAAAGTCGGGTAAGTAATATGGAATGCCTCGAATTCTGAGACTGAACCCCAGCTTTCCCGAATTCCCCTATCACACCGGTGAAGGTAGTCACTATTGCTCATCGCTTTTGAACAGTTTTAAGCTGTTCTCGACACATAAAATTTTATCTTTATGGGATGATTTAATTCTCGCTCTACTTGATGCAGGCTGAAAATGTCAATGATGGGTGTAAGCCAAGAATTTAATGTCTGAGGTCCTGACTTCTGGGTTATCAGTCCTTTTACCTCTTATTATTGCAGGTTAGTATATAGATTGGGCTATGGTTTCCAATGTGGAGCACAGGAAAGGTTTCCTGACAAAATGACCATTTCCCAACAAAAAGAAGGTTTATCCTGAACATCAAAACTTAATCTGATGGTACCTCCTTTTCTCATATATGCAACCCGCCTGGCTTTTTTAATCTGCTGGTTTAAAACTGTGTTCTGCAAGTCTAGGTGGTGCTTGGGCTACTTTTGAAGGACCTACAAAAGTGATTAGGGAAAGCAAAGTCCACTATTACCAGGCTTAAATTTGCTACACTGGATGCACACTTCTACTGGTAAATTTGTAGGCATGTGCAAACGGAAGGTGAAAGCTGCGTAGACACTGAAGTCACTATGGTGGTGACTGCTCCTCTGTAGAGGTCTTGGCAGTGTGTAAAATAACAGAGACCTGTCTGGCTTGGGGAATTTAAGCCCCATCTGAATATACAGATGAACATCACGACAGAACCTGGACCTCTTTGCCAGAACCTCTTAATGGTGCTGCAATGCAGAACTGTTCGTGTTTGAATGTCTCTGATAGTGTTTCAGAGATACTTAAGGCGAGCTTAACTTGATCTTGATCCTTTAATTACACCATTTGGGTCATTTCCAAACCAGTGCTCCAAAATACCTGACTCTTGAGTTTGAAGAGAGCTATGATGCAACCTTTGATCCGCTTTCCTGATAAGGCTTATGAGATGGGTTTTAATGTGATAATACTTCCTCTCGATGCTGAGGAGGCTAGATTTACAAGCAAGAGAATCTGTGCATCCGGGTGGTAATCACTTCAAATCACATTTGTGTGTTGGTCTGTGGTGGGCATTGTGAACACTACACAGATGTTCTGATGGCTCTACCAGCATGGTGCATCTAACTGTGAATGTGGCTGCTCTTTATAATATTGGGATTTTTTGCCTAAATTGCAGCCGGGACCTCACGGTGTGGGGTGCTGTATGGGCACCCAGAGGTGCCTTGGGGAACCTCAGGGAGGGAGGGAGGCAGGCAGATGTGCAGGAAGGAGTTATTCCCCCTGTTGTACAGCTGCAGGCTCTGAGGCACAGCAGGATCACAGGCTCTGCCCAGTCCTGCTGTCCAGTGCTTTGCTCCTTTTCCACGCTGGGAGCCCTGCAGGGCCCGGTGGGTTTCCTTGTCCCAGTCAGGTGAGGGATTAGGTCTTCAAGCACCACCGGGCTCTGCTCGCTCACACCCACCGTCTGTGTGGTCCTTTGGCCTTTGTTTCTTCACGTGGATTAGCGCCCACCTGTAACGCGTCTGGGAACATCTCCGTGGCAGGTTCATCTGTGCTTCTGGTCGCAGGGTCGTTTATTAAACACAGCTGGGAACGAGGCTGAAACTTCTCTCCTTGGTCTTGGAGACCCTGCCCGCACACATGTGGTTTCAGTACAAATACCGAGTGCTGAGAAGCTCTTTCCTTATTTGAGGAGAAGGTGTAAAACTCTGCAGGATAAACATACCTCCATCAGTGAGGGAGAATGACTTCACTTCTGGCTCACAATCATTGCTTATGTGAGCTTTAATCATTCTGCTCTTTGTACTAAGCGAGGCCCTTATGATCAATCAGAACTTTGAAGTTTTGTTATAAAAATGTAAATGCAATGCATTTCTAAATGAAGCTTTTCTTCTGCCTTGCGCGCCTCTCCATTCTTCCACAGGCGTTCGCAGAAAGCACAGCAGCGCTGATAACAGCATGATCGCTTTGCTGGCCCATTTCAGCACCGAGATGCGCGCTTGCCTCCTTCCTCCCGCTCTCTTCACTGCCTCCACTCTTCCACTTAAGAAAAGAGAGAAGGGGAGCAGAGTTTTCCCCCTGCACATCTCCAGACATTCTGATCTGGTTGGGAGACAAAATGTTCTTCTGATTACAGCTCTAAAAATAAAGATGGAGCTTGTAGGGAAAACGTTGTGCTGCTGGTTGCTCCTTTTTAAAAAGTTAAGGCTGACTCCCCAGGGAAGCAAGGTGTACGCAACCTGCTGTCTGCCTGCGTGTGGGTTTGCTGTGCTCCACTGATAACTTCTGCTGTCTTTCTGCCTCTTTCCTCTGACTCTCACACAGAGAGATGTCTCTGAGGTATGAAGTTCCCATAAGTTTCAGAAAATCCCGTCTGTCCGTGCACGCTGGTCTTGTTCCAGTATCTGAGAACGTAGCAAAATAAACCAGCATCTCAAACTAGTTCTTCATAAGCCTGGCCCTGGTGATGCGCAGCTACCAACCACCTGGGCACAGTCCTCAGAGAAGCACTTCCCAAGGGTTTTGGCCGGGATCCGATCACAGAAAGGAGTAGTGCTGGTGGATCTGTGATGGCTAGGTGGAAGGTGGGGAAGGAAAGTCTAGTGCTTAATTTCAAGCTGTTTTATCAAGTTCCACTTTCACTGCCACTCTTAGCAACTTCCTGGGAAGCAGAGCCAGCCAAGTCTGGCAGAAATCTGGGAAAAAGACAGCTCTCTCATGCCCTAAACACTTGTTCTGGGCATGTGAGTGGGTTTTTTGTTTCCAGTGCACTCAGAGTTTTGCTGGTGATTTGGTGAAACCTCTCAGTGTCCCTAAGTCCCTGCTTCTCTAGTGATTGCTGCAGATCCCTCCATCAGGGCATCAGTGTGCTGCCATTCAGCTCTGCGGAACAAGGGAAAGCTCACTGGGACACCCGCAAGGCTGCGGAAAGGCCAGTCTTGGGAGCAAGGGTCACACATCTGGGATATGGCCAGCTGGCATGGGATCCAGGTCTCTGATTGTTCCCCGAAGGCTTGGGAGAAGCATATGGGAGGAGACATAATTTTAGAAGCAGGTGGATAAAGATGGCCTTGCTCTCTGCAATCGCCGGATTTTTCTTTTTTTTTTCTTTATTTTAAACATCTGGGTGAAGGCTTTGCTTGTATGCTCCATGGACTCCCCAGGCCATGGACGCGCTGTGCTCAACTGGCAAATTGAGCTGAGGAAGCCCTGTGGGAGGCTGAGAATCAGAGCTGCTGGCCCGATGTGAGCATCTGTAACAGGCGGAGCCAGCGCCCCAGCACACAGCACCCCGCGTGCCACTTCATGTCCTGCAAGGAGAGGAGACCTGCAGCCCCTGGGGGCTGAGGCAGCGGGGCTCAGGCGGGAGGAGGTGGTACTCAACAGCTGGAGGAATCCCTCCTGGTACCCGCTGTTGTGAAGTGACACGAGCACACTCATGCGCCAGCCTGAAGAGCTGGCTCCAGCTATTTTCACCTGCCCACGTGCGCTCTCGCACAGGGACGATGCAGGCAGCCCATTCCTTTTTGCAATCCCCTTTCCTCTCTCCAGCCAAACCGGAGTGCCTTCAAAGAGCCAAGAGTGATTGCAGTTGTTGCGGGAACCCAGAGGCAAGGGGAAGAGCAATGCCAATTTCTTTTCTCCGGTTTTCCCTTGCTATAGCACTTTTCCAAGGAGCTAATGTGATTTTGAGCAGCCACTTGGTTCCGTGAACGGCGGGAGCCCAGAGCAAGGTCCAGCCTTTTTGTAATGCACTCGGCATCCCTCTCCCATTGCCGAGAGCGGCAGGCTGCCTCACCTGTCCACGAGACAGTTAGGGAGACTAATTGCACCCGTAGAAGTGCTGACGGGGCAAACCTCTGTCCCCTCACTTGTAATTGGTATTGACGTGGTGCTCCCCGGCCCCGGGGTGCTCCAGAGCCAAACAGAGGTTACAGGGTTTCAATCTGGGAAGTTTGCTTAGTAAAGACTTTCTTGAATAGCAAGGGGGATACCACCTTTTGTAGAAATGCACACAGATATTTGTTACGCATTGCATTTGTTCTTTACTACAGTCAAACCTGGCAGCATTTTTTAGCCCAGCTCCCTTTACTCTGTCATTCTCTGCCACTCCGGTTCTTAATCAGTTTGAACTATTGGCTGATTTCAGCAGATCCCTGCAGAAGTTGTGATGGGTTTTGCTAGCCGGGAGAATGAGGCTGAAATTACTTCCCCAGCTAAAGGAAGAGCTGCGGTGTGAGCATAGTAATAGGCACCAGAGAATCCACACCGGCCGCGTACAGGCTGATTGCTCAGCCATGAGAAATCTCGGTCAGAACTTGTGACTCATTTGTTACAGGAAATCTGTGTGGCACGGAGCCTCAGAAAACAACCACAGCTCTGTTAGCTGCACATCTCAGAGGAGTACTTCTTCTTTGCCAACGGGATATCTTAAATCTCAGCTCATGTTTTTAAACCCGAGCTCCCAGCACCATGTTGAAAATGGTATTTAGACAGGCTCCCAAGTCACTGACCACTTGGAAAAAAATCTGTTTTGATCTTGTATGCCAAATCCAGCAGTGCCTTTTCTTCCTGAGCAAGGAGCTTTGCTTTATTCTGAGCATCTCTGCAGGGCTGGCAGGTCAGCAGATACGCCAGGAGGTGTTTTGCCAGGTCCCACATCAGCTTAGATCTGTGCTGGCTTTCAAGCTGCAGTCCGTGGATTCCAGGCAACCCGCTGACTGTTTCTGATTGTTCGGTGAAAACAAACTCATTGCCAGTGGACTTAAATTTGCTGTACTTGGACTTGTATTTCCAGGAGAAAATTCTAAGGATTCAGCAAACAGGGGGCAGGGTGGTATGTGTGTGTGATAAAAAAAGAAAAGTGCTCTTCCAGGCTGATCCATTTTGTTATCTGGGTGAGATATTAAGTTTTAGAGTGGGTTGTGATTTTAGTCTGGATCCAGTGTAGATCTGTTCCTCTTAATGTCTACAGATAATAAACTCCAGGCTGGAGAGAGTCTCTAGATGCTAGTTGGTAGATTGTACAAATTGATAGCACGGCATCCTTTCTCTGAAAGAGTATTTTACTGAGTATTAGATTTATGCTGTTTACTACTTTATAGATAAAACAGTCACTATGTTCTAAACCAGGATGTAGTTAGAATGGGGAATGGACCGGTTTAGTGGTTTCTGAATTTGATTGCTTAGAGGGCAGTTTACTTCTAGATTGGAGAGATTGTGTTCTAAATTATAGAGCTACTGCTTTTATGAATTGAGCAGGGTATGGATTAAGCAGGTGAGGGGGCTGTCTGTGTTGACTAGTGGCTTCAGATGTTTCAGGATGAGTGGCTGAGGTCAATTCAAGTTCATTACACTGCAAGGAGTTTATGATTTCTTTGTTATGGAGGTTCAATATGAATTGATTTTAAAATAAACTTTTTTTGACCAATTTAATACATTCACTTTATTGTTCAGGATTTGATGTTATTTTCCATGTGATCAGCATAAAACATTTCCCTTGCTGCCCCTATCACTCTGAATGTTATTTAGACCTTGCGGCTCTTCTCTCCAAAGCTTGATCAAAAGATGGGCACGAGCTGAAGCTCATTTTAGGCTTGGGTCTAGATGCCAGTTTTGCAGCTGTAGTTCAAGAATTCAGCCAGTACAACACAGTGTCAGAAAGACACTTTTTGCTCAAGCCAATATTTTCCCAGGTATTTTTGTTAGAATTAAGGAATTTCAAATCTTTTCAGAGAGTATTAATAAACGGAAAATTTCAAACGCACAGTCATTGTTTGCATTGCGGTGCAATTTCGATAATAATCGCAGCTGTTCCCTAGGGACGCCTGAGAATCAGCTTGGCATAGGGGGATCTTTCCCACTCATCCAAGCAAGGAATCCTCATCCACTTTGGAAATCAAAATGCTTCATTAAGTAGGTCCTTGCACCAGGGAACCTATGGGCTTGTAGTTCCAAAGGACGAGCGTTTGCATGGCTGCTTCAGTGTCTAACGGACTCATGCTGCAGCTTTCCCTTAAGCACAGACAGCGCCAGGAACAGTCTCTTCCCTCAGCCCTAAGCTGCAGAAATCTGTCAGAACTTCACTTTCACACACTATCTTGTCTCCTGTAAACAGGGTGAAACTGGACAGGGGTTTCAGGAATTCTGTAGGATAAACAGCAAACCAGTAGAAACACAGACAGCAGGTTTGTTTGATGGAAAATCAGGTGAAAGTGATGATGAGCAGCCTCAAGCCTCACTTGGGCATGCAGCTAGTTCAGTTAATTAGCACAATAAAGTTTGCTCCTCAGACATCTCCTTGGGAAAATATTTTCTTCCATATTGGCGTATCAATTTCTTCAGTCTGTTAAAAATCATCTAAAGATCTACCTTCCATGTGAGACCTATGCATGGCATTGGAGTGAGCTGTTATGGCTGTGAACAAACCACGGTTCAGGCACCCCTTACCCAGCTGTTTCTGTTAGGGCCATCATGCCTCAATCAGCACCATCAGCTGGGGGCACCGCCTTTGCAGAAAAAGTATTTATTGAGCAGCACAGCCCCTTCCCAGGTTCCTGTATTGCAAGTGCAGTGCTGCTTCTTGTCTTGTGTCTTGCTAGAGCTTTTAGCTTATTTTTAGCTTTTTTTACACCTCACTGTGACTGTAGGTACAAGGTGATTTTCTGATCTGCTCTAAGCTGCCTCCCTCAACCTTGGAGCTGCATTGATAAGGTAGGAAAACTTTCTGCTACTTCTGGTTTTCCATCTCCTATACCTTCCTCCAGCCTGGAGAGCTAGGGGAGGTAGTGGAAAAATGCAGCAGATCTGTCAGTGAGATAAGTGCGTTTTAAAGAGCAGTGATATCTGTCAATGAGGCAGCAGCTGCACAGTAATTCATTTCCATCTCCGTCTCCTCATCTGCCCCAGAAATGTCGACACAGCATTTTTATCTCTCGGATTGTTTCTTGAGGTTTTTTTTTTATTATTATTATTGCTTTCAGTGCATCTAGGGGCTATATCTAGGAAGGGACAAAGAAAATTAGAGAGAGCTCTGCTGTCTCTGGAACTCAGACCCACCCCCCCTCCCTGGACTTTCCTCCTCAGTGTGCAGCGGTGGGTGAGTGGCAGTTTACCAGGGCTGTGCCTCAGGGGGTCTTGCATCGGTAGAGTACCAAGGTGAACAGCTAAACACTGATCCAAAAATGCCCATCTGTTGTTGGCTTTGCGTTTACAGCCCGTCCCTCTGCTGCTCCCTCCCCAGCCATCAGCGGGGTCGGCTGGACCGCAGGGTGCTGCGTGTGTCCCGGGGCATGGCTCGGGATGCTTCGGGGAGGTGCAGGCAGCAGCCAGGCTGCTCGCAGGAAGGGCTGCACAAGGTGGGGAATAAGTCAGTGGGTTTTGTTGGATGCAAAATATGGAAGGGGAGTTCTGGTGCTTGCTGAGCTCACCAGATATAGCTCTGGGCCACTCTGCTTCGCACTGTTGCATTCCTAATGCTTTCCCCAAATCCCAGTGTGGTGCCTTTTTGCACCTGTTGGCCTGTAAGTGTGCCTGTGCCGGAGATCTCCATCAGCACCTTGTGCCCCCTGAGCTGCCCAGCTCCCACCGTGCTTGTACAGGGCACTAGCAGAGGAACTTAGACCATGCCCCAGGGCCCGGTGCAAACCCACGTCCCACTCTGGCAGGAACGTTTTCCTAGAAATGGGAACGTTGTTTCCATGCGAGGCCATCTGCAGCCACATTCTGCAAAATATTAGTAAAGGGACCCTTTTAGTAGGCAAACACGAGCTGGCAGGTAGCCCTTTGCACCTCCAGATGCCTGCACGTGTCGGAGCAGACGCAGGTTTGCTGCTGTCAGGTGCGGAGCCGCTGCCCACTGGCTCTGCGGTAAGTCTGCTCCCTGGGCTGCAGGGGAGCCTGCAGTGCCTCGTGCTCTGCACGCCCTGGGCTGTGCCGGTCGAAGGAGAGAGCGGTACAGTTATTGACAAACTGCTTTTGCAAAGAAAGAGGGAGAAACTGAGCGATTCTCACGCTGAGGATGGTGAGATGCTGGCCCAGGCTGCCCAGAGCAGCTGGGGATGCCCCGTCCATGGAAGACCAGGCTGGATGGGGCTGGGAGCAACCTGGGCTGGTGGGATGGGTCCCTGCCCCTGGCAGGGGGGTGGGACTGGGTGGTCTTTAAGGTCCCTTCCAACCCAAACCATGCTGTGATATGATTCTATAAAACTGCAGCACACAACTAACACAGGCAACGGTGATGAGAAGCAGCAGGCTGAACGCCTGGGGAGCGGCACGCTCTGAGCTGCCTGCCCTCCTCTGGTGCTCCTGGCCAACACTGAAGGTTCATTGTTTCGCATCTTTGCCAAAGATTATTTAAAAAGCCTTTTTTGCTGGCCTAGATAGGGTATGGGGGGGAAATAACCTCTGAGTCTACCTGTATTTTGGAAATTCACTTGGTGTTGCTGCTTTCACTTGAAAGGCTTTTCTTTAAGCACCTGTCCTGTGCTACTGTGTGCAGTCAGTCATCGTGGTGCTGCTCTCTGTAATGCAAACAACATCTATCATGTGACAGAGGAAGTTACTGGAACACTTTTTTACCTCTTTCCAATCATTTGTAATACACAGTAATAGCCGCGATGCTGATGAATATGCTGAAGGCTCTAAGTGTAAGCAGTGTAGGTTTACTCAGTGTTCTGCTGGGATGATTAAAAATGTTTGTTGCTCTAAGTTAGGAATGTGTTGCTTGTAATGGCTTCTGTTGTTTCAGGTGGGGTGGGGGGAGAGGACATTAGAGGACCAAATGATTAACTGGTGTAAGTCGGGATAGCTTCTCTGGAGCTGCAATACGCACATTTGGGCTTCAAAGTCTGTTGTTTCAGTGGAACTAGGCTGATTTATGCTAGCTGAAGATGCGTTTCTAAAACTGTTTAAAGCTTAGCATTCCTCTCTCAGCATCCTTGTGAGATAAGGATTTACTGCAGCTGTTTGAAAAATGCAAATTTTTTTCAGGAAATATGTTTTTTCATAAAAATGCTTCTTCAGTGAGTGAAAATATTTCATGAGCATCTTTAAGGTTTTGATGGGAGATAGAATCCCAGAAAGCAAAACATTTTGAGCTTTATTTTTTAGAACACTGTGTTTGCTCATGGTCTCAATTATTTACATTTTCTTTATGATAAAAACTGTGATAAATGGAAATGGGCAAGCTTCTCACGCACACAAAAAGTAGTATTTTGGGGGAGCCTCTTTTCAGTGAAAGAATTGCACTGTATTGTATTGTTCCAGCCAGCCCTGTAAGTGACAAGCTTAAGCTTAAAAATAAGAAAATCCTGGTTTCAAATTTTATTTGGCAGGTTTCTTTTTTCTTTTATCAGCTTCTGCAAAGCAGTCCATGCTTCCCCTCCAAGTTTAAAAAGCAGAATCAATGCCCAAGAAGGGTCAACCAGCTTACCATTCATTACATGTATGCGTTTCTAACTGACAATGCAATTCTTGTTTCTCATTTTTCATGTCAACTGTTTCTCGGAAAAACAATAAAAGAAAGAAAGAAAAGCAGAAAAAGACAAAGAGACAGACAGATTTACCCAAGTCATCAAGTGAAATGAGAGCTGACAGATTCTCTAATGTTACATGCCCAGAACAAAAAGGATTCCTCACTCTGCTCCTCTGTAAATGTTTGAGAATCCTTTGTGTGTAACTGTGCTATTCACCGGGAATCTTGGCTCCAGGATTCCCCAGTAATTCCTTCAGAAATGCGCCCAAGATGCTCCTTGGCCTTGCAAGAATTATTCAGCAGATCAAAGCAAGCAGCAATGAATTGTTTGGATCTTTTCCTATCTTTGTAGCTGAATGTGCCCAAGTTCCCTCAAGCACATCAATTATTTTTGCCTAAGTTTCTTTCCTTGTTGCGTGGCAAGAATAGCATGGCAATTTTGAGGCAGAATGGGCAGGATTCAAAACTTCAGGAAAAATCCCTGTCGGGGAGAAACTCCTCTGCTGATTCAAGTAGGCTAAGCACCTGCCACCATAATGAAGGTTTAATTCAAAATTTTCCCAAGTTTCAATATGCTTGCAAATGCATTTCAAGGTCATAACCATCTCCACTCAGTCAGGCATGTATAGTTCAAAGCTTAAAATCCAGGGGCAAAATCTTGGTTTGTGGTTTGCACTCTAGATGGGGATGGTTTTCCTGGTGATGACATTGCAGAGGATGTCTGAGGCTGATGGGGATGGCACTTCAGCCCTGCGGCAACATGTTTAAGGGGAGTTTGCAAAGCAAGGTCAAAATATAGCAGGAGAGCCACGGAGGTGTCCTGGCTTGTCTCCTTGCTGTAGTGCCAGCTCTGCTTTCATTGACAAAGCTTCTGCAGATACGTAGGCTGAAATCTCCCAATGAAAAGCTCATTGATAAGATGCAGAGATTGGGTCTGGATCTGTTCCAGAGATGGTTCTGGAACTGCTTGATCAGAGCAAGTGTCTGGGAAGACTTGGTCACAAAAACTTCAAGCCTCGCAAAGGGCAGACAGACATTTTTTGCGTATCATCGTGAAGGCTGTTTTGAGCCAAAGCTGATTTATCTGGAGAGGCTAGAGGGGAAAAAACTTGACAAAGTCGTTCCAGTGTGGGCTGATTTCTGTAACTCTTTGATGTGGTAGTGTGGTAGGTCCTTCTGCATTTTTCAGGCTCATCTACCCCAGTTGACTTCCACCTGGGAGCTCAAGTGGTCAGGGGCTGAGGGGGTACAAAGACAAAGAGCCCCCATAGTCTTTTCTGCCCCTTCCCCTTGACACACAGCAGACTGCCAGCCTAGAGAAACTCCAGCACTTTCCTGTCCCCATGGGATAAATCCATCGCTCCCACAACAGACCTGACTTTTTTGCTAGAAAGCGAGCCGAAACCTCTTTTCTTCCCTTTCCGTCAGTTCCTCCTCAGTCTCCTGTGTGACAATATTCCCTCCAGTCCTTACGTGGTGCATCTGGAGAATCCCACTGCGAGCAGCGCTGGCGGGGGGCTTGGAGCCTGCCTGTCATGGGGGAAGGGAGGCAAGAAATGAATTCAAGTCCCCAGTGGTGGCTTGCTGGGGGAGTGGGGGCTGGAGGGAAACATTGCTCCTGAGAGCTGATTACTCTTTGTTTCTGCCCTGAAAGAGCAAGCTCATTCAAAGAAAACCCTGCTTAACTCTTGTAACCTAAAAGTGAAGTAGAGTTGCTGGGCTGAGCAGGTTTTGAAGGCAATGCTGAACTGGGATATTGTCAGCTGCTTTGGGGAGGAATGGAGAATGGAGACATGTTTTGCAGTGCCGATTGATGGAGGGAGCTTTGCATCTTCTAGTTGGCTGAGGGAAGACCAAAAGTGAATTTGGCTGCTACTTGTACGGTGCTGAATGAAGCCCCTGTGCAGGACTTGTGGTCCTGGTCTGCAGGGGCAGGAAGAATCTGGACCATCAGTCTTCCTACTTTTCTCCCACCTTTAACTTGCCTTGCTCACATGTTTGAGGACTGATTGATCACTAGCAATGAGGTCAGGGAGGAATATGCTCCACCCTGAACAGGAGCTGCTGGAGGGTTTTCTTCTGTGACACAAGGCACAGCCCTGCCTGGTGATCATATGCTGTGTTTCATGTAATGTGTTCCTTAAGGCATGGATAAAACCCCTAATTTCTCCTTCTTGGTTTATTCTTTGTAACACATTCAACTCTTAGTGGTTCTGTGCATGCAGAGGAGGTGTATAGCCATAGAAATACGGGGCTGGTGGGACTCAGGGGTCATCTAATCCATCCCCTTATCCTCTGTACAACTGACTGTATTGCACCAACCCTGACAGATGTCCTTAAAATCCTCCTCCAACAAGGATTCAGTGCACTGAGCAGTCTGTACCGGTGCTTGCTTATCCTCAGCATTAAAAAGTTTATCTTAACAAGAAACCTAGACCTACCTTTTTTCTATTTCCTCCTCTGCAGATTCTCCCTCTTTTCCCCTGTTGTGTCTCGAGTGGCCTGAAGGATAATTGCTTGCTTCCCTTTCAGAACAACCCTTTCCGTGACCAGGAGTCTGTTATGTCCCCAGTTCAGAAAACTCTGACCTGGGCTGAGCAAGCCAATTCCACTTGGCTGTTCTCTGAGGCTTCTATTTTCTAAGCACCCCCCACCAGCCTCCTCAAGCTCAATGTGCAAGTTGTTGATACGGAGCCTGACACGAGCTTCTGTCCACCAGAATTTGACTAAGTAATTTACTTCCCGCTCCTCCCTGGGGCGGGATGGTAAAAATTGCAAATAGTTACAGCTCTGAGCTAAAAGTCATGGTAGCCCATTCCTGTGCCACGGAGCCACCAACCCAGCTGTGTTTCCCTGCACTGCAGAGCAGCTGGCTTTGGCAGGGGAATGGACCAGCCTTTTCCCCATCTGGCTTTTGACACAAAATGTGTTTCCCAGTTTGACTCCATCTGTGGGGGTGGGATCTGCTCACCCAGCCTGGCCAGCTCACAGCTTTCTGAAGCTGGCACCTGCAGGACCAGTGCAATGTAGTCTCCTTACCAGTAAAAGCTTGACTGGAGGTCATGGAAAGCAGTAGCATCCCTCTTCTCAGGACGCTCTGGGTCAGGTCCTCTGCCTTGATCTTTCCCCAAGTCTTTCTCCATTGAGATATAATCCCTATCACCACTGACAGCTACGGCTTTCCATATTAGCTGAAAAAATATGCAGAAATAAACCACTCGTGTATCTCCTTCTCTTAGACTAGCATGACTTTCCTGTCATGTTTTCAGTGTTTTCTCCTAGTACTCGATGTTTGCAAGTCTCTTTGCTTTAAGTCATGTCGGCTACAGGCCCAGAACATGCAATAGCTACAATTTTCTTTCACACTCTCCCTCTCTCTTTGCTCAGCTTGAGTGTTTAATTTGCTCCAGACTCTGCTTGAGCAATTTTTGGAGAGTACAGTTTATATTTGTGTATGCAAATAAGTGGAGCAAATATGCTAAGGAGCTCCAAAGATAGATCGGTACACTTAAGTACGTGCCAGCCCACAGCAAAATCAGCCCAGGCCATTCTGATCTCAATTAACCCTTCTGCAGCTTAGAGCCTGGCAAGTAGGCAGTGCTGGGGGATGTTCTCCCAGTTCCTGCATCTCTACAACAGATGAACATCAGCGGCACCGTTCTGCACCATGAGCCCATCAACAGGGCACAGCCCTTTGCCTATGGTGACACATAGTTATGTGTTCAAATATCAGTTGTCTTTCATGTCCTTTTATTGTTGAACAAGCAGTTCCAGGAGCTGCAGAAGTAACAGCGCCAACTTGCCTTCAGACTTGTGATTTATGTTGGAGTCTCCAGTGTCTAATAAAATGTGCGCTTCTGAAGCTTTGTGCATGGTCAGAGAGTTCATAAAACCACTCTTCCCTGTGGATGCTCTGATAGCTAATAGCAGCTGAGTGTAGTTGTTGCTTTTCCTTTAGGGGCAGGGCAAGAATTTGACCTTTCTCCTCTAATTCCTGCCAGTGATTATAAACCCTGCAAAAATTAATTTCCCTTAAACTGGTGGAACTGTGAAATCGGTTGGAAACTGGTTCAAACATCTCCTGAAGAACGCTAGCTTTCCTAATTTGGTTTTCCTCCCTGTAGGAGGGGAAAGGAGAGATCATTGTCATTCGCTGGGCTTGCCTACGCTGAGGGATTGACAGGAATAGCTATTGCAGAATAAGCTGTTCAGCCAGAAGCCTTCCAGAGTAGTTGCCTGCACGGACACACTCTTGTGGAACATAAGTGACTTTACTGTAGCGTAATTACTTCACTTTGGAAGGATGCTAATTACTTTGGAGTGTTTTTTTTTTTTTTATTCTGGAATAAAAACCTGCTGTCATAATGTCCTTTGGGAGTCCTGATGGAGTAGTTGCTCCAGCAGTCTCTAATCCCGATGCTTTCCCCTGGCAGACGAGGGGCGCAGCCTGTGGTGACAGCTGACTGTTCTGGGGCTGAACCCGCACAACATTTGAGGAAAAGGGATCTAAGCAGATTTCTGTGATGCTTATGATGCAGGACTTAGTTAACCTAAGAGTATGTGGAAGGCTGTATAGCTTTTCATTACCATTTTTTAGCTTAGTTTCTTAAAGAAATGAGGCTTAGATAATTGGTGCCTGTATACATGCTTCCCATCGCTCCTGCGCCATTAGCTCATTCCAGCCGCATTTAGCAGAGGACGGGAGGTTTCAAGTGTTAAGATTTCTACAAGTTTTGTGGCTGAGAGAGATCCTACGGCATCCGCACTGAGGGAGAGGCTGGCTGCAGCATCCCACAGTCCGGATCAAACCTCAGAGCACCTGCATCCCACGATGGCCAAACCTTTTCCCCATGGGAAGGCAAGCTTTCCGCAGGAGGCTAACACCTTCCCGAATGGCAAAGCCCATCAACACCAGATCCACAGGACTGATTCCTGGTGTTCATAAAGACTTCTGTTCTTGGTGTTAGGTTGTTTAAATCTTCAGCTACTCCTTAAAGCGTCACAAACTGTTCTCTGGAATGCTGAAATGTATCCAGCTCTGGGGAGGAAGAAGTGTCGCTCGTTTTCTATTTTCTGTCCTTTCTATTTTGCTGTCCCAGCCTGACTCACAACCCAGGCTCACTCGTGAGAGCCAGAACATTTTTCTTTGCAGTCCTCCCACTTCGGATTGTTTTTTCTGGTTTTTTTTTGTGTATCTGCAGAAGGGGAATTCTGCAGCAAACCTCCCTAAATGGAGTCAGATGGCATCTCAGGGTGGTGTAGTGGTTTTGCAAATGTATTTCTGCGCTTGCAGCCAAAAGCAATCTCACTAGAAGGCCTTGCTAGACAGTGTAATCTAAATCTGTCCCCCTCAGGTCTGCACAGCTGCCATGTGGAATGAAGGGCAGGGGGAACTATTGTTTGCAGGTCCCTGCTTCCCATCGCCAAAACAAACATTTTGGTTGAGATTAATTTTGCTGTCGCCACTGCACTGAGAAAGGCAGCACCTATGACTAGGTCTGATCTGTTCATCTCTGTTTTCTCAGTCAATGAAGAGAAAGAGGAACAGAGGAGGTAGGTCCTCCTGCCTGATGTTAGGAGTCTGCTCTGGGACGTGGATGGGACATGTTGCTCCTTAGAAGTACCTACTTCTGGTTAACTGCCTGAGGAGTCCGTCTGGGTGCTGTGCCCAAATGAAAACCTTCTCCTGGTCGATGTTTACATTTAGACAAGTAGATCCCTCTTTCTGCAGCCTGTCCCCCAGTGTGGTGTGGTGAGATGATGCAACGGTGAGTAACAACCATCAAAATGCAACTTATTTGAGGTAGAAGCAGCTGGTAATCAACTGAAAAAAGTGACATGCTCCAGGGAAACCCAGGACTGGGAAGAGAAATTTTAGAACATTAAAAAAAAATAAAGGCAGCTCAAAATTAGCCCTCTAGGTAGATGCCTGTAACTGCATCTGCTTGAAGGGGTGTATGTTCTCTGGATGGAGCCCTCAAATGGGATGTGCTGGAGGCATACACGTTCCTGGATTTTGAACACTTTGGGGCTGCTTAGTGAGTTTTAGCTCCGAGCAGAGTACGGATCCTTGTGCAGTGACTCTGCAGAATAAGACAATGGGGTGAGGGAGCACTGAATTACCTGGGATGTGGGAAAACGGACCACGCTGGGAGGGTGCTGCAGCCATCCGCTAAGGGATGAGACAGGCAGGATAGAATCTGGCAAGTGGCGAGGGCATGGGGCCAGCTCTGTGTGTGTGGACCTGGAGTGGTGTGGCTTTGGGAAAAGTTGCTGCTTTTTGCGTCCCATCATGCTCCTTCAGATCATCTGAGCCGTGATGAGAAACCCCCACAGCTCAGGCAGTGCCCGGGGCGGGGGTCTGGGTGGAGGACAGCAGTGAAGGCAGGCAGCAGGTCTGCTAGTGCTGTCAGGTCCCTGTCCTGCTGGCGATGGGGAGAGCAACAGCCCTGCCCGTGTGTGCTACAGCAGAGTCAAACTGGGCGCAGTGGACCCGATTCCCCAAGGTCCCAGCTGGGTAGCGTTGGCTCCAGCAATGGAAGGGCAGGTGACACCCCCCCCTTGGCCAGTGCCACCCCCTTGCCTGCTGCCAGGAGGTGGTGGGGAAGGGCTGTTTCAGGTGCTCAAAGTGAAGCTGCATGTGACCCTGCCGAGCCTGGTGCCCTGGTTTCTGCTCGTGAACGGTGACAGGCAAGTGCCTGCTGGAAGGGCTGGCACCTTCCATGGGCTCTGGGATGTGTTCCCAGATCTGGGCACAGCAGGGATTTTTTTGCATGTGTCAACATTAGAAAGCAAAAGCCAGACACAGGGAAATATTGAAGAATCTCTTGCCCAGCCTAGCTCTTGTGTTTTTATTTGTCAACACTTGTTTTTGTTTCCTGACACAAAGCGGAAACATTTGGTCAGCATTTTGGCTAACGTTCTTACTCAGCCTGCAGTGTCACTTGCCGTGATGTCCATGGCTGTTCTAGCTGTTGGTCTGCAGGCACTGACACCTAAAGAAGTTGTAAAATGTCTGTTGCAGCCCCTACTCTGAGTGGGGGGTAACAGTATTCTACTCACAGGAGCTGTTTTGCTTGCTCAAGCAGCAAAGGGCCGCCCTTCGGTAGAGGGAATATCATAAAAACCTTCTGCAGAGAGTTGCTAAACTTCTGGTCATTTAGCTTAGTAAATGAGATGATCGTGCACTGAGTTGAACAGAAGTAAAAATAATTTGGCTAAGCTTATGCTCAATGGTCCAAATCTTAGTTTGAGTCTTAATGATTTTAATGCAATTACCCTCAGTATTATGGTCTGATAAATCAATGCTCAAAGCAGAGACCAGGGAAGACTTGGATGTTTGCTCTGTTCTCTTTTCCTGTCTGCATCTGGCCGCTGTATAAAACAGGACAGTGGATTAGAGGGATCGTGGGTCTGACCCAGCACAGCCTGTTAAGCCTGCAATTAAGTCATCAAATTCACTCTATCACTTATTGGACTGGTAAGCAGAAATGCCTTGTTTCATCCTTAATAATCAAGCCTCGTTTTCTGTGAGTTTCCACCATTGCTACTATACTTCTGACCGCTTTATTCTCGGCGGTGTGGGAGGTCAGAGCTGCTTCCTTGCTGCATTGAGCAGCGCCTCTCAGTAACCAGGAGCACAGTTGATGTTTGAGCATCCTTGCCCAGGTGCTTCCCTATCTTTATTTTGTGTCAGGTGTTCTGCTGCTGTTACGTCGTTTCTTGCATCTTTGCGATCCGTCAGGAGCAAGACAAAGAGGCTGGTCTGTAAAGATGAAGGGCTAATCCTGGGGGTGAAATCAGGTGCCTGCTGCCTTTGCTCTGCAGGCATGCAGAGACTTGTTCCAGTTTATAGCACCAGAGGTTTGTCCCATATATTGCAAGTTGTGCCATCTCTATTTCTGCTTTTAACACAGGCAACTTTTGACCTTGAACAAACATTCACTTCCCCGAGGTTAACTTTCTCCATCCCTGGATGGAGATGCCTTGTTCCCTTTACCTGTTGGACCACAGGGTTCAGCCTAGTTTGCTACAGTTCGCAGTGTGCTTTGAGAGCCTGGATGGCTGTTGAAGTAAATAAACACAAGCTGTATAACATTACGCTCATTCTCTGAGAGAACACAGAGGAAACAGCCAGACCTCCAAGAGACTCTGAACATCAGGACAATGATTGCTTTAAATAACTTGAGTTCTTCCTGCTTATGACTGTATCTTATATATTTAAGCACCTACAATTTGCTCTGCCAGACCTGTGTGCCTCTCCCTGTGCAAGAACTGGTGGCGGTAGCAGCGTGGTTGTTATTCAGTGCTTTCTTGCTCTCCTCACAAACCTCCTGCATGCATTATTTATGACGCAGTCTCTAATGCCTGCACTGACTACAACATAAAGCTGAATTTCCACAAGAGCTTCACCATGACACAGCTGTCAAAATATGAGTGCTCGACAAACTTTAATAAAATTCTATTTGCAAAGCGCTATAGCTGTTTATTTTTCTTGAATGTATTCTACTTTTCTAATGAGTGTCTACATATCAGTATGGAGGCCATGACAAAAATTCAGCCAAAATAGTTTGTTTTTTTCACTGTAGGTAAGGGATGTGGTTTTTTTTTCTCTACAAACCTACCTACCTTCTCAGAAGCAGCAAACTTACCCAAACGAAACTCCCCCTGTCAGATTTTAGAAGACAGGCCCCTTGCGTGGAGACTTTTAGCTGAACTGATTAGCACGTGACAGTCATAGCTGAAGAACAGGGTCATAAACCCAAGCGCTGGCTGAGCCGCCGGCGTGCCTCACCTGCATCGCCTGTAGTAAATCTCACCGTGGAAGGCTGGAACCAGATCTGGCCTGAAACCAAAATGAGAAATGAAGATTGGTGTTGAAGCCTCTCTCAGGTCCATGGTCAATGGCCAGAACATACCAAAGCAACAGAGTAACGTGTTTATACACCAGCGTATGTTTAAAGAATTGATTCTTTCTAGCAGACTCTTGCAAGAGGCAGGCAGCACATGTGAGCTGATGCTGTCAAGGGGAATTGGAAGCTCACTGTTGTTTGACAGGTATATTATTCCAGCTGCCCTTGACTTATTTACAAAACAAGGAGCTAAGATCCCCAGTGTGATGCAAGTCAGTGTTCTGGAGCTGCGAGAGGCCCACTTTTTTAGCCCTTCAGAGCTGGCCTCAATTTGCTTGACATTTGAAATGGATGAAAGAGGAGGAAGGAAAAAAAAATGCTTCGCAGCCTGTTCTGTCAAGGAGACAGACTTAAATTTAAAATTGTGGGAGAGAAAGAATTAAGGTTTATTTTTCCTGACTGTGCCAGCAGGCATGGGGCTGTGACAGTCTCTTGCATCTTCCACACCTCCATGCTCCTCCATCCCGCTCCGCTGTGGCACTGACGCACCGGTGCGGGTGCTCTGGGCAGAACTGGTGCGGAGGCATGTGGCCAGAAAGCTTTGCTGCCTGTCCTGGGCTCACTGGTGCCAGTGGGAGAGATAGGACACAAGGATCTGCAGGACCTTGGCTCCTCGGGGTGGGTCAAGCAGGGCTGGGAGCGACTGGAACAAGGGCAGTGCAGCCAGCCACCAGTGTCCTGCTGTTCCCAATCCCTGGGCTGCACAGCTGGCAAGTCCTTTGGTGGGAGCCTGGATTTATGGATGTAGCCTCATCCTTGTCAGGCTCAGGGGCCATCATTTTCCTTTTCAAGCTCTGCAATCTCAGTTCCTAGTCTCCTTTGCTTGCTTTATATAGCGTTTTCGGTCCTCCTTCATCCATCCGACAGGTTCTGTAGATCACCCTTGGAGAGTTTCTCTTCCCTGAGCACCACTGAGGGATGCTAGAACCGTTAGTCTGGCAGTGTCTCGGTTAGGTCATGTGAATACCTGTATTTGTTCCTGCTTCCTAGCTGTTCTTCCATGCTTGTTTTCAGACAGTTGAAGCTGAAGAAATTGGTTTTGAACAGTGGCTTGGAGCCTGCCTGCTTGAGGCAACTTCACTGTACCCTTGAAGAATTACCTAATGTAGTGAGATACAGTTGTCTGGTTACCTAAGTGTTCCTTCCTGGCATTTCCAGAGAGGAATTGCTGACTTCTATCAATGTTTGACATGAAATCCTGTTTTCTAGCAGCTATACCTCTCCACCTTGTCTTTCCAAATGCCAGAACTCCACTAGAGCAGAGGAGGGTATGAAAAGGCCCCTCAGTTAATGCTTTCACCTACACTGAGTTGATAAAAAAAATCCCATCCCTGCCACAATTTCCTCTATGACATCCGTATCATTCCTTTCTATATACAAAACAAATGCAATTATCTGTGCTCGTCTGTCTGCTTAGTTACAAAATACTTCAGAGCAGCTGAGTAACTGGATATTTACTCCATCCATTGCAGCCAGGCTTCAGTTACAGGTAGGCAATGCAGGTACTACAACAACACAACTACTGAGGCTCTTCACGTTGCTTCTTTTCTGGGATGGGTGCGTATCCCTCTCTTCCTACTCATTCCTGAAAGATTGAGCATAGCCTTGGTACTTTTAAGGTTGTTTTTTTGGTTGGTTTTGGGGGTTTTTTTGTACCCAGAAAGCTCCCTGCAGGGCCAGGTGCTGGGATTCACCAAGCTCTGTGTAGTGAAATTGTCTCCTGGAGTAAGGATCATGAGGATGCTGCAGCAAGACCGTAAGTTGTTCTGCCTGTACAAACGCGGTGTGAGACCCTAGGGGGTTGCCCTTTTGTTCAGGGTGCTTTGAACCTGGCTGTTTATGATGTGAAGGAGGCTCTGTACACACATGACGGTGTCTTTGTGATAAGAGACATGCTCTGGCATATGTTTACTTATGTGCTTTTACTGAGGGTGATTTTTTTATACATAAAGTGTGTTTGCATGTGCAGGAACCCTCCTTGGACAGCGAGACAGGCAGAGTCCTTGGAGAATATGGAATGATTAAATGAAATGTTCATTTATATGTTCCTGGAGAATTGTAATGGCAATCAGCTCTGACTTTGCAGCATATTCAGCTCATGCCTCCCGTCTTCAAATTCCAATGCAAAATTTGAAAGGTGTCAGGCTATAGAAAACTTTTGAGATGTCCTGGGAAGGGAAGAGGTCTTGTCGTATCCTGAGAGGTGAGGCACAAACAGACCTGGGAAGAACATCTAAAAGTGAGCTCTCATTTTGTGGGGTCAGTTGACAGGGCTAGTACTGCAGGTACACACTGCTGAGAGTCCCTGCAACACCACTGAAGTATGTGCTTTTCTATCCATCCACATCTTGGGATCATGGGTGCGTTTCTAAAGCCCTGTAGCTGTGCCTCAACAGCAGAATTTTCCCCCATCAGGTTTTAATTTTTTGACATCCCACAGCCTGTCCTGGGATGAAGGCATTACCAGTCACCTTTCATAGATGAAAAGGCGGTGTGCAAGAGACTGGCTCAAAGGTATTCCAGAATTCTGGCTGTAGCCTATGCCAGTGGACTCCCCTGCCCTTGAAAGCAAGGGGAGATAAAGAGACACTGTGCGGCTGGGCAACAGGATGAGCTGTTTCATTAAACCGTGTGAAAAGCCTTGCTGTTTTTCAGCAGCGATGAGATGAAAATACACACGCACACACAGAGACCTCATCTCAACCCTGTAGGCAACAGCCTGAGATGAGAGACTGAAGAAATAAATTGTCACTGATGTTATGAATTCGCTGTGCTCCTCTGTTTGAGGGTTTTCCTTTACTTGAGGGCGATTTTTTAATATAGCATAATGAAATCCCTTTGAAGAATACAGGCAGTACCTGGTGAAAGGGAGGATTTGCCACGCAGAAGCCTCTGCAGGCTCGGGTGTTGTGGTCTCCCGTGGTCTCACCTGAAAGCTGCTATCTGATGGCATCAGGAGGAGCACCTCTCCTAAAAAAAAAAAACAAACAAACAAAAAAAAAACCCTGTGGCTCTGGATTTGAGAGTTGCTAAGTGAAGAATTTACATGCTCGGTGTTCAGCCCTGCTAGCTGCTTTTCTGAGGAAACCCTCATCTAGTGCTGTGTCCAAAAGTAAACAGATAGCTGTCGGACGATGAGGGGAGCACCTCGGGAAGGAAGGCACCGTGAATCTGTCTGGAGTCAGTGGGTGTTGCAATTGTTCATTGCCCCTCAGGGTCAGGTTTTATGGGAATGTTTGCACTGTTGGTTAAGAAAGAAGCTCGTGCTCCTTTATGTGAAAAAATGGAGGTATTCCTTTTAGACAAGTATAAAAAGTAAGCTGCGGGGGAACCTGAAAGTGGGAGCCAGGACTTCTGGGTTCTCCTGCCGTCTGATGTTGAGCGCATCTCATCACACTGATGGTGTCTGGGGATGTGGATTAAACGTGGGTGCTCAGCTCTGGCTTCACGGCCCCTGAGGGTCGGAAAGGCTGCTGAGACTTGAAGCTTTTTCAGGGCAGCGTAGCACTAGAAATGTCTCCTGATGGGTGGAGATGTTACAGCCTCAACCCATTTGTGTGTGAATCCAAGATGTTCAATAAGTACCTCCTGAGATACTGCCTCAGAAGTGTTTGCTGGCACCTCAGCACACTGAAAATATGGGCCATTCCCCAGGTGGGAAGCAGGTGCTCAGCCTGCCCTCACCACTGGCACTTACTGCAGCTTTTTAAGCCAACACAATTCTTCTTCTTCCCCCCTTTCTCTGTTTTACGGCTCACCTTTAAATTCTCCTTAGAGAACAGAATAGGCACAAAGGCAGCACAGAAGGGCAAGAGACATCCTTGTCAAAATCCTTGGTGTCAGAAATAGCTGCCTGAGAAATTCTTCCTCCTGCTGCTTTAAGCCAAGTTACGATCGCAGGTTGCTGTCCTCTAATTTCACAATGCAGCGTCCCTCCCTCCGTAGCTTCTGCCAGCTTCAGGGCCTGATCCCTTCCTGGTGTCAGACATCGCAGGCAGCGAGCGCCAAGGCTGCAGAGTCCAGGGCTGACAGATCAAACACCCCTTAATGAATGTGAAACCAGCGGCTTCGTTAGTCACAGCCATCCATATGTGTCTTTAAAAAGCTGCCTTACAGCAGGGAGGCGGGGGGGGGGGGGGGGGGGGGAGGAGGTACAGGGGTCACTGCTGACAGAGGGAAGGGGAGAGGTGTTTGAGGTGTACAGCTGCCCAGCCCAGCCTCTCACCAGTGCAGCTGAGCAGTTTCTGCTGCAAATGAGCCTTGTTGGCTTAATTTGGTCCTTGGACCGTTTTAGGGCATAGCTGGTGGCTGCCTTCAAGCCAGGGCTGAGCGCATCCCTTGCTTGCTCCCCTTTGCGTACGTCTTTACATCTTCAGGGCAAGTTCTGCCCGAACTTGATCATGTTATGGCTCCTCCTTACAGAGCCTGAATCAAAAGCTGGATTTGCAAAGAAAATCAAGTGCTGAAAGAGAGAGGCCTCTGCTTTCTTTTGCTGCTTTGCACGAGTCTGTTCCTGCTGACTTGCACAGAGAGTGCCCCAGGTCCTGGGCCAGCGTAGGTGTGTGTCTGGGTGGTACAGGGCAAGGTTGCTTGGCTTGTCCTCTTCTGTGCTTTTAGTGAATAGTTGCTATTGATCCCAATTGCCAAAGCAAGATTTTGAGCCTGAGGATTAATTTCCTTTGCTAACCTCCTCAATAGCTGCCCCCGCAAACATCACGCGGGCGCTCCGAGGCAGACCCCCTACTACTTTGTGCCCTAAGCATCGCTGCAGGCAGCATGTGAGTGTCTCTCAGCAAACAGAGCTATTGTACGGCACTGTCTGCGCCCAAACCAGTCCGCTCCTCCCTCTGCTTCAAGCTCTGGCATGGGAGTTGGTGCCAACACACGGGGGATTCTGCAGCTGGGGGAGGCTGGGCTCTTTCTGGGCACCCAGAGTAGGCAGCCCCAGCAAAAACAAAGGAGTGAATGTGCTGAGGAGACTTTACTCCTTTGCTCAGCGCTGGCTGAAGGCCTGTTGGCCAGGGGGCAATGGCTGTGAGGACTCTGAGCATGAGGGAAGGATGACAGACTGTCAAAGCACATCTTTCTGCACGTGCTGCATTTTGAAAGAAAGGGCTGGCACCACGATAAGGACCAGGCTGCAAGCGTTAAAAACTACCTTGGTGCTTGTGTCCTAGCACCGAGTTGTGGCTCTGCCTTTGCAGGTGGAGCAATAACATGGTGAGGTGGGCCAAAGCATCTCTGCAGCTTGGATGTCCTGGGGTGTAGTGGGGGCTGACAGGCGCTGGCTGTTCCAGTTTGAGATGGTGAATGCTGTAGGCTGATCAATACATTAATTGACGTTACATATATCACTGGGTTTGTCACTCACCTAAACTGGGGAGAAAAGAATGCAAGAGATTAACTGGAGTATTAGAACTACACTTTATAAATAATTAAATCAATGAGTAAGGGGGGGGGGGGGCTCGGAGCACAAGTGAGAAGCAAGGGTAGAGAAAGGGGAAGGGGCGGGAAACAGGACAAAGCCAAGCTCAAAAGAAGGACCCCAGCACCATCTTTCACACTGGAATGTGTGGCATAGCTGCTTCCGATCTGAGGAAGGGAACTGCGAAACACAACCTCAGCCGATGGCGCCTGTTGTGACCACCGGGTTATTTGTGTCACCCCCCTGCCTGTGGCTGTGCTTCCCTGTACCGGTGGCGGGGGCTTGCTCGGGATGCAACCGCGCTGCAGGGAGCTCTTCCTTTGAATGGTAATGGAAGTCCCAGGAGTGCTGTGGCTTTCTACATGCTTTTATTTTTTTCTTTAAATAAAGAGGACTTCTATCTGTCCACAATGTTCCAGACAGATGAGATCTAACAGGGAATGTGAGGTTCATATACTCCCAGGGCTTCTGGAAATCAGTGTGACAAACTTCAGACACCCAACAGCAAGGCTTTTTGAAGTCTGGATAGACTTGCATACTCACATTCACAGAAGAAATTTCTTTGCGCCTATGACGTTCACGGAAGGAAAGGGAACTTTTGCACTCGGGCATCAGCAAAGCCACGTGATTTTTTTTTTTTTTTTTGGAGACAGAGTGTGAACCCTGTGGGACTAAGGATAGTCTGCCTGGTCCATAGGAGAAAGTATTCTTCTGGAGTGATTCAGGAATTTTAAGAAGGCAAGGGCGGTCTGCCAGTGTTAAGATGTCAATCAAGACAACAGGGTTAAAAGCTTATAGGCAGGAAGGCAAAGGTAGCTTGTAAATAAATAACTCTTTAAACTTTAATGTGCAGCATTAATGGAGAGGGCTGAACAGGGCAGAAGTTTCTCCGTAGAAACCTACTTGGTAACATGCAACAAATGCATCAGAGTTCTCCACGTACAGAAGAGGTGATGGGTTTCATTGCTGTCTAGAGGGAACCTATATAGACTTTACCTAAACAGACAGTCTTGTGGATGGGGGGGTTGAGGTCTTTTCTGCTTGTAGAATTGATATTGGCTATGAACATTTTTCAGCTGCTTCTAGACTGTTTAGCTGGTCTCTTTGTGGGACCACGTTATTTGATTAATTTTCTAGATTTTATTTTTTTCTTGATGAATTTTGAAATTTCGTGTACCATTGTTATTGCTGGTTATGGGGAGACTACCTGTAGACTGATGCAAAAAAGTGAGATTGTCAAAGTAATTTGCATTGCTCACACGTAGTAGCGTCTTGTGCTCCCCAGTCAATGTGAGTTAGAGTCAATCTGGCAACTTAAGGTTGAAGGGCCCATACTACATATTCCACATCTGTAAACCATCAATTTCCCTCTTCAAAGCATGTTCAACTCAGTTTGTCTCCAATTTTACATCTTATTTCTATGTAGCCCTTGGTCAATAAGTTTTCCTCTGCCCCAAAAAGAAATTGGTCTCCAATTAAGTTCTTGTGCTTTGGAGAAACTCCAGATAAAATTGCTTTACTTCCTGTTTTCCTTGTCACAAAAGATGAAGATTTCTTTTTAAGAGCCTCATGCAAATGTTCAGCTTTTGCTGCTGTTCAATAAAGTTGATCATTTTACTCAGGAAGTATCAATGCAATTTTCCATGCCACTAACTTAAAGATTGTATCTCAGTAAATGCACCCATTCCTTTTCTCTCATTTGTGTTGTGAACAAACAAAAGAAAAAGAAAACGCCTGATGCTGTCTCCCTGACAAATGTATTAGCATCTTCTATAAATCGCTGCAAGTCTGTCCAGAAGAGACACCACCAATGCATTTCTGCAGGTCCCTATTCCATCTGTGTCTCGGCTGGAATAGTGATTGCTGAGCTAGGGAATGTCTTTCCACCCCATTACATTTCCTAGTGAAATATGTGAGAATTACCTCGGATGTTAGTAGGAAGCCATCAGGACATAAAACACAGAAAATGAAATATTAACTTTCCTATCCAACCCAGTAATGGCTGTTATGTTTTGTATTATAACACATTAAGGTGAAGTTCCTGAATAAGAAATAAATAAATAAAAATCTCAGGCTCCCATCTAGGCAGTATTGTACATAAATGACACACTGATGGTAGATGATAAAATTGGAAAGTTAGGGAAAAAAATTTATAAAATATTCACAGTTTAGATGACAGTGAATATAAAGACAGACTGAGCTTAAGTGGAAGTTGCAAAATATCCCTGAGAAGTCTTATTCCCTCCAGATTGCTACAAGTTATACTGGTAAGTATAAATTTGGAACAGAAGAAAAGCAAAACCTTATGGATCCGTGAGCTAAAATCACCTCTGTGTAATCACAGAATGGTTTGGGTTGGAAGGGACCTTAAAGGCCACCCAGACCCAGCTCCCCTGCCATGAGCAGGGACCCGTCCCACCAGCCCAGGTTGCTCCCAGCCCCATCCAGCCTGGCCTTCCATGGACGGGGCACCCCCAGCTGCTCTGGGCAGCCTGTGCCAGCGCCTCCCCACCCTCACAGTGAAGATTTTTTTCCTAATACCTAATTTAATTCTGCCTTTTTTCCATTCAACAGCATTCCCCCTTGTCCTGTCGCTACACGCCCCTGTAAGAAGCCCCTCTCCAGCTTTCTGGTGGCCCCTTTGGGTGCTGGAAGGTGCTGTAAAGTCTCCCCAGAAACTTCTCTTCTCCAGGCTGAGCAACCCCCGCTCTCTCATGCTACTTAATTCACTGAGTTGAGAGAAAGGCTCAATATTTGTTGTTCTTAGTAGCCTCCTCTTGTTGTGTTTATCTTGAGCTGGTCCCTGGCTCAACAGGGTGCTGAGCACACACGTGTCTCCCCGTGTGAACAGCTGTACGGGCTCAGGCTCGGCAGGGTGCTTGTTTTTCCTTTACTTTTGTGACAATCCCTTTGTTTTTTGTTTAGGGGCAGGTTGGCTCAGGCTGTTGTGGTAGGATCTGCTCCGAGCTGGAACCTGCAAGACAGTAAAAGCATCTCGAGAGACCAAGAATCCAGGCTTAGGACAGGACAGATAAATAACGCTTTCATTCACTGCTTTTCCTTCACTATCTGTTCACTTCTTCATTATAGGGGTCTCCGCCAAAGAACTCTTTTCAGTGCTGAAAAGGAAAGATAATTGGGAAATAACCATCCAGTCCCTTTCCTGTTCTGCCCCTCCAAAAGCTAAATATACCTCCAACATAGTGCTGCTCATTTCAATGAGCTTCAGTGAAAAGGGTAAATGCTGGGTCATTATCTCTAATTGCCTCATTGTGTTGCCTAGTCTTAGGTTATTTGTTTGGATAGCAAGGACCCAGTCTTTCTTTGGGGTTCTTTAGTATTACAGTAATTTCCTTGGTGGAGAACTCCTCCATTTTCTGTTTCTGAAACAAGGTTTGAGGCCGAATTTGCGAAGGTACTGTGGTTATTTGATTTAAATGGGAATTCTATGCTTGAGTGCCTTTAAGTAAATGGTTCTTACTGTAGGTCTGCTAATTAAACAGTCTAGATGTTTCAAGGGCCGGGGAAAGAAAGGTGATAAACACTATGCAGTTGATAATGTTTAGGATTAAAAATTATCTTTAATTACTTAGTGGGGTACCAGGTGTTCTTGACTAGATAAATGAAAAATTATGTACGAATGAAAGGCAGTTGATAACATCAAAGGGCGTAGATTTTTTTCTTGTTTTCTGGGATTGGAGCTTTATCTTAAAGCACATCTCTAGTGAGGAGTTAGAAACTAGGTTGTCTGCTTTAGTGGAATTATTCTTACAAGGGATTTATCTTCATGAATGCAGCAGACCTAGTATTTTTTCCCCATTCGTAGTTACTATATGGTAACTTAATCTCTGGAAGGGCTGGATTTCACACCCCCTCAGGTGACAGAAGACGCTATCCTACGTTTTTGTTTTAGAAGGAAAGATTTTTCTGGAGGCTTTGACACGATATTTAGAATCACCTTCCATGAGACTTGTCTTCTAGCGTGGTGTATTTGGTAGCTCAGCAGAAGTTAGAGGTCATCTATGGGGTTTGGCTTGAGATGCAAAAATCCTGTATCACCCATCACTATCCTGTCACCTGGGGTTCAGATTACCTCCTCCTTCTGCTTTCAGTGGTGCAGGGGCTTACTAGGAAGTTTGGGGGATGGGGAGGGAAACATCTGGTGCCTTCCTTCTTTTTTCTTGGGAATTCAGACTAGCTCACAGCGTGCTCTCTGAAGCTATTACCTTTGTCTCTGGTCTCCCTGCTGGAAGAAGGGATGAACATAGTTGGTGAATTACAGGGCTCTGTGCTGGAGCATCTGGGTGCATTTGTTGCTACCAATTGTTCTGCTTGTCTCTGGCCAGGCAGTAAACAAATCTCAGGTCATGGCATTAATGGTATGAGATGCAGCTGTCTCTCCACTGGAGGTAAGGATACTTGCTGCTTTGGCCTTTCATCTAAGTGCTCTTGACAGACAGCGGTGGAAAAATTGTGGTACCTCCTGTGGCAAGGTAGGCTCGGAACTACCTGTCCTGTAGGCTGGTGGGAGGGAAGGTGAGACCTAGTCTGTGCTTTACGTATGGAATGAAAGATCCTACTCTCCTGGGGCCACAAACAAGAAAAGAATGCAAGCAGGCCCCAGTAAATAGCTGCATGAGAGCACAGGGAAGTCATTTCAGACAGCAGAAGGCTGAAAAGTGAAAAGGAAAAAGGTTTTTCTGAAAGTTGGTAGCAGGCGCCTTGCCGGCTTTTTGCACACTAGCAGGGCAAGCTGTTCGGCTGGTGTGCCCTGCTCTGTGCAGCTATCCTGCCTCCGTGGGGCTCTGATTGGAAAAGAACCGATGTACAGGTGCAACTCATCTTGTTCTCCTGCTGTGTTTCTACCTGCCTGCATATACTCATCTTGCCTTCATTTTGGATGATACGTGCAAAGCACGGTGAGATTTCTCACGTAGCACACGGGCATCACGGCTGCATCAGCCGCGCACGCAGCCCAGCGAGCCTGTGCTCCTCACCGTGCTCTTCTGATGGCAGCTCTTGGGCGGCCTTCTGCGTGTGTGACTGCCCAGCACCACAGCAAGGGGTGCCTCTCCTTCAGCTAAACCTGCTTGTGAAGAAACTGTCCTTATCTCGTTGAGCTGGGTTCCTGGGTTACAAAGGCATTAGCAGCAATAAGTGGAGGAAGGGCAAATAAAAGAATTTATCTAGATCTACTGTTTCTTTTTCAGGGGTCAGTATTTTTCTTAATATCTCAGCCTGTAAACATTGGAAGGGAAAGGATCTTAGTGATATTATACAGTAGCAGTAATAAAACAGGTGGATTGTTCCAGCTGCCTTCTAAATCCCAGTCCATACAGGCACAGAACAATTTTCACTGATGTTCCATGGATCTTCAGATTCAAGGATGTTTTTTTCCTGGCTACAGCCCACCTCTGTTTTCCTCCTTACAAGTACTTGGCTTCAATTATCCCTTTCTGAACAACTTGATCTCACTGTGATGTGTCAGATGGGCATCAGAACCACTGCTGAGGGCTCCTTAGCCCGTTTGAGGAGAAAGCAATGAGCAAGCAGGGCTGTAATTTGCATGTCAGTCTGGATAGACTTACCTGCAGGGCACGGTGACCCGTTCAGCATTAATATTGCCAAGTATCTGCTTGATCAGAACACAGGAGAACTGTGTACCAGCCGCTGAACTATTAATTTCTCTTCCATCCAAGGAGGCTGTTGGAATGATGGACTTTTCTTCTTTTAATGTGCTGTGTGACTTGCTGCTTTCCCTCTGTTTTGTAACTGAGGGCTGTGGTGGGCTGATGTTGCCTTGTGCTCTCCCTCCCTCGGGAGAGGTGCTGTGGCAGCGGGATGGATCTGATGGATACCAGTGGGTGGATCCATCTGCGTCTCAACAACCAACTGAGCAATGGGGTGGTCTCTGCCCTCGCCTCAAAGACTAACTGGAGCAGATGATTGTTGTCTCTGAGGGTAAAGGATGGCGATTTGGGGGGGTTAGTAGACAGGTAATCTTGGAAAAGCTTAGACTAATGAAGAGAGTGCTGGGGCAGTCATGTCTGTGACCCCTCTCCCTTTCAGGCCAGTGTTCTGTAGTACCCAGCCAAATGCTGAGTAATTAGTCTGTTAAGAGCAGCCGTGAAGATGCTGTTTAGACTAAGAGCATCATCCATAATTTCATTTGAGGCCTTTCTAGGGCATGCTTTGTTTGCAGTACGCTATGAAATTCATCTGTACTTGGAGGCTTCTCAGGGAAGAGCAATAAACCAGCTACAGAAAAGTGCAGACAAAAGCTACATTACCAGCCCCTGTTCGAGGCAGTGCAGGGTCTACCAGATTTGTCAATGACCAAAGCCTTCTGGATAATGAGTCCCACACAGTGATAGCTCTGAGAAATAGTATGTTTCAAAAGAAAGAAATTGGTATATAATGAATAGGAAACTATCTTACAAGCATTTTATCTGCTGTTGAGGACACATAAGCCAGAGGAGATAACTATTCCCCATTAATAAGGATTAGTCCACTCTAGATCTGAAAAAGTTGTTATAGTTTGTGGCAGTCATTTCCCCAAAGCAGAGAATTCTGTCCTGAAATCATTGCATCTGTTAAGTACCAGGTTGCGTTTGGCAAGCGGTAATTTATAATAAAACTTGGAGGTCTGGCTGAAAACAAATTGCAAGGATATGCCTGGGATTGAGTTTTTGCAAATAATCTCTAAATGTGAGAGTCCTTGGTGCTCCTCCCGCTCCTGTGATGCATCTGCTTTGTTTCCAATTAGGATTCTTTACAGGCAGGTGGCTCTTCAGGAACCGGAGGCTGATACTTTGCTGGAACTCAAGACACAAGGGATAACAAGCTCAAAAGACACTCCTCTGATGCTCCTAGAAATCAGAGCTTCATTCCCAGGTCATGGAGTCTGGTGGGCATAACTGGAGTATTTTAAGGGTGATGTAACATGTATTAGGAGCTTTTGGACACAAGCATGTGCTGGGGTTCTTTCAGGGTATTTCTGGCTAACATGCATCATTCTGGTCTTCCTTATCCTGTCTAAATCCTGGGATGAGGAAAAGGGTGCTGGGGAAGAGGTCTGTCCCCCCTCAGGTGTGCTCATTTGCTTTTGGTTGGACTGAAGCTGAGATTGTATTGGCACGTAGCTGGCAGCCTGTGGGGAGATGCTGAAGAATCCCAGTTTGTTCTGGCCTTGCTTTCCAGCTTAAAACAGAATGTTTATCAGCAATGTTTTCTAATCTTCTCATTAGCTTTAAATCCCAGAAGTGGAGCTAGTCTGCTGTTGGCTTCCATTAATGTCACCTTGAACCCCCCCCAAATGCTACTGCAGGTGTTTGTAGGACATGTGCTTGACTGGGGGTGTGTGGTGTGATGTCTGTAACCCCGGCATGTTGAAACAGAAGGTGACACAGTCAAGGAACAAACTGAAGTGAAGCTCAGATGAGTAAGGGTCATTTGTCACTGTATCTGGAGTGATTAATAAATCGGGCACAACTAATGGTAATGGAGACACCTGGGAGGTGGTGTGTGATGCTGAGGGTGTCAAATGGTCTTTGGGGAGGAACCACAGCTTTCCTCCTTGTCCCGGGCTTGTCACTCAGGCTAGATATTGGGGGTGAACAGAGGGGAATGCTGCAGCGAGGGTAAGGTGGAGAACAGAGCCCCTCTATGGAAGACTTGCTGGAAAGGAGGCCAGGAGCTGTCAGAAGTTTAGGCAGGTGGTGTTTTGGGCAGAGCGCCCTGTTTCCAGTGATGACCGACAAAACTAAATGAAAATCACAAGCGTTCTCCTGTGTTCTGGATATGCTGGTTCCCTGATGGGGGAGGCAGGGCTGCAGGTTGTCATGCTGCCATGTCCCTCACCTGGCAGGGCGCACCCCGAGGATGTCAGTCAGATATGGGATAATCCAGGTGGGGGTGGCAGAGGCACAGCTGGCAGAGTAGCAGTGTTTTACGGGATGTACTATACATCAGGTGTTCAAAAGCACAGCTGTTCCTTCCCTACTGCAGATCCTTCACCCCCCCTGCATTCTGGGGTCGGATAACGGCTCATGTTAGACAGCCGTATCCTTAGATACCCACTTACACCAGACATTGGATGTGCACTTCTTTCCCATTCAGAACTTAACAGCAATTAGTATTTACCACCATTGTTTTGTTGCTGTAACTTTTTGACCACTTTTAGCAATATTTTTTTCATTGCTTCACGAGTGCTGCTCCTTTGTAGTTTCCTGCTCGGTGGTGGCTTTGCAGACCAAACCCCACGTCGCGCTCTGCAGGAGCTGGCCAGGTGCTGGGGCAGAGGATGAGCTTTTTTGTGAGCAGGTTGCTGGATGGATTTGCTGTATGAATGACTGCTTGTCGCAGCTTGCTTTCCTACCCTTCAGTAAATTGCACATGTAGCAAACTGAATGGGGAGGGAGGGGAGCAAACATTTTTTTCACTTCAGTTAGCAGGTGGATAAAGCCAGGGAACACAGTTATCAGCTGATAATCGAGTAAAGAATAAAAGATGCTTATTAGGGCTGTGTCTGAATGCATCTGGACGGTCACTTAAATGGTTCACTCAGTGTTGCACTGCTGTATCCCAACAAATATCAAAGGGAGAGAGACTTGTCCTATGGAAGGGTTTTGTTCTTTCATGGGCATGCTCCACAAGACTTTGCAAAGCTTTTCCTCCTTTTTTTGTCACTCTGTGAAGCCTTCCCATGAGAAGTGGCATGTTGTGAGTTAGGACTGTGTGTCCTTTAAGTCAAAAACTTCTGCTTGTTTTTGGATGAGAATCCAAAATATTTCTGGACCACTGACCATCAGGAGTTTAACGGGTCAACAGCTGTGGCTACGAGCTGAGCATGAATACCAGACAGAAGACTTAAATGGGCAAGATTGAAATCACAGCTTGGAGCTGTAAGGGTTTGTCTACCCAGCGGAGTGAGAAAATGTTACAAGGGTAAGTGCAAAGAGAGTAACTTCCCATTTGTTTCCAGCACCATCTCCCTGCTTGGATTATTGCTTGTCCCCAAAACTGTTTGAGAAAGGGTATCCAGGGGAAGGAGGAGAGGAAGGAAGAGCAGGTGCTCATGTGTTTTGCATGATCTGAAATTGGAGGTGCCTTTAAAAGCTGTGTTTCCCCTTTTTGTTTTTCCTGGAAAAAAAAATTTCCAGGTGGCCCCAGAAGTGCTGTTAGGCTGAGCCAGGCAGTGCCGTGGCAGGGAGGCAGCACTGACACAGTCTGTTCTAGAAAGCAAACTATTAGCAGAGGCCTCTTAATCTCTGCAGTAAGTGGAACACACTGACTGATTGCTTCCTCAGAGAAAACTTAATTCCTTCTCAGAGCGGTGAGAGTATTTTGTCTGTATTGGGATTCTTGGGGCATCCAGGAGTTGTCAGAAAAATGAGCCAATAATCCAACAACAGTCGCAAGGGAGAAGGGCAGACCATGAAGTGCCTTGCATTTCTGAGCAAGACTGTCCCTGCCCTGGTAGGGAGATGGAGCAGGATGGGACCGTTGGTGCTGTGCTTGCTTTGCTGCCTGGGGCACGCAGGTGTGGGGGAACAGAAGTGGGTTAGGGAAGGAAAATATCGGGAAGAAGTGGAAATCCCTGGTGGTGAGGGGAGGCTCTGTCCTCCTTAGGTCCGTTCCAGAGAAGATGCCAGAAGATACCTGATCTGGCCTCCAGATTGCTTGTAGCTTCTGAAAATCTCTGTCCACTAAAACTGACTTCAGATGTTTTTAGCCTTTGAAACCTTGTCTTTGGGCGCTGGGGACCGGGTTCTAAAGCTTTGATTTTGCTGAGCGGTGCCACGTTTCGCACAGCGTGCTGTTTGCTTCAAGGTGACTCTCTGAAGGGCACCAGGCAAAGCTTTGCTAGCTGGCTGTGTGATGATAAGGTAAGAAGAAGGGCTTTGCTAAAAAATGAGTTTGAGGGGAAATACTTATTGCTCCGAGAAGGGTGGAATTGCACAGTTCTTGGACTGTAATTAGGGATCTGCTTGCTCTTTTGGGTGCGAGTCTTCCTTGCCACCGACATCCCTAGGCATCTACTAATTATTTCTAGAGAAGACTCAAAGACAAACAAGGCAACATGTCAGGAGGCAGATCCGACACAAGGCTGCCTTCTAAAAATGGCTGTAGACTTATTCTCTCTTTGGGTCTAAAATGACTACATAAATGCCTTCTCCCCACTCCCAGTGCCTGCCTGCCACACATCTAAAATGTGATTCAGAAGCGACAGAGATGGAGATCTATAGTTTTATTGGAAGCAGTGAAGTAGATCCAAAGGAAACGGCTCTAGTTCTCAGCCCAGAATCCTTGAAATAGCAAGAGATCATTGATTTGTGAAAGGCTGCTGCTAGAGTCGGGGCACAGGAGCCAGGGGGAGCCCAGCAGTGGGAACTGGAATGCTGCTGATCATGTGCTAACATGTTATCAGCTCTGAATTTTGAGTAGGCTTATAGTGCTCTTAAGAGTTTGACTGCACTCCTCTTTTTTTTTTTTTTTTTTTTTTTTTCTTCCCCATTCCAGGTAATGTTTTATGTGGAATATATTGATTGCATTTACTGGAGTATTCCTTCCTTAAATATTTTTTACATAAAGCATATTGTACATGTTTACAATGGCTTTTGCAATCCTTGTCTTTCAGTGGCACCAATAAAGCAATTTGGTTTAAATTGAATTGAACTTAGTGAAACAGAATGGAAATGGAGAGAGGGAAAACAAAGTGTAAGCTTCTATGGGGGGTGAAGGAAAGCAAAAGAGGAAGCATGCAAGCTAGCAGAAAGATTTTTCTGAAGGAGAGAAAGATGAAAAAAGCAAGGTTGGGAGACAAAAATCCAAAAGTGTGGAAACATAATGGTGACTCATGGCTACAGAGAACCCAGCATGGGATCAGTGTTTAGAGTAGGATGCACAGACATGATGATGCTGTTGGGAACACAAAGTCCTGCCTGTTTCTGCCAAAGACAGCAACAGTTTTACTTTTGAATTTCTCAGTAAGATTATAGGGTGGAATTTCCATGTCCATACTGGTGAACTGGGAGCACCAGCTTGCTGAGACAAGGTGGGAAGGGAGCATGGCAGCAGGTGACAACTTCCTTGTGTCCTGAGCAAACAGTGAAACAAGAGCACCCTTGCTGCCCAGATGTTGCATGATCAGTGTCACCAGACATTTAGGCTCATCTCTTAACTGGTAAAGATGAAGCTTCTTCATGTGTAACATCCTTCTGCAGGGCCCTGTGTAAGGTGCATAAGGTCTGTGGGACCACAGAAGTGATTCTGAGCCAGAGGAAAATTGTGGCTACGTTCCCATTGCTGTCCAAAAGGTTCATGTCTATCCTTCCACACAGTGGGATACAACTCAGTCTTGGGATGGGTCAGGCCAAGAGTGCCTTAGGACCACTCTGTACAATTTATTCACTTTCATTGTCTGTTCCTTTTGTATATTTTTACAGGGATCTTATTGTAGGTTTGTTCTGATTTTTGTCTAATTGGCAGGGATTCAATTATCCCCCTGAATACGACTGTCACTTATTCAGCAACAGAAATTGTCAGGCATCTTTTTTTGGGGGGGAATGAATGTCATGTTTCTACCCTCCTCTTCCCCCTCCCCCATACTCTTTGGTTTATTTCCACTCTCAGGGTTGTTTTATTGTGGATTCAATTTCAAAACAGTCAAATAAAACAAGGAAACTTTGGGTAATGAGATGGCAGGAAAGGCTGGGCTGCAGTGCGGCATGTTTTAACGGATTCCCTTTAGCAGGAGCTATGGCATCAGATCACTGGAAGATGCCATCACTAACAGGGAAAGAAAGTTACCTTTTCAGTGCACCAGGAGCACCTAAACCAGCCAGGAGCTATTTGTATCTTGGCTATAGCGATTGTGCCACTTGCTTTGGGATGAAAAGCATGTTGAGAGGAATGGAATGGCTGGAAGGCATCCCCCACCCAGCCCTTGCTGGTCCAGCGTAGCCTGTGCCTGCCTGCTTTACGGAGTGGGGGCCCTGGAGAGCAGTGTCTTCCTCCCCATGGGCATCTGGCGAGGAAGATGAGAGACACGAAGAGCCCAGGAATTGCCATTGCTCCCTCCGTTTACTTCCTAGAGGGCAACGAGCTCAGCTAGCGGCATCTTGATATTTAAAAACAGGCAGGAGTTGGAGCATTGCAATTTTTACTAGGTCTCTGACATTTCAGAGAGCTGTTGTTGAATAAATGCTCGGGCGATTAGCTGATGAGGTCTAAGTACCTCCAGCTATGCTGAGATCGTTGCCCAAGCTAACTAGTCTAATGACAGCTGGGGCATGTCTGAGCTCCTTCTCCTAGTGAGGTAGAGCTGGTGATCTTCTGGGGATGGGGATCAGCTGCCAGCAGCAGAGCCGCTGTTCCTTGCCCCGTATGGTGGAAAAGCAGGAGATGTTTTCTAGCTGCTGCTTCCACCCTGCTGAACTCACATGAACTCGGAGCAGCTTCCCCACGGCAGCAGCTCACCCCGGCACGGCGCGCAAAGGGATCTGCCTCCAAATGCTGTTGAAGAGGCTCTGAGGAGTTATCAGAGCCTTTGAAAAGGAGAGGGTGGCTTGAAAGTGAAAGAACGAGCCCTAAAATCTGTGCAAGGGCCTTGGCTTCAGTGCTCTCGACCCATATGCCTCATAATTAAATTGTGAGTAAAAGTAAGGAGCTGACTGCTTCACTAATAGCAGTGAAAGGAGGCAATCATGTAACTTCCATCTGTCTGCAAATATAGTTTATGGTGGAAATACATTAGCAACCTGGAGCCGCGTGCCAGGCTCAACTAGACTAAACAGGATCAAAGGGCACCCTGGGTAATAAATATCCTTGCAGAATCAAGTCAGTCTTTCTATTTATTGCTAGAGGAGATAATAATCGTTAGTGAGCTGAAGTGAAATCCAGCAACCAAAGCAAGCTCGGCTTGGGAAGGGGGTGAAATTATATTAGAGGGTAAGAAAGCATGTCCCCTTTCCCTGGGACTGTAGGCAGGCTGGTGTTATTACCTAGAGTGCTTTTTAGATTCCAGTGGAGTTTGGGAAAGGACTATAGCCTATATATCGATTGTGGGATTGTAATGGGAGAGACGTGGCAAAGGTAACTGGGGAAGTGTTTAAAATGTACACTAGGTAATTGAAAGCAAATATCAAATCCTAGTGCAGGCACAGAAAGAACGTCTCTTCTAATGAGGCATAAGGTGAAAGGAGATTGACTCCGACTTGTATTGCTACTCCCAGAGAATTGCTTTGCTCTACTGTTTTTAGGTGCCTCTGTGCGCGTACGCGCTCATACTTTTTTTATTAGTGTGCTCATGGAGAACATTACTGAATCAGCAGCAAAGCTTTTGTGACACATTGCCTATAGAAATATATAATACCAGTTGTGTCTGTTTGGTCATGTCCTTGTAAAAAAAAAATAATGAACTAAATCCTCTTCTACTTCAACAGCAAATAAAGAGGAAATCAAAATATTTTAGTATCAGGGCTTGCTTTCCATCAAATTATCTCCTGCTCTTAAAAAAAAAACCACACAAAAAAACCCAACCCCCCAAAAAAAAACAAACAAAAACCCAAACAAAACAGAGCCTGTTATGCTATTTGAATGTGGATTGAACAATCCACTTAGGCATTTTTTTTTCCTGCTGTAATAGCTACTAAGGGAAGCACATTGCTGTGATACTTCACTGCCTGTTCTAGCTTCATTCTTCCCTAGGACTGAGTTTTCAGAAGAGCTCAGTGAGAGTATCGAGGCAGCTAATCAACGACCCTGTTTTCAGCAGCCTTTTTCTCTCGAGTGTGGAGCGCAACCTTTTCGAGACTGCTTAGGTGACGGGGAGGCGCAGCTTGTCTTGTCCCAGAAAATCATATGGCAGTAAGCCTCTTGTATTGGGGCATCCCTATGTTCGTGAAGTGTCATGTTAACTACTTCAGACAACTCTGCGATCACATCAGCTCTGCTCTGTGTACCCTGCTTCACTTGACTGAAAGCTGCACGGAATTTGGCAAAATGCAGCACGAGTATGGAAAAGTGCAGCCCTGTGGGAAGTGCCCAGTAAGCTGAGGGTGCCAGCATGTCTCTTGGGGAGCACCTGCTTATGTTGACCACAAGATATTTAGCACTGCTGCATTTTTTTATTATTTTTTTTTTAGGCCCACTTTGGGCAAGTTACCCACCGCACTGCATGCCAGCCAGGTGACTTTACTAGTTCCCTTCTTTCCTCTCCCTTTATTTCTAAGGCCAGCAATTCAAAAAGACAATAAACCAAACCACAAGCTTTGCAGTCTGTAAGTGAGCACCAAACTGTTCCTTCTTGATTTGCTTTTCTGCAGAATCTTCCCCCTCTGCCCATCTGTCTGCTTATGCCATTTGGCTGGAGATGAGCTCTTTGCTGTGTTAGCAATGTGCTGGGGATAACAACGTCCAAACTTTGATTTAGTGCTTTGGGAAGTGACCATAATATTATAAAGTGTTGATATATACAGACTTTTGCTAAAGGGCAAGCTAAAACTGCCTCTGAGTGCACTGAGCAGTACCATCTCGTTGACTCAACACACTTCTGTCTGACAGTCTGTTGCCTTACAACTTCCATATTTAACCTTTTTGTAGTGGATAGCATATTTATCGTTTGCACAATGCCTTTTTCCAAGACCCATTACATTCTGTGAGGTGCAAATAATTACACTGAGAGTAACGCTGAAAGCACTTAAGATGTATATAGTTTGTACTGTATAAAAATATTTACCTGATGTTTCTGCTTTCTGTAAATATTATTATTATTCTTGCTGCTTGTAATTTTTCCATTGGTGTTATTACTGTATTGTAGCTCTGCCTGTCAGGTTTGGTCACATTTGTATATCAGTTTCTAACCTGCTAAGAACAAGTAACTTTTTTTCTTCCTGTGCAACTACAAGTATACAGTATTTTTCTTCTGCATGTAGCTCAAAATATTTCTTCTGCTTCTAAAAATGCAATTCAGTTATTACTTTCCTCCGAGGTAGGAGATTGCTGGCTGTCCTAAAATGATTGATTTTCTAGTGAGATCCTGCAAAAGAAGTTTTCTCTGTTGGAAACCCTTTCCCTTCTGCTGTGGCCTGTACCTGGCGTGTTCGGTGTTGGCGGGGAGGAGATGCAGCCAGCAAGGGCAGGGGAAGGGTCGCCCTTCAGTTATGCTCTGGCTCCGCATGGTACAGAGGAACAAAATGAGCGTGACACTCCAGACCCGCTCCGGGTGTCCCCTTGCGGCGTTTTCCCCAGCCGCACACCTAAAGGGACAGACACGCGTGCAGTTTCTTGTCCTCTGTCCCCCACCTGCCTCTTGCTGGCTGCTGTGCCCAGGTCTGGGGGCAGTGGGTCCGTGTCTTACGGCTGGTAAGGCACTTGGTGGCTGTCGTGTATTTTTGGCCAGAAGTACAGGCTTTAGGGAAGGCTGGCAAAGCCAGGGTGCTCCCGTGCCCTTACCGCTGCTGCCCATCCTGTTTTCTTCTCTCTGAAAGCAGAAAGTTTTGGAAAGTAAGTTGGGCATTACATCCACCCGGCCAAGGGGTCTAATAAACACGAAAAGGCTCAGCAATCTAAAAGCTCATTCATAGTTACTTTAAAAGGAAAGAAAATAATAAATTTCAATTATAAGCTTTGTTTACATGTCAGTGTGTGGGGGGGGAAAAATCCACCTACCCAGTTACTTTTGTGTTCTCTGATTATTCAGTATTCAACTTAATTGATGAGAGGGTTTTGTTGGTGTGAATGCATTGGGATAACAGATTTTGCAGGCTTTTTTCCAAATGTCTGATGTGAATCTATGAAAATATTAATGCCAGATGTGAGTTCATGTTTATGATCACTTAGAAATTGATTTAGGAAAGACAAAATAAATCAGCAGCACATAGTGACTGTTTATCTACTGGCTGTAAATTTTAATCACTTGCATATTTTTATGTCCTTGTTGTTTTTTTAAATTCTTTATTTAATTGTAGTTTGCTTTTTAACAGAAACAGTAAGACCGGGTATCCTCAGTTTGTCAAGGGAAAACTTAAGAGGAATATAATTATGGCAAGACAGGAAGAATCTAAAAAAATCCCCCCCCAAATCCCAACCTGACTCAAATGATGGTCCAGGGCAGAATTTCTAAATAATATCAAAACCAAACCCCCAACTTGGTCAAATGTTTTTCTTCACTGTGATCCTGCAGTTTCTCTGGGTCTTTTGCTGAATGGTGAATAATCTCAAAAACACTACAAAGGCTACCTGCATTTTTTTCCATCTTTGCACAAAGGCTGTTGAGCTCTCATGGTCTTAGGAAATGTTTTCTTCTTCATCTGCAGCAATCGCAGAGTTTCCTTTTAGTTTTTATGTTGGCCCACATGATTATTGTCCTAGCTGTGGAGGCAGATAGATGCTCAGGGTTCTGGATTTTTTCCTGGGATCTTCAGACTGAAGCACTTCTGCCTAGTGGTTACCTTTTCCAAACTTTTGACAAAGAGGGATATGTCTGATTTCTTTGTTAGCCAATTGTGTATACTTTTGTTCAAAAACTCCAGCCGAGCCAAATCACACCAGTTACTCAAATGCCCAACGGTAAACCTCAGTCTCTGGTCCATAGCGCTTTGTCTAAACCACTGATGGTTCTGGTTTACCAGTGAGTTTTAGAGGGCAACGCTTTATCCTGTCACTAGTTCTTGTGTCCTCGGTTAAGGTGCTCAGCAGCAGACCCTTGAGCAGAACGCCCTGAACATATAGCTGCGCATATGCTGCATTGTGGGATGCAGAAGGGTTACAAGACCTGCCAGACCTGCAGGTGGATAATCGGGGGAGAGGCAGCGATGAACTCATTGGCTACACCACTGCAGTCTCCTCTGGTTTAGAGGTGGGTGCTGTGGCTGCAGCGGCTGCAAATGCTCCTGCGTGGTCTTCAGGCAGTGGTGCTGTGCTGTGCTTGGGGCAACTAGAGGTTTCTGTTTTCACGTAGGTGTGTTTGTCCTGGCATTTATGGAGACGACTCCTTCACAGAGTGCTGGAGGAAATAGGAAGGATGTGGCTGGGAAGGGCAATCATTGTTTTACACATACGACAACCCTCAGAAAAGGGCAAAAATAGCTAAGAAGCTAAATCGACCCCAGACATCTCCTTTGGCTCCCTATTCAGGAAGATTTTTTTGCCTTATCTGCCTGTTTCGAGTAACATTCATTTTGCCATCTCCAAGGGCATCTCTGATTCTTGCACTCTCATAATTAGAACAGATTTAAGGAGTGGAGGAGGCTGTAGATATTCCTCTGCTGGAAAACACAATTTGTGTTGTCAGGGGCTTTTCATGAGCTCATGCCACATTGGACTAATAGTTCTCTGCAGGAAGATAAACATTTGCTCAACTCCAAATGATATGATTACATATACAGGGGTCAAAACATGAGGGGGAGGGGATTATTTCAATGAGAAACAAGGGTATATTTATTTTCCATAGGCATGAAAGGGACATTTTTTAATATGCTAGCCAAAACTTGAAGCATTTAAAAGAATTACTTTGCACAAAACTCTTTCTAGTATTCTTTGCTTCCATGTGATAACCTATTTCAGTTTCTGTCTGGGGGAAATAATGACTTTAAACTAGCTGTGAGGTGAACAGCAGTCCTTGCAGCGACAGTCCTAGGCATCGGGATGGCAGGTGAGCTCTGCCTGTCTCCGGCTCCCGCTGGGAAGTTCTTACCCTGACCTTCCGTGTAACCTCCGTGGGATTATTCGGCGCAGTGCTGCCAGCCTGCCTCCGAAGGCACGTAGGATGCTGATGCTCCTGCTTCCCCTGCTGGCAAAGAGGGTGGTTGTGTGCAAAAAGCCTGAGCCTGGGAATCAGCTGGCGACCGACTCACTGTAACCTCCCAACGGGCAAATCCTTTTATCTTTGTGTTTCTCCCCCTTTTTGTGAAACAGCAGGTCACAACCCCTTTGTACCCTCCCCGTTGCCATCCATTTGCAGACACTCCTGGTGCAAATCCTCCTCCGGCACTTAGTGCACACAGGGTTTTCAGATTTTTGCCAGCAGTCTGTTGTGGCTACTATATAATAGTAGTAATGCCAGAAAGGGAAGGCGTAGGGGAGAAAGACTTGCAGGGAGCAAGCAGGGGAGTGCAGCTGGAAGGCGGTTACCCTGCCTGACCCCGGAGGACCGTGCCTCGCCAGGCAGATCACCGTAGATCAGCGCTTGGCAGCTCCGTCAGCAAGCCCGAGCCACTAGGGTGCTATTTATGAAGCCTTGATATATGCTTAGGCTGCTCTGCTCGGTGAATTGCTGAGACATGGATTCCTGACAGGCACACAGCAAAGGGGAAATTAGCAATGGATAAAGTGAATTAAACATAATAAAAATAAGTGTCCAGCCAGAGCGTTCATCTAATAGATGAACAGCTTTTCAGCTTGGGGAATATTCTAGGTGGAGAGATGTTCCATAATGCAAGAGGCAGGCTCTGGTTTGGAGAGGATAGCTCTTAGGGCTGTCTGTTAGCGGGCTGGGAGCGTTGATGCTGAATAAATTGGACCCTGTGACAGTGCAGAGGTTATGGGGCAACTGGGTACCAGGCTCTGGTGCTCAACCCCTCGTCATTTTATTTGGGAAGCCGAGATTGTCTGGGCAAGAAGAAACGAGAATGAGTTTGAGGTGAAACTGAGGAATGCTCCCCACAGTGATGATATCTGACTGCATTCCGCTTCTCCATAAAGTCAAAGAGGGAAGTAGTGGGGATGGCTGAGGAGCTGTGGCGATGCCATAAGCTGGGTGAGGTGTGTGTGGGGGGATGGACTGACTGCCTGGGAGCCTGTGGGATGGAGCCGTGGCACATCCCTTTCCTGGGAAATACACAACAAAGCCTTTAAGGCTGTTTCAGTGTTCCTTTCTGCTCTGGCCTTTGAGAAAGGTAGGTCCTCTCCCCCAAAGCTGTCCCCCTTGCAAAATGTTGCTCTGCTCCTGTGGTTGCTTTTTTCCCACTCCACACCCAAACAGGACCGGCTTCAAATTTTCCCGTTCTTCTTTCTCTATATGTCACAGCACAGCAATTTCAGACTCCCTGGGTCTGTCCTGCTCCTGCCACTGACTCATACGCTGCCCTTGGCCAAGGCATTTCTCTGCTGTTTCAAGTGGCAGGGTCCTCTGCAGAGACACATATACAGTCTCTAGGGCTTTGGGGGCCTGATCTTGTCAATGTTGTTTTAGCAAAACCTTGCCTTTTGAGTTACGGATTTGAAGACACAAGCCTGACCACTGGATCGGTCAGCTGAAGCTACAGTTTTCCCCAGCAATGGTGGTTGTGAACAGCATCATTCTTCCCCCCTACATAAATACGCGCTGTCAAACCACCTACTTGTAGCCTATAATTTTGTACCTATCTTTGGCTGAGATTTATAGCACAATACAAGTTTATTTTATATAACATCTTTCATACAAAATCCATCCCCTAAATGCTTTTCAGAGGCAAATAAAAACGAGGCAGTGCAGGAGTACAAATTAGGGGAAGTGGTGGGTTTGGGATGTCAGCCACAGAGTACGTTTGAGACTGGCAAATGAAGGGGAGAGAAAATCTGAAGGACAGGAAAACCAGTACATTTAATTTGTGAGATGGGGTTTTTTAAAATTAGCAGGACAGAGGTGGAGGCATGATGGGATGTGAGAGTGACTGTTCTGAAGAGCAGGTTGAGGGTGTTTGCCTATGGTGGGAAGGGCCTTATGGATGGAAGATGACCGCACTCCTGCAACAGGGAGCAGTGAGAAAACTGGAATAGAAGCAACAGCTGAGCTAGTGTAAGCTAGTCTGCTGAGGGAGGGTAGACTCTTACTAGTTGCATGTCTGGTGCTGTTCTAGTGTGTTGGAGCACAGCAGTGCTGAAGCTCGTCTGAGCGCGATGCCAGTTTCTCAGTGACATTTCTGATTTGCAATTTCCTTCTAAAACGGACTGTGCATGCCACTCCTGTCTCAAAGAGGGACTGTTAGAATAACTGTCAGGTGCCTTGTGCTGCTGGCAGTTGAAAAGTGAAGGAGATCTGGGCTTCAAGCACAGGAATTTTTGCTGCTGTGACACGCTGAGCTGGCGCTCTCGTGCAAACACCAACTCCGGCTTGCGAAGATCTGACCCAACTCAAAGACCTTTGAGCCTGTCACCGTAAAAGCATTTCAGTGAAGTCCTGCCTCATGCCCTGTAAACCCCCCTTCTGACAGAGCAGGTGCTCTGCTTTCCAAGGCCGGCAGCACTGGCCTGGCTGGGACCCAGGTGTCCTGGTGCCAATGCTTTGACCTTTTGCAAACACGCTGTTTCAATGGGAGAGATGTGGGGAAATGTGTGAAAGGCCGTGCTGGATTCGTGCTGCAGCCAGTGGTATCACCCCAGGGATGAATCTGTTCTCCTGAGATTGCTCTACATATCCGAGCAAGGCACAGCCAAGTGGCAGTGTACAAATGTAAAATAATGAGCTAGTAGCTGAGAGTGTCTGGAGCAAGCGGAGAGGAATGAAGATGGATGACTGTAGCTAAGAGACAATTTGAAAAGGGATAAATACAGGCAACAAGTTATTCACCACAGCAATTTGTAAAGAGTGCTAAAAACCTTCAGACAGGATTTTTTCACATCACCTCTTTCTCTATTTGCAGCCTGACAGTTCTTGTGTAAATGGTGCTGACTGATGGCTGCAAACCAGTCCCCTTAATCTGTTCCTCTGGTATTGATTAGCTTAACTCGTATAATGCCCAGTGCCGGTGGGGCTGACCAAGAGGCAGCAGCCCCATAGGTGTAAAAGCTGGGTGACCAAGTGGGACCCCGATCCTGGCTGCAGAGGGGCGGTGGGAAGAGCCAGCAGGGCTGAGTGTCCCGCGGGGCAGGGGAGAGCCACGCTGAATGAGAAGTGACCAGCTGTGACTAGGAACTAATGGCCTGAGACACAGAAAGGTGAAAAGGAGATGAAGTGTTTTCTCAGGAAGCAAAATGGCTCCGTGGGGTTTTGATGGTGCAGTTCAAAGGAATAGATGCCCAGCCTGGAAAGCCCTTAAAAGCCAGGAAGAAGCAATGGGAAGCACAACTGTTTTGCAGGCTCTGCGTGGTTCAGTTTGCTGTCTCTCACCCAAAACCCACAGCTGCCTTGGGAGCGTAGCATGCCCTAGGTCTGACTGTTGGATCTGCCTAAACTCTTACATCACTTGACCTTTTTCTGCCTTAATTTCTCTTGTGTGGGATAAAGGGTGGTGGTGCATCCCAACATCCAGAATACACTTGTTCGAGCATGTTGGTCTTGAGCAGTGAAAGGGAGGCAGGCGGCCTTCAGAGCAGGGAAGCGTGACAGTGGGGACTGGAAGCAATTACCCATTCTAGGAGCTGGCCATAGCATCGAAGTTAATCTCTTGACAAATTACCTTTGAATCTTTAATAGAAATGCCCAAGGATCTTGGAGTCTTCAAAGGAGTCTGTCTTTTTTTTAACTTGCAGTCTACAAAAACATCTTTCCAATATCAAGCCCTTTTCTGTCTAGTTCATCATGGGGGCCTGCCTCGATTCAGAGAGCAGAACATCACCTGCTGTGCTAGGAGCTTTTCAGCTGGGTAGCACTGCTCCTTCCCCATTGTGGCTATAACCTGGACTGACCTTCCTGCATCGGATCCAGGGACCACTGTAGCTGTGGCAGCTGGGAAAAAGGAAAAAAGCTGCGCATGAAGATGTAATTAATTCAGTATTTCTTTTTTCTCCAGGAAGGAGTGGAAATTGCTGCAAGCAGGAAGAATAGGCAGGAGCTTTGCAAAAGGAAGATATAGAGAAACTGAAATAGGTGTTTTACTGGAAGCCTTTGAGATGGGTTAGAAAAGGTATTATCATACTGCAGGGTTAAGAGGAAAAACAGCCGGTGGGGGATGATGGGGAAGGGAGAGAGGAAACAATCAAGGCAGACTCAGCTTCAGCCCTGTTGCTTTTCAGATCGTCGTACTTAGAGGTGTTCCAAATGTGACAACTCTTTATGTTACGGAAGTGGCACAGGCCATGCTGTACCTGCACCACCACGGGGATGTGGATATTGGAAACGGATTTGCTGTGAGTCAGCCTGTACTGGCTGTCCACCCTCCACTGGCACTTCCCTGAGTGCTTTATGATCTGTATTGACTCAAAATGGAACATTTCATTCAGTGCATTTGGTATCTGTTCCCTGCAAAGTAAGAGCTGGTGCATTTTGCCAGGCTGAAATCCCCCTAGCCCATCGGCATCTCTCAAACAGTGGCTAGATACAAACAGGCTTCCCCTAGACGCATTCTTGTAATACTCTCCCTGGTTCAGGAGAGAGTGGCTCTGGAGAAGGGATTGGTACTTACCTTTGTTAAAAGACTGGAGGCACATCAGCCAGAGGTGACAACTTTCCTTTCTATGTTTGGAGGACGGCTGTTGTCAGTCCAGCCTCCACCAGCAGCACGGAATTCCCTTCTGCAGAAGGGGTTCTCTGGCTGGAAACGATAAGACAGACTATACTATCTTCAGTGAAATTGCAGGATTGTTTCCTAAGTGCTTAATTGACCTTGTTCCTTAGAATCATATAGAGCATGGGTTATTAAGCTACTGAATGAGCAGGTACAGCCCCTGCTGTCCCAAGATTTGCTTTTAGTGTGTAGACTTGCAGATTTCCTTCTGCTGTCGTTTCCAGCCAGATTTGGGCCAGGAAGGTCGCTCTCAGTTAGGTCAGCTTGCCCTTTGCCAGAAATGTGACTCGCTAACCGAAGCACCTGGCTGTGACTCAGCATTCCAGATAAATATGACCCTTCCTTCTCTCCTGCAAGCAGCACACAGCATCTGATACTTGGAGGAGAGCTAGCCAGGTACGCAGCTGTGCATCGGGCCTCTTCAGCAGATGCCCTCTCTTTTCCTTGACAAGAACATCCAAGCAGCTCTTGAACAGCCTTTGAACATAGCGGCTGTGCTGTACTCCAAACCTCAGGGCTGGCTGATCATATGTGGATGTAGGTTTATTGACTTCAAGGAAATTGGGGGTGGGTGGGGGGGAGGGATAAAGGAGGTGGTAGCTGTTTACTTTGCTGTCAGGTCTCCTGTATTGCCAGGGCTTGGATTCTGCAGCCAAAGGTGGACATCTGCGGCTTGCACAGCGAGCCTGGCGTGCTGCAGGGCTCGGGGCATTGGTCGGTGTGGATCCAAAGCCTCTTAAAAGACAACAGACTCATAGCAGCAGCTGGCAAACAACAGGCAGCAGGCAGCCAAGGCCGTGCCTGGCAGTGTCCCTTCTGCAAGTATGGACGATAAGCAGGGTGGATGAGAAGCTGGGAGAAATAGCTTTTCCATAAGCAGGCAGTTGGCTTTGAGACGTTGTACTCCATGCTTCCTCCACGACAACTCTGGATTGCAGATCACTCGGCATGTCCTGCCCCTCCAGGCCTTTTGGGGTGAGAACTTAAACTTTGATCCACTTTCTCCAAATCACCTTTTGGCTTCACCTATTTCACTGTTGCCCTTTGGAAACTACATTTTCTTTCTCTTATCCCCGTGTTTTAGCTCTGCTGTTCGATCCTTTTCATATCGCTCCTATTAATTGCATGATCTTACTATTAAAATTTCAGGCTCCAAGCAATGAAAAATATTTGTTCTTATGAGGACTTCTTAATGTCAGGTGACACAAACCTTCATTGCCGCCCTTTCCTGGCGTGTCTGGTGCAAAGGTCCTTTCATACGATGGTCGCCTGCTCTGACTATCAGTCCCCTTTCCTTTTTCCCTTCTAACCTTGTGTTCCTAATTCACAAAAATGCTGGGACTTACGCAACCGTGCATCCTTTTGAGCCTGAAGCCAAAGATTTTCCCTGTGAAGGCCTGGCTTCTCCTGGAGGAGGTGCCTTTTAGTTACCTTTATGGAAAGGCTGCACGTTCCCCCTGGTTTGCTTTGGCTTTTGCAGAGATCTTTGCCTGCCTGTGATAGGGGAGGGGTAACAGTAGAGAGAGGAGTGGGCACAGGGGAGAAAAGTTGTCTGTCTGGAAAAGAACCATCGTGGAAATCAGTAATCTTAGAGCACTGTGCTCTGTTACAGCAAGCAAATTGACCTTGTATTTAAATGGTTATTGTGCTGACTCTAAGGGGGGATGTTGGCTGCAAATGCATTACCAACATAATTAAAATGTAGGGATTGCCTGTTTTTTCTGAGCGGAGCAGGTCTGCAGTAGAGTGCTAGGCTTATAGCTGCGGAGTGGGAGGAAGCTGTAGCTTCTCCTTGCCTTAGTCTTTACTACTAATTTTCATTACAGAGGAAATGAAATTCAGCCCAGGAGACCCCCATTTTGTTCCCGAGGAAGAAAGCATCTTGCTTTTATGGCAGGAAAATGCAGACTGGTTTACAGTTCAAGTAGTGCTTGTCAGTTGGCAGGTAGCTGCTGCTTCCCCTGGGCAACCTTTTGTCTACCTTTGGTTTCTTCCTGTAGTGTTCATCTCCATGCTTCGGGGCATCAGGCAGCTTCTAATTAATCAGGGTCAGGAAGAAAATTTCCTTGGGGAAAGTTGATTTTCTATCCGCCTGCTGTGAGGCTTTCTGAGCCTTCCAGCAGAGCTGCTGGTACCAGCTTTGGGCAGAGCGTGTATACTGGAGTGAATGCGACTCATGTCTAAACCAGTCTAAAAATGTCGGGACCTGAATGCTTCCCAATATCTCACGGACATTTGTGGCTTTCACTGCTTCTTCTGAACTAACTACAAATGCATTAGTCAGCTCCACTCTTCTTTGAAATACTAGTTTGTGGGAAAATAACTTGCCAGTGAAGCTCTAAAGGAGTCTTTGCTAAGGGGTAGCAGAATTTTACCCCATAGGGGGTGAAGGCTGACAATTGAGCTGGTTTAGTACCGAAGTGAGGTTAACTGCAGTCTTAGGCTGTACTTTCCAATAGTAGCACCCCAAATGCAAGCAGGATCAGGGCAAAGTGCATGCTCAGAGATGGGTCTGGGTCTAATCTACACGTTGGTGGTGGTCACCAGCAGTGCCATAAGGCATCCAGAGGCATGAGGACAGTTGGCTTGGGCATTATCCAGCAGAAGGCAAGGGCTGAGCTATTCCACTCTCGCTTCCCACTTCGCAGGCACAACCCCATGTTCAATTTTTAAATGTTTTAGAGGGGTATAGCAACACTTCACTCCTATCTGGGGCTTGGGGTGTGGGCTGAGCACTGCGCAGCAGCTCAAGACCCTCAGCTGAGCAACTGTATTCCTAGGGGTCTGCAGGTAGTGCTCTCTTTGATACCAACAGCCTCTTAATTTCAGGTGCCATCTGCACACTGGCAGGAGACAGACATTTTCTGTGCTGAGAAATCTCCATGAGGTGGGCAGACAGAACGAGAAAAGAAGGGTTATTCCGCTTGTTTTGTGGAACAGCGAAGTGACTTGTCATAGTCACGGAGGGGATTTGTGATAGAGACAAAAGCACGGATCTCTGGTGTCCCCATGCAGTGTGTTAACCCTACGGTATTTCTGTTAGTAGAGAAAATTAATGTTACTCCTTCGTACCTGATGACAGGTGACTTCCCTCAACCTGTCCTTTCTTCCTGAGGGAAAGTAAAGGTTTCCTCTATCAGATTCCTGAGCAGAGAACTCAAGTTTTCAAAAGCTGCTCTCGTGTCCTACGCCCCCATAGTGCCAAGGACAGGGTGTTTCAAGGGCTCTTTCAGCTGCCTGGAAATAATCCCAAGAGAAACTTCTCCTTCAAAGCCTTCAGCGAGGAGCAGCTTGTTTGGAGTTAGAGGCTGGCAGAGGCTTGAAAAGGAATTTTAATGGAAGCTGCTGGTTCCTCCTCCAACAGGAACTGCCCAGAGCTCTGTGTGATTGAAGTGTCAGATCGTTTAGGACTCCAGCGTGAAGCTGGCCTCCGTCGCACCCTCTGCCTGGTCCACTGATTTCCCTCCCTCCCACCCCTATGGATTCTAACAGCCAGAGCCAGCAGCAGCTTCAGCCAGCCGGCGCTGGTACTGTTGTCTTTGGGGGGCAAGCATTGCTTTTTCTTTTTGTTCTCTCTTTCTCATTGGCGTACAATTTCAGATACAGCAATGTCTCCTGTTGGGAATTTTTTTATTATTATTGATTTGGACAGATTCACATTGCGTTAGTGATGCAGCAGTAGTGAAGCTGCAGCAATTCAGAATTCAAAGGCAAGTGTGTTCAGACTCTGAATAGCTGTGTGCAGAGTGATTTCCAACAGAGAATGGACTGGGTCAGGGTGGGCAGAGATGCTGGAGAGCTTTGGGATGGAGGGAATGTGCGAGCCACAAGGTGAGGTGGATGAACAAGTGGAGAGCTACTATTATAAGACACGAAGCACTTTTTAAATACAGCAGTCAAAGGCAGTGCAAGCTAACAACCTGAAATGAGCAGATGCATCTATCTTCTGTCCCTGAGTGAAGAACATTTTCTGTGCCTGCTTCCTGGGGTGCTCTGCCAGCAGTTTTCCATCAGCCGCCAGTTCTTTAGGTGTAAGCCAGGCTGTGGAGTGTGCCCCGAGTCCTGGCAAGGGAAAGACCACCAAAGATTTCTTGTAAGAGCTTCCCTGGCCCAGGTCTGACTGACAGCTCCAGTGAGGTGAAATCTCATCTCCCTGATATTAAACTTAACCTTTATGGATTTCACTTTAAACAGCTATGGAATTAGACTGCCTGTCCTTTAATCATAGGAGGTTTTAAGGTAACATTTTTTTTGTTTAATGCTGCGGTGAGATTTATGGGTGACGGGAGGAGGGGGACATGGGAAACAGGGGAAAGAGAGCTCATCTCCAGCGATGATGCAGTTTTTGGGAGGCAGTGGAAGCAGCACTCTGACAACAGCAGAGGGTTTCAGCAGCATCCTGGTGGATGTCTGCATTAATTTAGGCTAGAAGAATATGGAACATTCCTTCTAGGCCTGGAATTTCTATTTGGTTTGGGAGCTTCCCCACTCTGCATGTTTCCTTAGTGGTGAGGGGAGACCAAGGTACCGGTCTGCTGCTCCAGGCGAATGAAATGCACCAAGGAAGTAAAGCAGGCCTGCTCCAGGTCAGCCCAAAAAACCAGGGCATAACTGTGCATTCTGCCCTTCCCCTCCAGGCCCAGATGTCTCACTTCAAAGTCTGCTCACGCCACAGCACGTGGAACTGCCCCATAGCACCAGCAAATCTGCGGCAGCACATGCACGTGTGCTCACAAGTGTAGGCGAAGAATTGGACAAATCCTCCCCTAATTTTACAGTCTCAGGAAAATCCAACCTGTGAGCGTTATTCCCCTCTGAGTAGCACTGGAATGTCCCCACTGCCAGTGTTGGAGCCTGTTATCTTTAATTAACGCTGCCACATTATTTCTCTAGTTTCCAGATTTGTTAATATTTCTTGAATCTCATTAATGTTTTTGTTTTTCCTTGGCAAATCCACATTTTCTTTCAGAGTCAGACATTTCAAAGATAATGAGTCTAATTTAATCTTGCAAAAAAGAGCTGACCTTCTAAGTCTTATATTGCAGTTAAAAAAAACCAAAAAAAAAGGGGGGGGGGGGGGGGAGGGGGATGATGTCCTGTACAATAACTCTAAAAGTGGCTGTAGGAACTGAAGCATGAGGCGCTCATCTTCCTCATCAATTCTCAGCTTTTTGCACAAATTGATAAAGGAGCATCATGCTGGCCCCTCTGAAGCAGGAACAAGTTGTGTCCCTGCGCCACCAGCCCCACTGTGAGCTGCAGCAGCATCTGTCACTGCATCCTAACCTGGCTGCGTTCCCCGTGGAACAAGGACAAAGCGGAAGCTGACAGGGTTAAGCGTGTATCCGCTCCCAGCACAGGAATAAGTGATGTATTATTAGAGACTTAAAACTTTAAATACCACGTCTATAAATAGCTGCAAGGTGAGCTGGTGGTAGGGAGAGCGCGGGAGCTGGCTGGTTCCACTGGCTGCGTCCTGTCCTCAACCAACCCTCCAGTTCCCCGAGGTGAGGGCTGTCACCTGAGGGCTGCTGGGGGGGGTCTCTGCTGTGTGACTGTGCCTCTGGCTGCACATAGGTGACCACATAATGCAGGCAGCTGAATGAGGTGGAAGTCATTTTGCTGGAGATGGCTCGCAGCGTATAGTGGTGCGGGGCATCAGCTCTCCGGGCTCGGTGCCTGCGCCGTAAGGCTCATTGTCATTTTTGCTTGCTGGGGACGTTCTCTGGATCAGGAGGGATCTGCTTGGCACTGGAGAGGGTGTGGACCTGCTTGGATACCTGGCTGGGTGCTGAGCAAACAGCTGATGAAAAGGGCATTCTAAGAGCATCGGTCCCACCGCTGGTGACCTGATGCCAGTCAGGGTTCAGGCACTGGGGCTCACAGGTGCCACAGCTGCTGTGGGGAAAATGCCTGGAGTGAATGCCAGCTTCTGATGGGATCTCTGCTGAGAGGCTTTACCACCTGCAAAGAAATGCTCCTATCCTGCTGTTTCCATTTAGTCATCAGGGTGATGTTTACGGCTGCTGTTTGTTCCCTGCTTCAGCTGTAGACTTAGTGCTCCCAAGGGCAATGTCTGAAGTTTATTGCCAGCTTCAGTTCTGCATCTGAGCAGATGCATCAGGCCACCAAGTCATCACCACACGACGGAGATCAGAATTGGGCTCAACTCTTCTGCAGCTAAACCTTTGAAAGGCAAACAAACAAATGAAGCAATGAAAACAAGGCTGCCGTTTGAGATGCTGGGAGAGATACAGATAAAAGTTCATTGGAGGAGATTTTCAGTAGCCAGAAAGGCTGATAGATTCTGTTGTTTAGTGCTGCTGAAGAGAGTTTTTATCTCCAAAACAGGGATCTGCCACGGATGAGATTGAGAGAGTTCACAAAAGAACTGTGCAGGGGAGGGGAGCAGGCATATTGCAGAGAGCTCAGGGTGGGTGTGTGTCTGCACAAGTTCCATGGGCCTGGATTTAATGCCAGTCACTGACCTAGCATTTCTCCCAACGGCTGCTATTTATCCACTGAAATCCTGCAAAAGCACATGGGATGATAACCAAGGCAGTAGTCAGCCTGGTTTCCCTGTCGTGACCAGCACCATCCCAAGTTTAATGGTAGGGCCAGTTGTTCCTGCTGTTGTTCTCAGGCTACTAACTGCACCTAAGCTTCCAGTTCAGTTGCTGGAAGAGGAGCTGTGACCTCCAGAGCTAAAAGCACGAGCTGTTACGGTGTGAGCAGGCCCTGCAGATGTCAACAAAACTTATCCTCCGGGGTTGGACATAGCCGGGGACCCTCTAAGATGCACGCAGGCTGCTGCACAGCTGCAGACATACACCCCCAGACAGCTGCGGAAAGCCTTTCATTTTGCCACTTGCCCTCATTGCTCTTTCTTCCTGTGCCTGACTCCTCTTTACCTCTTGGCACCTCTGCCTGGCACCCACAGGAGCCTGGGAGCAGCGATGTGCACCGCGCTCCCACCAGCCCTGTCACTGGTGCAGGTGCTGCAGGCAAGAGCCATACCGAGATGTTTCTCAGGACCTGCAGAAACACTTCTGTCACCTGGGGCTCTCGGCATGTTTGAACTGGGGTGTCCGTGCCTTTTGGGTGTTAATTTGCTCGCAGAGTTGTGAGCTGCCCCACCGTGTTCAGTGCTGCTTGGAGCAGTACAGTGAAGTTAAACTAGGTGTTGCTGCTCCAAACGGAGGATGCTGCCTTGTCAATCTGTGACTTGCTGCATTCAGCTGGCAATGAACATGCTGTCCTCGAGAGCTGGTGGCTTGCAATGCGTCACCCTGGGCAAGGTACAGCTCTGGCAGTGGGCAAGTTGAGCTGTGCATAAAGCCTTTCCCGGTCTGCACTGGCATACAGCCCTTATGATGACAATGCTCTTCAGCTCTGCTCCTGAAATGCCTAAACCTTGCAGGTGCTCTCCTGCTGTCACCTGGAAGTCTGCGGTTCAGTCTTGGGCATATTTGCACTTGTCCCGGTTAACAGTGAGCCAGAGCTGTGCAGCGCAGCTGAAGCTTGGCGTGGTACCAGCCAGCAACTGCAAGCGAGGAGCAGTGCCCAGGGGAACCTGCAGCTGCGGTGGGTCTGCAGAGCAAAGGCATCCACTGTGCTCTACAGAGCAAAGAGCTTAAAGGGGAAAAACATTTAATGTCCTCCAGCATCATCCTATTGCTGGCTGTGGCCAGTGATCTACTCTGGCATCCCAGAATAGATTCCTGCATAGGAACCACTGGGCTGATACAAAATGCCAGCGTCACTTTATGTGGCAAAACTAAGCAAATCCAGAAGTAAGAAGAAAATCACAGATAAAAAAACTGCTTGGCCGGATGAGGAGCGAATGTCTGAGCTGACAGAAAACAAGCCAAGGTGTTAGGCTGGAATCAATAGCCATGGCAGCCCAGGGAGAAGGAGATGGGATTCATTATAGGAAGGATAAAACCGATATCGCCCAACCTAGCCTATAGCGTGTGTAGGAGAATTAAGGACTTTAACTTTCCAAGCACTGACAACAGAAAGGAGGATTTGCAATAGATAAAGTCAACTTGCATAACTCTGTAAAGGCTTAGAGAAAGGGGGAGAAAAAAAATTCTTCTTTCACTAGGAATTTTTCTCCATAATTTCTGTTCTATCCTCTGTAATGTGGGGGACCATGTTGCCCAGTGTTGGGAAGTAGCTTAGTTGTTTGTGGTTTTTTTTTTTCCTTTGCCTTTTGGTACGGTATCTAACCAGAATTTCTATTCTTGCTATACCTTTATTCTCCTTATAGATGGATTATTCTTTTTTTTTTTTTTGTGACCCAGCACTATGATCCATGCCTGATTCTGCTGTGACCCCTCTGAGTTCTGGATAATAAAAATACAGAAATACAGTGCTGCTTACACTGTAAATAGGTTTTGCATTTGTAAGGTTTTATGTCCCAGTCATCGGCCAGCACTTCAGGGTGTAGCACTGGAATAAGCATGGAAGAGCAGACCCTTTCTTCCTTGTTGGCTTTCTTGCCGAGGCCTTCCACAGGGAAACGCTGTACTAATGCAAGGATCAGCGGTGTACCCCAACACTGAAATGTTCTTTCTGTTAGACTCTGACCACAGCATGAGGAACCGCAGACTGTTACCCTAGCAGATGACTCTCCACTGGGCAGGGTTCTTCTGCTAGTCAGGTTACTGGTTTGCTTTGCCCCTGCTTCCCCTTCTGTCCCAGGGCTGCTTCATCTGCTCAGCTTTGGGGGCTCTCTAGCACAGAGGAATGGCTTGTCCAAGGCTTTATTTCACCTGGCTTATGGACCTGATCCTAGACTATAAGCTTTTAGAATACTGTAAGGTGGAGAATAAAGTATGGAGTAGGTAGCCCAGGACATGCACATCTAGAAATGCTGTGGTTCAGCAAAATCCAGGAGGTTTCTAATGGCTTCAGTTTCAGGAACTTCTGAATGGGGCTGCCCCTTGCATTGGGAACAAAGGTACAGCATGTCTTTTGGGACTTTTTGTCCAAAATGTGTTAGTACATCCCATGCGAATGCTGTAACAAAAAAATCTTATTTATGCACACCAAATTTAGCAGACTCTGGTACTGGCCCCAGGAATCTGTGTGCTGTAGAACAGCTAGTGCTGATGGCAGGGAAGATAGCAGGGGAGGGAGGGATAAGGCAAGGAGGATGGAAATTAAAGAAGTCAAGAGTACTGAGCAGAAGAGGCAGGCACTGCAGGGACTCATCTTCTCTTGCTTTTGACTGCTACGTGCAGTGGAGAAGAGGGTGGGGTTTTTTATTGCTAGGGTTGTTGGAGGGCTTTGATTCCTGAGCTGCCCTCTCTGGCTACACCCGAAGGGTGGGTTATGTGCAGAAAACATTCTGTAGTTTAGATAAAAGCTGACAGCTGAACAAAAGTAATTCAATCTTTGCACTGCAGTGGGTGTTTTCTGGTTGAAAACTGGGCTGATGTCAGTTCTTTGCAGGGGTGTGTCATGATGTTGGCTGCCTTGGGGTGGGAGTGTGAATCTGTGTCCTCGGTTGGGCATCCTGTGGCACGGAGGTGATGATGGATGTGTGGTTCCCTTGGTCTAAGGGGACTCCAGCGGGCAGAGCTGGTTTAGCTGGGGTGCTGGATCATAGGTGAAGGCTGTGAAAACTGATGCTATTTTTAGAAAGTGCATCCTTTTACCATGTGCCCAGGTGAGCCAACCCACACCCTCGATCCCTGCTCGGAAGTGAGGATGCTACTTTGCTCACTTTTCTCTCTGGGAAGCAAGGACTCTGTTCTTTGCTGAGCAGGAATGGTTTTGGTGCGCTTAGAGTTTCTACACCTAGTTGAGAGAAAGGGCACACAGGTGCCAAAATGGTACAATGAAGGTACCTCTCCCAATGCAAGGAGAATGCATTGCGTAAGCGGTGGGGTTTTTTTAACATCCATATATTTCCAAATATTTCCACTTCCACAGGTAAATCTGCTGAGCAGTGTGAAGTCCTCTTTAGCATCTGCTGTGCTTAATCCTCTAATAGCCTCCCATTTGGGTAAAAAAAGCCATTTTACAGCTCCTTATCTCCAAAGAGTTGGAAAAGCACAGGTGACAAAGGATTAGATGGAGCAGAAGAGAGGTAATGAATGTGGCAGTGTGGCTGGACAGGTAATAGAGTGTGCTTTAAAAAACAGGAGGAAGAGAAGGAGACATTAATCTGCTTCTATCTGGGCTGAGAGATCTGAACAGACTTTATCGGTCGGAAGCAGAGCCAGCCTTGTGTCTAATCCTTGGAGCTCTCTACATACCCATCCCAAGGGGATGGTGGGGAGATCATCTCCCCTCTCTCTTGCCGAATAATACACCACTTTAGGGAGTAAATGTCCAGACCCCCCAGCCTGCAGAAGCGGGCAGCTGAGAGCGAGGAAGATGGATGGTGACTCTATACACAGGTTTTAGCTAAGGGCTATGTCAGAATGATGAATATTCCCAAGACTTTTTTAACTGACTCAGAAGAAAGTAGTGGAGAAACTCCCTCAGGCATGGCCATGGGTCAAGGAGAGGAGAAGATAGTGCAGGAACACTTAGACAAAAATTGACTTCACTGTGGGGAGGGAGGGAACCAAAGAGAAGGAGTTTCACTACAGAGGTATATTTTTTGCTGCTTCCTTCCCAAGGGATGTTCGTTATCTTGGAGGGATGACTGTGTGTCAGATGCAGAGCGGCATGATTTTTAAAGCAAGATGTTGCCGAACCATCCTTGGCCACACTTGTAGCCATCCAGTAAGCAGGATCTTCCTTCTCCCAGCCCACATCAGTGTGCTAACTGGAATTAACAGGGAACAGCTGGATCTAAAAACCTTTAGCTGACTACAGCAAAAAGGTGGTATCCTGTGGTTCAGCTTATTTTTCAGCTGCTTGTGTGAATGTCAGCTTTCATTCTGGATCCTCAGCTTTGTGGGCATCCCAGGTGTGACTTCAGGGTGATGTTTTCTCCAACCCATGTCTGTGGCATGGCTGGTGTGTGTCCATGCACAGCAGGACACTGCACCGTCCCACAGGCTGTGCTTCCATGAATAAAAATGCAGAGATGGGTCTGTTCCTTCCCCTGTCCCTGCATGGGCATTCACAGCAGCAGAAGCTCGACTCTTTGCCTGAGCCAGGACTTTGGCCATGACTGGGGTGTTATAGATAGAGGGTAGGAATTAGGCTCTGGAGCTCTGCGGCAAGAACGGAGCCCAGCCAGGCGGAGGCAGACTAATGAGCTTTTGTGTAGGGGAGCCATATTCTTTCCCCTGAGCAGTATGTGGAATTTTTTTGCCCTGCCACATTATTCTTCCAATTTCTTCATCGCTCTTGTGTGGCAAGTGTTCCCTTTGCTAGGGACAGGGATGACGTAGAAGCCTCAGCTAATCCCCTGATTAAATATTTCATGCTTCTGACTGAGTAGAGGGGAACAGGGTGTATGTATCTTTGGGCAAAACACAGAAATCCTCCTATATTCCTCTGAAGGAGGAGGACTGAATGGGTGAGTGGACAGGAGAATCTTGCAAAAGACTCATTGCTCCTGTGGGACAGATCATACTACTCCTCTTAGGGTAAAAGCCTCTGCAAGCACAGGCAACAACAATTCCTTTTGCTCATGTTGAGCCTCAGGCTTCTGAAATTCTCCTTTGGCCTTTTCATTTCACAGTGGCTGAGGATGACATTTCCAAAGCAGCCTAATGAAATCAGGTGGCCACATCCCAATGGGAGGTGGACCTTGGCTCAGAGATAACACTCTAATGACCTGTTGGCTTTCTGTGCCTCTCCCCATGTGTGATTGCAACCATTGAAAATCTGGCCTGATCTTTTCTTCAGTGCTCTTATCCCATCTTCACACCATCAACCCTTTGACTGCACCATCACGGGGGCTTCTGAGATCTGTTGTCCCACGCTATAAGAGCGCATGACTTTGAGCGTTGACACCAGTGTGGCGAGGCAGCTCTGTGCTATTACCTGTCTGTGGTCTCACGGAGCCAGCAGGACCCAGGGAACCTCGGAGGTGGACGTGTAGGAGAGGGAACCTCACCTGGCTTTTGCTGTGTCTCACTTCCCCCACCTGGACAGGGATGATGAATTTCCTTCGGCACTGATTCCTTTTGGATGTGTCAAGATTTCTAGATGAATTGCACCGTGCCATAGCCGCTGTGAGGCTGTAAGTGTGGTGGGTTAGCAAGCACATGTTTGTTCCAGGAATGTTAAGCGTCTAACACAAGGTCTGGGATCGGGATTTTGTACCCCTGTGATATAAATGCCAAACAGAATTAATAATGAACAAACCCAGTCCTGCTAGATACTGAGAAGGAGAAGGAAGCAGCTGTTGTTTGTTTGGTTTTTAATGGCTCACAGGAACAGGAGGCCGTAAACAGTTAAATTTCTTTTGACAGCTGGGGAATGCTTTGGATGCCTAACAGCCAGTGCTGTGGGTTCTTCAGCACCTCTGCATGTCTCCCCTGCAGAAGCTGATGTTTTGCTGTCCATCGCTTTCCTGCTTTTGATCAGAGCAAGAATACAAATGACACCTTGATGATTACTCACATTTTCAAATGCTGTCCAACAGCAATAACTGTCGCCTCTCATAACACCACTTTGTGGCTCGCCCATGTCTCCTAACAATTGAGCCCACGCTTGTGATTTCTTACAGCTTTGGCTCCTTGGGAGAGGTGGGTGAGGGAGAAGATTCTTCTAGCTGGTCAAATAATTTCTGATCTGTAAATGCGGTTGTACCACAAAAGTAAGAGCTGCTTCAGAAGTCAGGAAAAAGCTTGGGATCAGTGGGATGGGTAGCGTCCGGGATGTTGGATGTTGCCATGTTGGTTATCAGTGGATCAGGGAGTTGAGGAGGTCAGCTTAGTCTTGCTAGAAGAATGGCTTTTCCCAATTCATGCCATGATTTAATTAGGCCCCTGAAACTGGAACAAGGCAGTGTTTCTTAGTGGATGAATATCTGACAAACACATATTACGGAGGCCAGTTTCAAGTTGACTGAAATAATTCATCTGTTAGTGCAAAGTTTGTCAAATTGTTTCAGCTGGGGGAAAGAAAGGGAGGGAATGTGATGCTGTGTGGATCCTTTGCAGCTAGTTCAGCAGTACCAATACCCTGTAGGCATCGGGCCGACTGTTCTTTTATGCCATAGTAAATTTAAGGTGCAGCAAAAGACAGCCTTGAAAATGTGACTGTATTGTAGATCACGATCCAGAAGTGAGAACTGTTTAAAATAAGATTAATTACTCTTCAGAATTACTGTTGTGATTACAGGTTACAACTCTGTCTTCAGAACAGAGCTAAGTGGTGGTGGTCAGGTGCTGCTCGGGATATATTTCAGCTTCATTCTGCAAGTGTCTTCTCCAGCCAAGCACCCTGCTCTCCGCATCCCAGCTCAGCGCAAATTAAATGCCTAGTTACTGGGAGTGGAAGCCACCCTGTGCCTTCCTCTGCTTTTGGGAATGCTGGATAAGATGTTCAAGCTCCGCAGCTGCTTAACTTCCAAAATAGAGAGGATAAGCCATATGCTGCAATGTGGCTTTCATATGGGGTGGGAAATGGGGATTGCCTGCCTTCAAACCGACGTTCTCGTCTGCCCTCGGTCTCCAAGACTGTGTGTCCTGGGCAGGCTCCTCCTTAGACATTTCTGTTCTGGAAATGTTGGCTTCTCCTTCCATCACCCGTCTCTGTTCCTTCCTCCTTTGGTTTTCTGAATGTGGTCACCCAATTTCTCACTCCTGTGAGAGCTGGGGCTTCTGGAAACAAATTGAAGTGTCTTCATTTTTAAGAGAAGTGATGCATTGCACCAGCCAGCTGCCCTTCCTCAGCTGCTCCCTTCTATTACATGCACATGTTCACACACACACCCGTGTGCGTGCACACACCTTGACAGATGGTGATGCTCTGAGGAACTGTTTCAATTTTTACTCTTTTCTATAACCCACTGCTTGAGTGCCAAATACTTTAAAGCTGCTACTGCTCCATAGATCACCCCAAAGTGTTAAAGTCCAGTGCAGTTAATAACACTCTGGAAATGCTATCAATCAGCAGAGGAAAAACATCTAACAGCAAACTCCTTAACGCCCGATGTACCTGCTCATGTCAGAGACTGATGGGGCTGCAGTGCTTTGCGGGGCATTTTTTTTCTCTTCCATTCCCTGCAAACCCTTTATCAGAGCTTTTCTGATCGAGGCAGCGTAGTTGGTGCTCCTAGGCTCGGTGGCGGGCCTCTCTCCCCTCTGCCCTGGGCTGGCCTGTTCTAAGCCGGTCCGTGCTCTGTCCGTGGAGGGGCAGGACCGTGTGTGGCAGGAGGACGGAGACATACGTGTGCCTTGGGGCTGCTGCCGGTTGTGAGTCGGGAGCGCGTTGCTTGGCTGGGAGCTCTGAGTCGGGGCCTCCGAGGAGGGCTCTCGGGGAGCCCAAGGAGATTTACCTTGAGTGCTTTGGCAGCGTTATCCTCTGGCAGGATGCCTCGGGGAAGAGCCGTGGTGGACACTCAGCAGAGAATCTGCTGCTGCGTGGCATGATGCTTGTGCACCTGTGTAGGCTGCTGCCAGGTGTTGGCAAGCGTGTGTATGGGCTGCTGGGCTGTGTTTAAGGCAGGGAATGGTGCCCCATTGCTCTTAAACTAATTTCCCCAAAATAAGTCCTTTCACCTACCCTGTATTTGTCTTCTACCTTTAGCGAGCAGGCTCCGTGTGCCAAGGCTGTTCCTGTCTCCAGATATGTACGGTGCCTAGCATAGAAGTGCTTTTACATTTGTAGAAACTTCGAGGCATTCCTACTTGGAAGGGCTGCTGCCTTGTTGCTTTGCTCCTGTTTGCAACTCTTTCCTGTACTGACATAATTTCTCAGCTGGGTAGCTGTATATTCTTTCATCTGTAACAGCTGCTATTGGTCTCAGGTATTGAATGCCATGATATACAATTGTCATGAACCAGAGAAATGATGTAACACCTGGCAGGTAATATTGCCTCCCTCCCTGTGCAACCTTTCTTCAATGCATCATCTCTGTGAAAAAGCTCCCGCTGTGGCAGCCGTCACGTTGTGGGTAATGGCATAGCGGATGGGGGAACTGTGGCTCTGCTATAGTTTCTGTGCATTTGTATTCCAGCAGCACTGACAGTCCTTACCAGAGGTCGGGATGCCACTCTGCTGGGCACTGCACTCGGACACCATCGTGAGAAAGAGCAATGCAAGAACAATACAACGACAAAACAGAGACAGGATTCTTAGGACGAAACGAGAAGCAGAAATTGCGTGGTCCTGGTTTTTCTTGGAGAGGGTGGTACCCAGTTTCTTTCCTTACCGGTTCCTAGCGGTGCCCGACTCCGTATGAACACAGATGCAAACACTGCATCTTTATCCTGGAGGATGCAAATAATATCCTGCTCTGAATTGTTCCAAATCTGCCTGAGTCAGCAGAGCAACTGTTTCTTAGGAGAAAGTCAGGATAGTTACTTCGTGACTAACGCAATGGATTGTTTATTCTGAAGTCAGACCAAAGCCCTTACCCTTCCCAGTTAACAGTGCTGGAGTTATCCGAGAGCTAGCTAGCTAACAAACACATTGGATAGCTCTGGGGGGTTTTGCTCTGTGAAGAGCCCCGTACGTGAGTATACACCTCTACGCTATTTCTTTCCAGCTTCCCCTGCATCCACCCCTCCAGCCAAAGGAAGAGCACTATGCCCTATGCCTTCCCACATGCTGCTAGAGGATGTTTCTCTCCTTTCCCCAGACCTCATGTCTGAAGCTGTCAGGCCAGATGGAATGTGTGCAAGGGAATAAACAGCTTGGCTTTTACGTGCTCGAGTAAAGAAGTGTCAAGCAGATTGCAGTGGGAAGTGATACATTAACCAGGTGACCCACACAGCAGCAACCTGTTGCGCTCTCTCAGCATATGATACCTGCTACGCAAACCTGCGTTTTCTTCCGAGGTAGCTGCAGGGGCCAGAAAGGTGCAGGACAGCTACAAGTTCTTTGCTAGACAATGATTGCAAAAACTGCTGAAGGGAAAAAGCAGCAAGCAGGTGGTAGCATAAACCTTAGCTCTTGCCTTCTGGACAGGATTTTGCCCCGGTGTCAGAGATCCTGATGCTCTCATCCTTCCTTTCCCCACACATATTGCTTTGCTCCCAACTCCCTTCATAGCTGTGGCACCCCACTTTGCTAGCTTCATGATGGGTTAATAGCATATTAACACTGCCGCATGGCAGGATATTCAGGATAGCTCTGAGTCTGTTCTGAACTATTAGAAAGAGACTTTAATAGCCACATCACTTCTCTCCTCTTGGCTGCTGTAATGTTCATGGGATATATTGTTCGTTCACCTTAAACCGCCGTGTATAAAAGACCTCCAATCTCTTTAAGTACTCGCTATTGAAAGTCAACAGTACCCTAGTGATACAGAACTGGATCCAGAGATCATTGTGTGCAGTATAAATAACTACACAGTTAAGCCACTTAATTAAGAACTGCCTGTACCTGGTAGGAAGAAAGCTTTGTCCTGTATCAGTGTGTACAGGGTGATCAAAAAATCTATATCAAACACCCAAAAAAATCCCTCTGGATTTAAGTGGATGTAGTCTCCATGCCAAATGCCATGGCTTAGGCTTCTCGAGGAGGCCAGGAAGGAATGCTGCCTTGTCCTTCCATGGCCCTCCCCTCCTATCCCTTTCCTTTGCTGTTCCTATGCAATGTTACACACTTGGCTGGACAAATATATCTGCAGTATCAGCTTAGGGGAGGCGCTTCTGGCACTGGCTAGACAGGTTGTATGATGTGTAAGTTGGTTTTTAAATATGGGAAGAAAAAAACCCCAACAGGGTCCCGAAGGACTGTGATAGAGACAGGGTTACTGTTCCCTTCTTTTGAGTCTTGTCCTCCAGCATTTGTTCACGTTGATGCTAAGTACTAGTTTTAATTAGAGCAAGTATCGGAGACTGGGACATTAATTCCAAACCAGCTCCCTTGGATCCCCCAAACCTTCCCAAGTTTCTTGGCCCCACATCTGATCTCCTGTAGGAATGGCTGCAGTTTTTCAGTTGTCTTTGTTCTGGTCTGGGAACTCACCTCTCAAACTGATGTTGAAGTATCCTGAAGCAAGCCTACTGTAATGCTCTGAACCCAAATCTGAAGTGCTCTAATTTTTTTATTTTTTTTTTTTTCTTTTTCCCTACTGTCTCTGGTACTTGGCTGGCCTTGACCCTCCACTGTGCTGAGAAATGAAGCTGCCAATCACCTCTGGGAACAACTCTTGTAACCGTTCCGCTTCTGAATCCACTTGGCTCCAGAGAATTCAAGCCTAAACTGAGGCGTAAGGAGTGTGGCTAATGCCTTAGCTCCCTTTGTTGTGGGTGACAGCGCTGCAGACCCATCTCTGCTTCCCATCTTAGCGAATGTTCTCCTTTGACAGTTTTAAAATGAAAATAAGCCCAGAAAGCAGTAGGAAATACTGTAAAACTCACTTCTTGCTTTCTTTATCCCTCCTTGCTTGACCTCCCTCCCTAAACCCTGCTGCCCTAAGCTCCAGGATCACCTACATCTCCATTAACGCCCTGCACCGCACCTCCACTTCCCCAGGACAGACACAGGAAAATGCTGTTGGTTGACTGTCGAGTTCAGCTTTTAGCAAACCGGCGTACATTTGATCGCCTCTTTGTCTTTACAAAGGCAGCAGCAGGGAAGTGGCTGAGCAACTAATGTACTTGTCTGTGTCATTATGAAGTAACCATAAATAAAGCAGATAATAAAAGCAGTCTTTTTTACTCTCTCTTTTCAAATAGTGACAGGAGCTTCCTGGAAAATTACCTTTTTACCTTTTTACCTTTTTTAGAGTACAAGTTAAAAGGGTTTGGTATTTCTCGACATCTAATAAACAACCACTTTTCCCTCATTTTCCATCCACTGAAGTAGAGGTAATGAATGCATTTTATCACTGTCTCTCAAGAGAAGACAAAGAATCAAAGATCTAAAGCTTTAGATTTTCATAGATGGAAGTAGCATTGGAATAGGGGCCAGTATCCTCCATTCCTGCCGTCTGGCTGCTGTGGGGAAAGTACACTTGGAAATCCTAATCTTCCATCCGATAGAAAAGAACCTCTTTTGAGATCAGCTAAAATTTGTCTATGCTATGTTGTTCTCCATAAAAAACGGGATGCAGTGGGAAAGTGCCTTTGAGATTTCCCTGCAAGATAGAGGATGGTAAATATGTAAATAAATACTTCAAGATCCACAAAGTGCTGTCTTGATAACCTAATTGGTTATCAGAAATGTGCACTAGAGCGTAGAAAGGAGGCAGGTTCAGAGAGGGAAAGTGGGCATAGCTTTGATGCAACTTCCCTGATTTCACTATACAGGAGTTGCTCAATTCCTTTGTGCTGCTGCTCCCCATCTGCACAACAGAAATACTGCTTCATGTATGGTATTCAAAAAGATCGCGTGTCCTCATATGCGATCCCAATATCAACCGTTTCCCAGTAATGATTTTTCAATAAACAGCCTCACAGAATGCGTGTTGTTCAGGCTTTTTTTAACGCTGTGTGGGGTGACAAAGCAGGATGTGTTTTGGGGAGGAGGGGGAATCTGCAGCGCATGCTAAACCCCCTTTCTCTGCCTGCAGCTTCCACCTCCCTTGGGAAATTCTTATCTGTGGAAACAGAAGAACAGGAGCTCTTGCAGCTAAGAAGGGTGAAGCAATTCAGCAGCAAAGGTTAGTTTCTTTTCCTAAATGGAAATGTGTTTATGAGCTGAGAAAGAAATATTTCTGGCAGCTCAGTTCAAGAAAAAGAAATAAAGACAGAGATAAAGGGATTGGGTGAAAAGTGAGTGTTTGTTACTGAAGGTCTGGAGAAACCATAATCAATGAATACAAAGTTCAACCTCATTTCTTTCCTGAGGGCTTGTTGAATGAGGCTATCAGGGATTCCTCCTGTAGCTTACAGACACAGAGGTTCTGCCCTGCAATCAAGAAGTAGCAAGCATCCTCCTTCCCGACCACACAGACCCATGCTGTGAGCTCTAGCGCTTGACTAAAAGTTCCTGGCTGACATTCAGTATAGCATCAAAAGAAGACATGGCTCAAAAATCACAGTGTCACTTTGCTGCTAGCTAGTTGCCAGGTCCCACTCCAGACACGGTTGTGTTCCTGTGGTGGAAGAGGTGATTCTTCAATCAGCAGCTAAAACGTATTTAAGATTCTGTAATGCGCTGCCCTACGGGCCAGTTTCTGCTACGGAGGCAGTGTTTCTAATTCAGCTTCTCTATCCACCCACCCTCAGCCTACTGGGATGGTTACAAAGGCCACCAGCTGTAGAGGCAAGTGTTTTTAGTACCAATTGGGGTTTTTTTGCTCTGGAATAGGTTGGAGAGCAGAGGCAGTAAGGGCTAGCATGCGGGATGCTCTACCACAATTTCACAAGGGGAACGGAGTCCCCTAAAAAGCCCCACTGAAGTCACCAGTGGAGAAGTGCTTTTATACTGGGCGGTAGATAAAACTCCTGCTTAGCTTGTCATTGTTGTGGAGCAAGGACTATTTTTTTTTTTTTTTTTTTTTAGGGCTTTGTGCAAGGAATGTCTGTATAAACCATAAGTAGTGTGGATGCATAATGCTGGTGTTGGGTGAAGAGCTGAAGCCACTTCATCTTCTCGTGTTCTGCACTTTGCAAAGGATCTTGGTGGTTAAAACTAACAAATTAGTGACAGGAAACATTATATGTGATTTGTTGTTGTTGTTTCTGTCAAAAACTAGGCAACCGAGCCGAGGCCTGCAACATGGGTACTGTGTCATGGGAGGAAAGAGTCTGTTCCTTTTCCAGAAGTGTTCTCCCTCATAACGCCTTGAATGTGATCTGTGCAGAAGGGTGCTGGGATCTCTTTTCCCTTTCACACCTTTCTTGTGCCTAAGCAACAGGAGGCAGGTGGCACTTCTACCGATGACTGACACGTTCAGAGGATGGAGTGACAGATTACAAATGCATCAGTAGGAAGCTGGGTTGATCTTTCAAGGCGAGGGTATGTTTCCCCTCTAGGAACAAAATTGTTTTGATGTAAAAGTGTATTATAAGAGACAGACGCAGCAAGGAGAGGAGCGACCCCCTGCCCTGCCAGCTGGGAGTTATCAGGACCTGTTTAGCTTTGTGCATCCTTCCGAGCACCAGTGTGAGAATAGAAAAGTGGTGGCAAAAAAGAAACCAAGCCACTGGAAAGTGTTAGGGGCTGAAAGGCTGTGCAGGGATCTGCCACCTATCTATAGCCCTTTCTCCAGGGTATTCAGTATCAATATATACTTAAGTACCACTGTGTTTCTTTGTTGTTGCAAACCAGATGACTTAGCCTCCAAATAAGAGTCTGTTCACAAGAGGAAGGACTTTGGTGCTGCCAGGGAACCCCAGAACTTGCAGGCTAAAGCTGTGATTTAGGATAAATAGGAGTTTAGTGGGAACTGAGGGATTAAAAAGGGACAAGTGGGTCTGGGAGATTAGACCTTAATCACCAGCGTTTTGGTGCCAGGCTGGCCCTGTGCTGCAGTTCTTTCAGTGACATGAGGCTGTGTCTGGCCAGAGGTGCTGAGGGATGGATTTGGTTCCAGAACTGAGATGTGTTGCTTGAGGTCATGGAAAAGCAATAATAAAGAAGGGAGAGGATTGAGAGGGGGCTGTGAAGTTTGTACCTCCCCTGCCCCTTTCTGCTTGTGCTGGATAAGTAAACCCAAGCAGGAGGGAGGCAGCTGCCGTTGTCGCACATTGTTTAATATCTGGCCCCGACACTAATCTGTGAGGTGGGGGGTTGAGGCTTTGGTTCTGAACGAGACAGCTGGGGGTGGGCAGAGCCAGCGGTGGAGCCTTTTGGGTGCTCTTCCCTTTACAAATGTTCTAGTCCCCATCACTATGGTTACTTATGTTCCACCAGTGCCCCAGGCTCCTGTGGACGCTAGCCCCCCATCACGCTAGCGCTGCATCCAGGCAGACCCAAACACCTCCTGGCCAAGGGGCAGCACAGGCAAGAGTGACGCTGATTTTTGTCACAGAAGTAGCACGCAGGCCCCAGAGGGTTAAGTGTCGTATCTGGGCTCTGGCAGGACTTTGTGGTGGACCTGGAATACCTCCACCTCCCTCTGGGGAGTGGAGCGCACGGAGCGCCCTGGCACCAGCCCCCGAGCATCCTGCCACAGCATCCAGCCATGCAGCTGCCCTGGTGCAGGCACCAAGGGCCAAGCCCATCAAATCCTTCCTTGTGTTTGAAAACAAATTTGACCTTGATTCACCTGCCACCCTTGTTGCTGGAGGAGACGGTAGGAAAAGGATCGGTTTGCAAGTCCAGCCTCCGACACCGCAGCTTTTCTTTAAACGGAACAGTTAAATGCGTCCGTCTAAATAAACTCTCCGGGCTCCTGGGAGGGACAGGGCTGTGGCAGTTCAGCCCCCCCCCTTCTGGCTTTGCTGCATTCTAGCTACGTTGCAATGATATTTGTCAGGCTGGTGTCGCTCAGGGCATAGCTGTAACTCCAATGCTCCTCTCCTGGTTAGTCTCCGAACGCCGCCACGGGCTGCAGCTCCCCCAAGACGTTGGCCCGTGGCCTGGCAGGACAAAATCGACGTGTCAAGCCAAATAAGTTCAGAGGCTTTCATGCTGAGTAACTCTGTGGAGTGACCTTGGAAGCCACTGTGGGAAGGTGGGGAGGGGCAGGCGGTTGTTCCTGCCTGACAATGCGAGGTTTTTAGACTGAAAACACTTTTTTCCCTCCCTCCAAAACACTCCTTGGTAAGTGGAACATACAAGGAAGAATGTAGATGTCCATGATTATCTGACTTCGTTGCCTTCTCCTGTGTTTCCCCTTTGTAATTGTCTTTGCAGTGATGTGTTTGTGTATTTAGCTATTGACCTGATAGATGAAATTACACTAGCTTTTCTGTTCTTTCTGTTAATATTGTGACCTGAAAAAGCAGCATCTCCATTGAGAGTGCTAAACGGAGTAGGAATAGACAGGATTCCCAAGTACTTTTTCTTTCAGCGGTGGTCTTCATCGTTGGATTATTCTTGTTAATAATACGTCCCACTGCAGGAACTGTGTGGGAGGGAAGGGATTCAGAGCTCACACCTCTGACGGCTGGTTTCCTTTGGGAGGTGGCGGCAGGAGTGCGTGGAATAGCTTGTGGTCTGGGAGTTACAGCCTGTTGGTGTGCTGCAGGGCAGGTCTCCACATTTCCACCATCAACTTTTGCAAAGAGCCGAGGAGCCGTCTAGTTCTGCGTAGTTATTGTGTGCCTCTGAAACCTTCAGAGGGGGGACCATCAGAAGTAAAAGAAACTTCAGAGCTGTATAATCTTGAGTAAGCTCCATCTGTCATATCCAGCCTCTTACTGTTTTAATTCCACTGATGATTCCAGGCGAATGCTGTTGAATTTATCTGTTGTCTAATTAGCCAATAACTTCGAATTTATCTCATTGTAAAAAGCAATAACCGGGTTCCACCCTCTTAGCCATTGCTAAGTTAGCATCTGTCAGGAGACAGGATATTAAGATCAGAAGGTAAGAGACTGAGCAAAGCCACGTTGCTATCCAAAGCCTTTCCAATTCATAGAAATTGGGATATTTTCGCTAAAATCTGGAGAGGTAGCAGGGGGAGAGCACTAGCTAAGAGGGAAGCTAGGAAAAAGAGAGTGAGAGGCACTTGCAGGCTGTCCTCCTAAACAGGCAAAGCCTCGGGATCCTTATGACTCCCCCTACTAAGTGGAACTATTTGGTGGGTTTGTTCCTGCCTCTTACTTGGAGTGCTCAGTGCTCCCATTCTGCAGAGCATTTGTCAGATACTCATTACCTGGAGTCTGAGATTGTGATGAGCACATCACATTACCTGTATTATGCCTTGTCCTCTCAATTGAATTTTCGCTAATGCTCTCCTTTATTGGCAATAGCTACGGTATGCTGTCAGACCCAGGTTGTTTACTTGCCTGGTTAACCACTGCTGTCCTTCACCCCCCAGGCTTCCCTCCCCCACAACTTTCACAATGGCCAGTTATAAAGGCAGATAAATTGGTGGCTAATCTTTTAAGGAATGCGTGTGATGTTAAGCCTGGCTGGCCACGTTTGCTGCAAGCTAAGAGCACGCGTGACCGACGCAGGGCGATGCATTAGACTGGAGCGCTGTAACTCCAGCTTTCAGCTCCATGTTTCGGCCTGCTAGGACCAGCTGCTGGTCTCCTGCACCCCATGGGAAAGGGCGTCTGGGTTCCTGGCTAAAGCAGGGGCAAGAAGGGTTCCAGAGGTGTACTCTGCCATACAGATTTTGGTCAGGTCATCTCCCTGGTCTGTTGCTTCATGTTCCCAAGGCAAACTGCCGCTGGGGAGCTGGAAAGGCGCTTTTTCAGGTACACAGCTAAGCGGGGCTGCACCGTGTGAACAAGATGTTGTTCTTAGCAGTGATGCTTGGAGTGGGTGGGAAGGAAAATAGAGGTGCGTATTCTAGCTGCTCCTGCTTTGCTGTTGCTGGCTGAGGTTGTGATACTTCCTGATTGTACCTACACCTATAAACAAATACGGTATTTAACATAGCAGAGAGTATATCTCATCTAATCATCGTCAATAATGGGGAGATAATTACCACAGTTGAAAGCTGTGCACTGTAACTCCTGGAGTTTATGGCTCTGGATGGGTGCATCTTCCCGCTAAAGGAGAGGACACAGGTGCTGTTAGCAGCGAACGTGGTTCTGCCTTACCTGACCATGAATTAAGTGTGGCTTTCTGAAGCAGAACCAGTGTGAGAGCCCTGAGTATTCATCTCCTTTCTGGAAGTAAAATAGCACAGTGTCCACAGATTAAGTAGCTGCCTGAAGAACAGCTTTGGCTGTGAGTAGGGAGTAAATGTTTTTTCCTAGTTTCTCTGCTGAATATTAATGTTTCATCCCTGGAGCAGTGGGGTTTAGCACAAGATCTTTGTGCAGGAGTCCTATTTGAGTATACTGTAGTACAGCTGACAGTCCAAGCATGAATGAAGAAACTTATCAGATGTTTTACTTACAGTTTTGATGAAAATAAACAGAGGCATGAAATGTTTTGGAAAACATTCAAAAAAGCTGCTTCCCAGCAGGTAAACTACTGAAACTGAAAGCTGTAGGTGGGTGAGCACTAAAAGGAGGACAGGTCAGTGTTTAGAGGAGGTGCAAGGACAGCTTGCTACCTGTCCTTCCACACCTGCAGAGTAGCCAAATTTTGCCCACAAAGCAGAAGCCATACCCTTTGCCCGAAGCAAAGATAGACCTTCCCCGCTCTCTGCATTCAGCTCCTTTTGTTTAGCGTGATCTGGAGGAATCATTACACTGCAGCGACAGCCCAAGTTGCCCAAGCACATCCCCCCAGAGCCTCACGACAAGCACGGTCCTGGGGAGCCGCTGCGCTCACCGGCTCTGCTGCAGATTTGCAGCCTCATGGACGCGGTGGGGGGGTGCACGTCCCTCTGTGGGTGGTGCCTTTGGCTTATAAAGGCAATATATGGAAATGTAGCACAAAACTTAGGCCCTCAGCACTTCTTTAATCCTCTTCAGTAACACAGGAGTCATTCTTTATGCATCACATAATCAAATTTCTCTGGGTTTATCTGTCACTTGCAGACCTTCATCACCCTTACCTAGGAGCAGGGAGAGATATCCCAGTGACTTGTAACACCAACCATGTTCTATTGTTCCCATTTGTTTGCTGAGCATGAGGGTGGAGAGGCATAAATATTAAAATATGCCTATTATATAGCCAGGCCTCCATTGATAAATGATGTATAAAATCAATTTACAACCTAGGAATAAAAAGCATCCGTGAAGCGGTTGCTAGCTCCAGGTACTAGGAAATTATTCCTCCATAACTTGCTCTGACTGGAACTCATTACACACTCTGTCCATAGAATGATTTTGTTGTTAAAAACTGTGTCACTCAGAGCTTATTTATTCCCTCTCCTTGCAAAGACTTTTGGAGTGCCTGCTGCCTGTAAAGCAAAGAGGTGCATTGCTTTGCTCTTCTGGGCTGGTGCAGCACCGCCAGCCCTGCATGCCTCAGTGCCTCGGCAGCGTTAGGCTGCAGGAGACGTTGTTCTGAAAGGCAGGATGAAGAAAAGGGAGAACCATTGACATCTCAGATCCTGACGAGCTAGCAGCTGCATATTTAACTTCAGAGAGGTGAGCAGTCCCGATTTCTTCTGAAGGATTATGCTGAAATTTAACCGCTTGTTTACCTGCTCTGCTGGATCACACTCTCAAGAAGTTATCTCCTGGCAAGGCGTATAGCCTGGAATTAACATTTCTTTCAGATTCTCAAGCTTTTTCCTAGGTGGTTGCTCTTCTATGGGATTTAGGGGAGCACCTTTGATTTAGGAAGGAGCAACAGCAACATAGGAGGCTTCAGAAGTCTGGAATCTTCCTCCTCCCCCATTGCACAGCTAAACTGAGGTTAATCTGACTGCTTCCACAAAATGCTCTTGGTGTGCAATGCAGGGACAAAAAGAATCCCAATAGTTTGGTTCGCATAATCAAAAGACAGTTTGTGTCATCAGCTTTATGCTGTCTCAATGCTGATATTTTTGTACACGGTTTTGTGTGTCAGAGCACCCGAATGACCCAAAAAGGAAGGCTTCCCTGTCCGTCTGAAGGCGCACCTGACGCTTAGCTTTGTTGTTACTTGTGGCTCGGCTCTGCTTAGAGATGTGCAAAACGGAGGCACTGAAACCTACTTGGGAACCAAGGTGTTAATTTAAATTCTTCCCCCTTTAGAGAACATCTACATGGGTGGGTACAGACAGACATGAGCTCATTCTGCCCTCGCACTGATCTGGCTGGAAGCAAGCCAGCTCCGGTGTCTAGAAGCCGTACAGCTACATCAGCTAACAAGGCCTTTTAAAAGACGAGGGATGTATGTTTGAGCATGGCACGTGTCCGTGTGGTTATACAGCTTCTAGCCTAGCTGAAGATGAAACCCCTTCACAGTCCTTGCTCTGAAACATTCTGCCAAATCCTTCTGAGACTTGCAAGATTTAAATAAGGGTGAAAAGAGGCAAGCCAGATGGTGAGAAGAAGCAGCAGTCTGAGGTCAAACCTGATTACATAGAGGAATGGCTGATCTGGTATTTCGGCAAGAACAAATCAGAGGATAAAAATAAAATTTATATGAGTCAGCATAGTGTCCTTCGAGGTAGGTCTCATCAAACAAACCTGTTGTCTTTTTTGACAGGAGTACAAATCTGGCTGATATGGGCAACAGTGCTGGTAGCGTATCCTTGGCTTCTTCTAAGGCATTTGACTTGGTATCACCTGACATTTTGATTAAGAAAAACTTTCATGAGGTGGAATTAATAGGGTACATGCTAGATGAAAGATGCATGGCTCGGCAACAGCTCAAAATGCAGTTGTTTGAGGAACAATATCAGTGAAGAAGGTTGTTTCAAGCAGGTTCCCCAGGGATGGATTATTTTTGTCCGCAGCTATTCAATACTTTTATTAATGATTTAGCTGATGATCCATGTCCTTTGCTGGGCTAGATTGCAGATGAGGTAAAGATTTGTGATGTTGCAAATAACATAGTTATTGTTATAGCAAGAGGCAAACTGCCCGGTTAAATGGTCACGGTCCAACATACTGCGCTGATGCAGCTGAAAGCATCCAATGCATCTAGGAACAAAGATTCCAGGGTTTGGGAGCTCAGTAGCTTGCCAGAGATAGACCTTCCTACCCTGCTGGACAGAGTCAGCTACTCCACAGCACTGCTTCTACCAAATAAATGTTGCACAACATTCTGGTGTCAAAGCCTGCCTACATAACAAGGGATGTAATTACACCCTGGTCTGAAAGTATCCTGCTTGTAGCAAAACCAATCCTAATCCAAACCAGTGTAAGCAAGGAGAGAATCCAGCCCCTAAATGAGACGTTTTTGAAATGCAGGCTGTTTCTGTGGCCAGCAATTCAAAATATTGGCACTTCTGCAGCCTCTGGAAGAAGCAACACAGTCTGTGGCATTTTTAAGGGACATTGTTGTGAATAGACCATGCCTGGGTTAGCAGAATTTAATCTGGTGGCTTTGCAAAGAATGCTTTAGCAGCCATCCAGCCAGTGGGAAAATTAGTCTCTCTCACTTCTTGATTCATTGGTTTATTGTATTAGAAAAAATAAAATCATCTGGTTAAGAGCAGCAATAAAGTTCAGTGAGTTAAAATCAGTGCAGACCCCTCGTTTCTGTACCCTAGCTCCAGGAATGCTTTTTGGAGCCCTGGGCAGAAACTGTTCAGACAAGCAAGGACCACTTTGCACCGAGATACCTTTTGAATAGCCAAGGGAGCAAGGGCAGGAGAGGAGGACTGAAAGCCCAGGTGAAACTACAGCTTATGGGCCCTGGGGTAGTCTGTCACCAGCCTGTCATCATACTGCGGTGGAAGCATCTTTGGGCTAAACCTGTCCTGTCCCATTTCTCTGCTCTTCAGGGACCTCTGCACAGTCAGAGGGTTAATAACACAGAAGTGACGTATATTAAAATCTGGTCTCATTGTGGGGTGCAACTGGTCCTTAAAGCTTTTCTGTCACTGATGAGTTCTTTCAAGAAGCACAAACGCATGGAGACCCTCCATACTCCTTTTTCCTTTTTCTCCTCTGAGGCAAGCGTTCATGGCATTCACCTTGTTAAAAAGCCATTATGCTGTAAAACAATATCTCTCTTAATAACTATATTAATTTTAAATGCCAGAGATATAGTAATAAAATTGCCTTGTAGGTTGTTACAACCATAGAGCCCTTTATCTGGCATGCTGGCAGGCTTGAGACTTCTCCCCAGCCCCTTCCTCCACTGGTGCTGGTGATAACTGTAATGTAATATTTTACAGCAAGCACTGTGTTTGAAAAGGTCAATGGCTGACGTTATTCATGGAAGGGGGAAGGAGGAGGGAGAGATATCCCCCAGCCTCTTGCTGTGGAAAGTTCCTTCAGTTCTGTTGAGAGGCTTTGGCACCTCCTGGGAGGAAACAGGGGGTTTCATGCAGTGCCAGCTACTCGGAAAAGGGCGATTTCAAAGTCAGCCTAGCCTCTTCCCATCAGAGCACCTTCTGAATTTCCAACAGCTTCGCATGCGTTTGGCTTTGCCAGGACCTCCAGGCTGAGTGGTGCTACCTGAACTGCTTTTGATTGCCTAAAATGCGTGGAAAACAGGTCCCTGATGGATTCCACTCCTGCTCTTGACAATTCTTTTCCAGTGCTCTCTCCAACTGGAGAGATAATGCTTCCTAATGCACAACCTAAATCAGTCTTGCTGCTTTGGAAGGCTGCTTGAGCTGCACCGCGTGGGCACAGGCTGTGTGACCCTCCCTGCACAGCCTTGTCGGTTCCAGTGGTGCTGGGCTGGACAAAACTGGGAAGAAAGGATTTGACCAGGGGTGTTGGGTCCATCAGCAGAGATGGTGAAAAATGACTGCCCTAGTATCAGGGCTGTTCTGGAAGAAGAAGAAAAGTGTGATTACATTGAAGGTACTTCTCTGATTTGCCAATTTACCTCATTACTATTTCTGGAAAACTTGATTAATTTTTCATGGCGGAGTACACAACGAAGTCCCTCAGTTTCCTGGTAAAGAGGAGGATGCTGAGTACTGGATTTTGCCTGTTGGGGTTTCAGGGCAGCTCTGAGCAGAGGTGGTTCAACTCTAGTACTAAAGCACCTTGTCAGCTCTGCCTGCCCCTGCAGCCACCAGGGCTGACGTGGTGGTCCATGATGGCTTCGGGAGATGCTCCACCACCTGCAGCGTGCTGAGACAGGCTTGGGGTGTAAAAGGTTTTACTGGATGAGGCCAGGAGGAGACCTGAAATTGCCTTTTTCTTTTCTTTTTTTTTTTTTTTTTGTGCCAAGGGAATAAATCATCAGAACACTGCAGGCACCACATCCAGATGGGCAGCCCATGTGCACTCCAGTTGTGTTGAACTGGAAGGTAGAGGAAGAGTCAGACCTGAACCCAGCCCAAGCATATGCCATGGTTTCAGCCAGGAGCATCATGAGTCTTAATAACCACTGAGACTTCCCCAGGCTGTGTGTGTTACGGGACTGACAGCAAATGCTGTTTGTTTGATAGCTCAGATTGCTAACCTTGATTTTTCTCCAAGCTGATCTTAAGCCAGAACACTGGGTGATCCAAAGAGCCGTTAAATTTTCTGCAGATTTTTAAAAGCAAATGGACATTAGGATCAAGTACTCCAGCCTTGTGCATAGCCATGGCAAGAAACATATATTGATAGTCACATCTAGCTTGTCATTTGCCTTGAGTAAGAGAGTTTGAGGTTTGGTTTTATTCATTTTTTGTTTAAGGTAGAGATGGGCAGTTTTGACGGAAGACACTGAGGGACACAGTCCACTCCATCCCCTAGGCCAGCTGTTCCAATGGGTTATTATATTTTCTTCTGGAAATAAATAATGCATCTCCTACTTCCAGCCTGGATTTCTTCAGCTTCAACTTTAAGCCACTAGTTTTTGTTGTGCATTTGCTAGATTAGAGAGACCTTTACTGTCTCAGAGGTGGGTTAGAAAGTCCAACAAACCCACTTGCTCTGTCAACAGGCAAATAAAACCTGGCTTTGGTTTGAAGTTCAGCATCCCTGCGGCTGATACTTATTGCTCTGCGGATGACACTGGTCTGGACATCCTACCCACCCTTCTTGTTTACAAACTCAGGGGGTCCCTGTACCTTTTTTTATTTTTGGGGGGTTGGGGGGGCATAGTAGTATCATTCAGCAGTCAGTATTTACACAGCTAACAAAAGGGTGGATCACCAGGGAAAACAGCCCTTTTTCACTGTCCTCTCCCCCTTAGATAGAAGTACCTGTGAGAAGTGATGCTCAGGTGTTGGGATTTCTGGGGTCTGTGAACATCCTGTCAGTCGCTCATCCTCAGAAAGTGGAGTTAATTGAGGGGCTTCAAAGCAGACTGACAGCTGGAGTATAATAGACGGTACCATTTTTTGACCTGGCACAGCCTGTATGTATTCACAGGTACAGCTGTGCTATGAATTGCTCACTCAAGTGCCTTTTGCTGACATCTTCCACATTTCAGCTTCTATATTCAATTCCTAACTGTCAATTTGCCAGTGCTAAAAGACCAAAAGAGAAGGGTGGAAGCCACCTAATCAACGACATAAGGTTGTCAAGATTCCTTGAAAATTCAAAGCCGACTCTGTTTAGGTCAGCTTGTTTTATTACTAGGAGCGGTTTGGTAGATCAAGAGTCAGATGTGATCTGAAGATTCAGATGACTGCTGCTCGGGAGAGTTCAGACTTCTAGCATCGCGTATGCCTTCACGTGTCACAGTGACATTCAAATGACAATCAGCAGTGACGTGCAATATCTGACACACATCACTGATGTATGATCATGCATCAAAGCAGTGAGGCAGAAAAAAAACTGGTGAAATACAGTGTTCAGTCACAAACATTGAGTGCTTCATGGTCAGCTTCGTGCTCAGTTGCAAGTGCTTGTATCAATGCTGGAAACAACGCCTATGCCTTACGTGTTGTGCGCAGTCTTCAGTTCTTTTGCAAAGAGTTATTTTAACCTGCCACGTTTGCTCTGTTGCTAGTCTTCTGCTTGCTCCGTTATTTAGTGCGTTATCTCAAAACTAGCCTGAAATTTCAACTGTCAAAGAAAAAATTACCTGGAATTTTTTTTGCAAATGCTTTTATGAAAAAAAGCCTCCCCAGATCATCTTACCTGACTTTCTTCAAGTGCTCAGGTCAGCTTCAGAATCTGGCTGACGCCTACGTCCCAAATCTGTTGTAAGTAATTGCACCAACATTGTGTGCATTAGTGGTAGGGAGAGCAAAAGGTTGAAGCATTTATGATTCCCTTAGGTAAGTTACAGATAGGTGTAGCTCCTGGTTTCTGACCCCAAAAGACAGAAATAAAAAATGAATAATGCTGGGAGATGACCAGAACTGTAATCAACTGTGAGTTATCCATTTATTCACTAATATATTCACTTCTATTAAGGAAGTCAATCGAGTTGTATAGAACTTCATAGATTTTTCCAGAGGGTTTAACTTTTTTTTTAAAAAAATACTGTTACTTCTTATCCTGAATGCCTGTGTTTGGATGGCAATTAAATGATTCTTTCTCTCCATTTCTTCCCTCCTTTCCCACTGTGTCTCAGTAATTTTGTACGTGTACCTGAAAATTCAGGCAATACCTATTAAAAATGAGTGGCCAGTTCCTCCTTGTGATAGGATAACGCCAGTCTTTCAAATGAATGGAAAGCAGGGCTGTGTCACCGTGTGCTCCCAGTGCCCTCCTGTGCCATCAGTGCCAGGCAGGCACTTCCCAGGGGTGTCTGGCCGGCCAGGCTGATGCGGTGCAGAAACTGGTCTGCTCCATCCTAAGCAATATCTTCCTGGCAGGTGGGTCAGAGTGGCAGGTTTAATCCACTCTGTGCTGACAACATGTCCTCTGACAGAGTCACCAGCCACCCAGACCTTCCAGGCAACAGCTGATGTCTGTTTGCCTCCCTTGTGTTAGAAAATGGAGATTATAACTGCCCATATTTTATGCTCTGTATTTCTTTGCGTGACAAGGAGCTGCATCAATGGCTGACTTTACCCTCCCACCCGGAGCACTGCTGCACCTTGTCTTCTGATATGAGGAACCCTGAGCTGATGAATGAGCCTTTCAGTATCAATTCTCCTGTCTGCTCGGGCGAGGAAGCGCTCCTGAACGGCTGTGGCGTTCCAGCTAGGGCGAGGAAGCTCTTACAGGGCCCATTCTGCTACTTAGAGCTATAGACCCATCTATTTGCTCCTGGTGCAGGAGGCAGGCAGCAGAATTAAGGACAGGATGGGTAGACAGAGGAGGTTTTGTTGGTTTGCTACTTTTTGTATGAATGCTGTTGATTTTATTGCTAGCCTGAGAGATTGCCATCTCCAGACTACTCATGGGCTAGGCATGCTATCGGTGTGCTCTGTCCTAGCTGTAAAACCAGCTCTGCAACGAGGAGCAGCCTTATGGAAAGCAGGAGGGTGTTTTGTCCCTGCACCACACCTGCCAGTCCTTGGCATATCCCCTAATGTCATCTGCTGTGGAGGTAGGCTTTCCAGATGAGTGCGCTTGCCCACTGGGGATGAGCCCAACCCAAGAAAATCATGCAGCAAATGCTATCAAGCATCCATTGCACAGTAGAACTTCTGGGCTGCATTCAAATTAGTAGCCTCAAAGCCAAAGTCTATAAATCAACCTGCATTTGAACCATCTAGCTGCCCGCTCTGTCGATCATATAGTCACAATGGTTGTGTCTTTCTGCCAGCCTCTTAAAATCTGCAGGCTGGAACTTCACTGGAACCTAGTTGCAATTATAACTGGGTAAAAAAGCATATAAAGGCTCATTTTCCAAATGTTTTTAACATTTGGATGCTTCATTCCAGTCCTGAACTCAGCAGAAGAACTCCGAATCTCCTTTCTGTTATCTTTCTCTACCTGTACACCAATAATAAACTGTCATTTCTGTCACATATCAGTTATTCCAGCTGCCCTTCCTTGTACCCTTTCTAAATGCGCTGTTTTCCTTGTGATACGGAGGCAAGGAGAAAGCTGGGGGGAGTTATGAGTTTATAAAATCACGAGGATAGCCGATAATGTGAGCTGTTACTCATCAGTTCCCACAGTATTAGAACCAGTGGAGCACTCATTGGAAACGGATCAGTTTGAAGCAGATAAAAGCAAGGCATTTTTTATGCAGTGGGTAGCAACTTTCTGGAATTTCAGCCTAAGGCAGAATCCTGAACTAGATGGATGCTCTCTCGGTCAGTCGCCTCCCTTGCCCTGTTACCTAGAGAAAATGCAAGTGATGGAGGAAACAGCGTGACCGTGACCCTTCAGCACTAATTCAGCAGCCAAAGAGCTGTCAAGCCTTCCAGGCTGGGCCAGTAAAGTGGAGCAATGGCTAATACAATGTGGTACTTCTCCACCCTGACAATGAGGTTGGGCTAGCTTGTCAGCTCTGCTGGCTTGGCAGCCACCTTCTCAGCTGCAGTGTGTCCCGTGCACATGTGCTGCCTCTGTTCAAGTGGACAAAGAAGCCAGCATAACGTTTTGTAATTGATTCATTGCAGATTGTCTAGGCAAAGCTCTCTAATATGAAGGCTTCAGCTTATTTGTGTGTATTAAGGCTACTTTGACCAAAAGGTGTTACTTTTGTTGGCAGGGGAAGGGAAAGGTGATGGAAGAGCTGCTTAATATTATGGCGATGGGGAAATTGTGAGGCAACGTGCAAAGGGTTAAGCTTCTTCTGCTCTGTGGAGTAGCCAAGCTGACAGCCTCTTCAGGAAAGTGGGAGGAATTAGGTTTGGGTTGTTGGGTTTTTTGTTAAACAAAACAAAAAATCACCTCCGCTCTCTGCCCTCAAAAACCACAAAACCCACACACAACAAACCACAAACCCCACAAATCAGCTCTGTGGCATTTGGGAAGAAGCATCTGTTGGGAGGCAGCATTGAGTGAAGCAGGAACAGACGGGTATCACACACCTACCCGTGCTGCCCGGCCAGGCCGGGGGGAGCTGGGCACCTCCAGCGCTGGCTACCTTGGCTCTGCTGGCTGTCGGCTCTCCCAGGCTGGTGGGCAGGTGGGAGCTGAGCCACAGCCCGGGCTGAGCCGTCCCTTCCAGTGCTGTGAAAGCTGCCGGCAGCTGTAAGGGTTCAAGAGCAGAAGGCTCAGAGCTTGCACTGAGGAGCCACGGTTCCCTGCAGCATCCTGCTTCCCAGCCATCAGCCCGCTGGAAAAATCCCAGGAGAGCTGTGGTCTGGGAGCAGCTGAGGTCTTTAAGCCAGTTCAGGGGGATGGGAAGAGCATCGTCCAGCTCTTACGGAGCAGTCTCTTTCTCCTGGCTAACAGCAGTAGAGTTATTTCCATGAATGGTGTCTTGTGAGGAAGAAGAAAAAAACCCCACTAAACTAAAAGTCAGATACAGTATTTTTCAATCTGAGAGTTATTTAGACTTTGTGTGTCCTTTGCAAGACACAGAAAGCCTCAGTATAAGGTTTAATGGCTCAAGGGCTGAGAGAAGAGGTAAATAATTCTTATGTTTGATACAGAGATGGCTTTCTCCTTGTTTGTCAGATATGATAGATGTCACCCACTGGTCGCCTATTGTTATTCTGTTGTTGCCTGTCACAGTCACACCTTCCTTTGAATCCTATTCTTTTTTCTCCCCCCTCTTTCTTTCTCTCCTGGCACCAGACTTGCGAGTAATTTATGTATGACAATATGAGACTAATTCTGTTATTATGTCAAAGGGAAACTGAATCTGGGGCTTTAGAGCTGCATCTGGGAGAAATCTTCAAATGAATCTGGAGTGCAGGAAAACTCCGTGTTCGATTCATTCGCTTGTCACACTGCCTGCCAGATTAAGTCATTATGAAGGGCAGAGAGGAGGAGAAATGAGAAAAAAATCCACCAGAATTGGATTGAGAAATGAAAGGGAAAGGAGGCGAGGACAGAAGAATGAAAAGCAAAAATAAAAAGGAAAAAAAACCTGCGATGGCAAACACAGTAAACCAAGATATTGACAGACCGTTCAGCTAAACATTCAAGTATGTGCTTAACATTAAGTGAAGCAAAAACGTAGCTCGGTCGAAGGTTTAAACCGTTGCTAAATGCTCGGCCAGCGTAGGGAACAGTACCGCCCAAGGGACAGATACGGAGCACAGTACAGCCCTGCAGAGCCATCCCAGGATCCCACAGAGCTGTCTATGGGTGATGCTTCATATCTCCCTGCATTGCCAAAGGGGTTAGTGCTCCTGGACCACAGGTGGGCTCCGTCACTCCGTGGAGGCTTCTGTCCCCTTTTAGCGGCAACAGGTAACGCTGTTGTGTCCATTGAGTCAGCTAGCTGAAGTGAGATAGTGTGTATCCCATACATCATCTTCATCTTTTGCTACTCTTATCTCATTGTTTGCTTTATGTGTCACCAGGCTGGGAGGCAAAGAAAGTGAACGAGTCTTAATTGGGATCTTGAATAGTGCCGTGCCAGTTGGGTTTTGCTGTATCCCTGCAAATGGGAGCAGAACCACAGGGATTGATAGGACAAAGGACAGAGCAGATTTAGGAGATCCTTGATGTCTTTTACCAGGTCAGTTGTGCTACATTCGAAGAAGTTAAAGGAGAAAAATTCATCAATGGCATTGTATTCCCAGTGCTCAGTGAGCTGGACTCTCTCTCTGATGTGCCTGAACTGTAGCTGCAAATAACATCTTCACTTTGTCTGCTAGGGAATGTTAGAATTAATGCAGTTCTACTCCCTCCTTCATGTTGCTCAGGCCTGATTTGCACCGAAGTGAGTGCATGCTTGATCACAGTGCTTTTGTTTATGGCACTGTTTGCACAACTTTGCCCCCCAGCTATTGTAGAGTTCTGCTAATTCTGTGTGTACAAGGACTTCACTTCCCTCCCACACCTCTCCCATTCAGTGGCATCTATCACTTCAGTTCCTGATGCTGCTTTACTATTAATTGGCTTGTGTAATCTCTGAGATTGTTATTTATTAATAGATTGTTCTGAGTGTAGCAAAGTTCATTATTTAAAGCAGGAGAACGAGAGAGATCCAGAGGAACAGATGGATGCTTGGAAGTATCAGAAGAAGGACTAGTTAAAATTCTAGGCATGTGCTGAGCCTTGACAAAGGATGGAAAACAGAATCAATCATCATTATCTAGGAGAAAAGCCATCAGTCTGTGTTTAAAATAAGCACTTTGTGTATTAAGCCCACGATGTCAGGCTTCCAAGAGTTTTGACTGGTAGCTGCAGACCCAGAGGTTAGACAGATGACTGGGGAGCACTGCTGGGTGCACAAAACAGCAGAGGAAAAAAGGCGAAGATATATAAGCTTAAAAATACAATGAGGGTTGTTTTTGATGTCCATCCAGCTCTGACTGGCTGCATACAATGGTTTTTCATTTACGGCTATGTTGGTTAAAGTCACCCCTGAAATGGCAGTGCTGTTGAAGACTGGTGCAAACTTTTCAGTTGCTATCTAAGGACTGCTTTGTGTATCAGCTATAGAAAACAGCCTTGGAAAAGACCCCTAATATTTTTCCTGATAAAGGACCTTCCCCATTGGAATGGTTTGATTTCCTACCAGCTGACTTTGCAAAGTGAATTCTTGATGGAAACTGGTAATTGCCAGTAAGCGCTGTGGAGGTGTCAGCACCAAATGAGGGAAGCGTCAAAGAGAAAGCAGGGTAAATTCAGGAGCTACAAGGGATTGTTGAGTCAGCCAAGCCTTAAAGATGGGTAAAATGAATCATAGCAAGGCAAAATTACTGTCACACTGAGTTGATGACAAACTTGAGGCTAGAATTTAGGAATTTTGAATCCTCAACCATTCTCTAAACCCCAGTTCACATTGTGTTTTTCTTTGCTTAGGTAAGTTGTCCTGGTACTTGCAAACACAAAAGCTTTCTTCAACAACAAATAAAACAATATTAAACATAATATCTCTGTTGGACCCCTGCACGTGAAAGCAAAGGTCAGTTCTGTTCTGAACTATTACTAAAATTACTCTAATTGCATCCAATTTCCCATACATGAATTTGTCTCCCATTAACAGACCCTGAAATTTCCAGCTGTAATAGTCAAGCCAGCAAGTGCTGCTGCTCAGAGCTACCTCTCAGTAATTGGTTAATAGTAGAGCTGTTCAGTAATAAATAAACAGATCTGTCTTTTTCTAAACCGAAAGCTTGTATCACAGATGTTCCTCTGGACAGTGTTATTCCTGCCTTTGTTCTGGATACACTTTTATCTTGAACCCGTGACATGTTCCTGGGCCAATGCAGCACAGGGCACAGTTAGCACCTGCTTTCTTTTCTCCTAGCTTGGTGCTTGCCCTAACTGCAAAGTGTGTGTTTGGGACTTTTGCTGAGTGTATGCCATGTTGACATGGGAAGGTTTACTATAAGTTAGTAAACTAACCCCCAGCACAACACCACAGGCTCAATTTGTATAGTTGTCTAAAGAACTTTTCCTGAAAAACCTTCAGCTTTCTTCTAAACTTTTGAGATTTCCTGGCATGTAACCTGTTATGCAGTAATACCTCTCCCTCCCCCCGTGAGCGCTTCTCCCTTGGAGCCATTCACAGGTTTTTAAACACTCCCTGTCTCCTAATGCTGCTGCTCTTTGCATTGAGGGGGCAACGGAAGATCATCTAATAATGTACAATTTCACTTCTCTTTTTTTTCCATCTTATTGACATAGACAGATTGCTCTTAACCTACATGTCCCCTTCATACCCGGCTTCCTTTTTATACCTGAAATGTCAGAAAGGGAGGAAATGAGTAATGCTTGGTGTTCTTAACATCTGCATCTTTTACAAGAAATGGGTGGGGGAGAAGCTTTGTGAGAATTTTTGTAAAGATCCTTCCAGAGTTTCTGTAGGAATTAAGGTGATGGATTCAAGACCGTGAGATCTACCAGTGCTTTTGTGAGATGTTTGGCAGAGCACAGCAAAAGAAAAGGATAGCCGGACATGTGGGAGATGAATCCTGAAACAATTCACTTGACGTTTTCTTTCTTAGTCCTTGTTTGGGGCAAAGCTGCCACTGGTTTTCACGAGTTTTGTCTGGTATTGACTTCAGGGGTTGTTCTTGCTTGGGATGGGGCAGCAGAGGAATAACTATTGGATGTGTAGAGGATATTCGTACCGCTCCATTCTGCCTCCAGTGCTCTCGAAGTGCCTTCCTCATTCCACGGAGCAGATGAGAAGCTGGTAACGAAAGCTGAGTTGTGGGAGCTGTCATGTTTTCTCTAGCAAAGGCTAGTTTTAAATTGTTCTGGTGAAAGTGTAAAAAGCTCCCAAGAGATGAATGCTAATCTGTCCTCCATACTAAGTCTTATCCCAACATCTGAGAGTTGAATTACTTTACGACTGCAAAAATATGACTCTCTAGCTCAAAATTTGTACTTGCTTAATCATATTTTAGATTACATTGCTGCCTGCCCACCTAGCCCTCCCCAGCCAGGCCAACACAGGCATAAATAGCACTTGCTGGCAAGGGTAATAGATGAGAAAGCAGATGCGTAGGTGTACATGGGGCTTTGCATTTGCATTTGCTTCACAAGCTGTCTCCTTCCTTGTGCACCCCCACTCAGACATACCTATTCCCTGGTAAATGTCTGGGAATAGGCTGAACGGGGGAGAGTGACGTGTCCTTAAAAACCTGAAGTTGAGGCTGTGGCCAAGCTAGACAGAAAACTTAGGTCTGTACGAGCTGGAGATGAATTCTCCCCCTCTCATGATCAATTTGTCTCACCTAAGCGGGATTGGGAGCACAGCTTCCTCAAGGATTCTTTTGCCCTTCAGAAAAGCCATCCTAGTAGGGAGAAAGCAATATCTGCAAATGCTGCCAATCCATCACAAAGGTAGTGGATCAACCCAAGTTCTTATATGTCCTTGGCTCTCATAAACCATGTGGACCTTGGCCCTGAGAGACAGGACAGTTGCTTCTCTTTAGCCTCCTCTCAAGGGGAATTTGAGCAGGACTGGTGGGGGTGATGGATGGTAAGTTTAGAAAACTAAGTCTGAGATCAATAGAAGAATATACAACCAATGCATCACGCAAGCTACTCTTGTCTGTGCAGTACTAAATCAAAAATAATGAATGGCAGGCTTTTCAACCTTGGTACCTCCAGTCTTTCCCAGTGGAACAGCATCCAGTCACTGATACGGATTATGCTGCTTTCTAACATGTTTCCTTTGCTTTCCTAATAATTTTGGCATTGAATCATGATGCTCTGTTTTTAATATCCTTTCCTTCCTCCAGTGCTACCTACCTCTTTCCCGTGTAATTTCCATCTTGCAGGCACATTGCCCAGCTTGCATTCCCCTTGCTCATAGTGTATTCAGGCAATCTACTGCAGGCTGGGTTCCTCTGGAGCTTACACTGGGGTTTGCTTATTTCTTAATTCTGAATGAGTTACCTCTCCTGGGGGCTGTGTTCCAGCCACATGAACAGTCAGGTATGTCAGGAGCTTTGAATTCCTTTCTGGTTGTGAGCTGACTACTGCTGGTGCTTGTCAGACCCTCTCTGGAACGGGAATGCATGAGCAGGTGTGGGGAGGATGCTGAGGTGGCGCTGGCAGCCTGGGCTCTGCAGAGCTGCTGCCCTAAGGGCCGCCAATGGCATCTGGCATTTCTCAGGAGTTAATGTGCAGGAATCAGTGCGGGGATTCACAGGCAAGGCACAGAGACTGACGGCCCTCTTCCATCATCCCCTCGTGCCTTTGCAAGGTCATTTGCACCATGAAAAGCAAGTGCTTTATTTTATTGCATTATATATTTGTAATAAATGTTCTTGGTAGCAGCTAAAGCGATGCTGATCTAAGCGCTGAAATTTTCCTGGATCGGAGCTCTCTGTGGGTTGCTCCAGTGGGAATATTTACAGTCCCCCTGTACAGTTGAGTTGGCCCAGCTGCAAATGTTGAGTGTCTGCTTTTGTTCTTGTGCTCTGGATGTAAATCAGCTGTAAGTTTTGCCCAGTCAGTAGACTTACGCCACTGTGACAAAAGCATGCAATGATACAGTCAGAACATTAGCTTGCCAAGAAGCTCATGAAGTTACTCTTAAAGATGGCATAGATGAACCTGTTTTACTTGATGTGGAAAGGTGATCAGTCATATCGGGGCCGAAAGCAGCCGGGAGCAAACAGCTCAAGAGCTTAAACAGCAACAACTGCTTTGTAAACATCAGACTGTGTGTTGCTGGAAGCTGGTCCAGGCTTGTGTAAAAAAGCCTTGAGAATCTTATGGGAAATTTCTGTTGCATGTCTGCAATTACAACATGAGTGCCCTGAAAGCAACAAAATCATTCTCATGGGCTTCTGGGAGGACAGAATTGAACAGTATCTTAGGACACATGTGCTCCGAAAAAATTTATTACAGGATAAGGACAACGAGAAAGGAAAAAAATCTTAATTCAAAGTCATGACAACAGCACACCCCTTGAGAGATGCTGAAAACATGCATCCAAAAATAATCTCCAGTGAGTGAGAGAGACAATAATACAGAGAGTTGCATCTTGATCTGGCTCTGAATGAGGGCTTCTAGAACGAAATAGGAGAGGCAGAAGATCTGTTATCTATCAAGTCAATTGATTGTTGTATCCAGAGCTTGGCTCAGTAGTAAATGAGAATGCCACTCATTTGGTTTTCTGGTCTATTTAGAATATTTTTAGAACTCTTTTTGAAAAATATTCTGATTAATCTCTTGAATTTTCCTTTGCTCACCAAGACTTAAAGCAACTTTGGATTTAATTATACTGTGACTGGAAGGGATGTAATGAAGGCAGATACAAATCCTTTTGACAGCTTAGAGTGGCAGTGAGAATATTTATCCAACTAGGAAGTGAAATGAGGAGTGCAGTATTAGTGCCTGATCCTTTTGCAAGCAAAAATAGGATTTAGCTGCTAGCATGGGCAAAGCAGAGGAACTGAGGTGGTGTGGGAGCTGTGGGGAGATGTGATGGCAAAACCATCCCGGTCAGGCCTGCTGCAGCTTGCCAGAAGGCATGCGCAAAGCCACTGGCACCCAGAACTCGGGTACCACCGCCCAGGTACCCCAAATCTTAGCTCGGGGCTTCAAACCCTCCTCCTCAAGTTTTTCAAGCAACCTAGAAATGGGCTTCTCTGTGCAATAAAATAAGCTTCGTGGAGGCCAACGAGATTTCAAGGGCTATGCTGTTTAGGGTGCTGAATTTAGAGCTGGCACTTGCATTGAGTGGGATGGATGCCTGAGCAGATGCAACCTTCCCTGCCCACATACACTCAGCAGTCTCTTGCCTGTGCATGTCACTGCTGCTCAACGCCCTGCTGGGGATGCCTGTGCAGGTACCTGCTGCCTTACGGTCCTGCCGGTGCCTCTCCCGGCGCGCCTTGCAGCCAGAAGAAGATAAATGTTTGTTAAGCCACACCTGTTTGCTTGAAAAATTTCCCATGTAAGGAGGCCACTTACGAGTAATTAATTACCAAACCTTTGTCAGCATAAACAAGGCTGTGGGAAGGAAGCACAGATTTCCCTGTTCCTTACTGTTTATTGGCTGTGGTTTCTATTAAGAGTTACCAGTACATCTTCTCCTCCCTCACTTTCCCACATTTCGGCTCTGGAGCATAATCTTGTCATGTTGTGGACATTTATATCTGTTTTCTTGGCTTGTTTTTATGCTGTAGTCTGAAGAGAAAAAACAAAACAGCTTCCCCGTTTGGAGGGAAGCAAATGGGCAGACTGCAGCCTGAGCGGGAGCTCCTGGCAGAAGGTGCAGTGCTATTGCTCAGCATTTCTGCCCGAGCTCTGGAATGTCAGATCCTCCCACCCAACGGCACTTGCTGAACAGTGGAGAAGGAAAAGGTCAGACCTTTTGGCACCATGAGCTAGCTGCATCAACTTGGATGGTGGTTTCTAGAAAATGCTGGGCCGCTGGACAGAATAGTCTCCTTCTCTATAACTTCCAACTTATTTTTGGTCTGTTACTATTAGAAACCTTTGAGGCTTTCTATGTCCTTTTTTTCCTGTGGCTGCTGACCGTTTAGGGAAAAAACGGTGTGGCTTGAGAGTTAGAATTTGGCAAACCTATGCTAACCAGAGGAACTAGAAGTTCCTACTGCCTATTTTGAGGTTCTCTCACCACAAAGTGTGAATAATAGATAGGGAGAAAGGCACTTCTGTTTCATGCTTGAATTTCTTTCACATCAATTAGTTTCCATCAGGCTTTTTTTTCAGAAGAATTGAGCTTTGAAATGCTTTGGCTCAAAATTAACCGAAGTTCTGGGGAACTGAGGGCAGAAAGTTAAAAGGAAAACTGCTGATGCCTTCTACAGTGTAGTTAGTGTAATTTATTTCTTGCATCTTTAGAAGCCTTCATTTTTTTCCATTTTGGTCAAAGTCGATCTCTAGTAATGTTTCTCTGCAGCTTGAGCTGAAAAGCCATTGGCTTGTAAATTTTATGGAATGAATATAGAAGTGAGAAACTATGATTCTCGTCCATTCAGTTCTGTTGTCACCTCTGGCTGCAGCCTTTCAAAGCTGCAGTAGGTGTGTCCTTGACTGCCTGTTATCCTTGAGATATTTGTGGAGGTTATCTGCTTCTTTTGCCAAGGGTTTATTGGGACATTCCCTGCAGGAACTAGCAGGGACATAAGCTGTTCCCAAGCTATGACCTGGCTCTCAGCTGTAGCTCGCTGAAGTAATTCCTGAGATCTCCTGCATGGAGAAATTCCTCTTTCTTTGTGCTGAAATCTTGGGAATTAGTGGGTTTACAAAAGCAGTGACGAGCCATCCTGTGACAAGAGCCTGTAGCACCTGCTGAGAAGCTCCTGTCACATCACACACCAGCAAGCATGTCAGGAGAATCAGCAGGAAAAACTCATCTTTGCCTTTTTGTTTGTTTTCTTGCTGGTTTCTGATCCTAACTTAAACCTATAGCAAGAATACGAGACACTACTTGCTACCTAGGGCCAAAGAGTTCCCGTGCCAAAACTGGTTTTCCATATGTTGTTACACACCTCTGTAGACCTTAAAAAGCAGAGTAATTGTTGCTTTTATTGTCTTCATGGGTTGTACTTTTTCCTTGTGCAACATATTATTCGATGTGCCTCACAGCATTCTGCTCTCTAGCCATGGCAGTGAGTGATCTTAATAGAGATTTTAAATTAATGTTGTCATAAACCTTTCATAGAGAAGGCAGCATGTGGGGAAAACAACAAAACTACCCAATGCAGCGATCCACTTTCATTTGCTCATGAACTGTCTCAGTGCTTGTAAAGCAAAGAACTGATATTTTGTAAGTAATGTCTGCAGCTGCCCAACTTCTCGGCTGGGGTAGGCTGGCAACACACTGGGGTGACAGGAATAACATTTTTTTGCAATAGCTAAGAATGTCTTTTGATATCGAGCAGAAGTACTTCGGTTTCTAGGGAATGCGATCCCGTCTGACTAACTTGGACTCAAGAAGTGAGCTGAGAGGTACTAATTGCTTATCCCAGCAGGGAAAGGCTTGTGTTTTTAGCTCTGTCCCAAGTTCAGTGTCAAGCAAAGAGAGGAGCTGTAGTTCTACAACAGATAACGTAGGGGAAGGGTTGTTGCTTGTTGTCCTGTTGGTTTTGGCTAACGTTGTGCCCAGTGGTGTGACTGTAGCCCCTCACTGTGGTCAGGTGCTGCTTGGCTGTGCTGAGAACCTGGGGAGCAAGGGGTCACTTTGGGGTGTCTCCCAGAAGGAGAAGTGTGGCTTCTAACAGCACCTTGCAGACGAGGTGGTGTTGGCTGCCCATTCTTCCTTGTGAAAAGGCCTGTATGGTTATAAAGAAACAGCCAAGTACCTCCTGTCCTTAATTAAGAGCTGGAGAAGTTGATGCACATAAACCTTTCCATATGGTTTCTTCTCAACGGTAAGATGGGATTAGATTTTTGCTTTGACCGTTTGGAGTCGTGCTGCATGGAAGGAACCACACTTACCCCAGTCTTATCCAGTTAAATTTGCTCCTGACATGCTTCAAGATCTGGGAGCATGGTCTGTCCCTGTCATTCACCTGTTCCCTTAGGTGTGGGGGTGTCTGCATAGCGGATACACCTCTCAGATCAGAAAGAATGTTCTAGAACGGCATTCATCACCATGATTGCACCGGGGATTGTTGCACAGAGAAGTCTGCCCTTCCAGATGCAGATCCCAAGAAACAGGTTTTAAAGGGAAAACTTAACTAGGGAGGAAGCAGGATATTTTTCAGTTCTATTTTTAGTCAAAGACGCAGGTCTAATCCTTGTCCCCCCGGGACTCTACCTACATGAACTGAAGCCCATCACTTTTTCACACTCTAAACAAGGTTGGGTTATGTTGATCACTTTAAATCTCAGGATGAAAAATGCTCTGTGAAAAACATTAACATAACCTTTAAGCACATGCAGCCACCGATGCTTTACTCCAACCTTTACAGAACCAGTCCATCCCTTTGCCAGCATCCTCTGGGAGGAACCCTGCTTGGCATCCTCTCCCCCCTCACTCCCGCCTGCCCACGGTATGGAAGGGCCTGTCCTTGGTGGCAGCTGAATGCTGCTCAGGACAAGGGAACACAAATATATTGCTTCTGTAATGCCTGAAATCAGATGAATCCCTGGTACCAGCAGACTTAAGCCTGAAATGTACACATCCTGATCCTGGCGATATCAACACACGCCTGCCATGAAGCAAAAGCTCTTGAGTGCCCTTTTGGAGAACAAGATTGACAGCATTTGAGGTACTCGTGTCCCAGTCTAGCAGAAGAAGAAAGGTCTTGCAATGAGTGTGAACTGCCCAGCTTCTTTTGCTCTGGCCCGACATCAGACTGCACAGGATTCAAAAGAAACTGTCGATTGAATATGAGCAAAGGATTAAGTGTAATGCCTGCACAATGTATGATAATATGATGTATTTTATTCTCTTGGAGCTATTCATTGCAGGGAATCCAGAGGATTAGATGTTATGCTGGCATCTTCCAAGCTTGCCTGGAGACACACAGTCTCTTTACAGTCTTGCTGAGGCATTGTCAAACAGTTTTATTGCGAAAATGAGCACCTTCAACACTGCTGGCTGAGAGTTCTGGCTGCGAGAGAGAAGCTTTTCAGGATGGTGAGAGTGGCATTTGTACTCCGTTGGGATGAACATGGGAAGTTAGATTCCCACAGCTGACTGACCACCAGCAATTCACAAGTTTCTCAGTTTTCCTCTCTAAAGAATGGAGCCATAAATTTTCTGCTGCTAGGATGAAATATGGTGAAGGATATAGAGCAATATAATTGATATTCTCATCTCCCAGGCAAAATGATTTAGTGTTTTGTTTTTTAAAGAGCGTTGAGTTTTACAAACTTGCCAGGCTAGGCTCTCTTCTGGTGTAAATTGACATTGCTATTTTGGTTTCCATCAGCTGTGATTCTGGGCCACGGCTGGATTTCTGTAGATCATTAGTAGGCTTCTGTTGACTGTAATAATTTGCATTAAACAAGAATTTCTATCTGGCTCTACATATCTTGAAAGCCATTCTTCACCTGAGGCTGTGTTGATAAAACTGATTAGCAGAAGGCAGGCAGGCAGGAAGAAATGTGTTCGTGGTGAAAAGGGCAGTACATCAAGCTGAAATTCAGGAGAAATGCTGAGTTCACAGAATGTATCAGGAGTTATTAACCTTTGCAGGAAAACTGTACTGCACAATGGGAGGGAATTTGCCTAAGTTGAACTTCAGCATCTCTTTGACACTGTTTGGCATGTGGGGAAAATACTGCAGCAGCACTGGCAGTCTGATTTTTCTTTTTACTTGACAGTTTCATCCAACTATTTTAAAGCACCTTTGCCTTAATGAATTTAACCATTCAACAATCCTTGGCTCTGGTCAAACCTTTACCAGGTGATGTGTTACAGCTGAGTTTCTCTGTACAGCAAAGACTGCAGCAGACGTTTCCAATAGGTAAATGGATGCTGTATCAGAGGCTGCTCCCTGTTGTATCTGGAGGTATACTCCCTGGAATATCTGGAGGTGCTAAAAAGCACATCCCCTCTACTTTCTCATCAGCACCAGTCAGTGCAGCAAGTGGTCCTGCATCTCCTGTCACAATCCTGAAACCAGACATGCTCACATGGACAGACTGGGGTGTATCTGTGTCCACAAGGGAAATAATCAGCTTTGGTAACCTCACAACAAATCATTTCAATGCTGGAGTTATTTATGCTCTTCTATCCTTTTAGAAAACAAAGCACACGTCTGTTCTGTCATGGAAATGCTATCACGAAACCAGACTTTAATATGCTATTTTGAGATGTGAACAATGGAAAGTTTGGATCCTTCTGAAATGAAATGTTTTGGCTTTGGATGTGTTTAAATAATATGGTTTTGCCTTTCCAAAAATAATGTAGGTTCCCTTCCTACCTCTTCCTCTGAAGCTGCATTATTTAGTTAAATAAAATTTAAAAACCATGCTTTTGGGAAGGAACACGCTTCTTGAATCCCCTGAAAATTAAATAACAGCTTAACAGTAAAAGATTGATTGATGTTTTGTTTCATGTCTAGGATGTACGCAGTTACCTAGCTGTGGCGTGTCTGGCTAAATCATTTTCTGTCACTTTTCAAAATACACGGTTACCAAAGGTTACATGCTCGGTAAACTGAAGCATAATTACTCTGCATCACCATCTAGAGAGCACAGTTAGAAATAAGCCTCTATGTTCTCGCCAGTAAATGGTATAACATCGTAATTTTGATGGGCATCCATTCTGGGTTTAGTGCTATTTAGTCTCTAAAGCAATCCCTATTTATAATATATGCTCTATTGCCACATCTGCTTTGTCCATATGGGAAAGAGCTCCCAATTTTTACTCCCCTTCCATATGGAGTAAGAGTTTGGGTTTTTTTTGGTGAATACGGGCTGGTTAGAATAGGGATAAAAAACAGGAAACTCTTTTAGTGACAACCACCCTAGAAATGAGATAGTCTGGCCTGTTCCAGAGCTGGCCTTCTCCCAAAGGGAACTGTCTACATCTTGGAGGTATTGGGATATTATCAATGACAATGCACGCTGCCGAGTCGTACATTGTAATGCATATTGTCGTGCATTTTCATATGTTGCTACAAGAATTAATGATGTAATGATGAATGTTGAGCTTTGTTCTGTCGCTCCAGGAAAATGCCTCTGTATTTGGCTGGAGTACATTGTAGGATTACTTTTGGTTACTGAGGTACTGCAGGCCAAGATTTCTTTTCAGACAGCCCACTACTGCCGCTGTTGCAAGCTGCCTGGGATCTTTCTGTGAATAATGGAACGTTTTCATGTTTTAATCAGATGCAATTTTGCAAATGGTTTTTATGATTTAGCAAGTCCATTAAAAATGACATTTGTTCTGCTCTGACACTCGTAAGGAGCTCCGCAGAGCATAAACACTGGAAATTACTTGTAGGGGAAGAAGATATTAAAATTCCCCACCTCTTGTGTGCTTGTCTGAGAAATTCTGTTACCTCGTGTGGTGCCAGCTTGGAGCTAAGCCACTTGATATGTCTCAGTTTTTCTCCGTGCACTGACTTGGGGCAGCTCCAGGCTGCTGCAGAGGCAAAACATAATTATTTATTATAGCGTGGCTCTCGTATGTTTTACCAGAACTATGTTTTAAGTCTGAAGAAGAGGCTAAATTAACTGGATGGGTCACTTGACCATTCAGAGCAGAAGGGTTAGTACATGCAATGAATCTTATTCAAGGCATGGCATGTAAAATAGCATATGCACCACCTGGTCCTTCCCAATATCTCATAGTTATTAACTGAATTCATTCTAGTTCTATATTAAACTCTTCTAAGTTTTGCACAATACTTAAACCACATCCCATTCATATTTCTGTCGAGTCCAGAGCGGTTTCAGAATGAAGATGGAGATCGGTTCCCCACCCCTTGTTCTCCATCTACCCCCATTTCCCAGAGAAATTCCTGGGTTCTTGGTGTTCAGCTCCTTTCTCTCCCTCTAGGGAACCTCTTGAGGAAGACTACCTGCCCTAACATGTTTGAATATCAGCCTGGCACTAAAAAAAGACTCTTCCAGGAGCTCTGTCTGTCTGATAGGCAGCTAACCTCAGCGTTTCAGCTGTAGCACACAGCCTGCAGATTGGCGCTTTTCAAGAAGCATTTTTTTCAGGCTTGCTCCTTGCCCTCTTCGGACAGTGGTATGACGCTTCTCTTAGTAGGGCAGAACTTTCCAGCGCTGTCTCGAAACATATCGAATTGTCTGGGTTTTTTTCCCCCAGCTGTCATTTTTGCACTGGTTTATTTTGTGCGTTTTTAAAAGTGTTTTTGCATATAAAATATGGATTATTTCAAGCCATACCTCTCTGGGAATGAAAGACTACTCAGGAGTTACAGCTGTCACAGTGGGCATTGCCAGAAAGGGGACAGAGTGGGTTTTAGATAGTTAAGCACTCAACAATTCCTCTGAAGTCCATTCCAACCTTGCATTTGAGCCTGAATGGACTTGCTTTTTTCCCCCTTGTAACCACCAACCACATGCTGGGCCCTTGATGCTATTTCAGACTTTTTTTGTAGAGTTGAAACAGCAGCTGCTTTTACTTTGCTAAACTGAAAAACCTCCAATCAAGAAATATCCAATATGAGCCGGAGGTATCTCAGGGGAAACTTTCTATGTAGGGTAAATTGGTTACCACTCAGAAAACTACTGCATTGGACCTGATTACCTAGTAATTAGCCAGAGCAACCTGCTCTTATCCACCTGCAGAATATGTCCCCTGCTGGTCCCAGCTTTGAGTGCATATTCCATTTCCATTCAGTCCTGAATCAGACATCAATTTAATGCCCCGTAGTTGCCCAAGCGTGCCAACTGGCAGTAACTTTTTGCAGAAACGCTCTGTTCAATCCAAACTTTCTCAAGTCCAGCATTTCATTCTGTCTGTATCTCCCCATCTTCCCTTTTCCCTTGTATGGGGATTAAGGTTTTTCGTTGTAACATGTGGGATTTAGTGTCAAATCTTTCTGAACTTGAAAACAGACGCAAGTCAGATTTCCCATGCTAGTTTCTAACTGCAAGAGTAGAGAGCTGTTCTCTTTCTTCTCTGGAACGTTTATACCCACCATCAAAAAATATCCTAACTGCCGATTGCCTAAAGGCTTGGTGGGCAGTAAGAGTATTAGTGGAAATGGCCAAGAAAGATTATTTCTTGTGCAGGAGGGAGTGCTGGTCACACCCACACATCATACTGGAGCGGTGAGTCTGGGAATGAGGCTGGCGTTAAAAGATGGGCATGATTTCTTTTGTGTCTCCTTCGGGAACGAAACTCTTGTGTGTGTTAGGAGACCTTCCGTGGAGATCTCAGTAGCATCTGTGGAAGCAGCAAGCACTGGGAAGAGACAGATCAGTTTGTAGGCATTTGGCTTGGGTTGCCAAGGTCCAGGCAAATACACAGCTGGGCAGAAACCCGGCTGTTTGGAAACAGCAACCTTGGGCTTTGTGGAGGGGGAAGGTGATGAAAAACGATTCAACTTATTGTGAGGCTTTGAAAAGAGAACGTTTTCCTCGATTGGGGACCATGGAGAGGTGGCAGGTTCTGATTGAAGTGTGTGTGGGAGGGTGGGGGTGGAGTGTGTAAGTCTGGAATCTGATTGCATTTGAGATGCACGGCAAACTCCAAGGTCTTGCGCAGCTCTCTTGGCACTGTGATATGCCAGGAGAGCATGTGGAAGAACAACTGCCCTAACAACAGAAGCATGGCTGGATTTGAACCTATTTCCAGAGCAAGTTCTTCATGACTCTTACCCTGCCAAGGGCTCCTGCACTTTGCAGTTCTCTCCAGGACCACGAGCAGAAGAATTATTCCTCATTATGTCATCCATTGCCAGCAAGGAAAAGCACATGTTGCGCTGCCTACCTTGAGGGCAGTGTCATCAGAAACTTCACATCGCTATTACAACTGCTTATGTGCTGCACTTCATAGCAGCACAGCAGGATGTGCCCGTGATACCTGCAGCCTTCATTTGTACTCCTAGAAGCTTTAGATAAGCATCACGAGCTAGATCCTTGGGCTGTGCAAATTGGCTCCATTTTGCCACTGAAATCAGTAGAGCCATCCTCTGTTAAAATACTTGAGAAAAATCTCACTTATCTGCTCCCCAGGGCTGTATTAGGTAAGCATCACACAATCTTTAATGTCTTTCTCCTCCCTCCACCCTAGTAAGACAAGAGAGTGCTGTTATCTCCAGTTTTCCTGATGGGAAGCTGGAGTGCCAAGCTGGGCTGGGGCAGCTCGCACGACGTGCCATGTGCGTGCTGTGAGTCTCATCAGACGCTGTCCACAGCCTGAGGCACAGGAATCTCTCTGCAAATCTGCCTGTAGACCAGGCTCTGATCCTCGAAGACTTTTAGGTGCCTCATTTCTACTGAGGCATTTAGAAGCTTAATCCTTTTAAAGAGGTGGTTCAAAGTTGTTAGCTGAAATAGCTCATTGGGTTCTCTATCAAAGCAGGGAGCTGAGCCTGGAAGTCAGGATTAGCAGGCTAAACACAACCTTTCCTCTCTCCCTTACAAGAGATTTCCCTGATCAAATGACCAAACCTCTCTACAGTCCCAGCTTCCAAGCCCGATGGTAGAAGTGACTTCCAGTTGTTTGGAAAAGACCTTTCTTTCTCCCGAAACTGCAAGCAAAACCAGCACAGACAGGCAGCCAGCATTCCCACTACAATACTTCCCCCCTCCTGCTCGGATTTAAACCGTCACCACAACTAAGCAACAGAAACAAGCAGATTGCAAAGCAAAAGCTGCGTGATGCTTGATGTCTTGTAATGTGTTAACAAGCCCCAAATTTACACTGTCAGTAAGAAACCCCAAGAAAAGTGGAAGCAATTCTAGCCAGGGGAATGTCTCCCATCCTGCTGCTCTGGCTTTCACTTCTAATTTTGGCAAACAAAGTAAACATGGAAAACACAGTGTTTGTGCAAATTGCTCTTACAGAAAATATGGACTTATTTTGAGCCTCTTTTGAATTTGCGTTCTAGGCTGTGATTGCACAACAAAAGGAAAGTATTTTGTTGAGATCAAGGCTGAAAAGGAATTGCTGTTTGCCCACAAAATAAATGGTATGGTTATCTTCTCATCTCCGATCAGTGCTAATTTGAATTAATCTGCCACTTGAGTGTTCACATCCCTTGGGCTGCCTAAGAAATGATACGCTATGCTTATCACATGGACTGTCTGTGCTCTGCTCTAGTGTTCTGGAACTGCAGGTCCATGTTGGGCTGCTGTGGGGCTGGGAGTGACCCAGCCTGGGCTGAGAAGCACATGGCAGAGCAAAACAGTCATCCCCTGCATCAATCTGAGTTTTCTGCTCTATTTTTTTATGTCATTGTGGAAGCATTCATTGGAGGGTTTACAGGTTGGGAAACTGATGCATTTTATTGCCACTGCAGGAACATGTAGATACACTCACTTTGATTTCTGCAATCTTTGCTGCCATCGTTCCTAGAAGTAATTGGAAAGGGAGAGAAACTGGAGGAGCTATAGAGGGACCATCTAGTTTGCAGTGCCACAAATGAAACGTTATAAAAAAAATGCCTGCCAACTGAGAGAATTTATTATCAGGGAGCTGTCAATCAGTGCCAGAAAAGTAAGGGGGAGAGGGAAGAAGAAACAATTAAAAAAAAAAAAAAAAAAGGAAAAAAAAAAGCAGAGCACAAGTCATTTTATGGAACGCTTATTTTAAGTAACGTTTGCTACATTACTTGGTTTTTCTCTGAAGCTTGAAGAAAAAAACATTGGTTCCTTTTCTTACTTTTGACTCTCAGTTCTGGAGTGTGTTAACAATTTTAGTTAAGGGAAGAAAGAGAGAGATGCACCCGAAAGGATTGGTAGGTGTTTGGGATCCTAAAGCCACAGCAGTCGTCGTTACTCCCCATGGTCAAACACGACTGCCCCTGAGCTAACAGGCTTGTGGCTGGAAGGGAAGGTAAATATTCAGGTCTTATCTTTAATACAAAAGTCTATGAACAGAGATGACGTTTCCTGTGTGTCCTCTGCATGTTCAGCTCTTCCATGTATTAATGGAAATTGAAAAAGAGCTCAGATCCGGGAGAGAGCTGACCTCGCCACCTGCCCTTCCTTTTTTTTAGTGCATATTCCAGGCTCTGAAATTGCTGGGTTTGAATGTCAGAAGTGCAATAATACCCTCTGATACTAATCATCACAGGTGCACAGGAAATAAAAAGAAGACATCAGAGTAAAATAAAAATGTAAACTGTCTGCACATATTTTAGCTTGTCTAGGGTTATTAGGTCTAACCTCCAGTGCTGTCCTGCATGTTATCTTCATGCAAATCTTAACCTACTTTCCACTGCTTTCATGCTTTCCTGCCTTCACTAGGAAATGTTGTGGTGGGTCTGTGCATTCACTGCTGCACTGTAATAGACTTTTTAATATTATTTTTTTCTTTTCTTGCATCCCCCTGCCCTCTGTAGGGGGTGGAGCAGGGTTTGTAATTGCATTTCACAGTGCCCTGTTGACAACTGTTGACTTAAAACAGGGAAGCAAAACCTGTTTTGCAGTGGCCTTCCCCCTTTCTTGCAGAGCATTCAGATCCATGTTGTCTTTTGTAAATTTTCTTCCACTTCCCTCAATTTCCACTTGCGTCTTTTTAAACAATGAGTAGCAGTGCAACTTCTGGGGCCTTTGCAGTTTGCAGATGTACAAGTGTTTGTGTTTTTTTTATTTGCAGAGGTTTGCAATCCCTGCAGTTTGTTTTGGGGTTCCTGACTCAAAGGTCTTGGAGCAGATCTCGATGGGCAATCATTACAGGGCATTCCAGCTGCAGAACTGTGCAAAGGCACATTGTTATGGCAAGGCAAGACCATCAGCTGGCCCTTACTGGAAAAAAATGAGGCCGGGTCACACAATATTGTATATAGGTTTAGTTAGAGGGTCCGTAAACCTTTAATACACTATCTGAAAGAGAGAGAGAATTCTGATTAAATGGGCCTTAGGACAGGGAGTTTTTCTACAGCTCTTTGTTTGGGTTGTAAACATTTTGTGGAGGAGGAACTGTATCAGACAAATATTTATTATTTCTTAACTAATTGGTCCACTCTCACAATTATATCATTGGAGTCCACTGCAGCTACAGGTTAGAAGCATGTTGCATCCCTTCCCCCAGAACAAGAGAGGATGCTATGTTTAACCAAAATCAGTCAAGAGATTGCTCAGCTGATGGGAGGGAGCAGAGGAGGGATTAGGATAGCTACAGGTAGCACAGAAAGGGAGAAAACTTTTTTGTCTCTGGTTTTAGTTTTATGTTTTTTCTTAAAATGATTGCAATATTTTCAGGATCCCTGCACAGTCAATGAGTATTGATGGGTTTGTACTCGCCTTCAAAGCCCTCTGCAATTTATCTCCTGGTAACCCTTGCTCTCTCATCTTTCCACAGACTGCACAACTTTGTTCTGCGTGACTCTCTTCCATGCCTCCATCCAAACGCTTCTCATAGGAAAGTCCTCTGACTGTCTCTACTACCTTTCTGCCTTTTTTTTTAACAGGTTTTTATAATTGTTCTCCAGGATGTGATGGGACCCTCTGGAAGATATAGGAGGCTGGATAGAAGACATCCTACAAAGAAAAAGGAGCAGAAAATATGGTGCTTAATGAAGATGTATTCAGCGCTACCCTGTTACGGGACTGCCTTTTCTTTGTGGTGTCTTTTACAGCTGGGCTAAAGCCCAGATCAGGTGGCTCTCACAGGCTGCTGGTTGCCTTTGCTTGATTCAGAGTGCTGGGCACGGCGTATATCTGCAAACAAGAGTTCCATCTGGCAAGCTCCAAGCACTCTGGGAATGGACAAGAGACACAAACTCCTCCACTTCTGCATTCTGAAGCATCAGCGGGAAGAGCGAGGTCAGTTTTTCACCTTGTTGTATTTATCAGTGGGATTTTTGGTCTGGAGACTTTTCTGATAAATTCCTGAAAAATGCGATAAAGCAGAAAGCATTCAGGAGAGAAGGTGGTCAGAGGTGATTCCTATTTCACGTTCTTATTGCAAGATTGGGAAGGAATGAAGGAAATCTGGAAACAAAGCATTGTGATTGCTTTTTCAAAGCTCTGTAAAGCTTCAGTTCCATGTAGGAGATCATGAGGAGGTTAGATCAGTTCTTTCATTAAATCCAAGCAAATTTATCCTGGGTCCTGATTTTCTGTCTAGCACAGTACGAAAAGTCTCTGATGACTTATACAAGTTGGCTGTTATCTAATTGCTTTTCCATAAGGCTTTCACCTGATAACTTGGGTATTATTACAGCCACTGAAACCTGGTAATTCTTCTATGCTGAGATCTGCCTATGTTTATTATTACTTGTACCATGGGTACAGCTTAAGGCTCACGGTGAGAATGGGTCCTCCTTAATGACTACTGTTGCAGGAACACCATAAGAGACATTCAGAAAACTTGGGCAAGATAAGGGAGGTGAGGGAGTGTGTTGAGGAGGAAGAACATCAGGGCCCTTTACAAGGTGCTCTTACACTCAGCAGAGCCTGAGAGAGGACCCTGCTTTCCTGCTGCAATCCTAAAATCCTAAAAATGACAGTTAGCGTTTCACACTAAGCACTACACAGTAAGTGGCTTCAATTTGTTGTTGGTTGTGTTTTGTGTTGTTGTTGGTTTTTTATTCTCTTTGCCCATGAATCTGTCCTGGGATTTCCTGAACCTGGTGAGGAGAAAATTCCTCCTCGGATTGCTTTAGTATGGTGGCTTTCAGGAAGGTTTCTCCTGGGATCCTTTAAAGTAATAGTGGGTTGTACATAAACATAATCACCGGTGTGCACGTCCCAGGGAGGGCTGGGATGTTCATTACAATGAGCACCTCTGCAAGAATAATCATGATAATTTAAGTTTATGGCCACAGTCTCAGGACACAAAGCAGGAAGCATAATGCAGAGGACAAGATGCTGGAGCTAAAAGGTTTGAGCGCAGCAGCATCATTCAGCACACGACTTGTTATGTAGCTTTGCCTAAGGCATGAAGGTTGTCTTGAGATAGTCTAATGAGTTCTATAGCCTTGTGGCCAGCAGTTTGTCTTCTCACCTGGCTTTTTATACAAGATCTTAATTAGACCTGTGGATTGCTCTTCAGAGTACTGTAGCTTTGTCTATTGACCAGTTGCAGGGAATTCAAATTTTCCAAAGACAGCCCTGCCTCAGATTCTTTTTTCCTTTCCATTGGACAATGCCTTGCTATTCATGAGTGATTCAAAGCTAAAATCTGCTTGGGGAAGCTCTGAACAGCCAGGACAGATTTGCCATGAACAGGTCATTCTCGATCAACTGTACAGCCCTCTACAAGGAGTGGTTGCCTATGTGGATGAGACGATACAGTCTGCCATCGTGTTAATAAAGCTTCTGACAATGTCTCCCAAGACTTTCTTATTTGGAAACTGAGAAAGTAGTCTCTGGATAAACAGATTAAGGAGTGAAAACTGTCTGCAGTAACAAGAGGAAACAGCTGCAATTTTTAAATGTGTAGGGGCAGGTTGAATACCGGGGAAAACTTTGCTAGCAGGGCGGTGCAAAACTGAAATGTGCTACCTCAAGACAGCTCTTCTTGAGGTTTGTGAGAGAGGCAAAGCCACAGCTGACCTGATCTTTTGATGGTGGTTGTCCTGCTCTCAGCAGCAGGATGGATTAAGTGACGTCTGGAGGTCTTTTCCAACTTTATGTGACTCCATGAGATGCAACAGTGGTTGCACTTAGCAGAAGCTAAAAATAACCTATTGGTAGACAAGGCACTCTTAGGATATTTTTCACCCCTATCTTCCTGCTTCTGTCTTGGTGATTCAGGAGATTTCTTTCCCTAGAGGTAAAAACACACTGTGTGTAGAGACTGGCCAAGAATCCCATGGAAGCGATGAAGTAAAATAATGTTGGGCACCAAAAAAGGGGAGACGTAAATCTCCATCCAGATCCTAATGAAGACAATAAAGTCTCTTTATCTCAGTTTCAGCACAGCAGCTGACAGGCACCATGGGCGTCTGCAGTGGTGCGAGGAAGAGGAGAGATGGGCTCTCAGGGAGCTCCTCTGGTGATACAGTTATTATATGCTCAGTTACCGATCACAGATTTCTCTGAATCCCATGGCTTATCAGTAATTTCCACTTGCACTTATAGTCTAACAGCTAGTGTCTCTTTATTCATGTCTCTGTGTCACTTCTCTCCGGGAAGCGGTTAATCACTTGCCAGTTTCTCTGGAAGATGGAAAGGGTTCGATCTTACTGTGGCCTGTTGTATGCTTTGCCTCCCTGCTGAGCTGCCATCCAGAAAACTATTAGGGCAAAATATGAGTACTCCAGGGAAGGTTTCTTACCCCTGCGTAACACGAATCAGCTTCGCTGTGGGCCTGGCTTAGGTACCTGAGGAGCAACCTTCATCTCAACAATGATATCAGCAGAGGAAGGATGCTCTCAGGATGACTGATGTCACCTTGTCAGCCAAGGGCACCAGGTGAGGCAGAGAAGGAGCAGGACCTTATGCAGATGTCTACAAGGCCAAATTTTGAGTAAGTGCAACCTGGCAAATCACCACTAAATAAATGCAAATTGCCCTAGATTCGTCTAAATGCCTGGAACTATGTTAGCCTGTACCTGGCGATTTTTTAGCCCGCCTGCTTTGGTGCTGCACAAACCATTAATGGGGAATGAGGGGGCTCCTGGAACATTATAAAGTCTCTTAGAGGAAGATGCTTTTTTTTTTGACAAGAAAGTTTTTAACCCTCCTGCGGGATTTTACAGCAGAGAATTTCCTGAGGTTAGAGACTTGTCTGGAGCAATCCTTGGGAGGTGGTCTCACTCTGGTTTTAAGGGTTATTTTTTCACCTTCTATCAAGGACTGACTATGTTAAGGTGTTTGGGATAGTTGGCAACCTCTACCTGATAGCCCTCTGCTCACCCACGAAGTGAAGCCATTACAAGGGGAAACAGCAGCTGGATGCCTTTTCCTTGGCTGCTTCTACATCTCCTTGAGCAACGCATGGAACCTGGCAGCAAAGTTCCAGAGAAGCATGGGGAGAGGGCAGAGGAGAGAGGATGGGGTTGACTCCCTCCATGTGGAGGAGGGTGCTGTGTGGGAAAAGGAGGGAGAAGAACACAAGCCAGCCCTAACCCATGCAGGAAGGAATGGATCTGTCGCTAGGCTGGAACCAGTCCAGAGCACCAAACACGTTCAGGGAAAACCAATGGGACAGCTGTGGCTTTCTAGACAAGAGGTGATCTGGCCAGATTTAATAAGAAAAACAATACATAGTGTGAAGCTAATCTATTTTCAGCCTATGAGAGAGACAGCCAACCTATGTAGGCCTGAAGGGTAAATGTCTAAAGCTATTAGAGCTGTCTACAGCGTTGTGTGCGCCGCTCGTGACCTTGACAGACACGACTCTTCACTGTTTGTCTTACACCAGCATCAAGAGGCTTCCCCTAGGTCTGGGCCCTCGCGCAGGGAGACGTACTGTCACAAAAAACGTCTTGTCTGCCCAACCAGGGGAGCTGGTAGCAGCTGAGGAGGCTGTCAGGGCTCGGCTCTCACCGGTGGCCTCCGATGCCACCAGCCTCAGCGGAGGCTGCAGCTGCCCCAGCCTGGCACGTGGTCCCTGTCCGGGCGCTGGGGCAGAGATGCTCCCTGGGGACAACTTCTGGCACCTGGTCTTTCGGCGGGGGCTCAGCCGGTGTTCGTGGGGGGGCAGAGCGTGCTGCACCAGGTCTGGGCTCGGCTCTGGCTGGGTGCTCGGTGGCAGCTCCCAGTAGGCTATGGCCACCATACCAGTCAGTGATGGGGATGGGTGCTGGAGAGCAAAGTGCTGCAGCCAGCTGGGAGCCTGAGACCAGGGCAGTCAGATGTGGGCACTAATTGCAGAGATCTTGAACTACAGCGGAATGTCATGGTCCTGAGAAACGGCAACAGCAGACGACTTCTATATGGCGTCAGTGATTTGTGCAGCCCCTCGTATCTGTCCTAGAAATCAAAGGCAGAGCTGCCCAAACCCCTGTCTCTGTGCATGTAACTCTGACAGATTTCCCAGGGTGAATTTTTCATTTGTACCCTCCTTCCACAGTGTCCTCCACAACATTCACCTCCAAAATGTCACATTTTTCCCTACTACCCAGTAAAGATTTAGCAGCATAAGGCTGGAGGGGAGGCCTCATGTTGCTGAGACTTTAACAAATTATACTACAGAACATTAACTGGTATGCCATAAAGTATTATCATAATTAATTACAACTAAACTGCAGTTGTCAAATAAATGAACAAAGTACATTTCATGATGCATTATCCCTGCTCTTTTATTGTTTGTCCTCTTGCTTGTTAAGCTAAAAATAATCAGTCATTTGCAGTTGGGCTTCTTGTTATATTAAAGTTCCACTGCAGCCGTGGAGGTGTAGGGAGGCTTGTGTGTGCATGTATCTAAAATGACTGTCCTAACAAATATGGAATTATTACTGGAAAAATTCAGATTATAGTATATTGGAGGTCAGGGTAACTTTCTTCTCTGGCCTTTATGCAATAACTGAGAACAACAGTGTTGAAGTGTTGGCAAGCCAGACTTGTAGTATTTTATGTCCTTCCACCAGAGGTAAAGAAATAAATTAAACAAACTGTGAGAATTGTGTGGATGGCAGGTAAGGAAGAAGAGCAATAATAAAATACTCCCCTCAAGGGATATATGAGACCTTACTCCAGATAAAGGAGACAAGATCTTTGCAGATAATGTGTAGAATGACCTTCCCAAGGTCTTCTGAGCATGATCTTCAGCTTCCAAATATTGGCAAAGCTTCACTGAAGATGCTGGGATTCATCTGATTTACGCCAGTTAGAGCTCATCCAGCAACTGCAAATAGCTGAGGAAAAAGGCCTTGTTTTTAGTCAATTTGGTGGAAATGATCAGGCAGCCAAGTCCCATTCCATGGGTGTGATTGAGTTCATCTTGTTAAAAATGACCTCATTAGCTTCTAAAGCAAAAATTGATTGTCTGAGCACTAAGCCAGCAGAGCAGGAGGTGGTTATGCACAGAAATTTTCAAGCTAGACACATGAAAACCTTGGTTTTGAGTACGGGTGCCCACGTGAATGTATGCAGAGCTAGCGGGCATGCATAAATCGTGGATGTGCTTCCACAAATAGTTGCTTAAGCATGTAATATAAGGGTATGCAGCTATACGTGCCGTTGTACACACTTGACTAGAAATACCTGGCCTGTAGCAGAACAAAAAGGAGATTGTGAAAAAAAACAGCAGTAAGATTCACTGGAGCGACTACAAGAGTGAGATTGGTCTGTGCTAGGTGAGAACCTGATCCTGCAAAACATGCTCCAGAACCCAGTCCTGCCCAGTGCTCTGGCTGCTCAGTAACACGCTGCATCAGAAAAAAAGGGGTGAAATATTTATATACCATTCTTATTTCCAGGACAGTAAATACCCACAGCTGATCAAAGTCTTTCTCTGGCCTCAGACACTGGTATAACTTCTCGGAGAGATCCAGAGATGAGCCAGGGATCAGTGACTGATGCCTCGCTCCCCTTGAGGAAGGAGCAAGGAGACTTGGCTGGTTCTCTGTTGCTTAATGTCACTAGGTGGGCACGGTAATTTTCTGCAAGGCAGATGCTCCTGTCAGTTGTGTTGTTTCCTTGCCAAGATGCATGTTACCTCTGGGAGCCCTTAGGGGTCCATTTACCAGGGATAATTAATTAAATTAACAGCATTTTGTAGGCGTGCTGGAGGTTCGTGTAATGAGTGTGCTTTGAAACAAGACGCTGGATTTCAACAGCCGTTGGTAAACAAAGTGCAGGTTAATACTCTTGGCCGCGTCTTTCACTGGTATTAATCAGAAAATAGTCAAATTGTGCCAATTTACCCTATGCAAGGACCCAGCTCCTTTTATCTATCCTCTTCTCTTTCATATTTGCTCTCTTTCCGCTAGGTGTAGAAAATCTGTTTTTTCATGCATACCAAAGTCTAAAATCTTTAACCACTCCCTGTCAGCATGACTGCACATCGATCGTTCATCATCTTTCATGTAATAGAATTAGGTCGTATTAAAATAATCTCTTCCCCCATGAGCCAGACTTGTTCAGTCTCCTCCTGCCTTCCCGATTTACCCCTTGTTCTAATTAAAGAAATCTGCCATTTTCATCCATTCCCTACTCCTTGGGCAAGGAGGAGAAAGATGGGGAGGATCAGTTACCGTAAACATCGCTTGTCACTTTAAGTAGGAAAGCAGCACCAACTATCTGAATACCCTCTTGGTTTATCAACGATGGCCTTGGTGGGTTAAAATTATCCACGGCTTTCCAAACCACTCCACTCGGGGTCACGGATCATCGCTTTGGAGCAAGACAACCTATTCAGCAGAAAGGTCAATCAGCTGGTAGAAACCGTTTCCTTTTCTGTTCAGCTGAAGGTAAAAGAAAGTGCGTGAGCTGGTCTGCATTCCAATGAACTTCATGCTGAGAGCTGTTTCAGCAGTTGCTGCTGTGCTACAGAAAAACTGCCTTTTTTCATTCCTGGCGTTGTTGTGAGGGGCGTATGGGCAAAACCAGAGAGAATAAAATAAGGACTTTGCAAAAACTGTTGGTGACACAGGGGAAAACTTCAGGCAAACCTTTGCTTTGGGGTTTTGGGGAGCTACTTGTGTACTGCATCGGGGCAGATTTTCTTTTAACTGACCTTTGTTCCTCTGAGTTGACCAAAGTGGGGGGAAAAGGAAGTAATATTGCATTTTTATTTATACTGTAATTATCCATGAAGGAATATGCTTATCTCATTGCATGGACTTGATTCTCTCATTCTGCTACCACTTCTGTTTTGGGCTGCCTGTGCTCCCACAGCCTGAACGAGAGGTTTATGGTATTATTCAGAGAACAGCAGCCACTGACTGGGACTTGCCCATTTTTAACCACTGGCCAGCTCCACTGGGGAGGTACGACTGCCTGCTGGTACCAGCTGGCTGAGCTGCAAAGGGTCCTGTAGGGCTAAGTCAGCTGGGGAGTAGTTTGAGCAACGTGTAGCGTGGAATGTGGGCTTCTGCTGTGAAAAGGGTTCAGACGTGTGTCAGGACTGGTTCCAAACTATAGGGAGCCAGGGTCTGCGCTTTGCAGTCTGGCTGTGAACTGTTTTGGAAGGCATCAGGATGCTGCAGGCTTTTGGGTTTTGTGCTTTGTTTGAGGGGTTTTGGGGTGGTGTTTTTTTGGGTTGTTGTTGTTTTGGTTTTGGGGTTGTTTTTTTTTTTTTTGAGGTGTCACTTATCTCCCCAGCACAGAGAATTATTGCTGGCATTTTAAAATGAACCAGGGAGAGAGATGCACCTCTCCAGATCTGTTCCTTAAGTTCAGGTTTCATTCGTTTCCATAATCACCTTCCTGTTTTTATCCTGTCTAGCATCTTTTCCACAGGGATCTCAAAGTACCTCTACCTGTATCTAGCCTTCCTGTGCTATTAATGGGTTGCAGCAGTCCCAAGAGGTCCTTAAGACAAACCAGGACTGACTGCACAGGAAACTTGTGGGAACTCCTGATAAACTGTAGTCCTCAAGACTTCACTGGCTAACCAGAAAAAGTTGAGGGCAAGATCTTATCTGCTTTATTGTTGTTGCTCTCCAGGTGCACAATGGGATGAAACTCCCATTAATTAGGGAACGCGCACCAGACTGATGACTGAATCTTGCTCTTCGATATCCGAACTTGGTATGTTTAATATTCAGCTGTCAGATGCCCATTTCAGCACTCTTTGTCTCAGACAGAAGTTCAGGTACACTATGTCAGTAAGAATACCAAGACACCAGGAATTCATCTCCCAGGACACTGCCAGGCTGCATCGAGTCCGGTTTTATAGCCGGATCTTGCAGCGTGCATCCCCTGAGGAGCAACAGGCAGAACTGCTGTGGCTGCTTCCTTGTGCTTGCCGGTTGTAGTGAAATCCCCACGATCTTCTCTGCTCATCTCACGTATCAAAGGTCCAAAAATGCAGGACACACTGCTGATTCAAAATGAGAGCCGTGAGAAAATTAATGATGTGGGATCCATTTCTTTAGCATTAGTGACATTTCTGTATCGCCTCACAGCTGGGTGGCTCTGCTTTTTGTGATATAAATAATCTGCCACAATAAAAATGAAAGAATGCCAGATTTGCTGGGAAAAGACTTAGGATGCAAACTACATTGAAGTTTAATGGACAGGAACAATCAGGGAAACGCAAGAAGGAGCTTTGTGTTAGATGAATGGGATGGAGAACAAGGACTCCTGGGTTCTCTTCCCAGCTCTGGCTGGCAGGGAATAGTCTAAGAATGTTGGACTCTCCCAGTATTTCTGCATTACTTTAAAGAACTAATTTAGCTATGGTCTCTTTCTAAAGTAGGAACAATTGCAGAACCTGCACATTGTATTTTATCAAAGCCAATAAAGCGCCTTTCAAACGAAGCATTAAAGTTGGAACTTCATTTCCAGGCCTCCTCCAGCCAGATGCTCTGTCTCAACTGCTTTTAAAGTCCAGATGGCATGTTAGCTAAAAAAAAAAAAAAAAAAATTAAAGAAAAAAAATGAGGAGACTATGGACATATAAGAGAGTTTTATTTTAATGGTAGGGTGGAAGGCCTGAGGGAAAGCCAAGGCTGTCAAAGATCAAGAAGCACCAATGGGCAGGGATGTTGTCGATGTGGAGGTTGACCTTGTGGAGGAGAGAGAAGTCAATCCCCACCTTCAAGGCTATTCCCTAAAGTTAGTCCCTGAGCTGCAAGCGCGTAGGAGCACAGCTGAGGCAGGTGTTTGGTACTCCAAGGGACAGGAGCCACAATCCTGACGTTTTTCAGGCTGACTGTTGTGTTCGTAGCATCTCTGTAAATCACTGAGCCCAGATCTACCACAGCTGAGAACCTGGGACTCCCTTTGGCTTTGAGCTTTTCCCGGACAGCCTGAAAGGTGCACAGCAGTTAGACGTCCCTCTGCTAATGCCTGCTAACGTTAGCTGGGAAAATATGGGGCTGGAGCTGGTTGAGGATGGGTTGGTTGCTCTCTGTATGGCTTCTCTGCCCACTTCCCTTGCCATGCTGCCATAAGTCTTGATGAAAGGGTGGAAAATGCAGCTGGGCTCTGCCTGCCACCAGATTGATTTATTTTCATAAAGGAGTCAGATTTTCATCTACAAACCATCAATACTTCAGGGCAATGGCAAAGCCCAGAGTGGGGGAGGAGAGGTCCCTCAGTCTCAAGGCTCTTTTCATAGTTAAAAGTTCACCACAGAAAATTTGATGCTTAATAAATTGGAGCCTTCTCTGCTTTAAATCATTTTTACTGCAATTGCGGAAGAAAATATAATTATTACAAACTGGTCATTTGTTACCAAGAAATCTCATTAAATTGACTTCATGCTGGAAGGTTTGGTGGGGGATGGGAAAAGAAGCAAAGGCCTGACAGAGGGGTGGGAGAGAAGTCTCTTAATTACAGATTGATTATTTCTTGTGATTGAATGTAGAACATAATCAGTTCATCCTTTCTAGCGGGGCAGATGGGAGCTGCAGGGACCTTTTGTCCTCCTTGACCTGCTAGCGAACAGCCTGGGGACAGAGGGAATAGCCAGCACCACCGGAGAACTTGCAGAAGCACATTTAGATGAAGTCATGGATCAGGGCTGCTTTTCTCCCCTGGGAGTCAGCCTGGGCCAGCAGTTTAATGCAATGTTGTCTCATCATCGTATCTTTATTTCGTACCGAACTAATCCCACAGCTCTTGTACACTGCAACCAGTCTAATTTACAGCTGACCGGGGGAGATGCTTGGGTAGCCAGATCCAAGCTAGCTTGGAGTCAGCTGGCTCAGGTACTGCCTGCAGCATCTGGGCTCGCCTGGGAAGCTGGGACAGCAATGGGCTCGTCTGCTTGTGCCAAGCTTCTTGCTAACACGGAACTTCTTGAATCTCACCTACTCTCTCATCTCGCCCGCGCTCACAGCTGTATGGGTGTATGTACGTGTTATGCAGATTAAACAAATACACAAAATGGCAATAGTCTGAAACGGGGGTTTGGTTTAAGGTGGAGCTTCTCAACGGGAAAACAGCTGCCGTGTAAATTAAGCCTTCACTATCATTTCTGAGAAAGGTATCTGCAACCACAGTGTGTAAAAATCACAGGGAAATGATTGCTGCTAAGGGGGATGTGATTATTTTTTTTAACATACTTTCAAAGGAAAAGAATATTGTGTGTTTTGACATCAAAATGGAGCAATTGTTTTTGTAAAATTACTTTTCTCTAGTTTTAGACCTTTTTAGGCATTCCTTATCTTGGATCCTTAAAGAAAAAAATTGCTGAAATATGACAAATTGATAGACCATAATGATCTAATCGTGTATGGTATGTTTCTGAGAAAGAACAAAAAGAGCAAGAATCTATGCTAGAATTTTAAGAAAATGATTCCTGGACATGTAGATTGTCTTTTATAAACATTAAGAACAATATCTAGCACTTACCCAATGTATCTTCCCCCAGGAAGATCAAAAAACTTTTTACAGTCCTGGGTGAAGAAGGTTATTCAAATATCGGAATATTTGTTTAACAGTAAAACCAAATATTAGGGAAAGAATTTTTTTTGTCTGATTATCAATACATGGTTAGGATCCTGGTCAACAAAGCCCAGTAAAAAAGTAACAGCGGCTGAAGCACTCAGCGAGACCCAAGGGAGCCATTATCTTTCATTCATGGGTTAACAATATATTTAGCTTAAGTAGGAACAGAAAGAAAAAGTTATTTTAGGAAGAAAAAAATAAAAAGCAATTGCAGTGACAAAAATAAAAGTTTGGCAGTGCTGCATTTTTTACAGACACTTCTGTTGACTGAAACCGTTCCCTGAGCTCACCCTGATTTTGCAGTTACTTCCTGCTGGTTTAAAACTGTTCCTTTTCTGTTCCTGACTACATTTACACAAGACAACTGAAATGTCACACAGCTTTGGGCTTAAACTTCTTCCCCCATTTTACATCTGAAGTTACTGAAATAGAGAAGTGATTTGCCCAACATCACACAAAAAGGAGCATGTGAAATTAGAAAAAAAAAACAAACACCCAACCAACCAAATCCATAACTCCTTTTGGATTCTGGTCAAAACTGAAAAGGATTGTGTATTTCAAAGATTTGCATTAGCCTAGGGACAGATGCAGTGTTGCTGGAAGTTGGTTGAGAAATGCTTCTGCCTGTTTGAAATGTGCTTGCCAATTAGCCAAGAGATGCTGATGAGCAGTGAGGTTTGGATGAGCTGGTCTTCTGTAGTGGTGGGCTACGTTGTGCTGTTTATAGCAGAGATGTGGGATTTATCGCTCCTATTTAGAAAGGGAAACAGGCCTTTCAGGCATATGAAAATACACCTTTTTCTGAGTATTTGAGAACCTGAGATTATAAGCTTATCTAACACTGTTAAGGGCTTTTCTAGGAATGATGGCTTTCTGACTCCCAGTGTTGAGATGGGGGGATCCTGCAGCTGGCAGAGGGAATGGGTCACTTTTTGCTCACACATCCACCGGAGAGCCAGCAGTGGGAGAGCGATGAATTTGATGAATGTAACTGCACAGATGTAGCTATGTCCTGTCAGCAACGTTACTCTGTACAACGTCGTTCCTGGAGGCAGGGAAAGCTGCTTCCCAAAGCAGTTAGGGTTGCAGCGAGCCAGGTCTTTCTCTGTGCTGCCAAATCTTGCAAATCTTTTCTTGCCAAAATTAACAGCTCCCAGTCTTGGCCCGGCCTCATGCCAAGTGGATAGCTTGCAGGATCCTGCCTGATTTCATGCAGGAGTCAGCACAGGGCAATCTGTTGAATGAGAGGGGGGTCTGAATTACTTCCAAGCAACAGAATGTGGGCTGGGTAAGCAGCTCCTAAATGTTAAAACTATGTTAGTAATCAATTCAGGCCACGCAACCCAGATACACGCTCAGGGGGAATCTTGGAGGTTCTTCATACCAGTACGGACAGGGGAAGGTTGTGGTCCTCACTTCACTGAATGACAAAAAAAACCACCACCACCCCAAAAAACCCTTTAGCCTTGTAATTACAAAATAAGCAAACCAAGAAAGAACAAAACTCTTTGTTGGAAGATGAAGTCTAGGGAGCACCATCTTCCCAATAGTCCACACACAACTGGACACAGGTGGTCATCTGGATGGCAGAGTTAATACAGACTAATGGTGCCGTGTACCAAAAAAGAAATACAGGAGGTCCCACCTACCCTCCAATGAAACTGGCGTGTGGTTTTTCATGTACCAGCACTGATGCTGGAGCCATCGTAGCGGGGGATGTGTGTCAAAGCAGTCATGTTTGTGTGCTCTGATCTGCACACTGCTCTGCCTGTTGTGTGATGTTCAAGTTTCATCTCAGCTGTGACAATCCTATCTGATCATTAATAATACAATAATGAAATAGCGACTGGAGAGACACTTGATGAGCAAAGGCTCATTAGTGCTGCAGAACAATCACTGCCATGTAATAACAGATCCCAGGAAATTTCAATTAAAGCTGGAACTCTGTTGCGATTTCATTTTATTTCCAGCCAGCCAGCGGATGGTGTAATTGCAATCAGCCAACGCAATGCAAACTCCTCTAACTCGAACCCTCCCATGGGACAAGAGGTGGGCTGCCTGTCTGGATTCTTTTTGCTGCATTTCATTTCACTTCTGCCTTTACAGGGCAAACAGAAGTGGATGTTGTTGCCTGCAGCATCATACCCTCTTCTGCTACCATACTGAGCTGACTAAATGGGGTGCTACACTTCATGCAAGCTCTTCCAGTACTGTGACACCCTACAGAGGCACCACGTGGGGAAGAGCAGGCAGATACCTGTTGTTGTACGAGGCTAAAGGCAGGGAGCAGAGGCAGATGGAAAGATTTCTAGTGAGAGCCAGGTTTGCTGCATGTTGAAGTCCAGAATTTGGCCCAAAATGCATTTTAGTGTTTTGTGCTTGGGGAGGGAGCAGACTTTGCGCTCTACCCCTGGATTGTTCCCGCTGTGCTGAACCACAGGGTGCAGAAAGCAGTGGTGACCTGTGCTTGCTCCATCAGAGAGCTGCTCTTTCATTCATCCTTTTGTTGTTCTGACAGCACTTGTGTTCTGCAGGGTGGGATGTCAGCCTCCCCGGCTGCCCTGCAGGCCACCGAGATTTTTGTACTTTGTCCTTGAGCAGGATAGCTGTGTGTCCTCGGTGATATAAAGCAGAGGTCCCCAAGCCTTTTATCTGTTCAGACCTGTGATATTTTGCATGAATATTAGCTGGCGGAACTCCAACATGAGTAATTGCATTGTGCCATCTAATTGAAATTTTGTGCTTTCAAATGGATGTTGTGTTCTCCTTCATTTCCTGGCCTAACACCCCTTTTATCTTGCCCCGGTGCGCTGTTTTAACCAGCTGCCATGCTCCACCCTGGGAAATGGATAGATGATGAGAGCTAGGTGTGTATAGATGTTTATGTACTGCCTGAAGAGTGGATTGAGTGGTGAGGAATGCAGTTCTTGCTCACAGGCAGTGGCTAGATAGAGGTGCACGAGGGCTGAATGCAAAGAGCTGTGGTGACTGCTGTGAAAGCACGGGTGTCTCCTGCTGTGACAGCCCATGGCACTCAGCAGCTGTGTCTCCCTCCAGAAGTGGTCAGTGCTGTCACCTCTACAGCAGTCCCTCTGCCTTCAGCTCAGCTCTGTGTGCCACGGGTGCTATTTTTAAAATTCCCTTGTTTTCACGGCACACGCTGCCTGCCACACTGTCGCTCAATGCTCTGGACGAGGAGGAGCATGAAGGCAGCCACATGAGGGACGTTGACTGCCTGGCCCAGGGACTGAGACCATGATTCACAGCTGAATCGGTGGCTGGAGGAGATTCATAGTGAAATTGGGGTGGAGGGGAAATCTCAGAAGTCATAAATATCTAGCTTTATTCACAGAGCTGATCATTTTATGCAAACAAAATGTGCTTTCTTGCTAGAGGTCTACTTAGCAGTCACCTGTGGAGGCAGATACTGTGAACATTTGGAATAGAAAGTGGCTTTTTTTTTAATGGTTTATCAAAAACATTTTTTTTTTCAACGTGCGTTTTCCTGTAAGCAGAAAGATCTCTTTAGTGGCACGGAACAACAGGTCAATGTGCACACAGCAGACAGCAATATTTAACTTTGATCTTCTACACTTTGGCTTTTATCTGCAGATGCATAAAATTAGGTCTCTTGGCATTGTTGCTCCCTGCTCTCCATAATCTGTAGAATGATTTTTTACACCTTCTGTTCTTTCCTTCAGTATTTGCTAGCATCCCTTTTTGAGATGAGCCAAGGCCTAGGTGGACCCACAGCCTGACCCAGCCCAATCTTTTACATGTTTTCATGGAACCGGTGGAGAAGTCAGCTAAAGCAAAGGGTGGAAGAGCATTTGCTCGCTGTTCCCCTGCACATCCATAGTAGAGATGGAGCTGAATCCCAGACCTCCTGGGCCTCGAAAGGCTGACGCACAGCCACAGGGAGCACTCAAATCTGATGTTTGTAGGGACTTGAGAACTGTTACAGAGGAATGTTTCCATAAAGGTGAACAGCACATGCCCTGAATTCTTGCTTTGTGCTCAAGAGGAAAATGTTAAATTTTTTGGGTCCTCCTTCCCCAAAGTTAAACTTTGCTAAGTTCCCTTGGGGGAAATTCCTTCCCAACCACAATTGTCTCCATCAGCTGCACCTTCATAACCCACAGGGAAATTCCATTCCAGCTTCAGATTTCTGCATGATTTGTTTCTGAGATGTTGGACTTTTCCCAGCTGTTTCCACCCACATCTCTTATAACCTGTAGCTTTGCACCTTAATGCTCACACATTTGGGTCTCAGCTGGTTGCAGACCTGTCGGTGGATGCAGAACTCACTGGTGCCTTGTTTCTCTCAGCTCTGCCAAGGTGCTGAGAGACTCTGGCTCACTCCTACCCATTGCTCTCCGAAAAGCTGTAGAGGTGTGAGGCAACAAGAGGAGCCAGGAATGTGTGACAATTGAGAAGGAAACATACTTCAGGGAAGGGAGGGAACAGCCTGTGTTGGTTGGAAGAAAGAGCATTCCAGAAAGTGTGCTGGCAATACGGAAATGCATTTCTGGCACAGCAGATTCAGTGAGGCACAAGCAGGTGCCAGAGATGTGTTGGGGAGTGAGGCCGCATCGGGTGAGGGGACCTGGCCTCTGCCCCGGGTCACCTTGGCGTAGCTGGTGATGCAGGACTGCTTCCCTCACTCTTTATGCTCTGTCTCTCCAGTTCCCATGCCAGGTGAAGCGCTGTACGTTCAACCTGGCTGCTGAATCATATCTCCCTCTGACAGGTTTCTCCTCTTATGTTTTGGCAGCGCTTATCGTGCCTGTCATGTCAATAAAGTATTTTCCTAATTTGAATTTATATGAGCATTTGTGTAGGTTTATCCATGTGTAAAAGCATCTGCATGCGAGATGTATTTATTTCAAGAGGGATGTGCGAGTGTTTACCAATAGCCAGGAGTTACGAACAAGCTGGTACACCCGTGCCCCCATACTAATCTTGTTCTGTTGATCCTCCTATTGACTTATACAGCACCCAGCACGCTAGTGTGACAGAATGTTTCTTGTTCTGATTTTTCAAATGTGACAGCAGTTCCTGTTAAGCTCCACAGGTTGCTTAGCACCTCTGAAAATCAAGCCTTAAACAAATGCTCCGACGACTGTAAAAGCAAGAGAGTGGCACAACTTCCTTGCAACGAGATTCTCCTGGCAGCGCAGAGGCTGCGGGTGCTGCTGGAGCATCCGGGGCTCTGGATGTTCAAAGCTCCCCAAAAGCATGAAGGCTGAGCTAGGAAGCGGAGGCTGATGAAGTAGCACTGAGATTAGGGGAGGCTGAGCCAGCGGTATCGGTGAGCGTTGGATCAGCCTCTGGATCTGGTGAAGAGGGGGCATACAGGAATTCGCCACATTCGCCGCTAGATCTATGCTGCAGGTGTATCTTGCCTGGGACAGGCATTTAGGTTGAGCTGAGTCTGTGGCCACCTTGCTGTGGCAAAGGCTGGCTGTTTGCTCCCTGCAGTCTGCTGCGTGCTGAAGGCTTTGTGCTGGTGTGGTCTGACTGTGGCTTCATGCCAGTCTATATCAGGCTTTTGTCTTGTTTGCTGGTATTTGTCTTGTACTCGGTTGTTTCTGTAAGCAGCTGCAGTTTTTCCCTCTTTCTCTTTGATCTTGCTGTGGTCTGCTGAGACCATCGATAAGCTTAATGGAGAAAATGTGCTTTTTTAGCTTTGAGATTTTTTTCCTTCCTTTCTTTGAAACTTTTTTTTTTTGAGGGTGGGGGAGAGAACTAAAGTAGAGAAGGCAAATTATCATCATTTTACCTGTCTTGCCACTTTCTTATCAAGACCTTGAGAATATAGATGAGAAGGCGTTTCTTGATCTGTCCCTTCATGTCCCTGTATTCCTCTCTGCAGATGACTGATCCTTGGTCTCAGCCTCAACACAGGCTAACAGCATATCCAGAATGGGGCTCTGCTTGGCTCAGAACCCAGCAATGAACTTGAAAGCACGTGTCCCACGGGGAAATAGGTCAAATCCAGATTTGCTTCTAGAACACATGAATGCGTTGAGTTAGCGGAATTAACACCAGGGATAGATCTGTCTCAGCCATATGTCCCAGAGCTAACTTGGTTCCCTCCCACCTTTTGAGACCGCTAATGAAGCGATATCCCCTGCAGAGAAAGCAGTATGTTAAAATAGGATTGCTGCATCCCAAGAGAATGGGCGTTAGTGGCAGAACAGAAGGATAATGGAAATCAATGTGCGTCAGGATCTGATCTATGCTATTAAAATCTATAGGAGGTTTTCAGGGCCATGAAATATGAAGTCCAGAACACAGTCAATCAAGTTTTCAAAGCATCCACGAGTTTTTCTTGCTTTGCGTTTTGTAGCTTCTGAATTTTCTCTGACATACCCTAATTTATTCTGATTAACTGCAGAAGCTGGGATAGCTCAGGAATCTCCCTCCTCTTCCTTACCAGAGCACCCCAGTGGCCTGAATCCCATCAGCCAGCTGGGGAGAAGAGGGGAGGTAGATCTGTCTTTAGACCTGACTGCAGGCTGGGGAGTAGGCTGAGGGGTAAGGAAGGATGAGGATGTTGGCTGGTTCTCAGATGTGGGCACCAAGCTTGTTAACTCCTAGATTGTCCTGTCCTGATTATTATAATTAGTGATTTGATGAGGATCTGTTGACATAGTGTTCCTCAAGGGAGAGTAGTGAGTATGTTTGCCCAAGCCGTGAAGTTACTAAGTGGTCTGCTAGAAACACTGATGTTTTCTACATCAAGTAGGGCAGGACAAAGGTAAAGGCATAGCTGATAACTGACAGCCTGGCAAGCCTGGACATCAGTGCCTGCTCACAGCTGGAAAAAAATGTAGCATCTCACCAGCTTGCAAGCCAAATGTGCATTAAAATCTTAAGGACGGTGAAGCTGAAGGAGGTGCTTGTATCCTTACCCAGAGGTATGGCCACTGAAATCATTGCTAGTGTGCGATGCAGCTTCTGCGATGTTGGAGTTTCACTATGGCTACAGCAAACGCTGTGCCTCTTGGCTCCTGATGCAATTCATTCGAAAAGGAACCAACAGGGAGGTGGGGAAAAAAGACATAAATCGTTAAATTCCATATAAAAATAGATAAAAGCAACTGGCTTAAAGGATTTTATTGAGCCTTATTTAAGAACTTTTTTTTCTTAAAGGAGAAGAAAAGGAACTTAGCGTACACAAACTTTTTTACCTTTCTCATCAAAGGGTCATAGATTTTAAATTCAAGTCCAGATCAGAGCCAGCTTCAAATGGTCACCAACAGAGCGATCTGAATGGGAGAGGTGGGAAGGCAGGCCAGCTATACACTGTCCCCAGCATCCTCTAATCACGTTTCCCTCTGCTTGCCAGATATCAAACAGAAGGGAACATTTGAAATAATACATCCATTAAGATACCTTCAGTGCCTGTCAGATTTGCTCTAAGAGGATTGTGCTTATTACACAGTGGTAAGGTTTTTATATTCATAAAATTGCTTTGGAGCAAGCAAAATAAAAAGAGGTAGGAAGAAAACATGCCTCATGCTCTGGAATGGGGCTGGGCAAGTAATTAGCATTCTGCCCTGTGCTAGCCTTCAGCAAAGGACACAGGTGTGAACAGGTTAGTCTCTACCTCTTTTAAGTACTCTTTGAACCTAGTTTGGGCACATCCAGGGGGCGAGGTGCAAAAATCTGAAATGGTAAGGAAAGAATATGATAGTGCCAGGGATGTGTGAGGCTGCAGTGTTTGGGGGACTGGGGGCTAGCTGTCACCTCGGGGCTGGCAGCCATCCAGAGAAGTGGTACCTGTTTGGCCAGGAGAGTAAGGGGTACGGTAGCTAAGGTAAGGAGGGAACACTCCTGGAATGATCTAGGGAATTGCTTCTTTGGTTGTTGGTTTTTTTTTTTTTTTTTTTATATCTCCTTGCCAAGGCTACTGGGTCTGACCAGCAGCTCTGCCCAGCTCCAGCCATCAGCCCTGTGGACAAGCAGGACTGTGTTCCTGTTCCTTGATGTATCTAATGGACTAGTGAGGGTGGTACCTATGCTCAAGGCAATGGAGAGACAAGAGCTGCTGTCTGGGAGGACAGCTTGGAGCATCTGATGGGTATAACCTGCGTCTTTCCTACCTCACAGCTTGCTCTGGTGCCGTCTTCTGATCCTTACCTCACTGATGCTTTCTTCATCCCCACATCTTTGGTGACTACCTTGATTCTTGTTTGTTATTTCAGACACTCAGCCTTTATCTTTTCTTCATGTGTTGGGCTCTAACTTCAAGGCTTGCCCACCTGCACCCCTGTCCTGTACAACTGCATCTCTCTGATGATAGATGAGACGACTTGTCCCTAGCACAGGTTAGGCAGATGTTCTCCCTGACATTCTGGGATCCTTCAAAGAAAGATTCTAAAAGTGCTCTGTGTTTTTATTGTTACAAGCATAATCGTGCAAATCAAAACCCTGAGCATGCACTGCAAAGATTAAAAGCTCTGAGGATGAAAAGCATTATAAAAAGGGGCTAAGCATTTCTACTACAGATCAGTGAAGATGCCTTTTCTGTGTGAATAACTCTGTTTCCCTGGGACTCCCTGCCTCAGAGTTGCAGCTCTGCCACTTTGGGCAGAGACAAAACCACCTCTCCTTTCCTCTTGCTTTTATTGTTTCAGTCTGAATCTGTCAACAGCCAAGTGTTTACAGCCTACATGGGCAGGAGTTTTATTTAACATAATGCCTTTTTCTAGTCATCACCATTCTTCATTTAATCTTTCGAAGTCATAATTATCTAATATTAATGTTCTCATCATTATAACGTTCAGAGGGAGACAGCGGGTTTTTGTCCGCAGAGACAAAGATCTCTGAAATTAATATAATACTTGTTCAGGATTGATTTCAGCCTTATAGTTACCCTCAGCCAGAGGGACCCATCTGTTTAAAAATATCTGATACTAATTACCCAAAGAACCATTATTCAGCTATAGGATTGAGTGAAGTTGTCCTTCATACGTCATACACATCTTCATATCATTTCAGGCTTCATTGTTTTTATGTGTCTTAAAAACACGAGCAGATTTTTTATATCCATTCAAGAAAGAAGAGAGTGGCTGACTCTGGGAACCGAGATACAGAGAAACGGCATCCCTTTTCCTTGTAACGAGGTATTTGGGAAAAGAGGCACCAATCTCCTTGCCACCTTCCTTCAGAGCTCTAAGAGAAGGTGGTGGCCAGACCTGCAGATGGGTGACTATGTTAAAAAAGGCTATGGCCTGTGAAGCTTTGGATATCAGGATGAAGTTGCCTTCCTGGCGTAGGTAGTTCATAACTACAGAGCCCGAGTTGTGGGTCTCGGTTTCATCTGCCCTGTCTTCCAAGAGCTGGGGGGAAAGCTGGCTGCTGGAGCTGATGGGAGCTGACACAAGGAAATAAGCTGGTATAGGGAGGGGGAAAGCAAATGTGAGGCTGCTTTAACTTTCTCCTGACCTAAGTTAAAAATCTTTCCTAGGTAAAAAACAACAGCAAACCAACAAAGCAAACCCAAACAGAAGAAGTTGACTCCTGGCTAAATTTAACTCCAAATAGATGTTTCTTTACCTCCCTAAATTGCTCGCGTTTCTCCATATGGTGTTCAGCCCACACACTCTCTATGCTAACTGGGTGTGACGCATTGCTGGGAAATGTGAAACACGACGGCGGCAGGTACGCGATACGGGTCCGTAAAGACCGGGTTTTGTTGGTCTGCAGCAGAATGTGATGCTGCCGGTGCTGGGGAACAGCCAGCTTGGCTACAGCAAACCTGTTTGGTTGGAATATAGACTTGCATTGATGGAGATAGGACAAATCCTCTCTTTTTTGGGTTTGATTCATCAGGAGCCAAACACTTTCTATAAAATTTCATTGGCTACTCCATAAAAATATAGGTAATAAATGCCACCTCTTTTACATGAAATAGTGAATTATTTACTGGAGATGATGACTTGAAAGCTGGGTCTATTTAAAACCTCATGACATACTTAGCTCATCCATCCTAAGCATTTCAGGCTTTTCATTTGAACAGAGCGGCCTTAGGAAAGAGCCAAATTTGTGCCAGATATTAGAATAGGGCCTGTGTACAGCTGCAGCCACGGACTGCTGTGAGCTAAAGCAGTACAGGAGCCTTGGCAGCTCCACAACTCATGAATTCTGTGCTAGAATTTGTAGGAAACTGAATTTTAACCTCCGTGTCTAGAGATGGGGGTGGGGGAAGTGCTTTGGAAGTTTTTTCCTTTGGCTTTCTACAACTTCTGTGAGAAATGGCTTTGTTGACATTGTGCTGCAAGCGAGCGTGCACATACATGAGATTAGGTGTGCTCACAGATGTTTTTAGAACATGTGAAAACGTGGTTTCAAAGAAATTTTTGTTGTAAAAAATAATTTCTGTTGTGAAAGTTTTCCTTGCGTTGCCAGTGTTTGACTCCCCCAAAATATAAGAAACCTCTTGCTCTTATTTTTCATCTCTGTTCTTTTCTCTATGTTGATGAAAAAGTATTTTGCTCCAGGAAAATACCTTAGATGAAAAAAATATTGACTTCCATGTTCCTGCTTCCACATAATCTCTCTTCTCTCCACCCTCAAGGTCATGCAATAGCTTGCATTCACCGTAGTCAGTCGATTTATGGAGGATTAAAGCAAAGGGGAGCGAAGTCAGAAGTTGCGCGTGGAGAGGTGGTTCTGTGGATGCTCAGACACTCTGTTACAGGACTGGGTTCGGCAAGTGCTCAGAAACATGCATCACGGGTTGTCCCGTGTACTTCAGTAGCACTGTTCATCATGCTGCCCTGGCTCATTTGCCAGCAGAAGCAGACCTGTGCCGATTTTTATTTTTTTTTAGGCTGCTGGAAGGCTCCCCACTCAGAATTTATTTGCTCCTGACAACCTTTGCTGTATTCCCTTCCAAATCCTGCTGTCAGGATCCTGTGCTGATCATGTGATGCAGCCAAATATCTATCTTCTTGCCATTCCCCAGCACAGCGGGGTCAATAATTAAAGTCCTTTATTCTTAACCATGACATAGCCCAATAGTGGATGTAATTGGAGGCTCCCACAGGCCACATGGAAGTCTGAAATGGCTGCTATTCCATTAATTTTCTTCATGTGTCATCAAGACAGGTGCAGAATGAGCCTAATTAAGCTCAGACTCTCAGAAAAAGGAAGAAGCTGATTTTTTTTTTTTTTCTACCAAAAGGAATTCAGTACCAGCAGCATCTGTCTGATAGGTTTAGAGGGGAGAAAGGAAAAGAGAGAGGTGAGAAATGCTGGACAATTGGAAATTGCTGGCTAAGGGCAGGAGGGAATGAAATTGAAACCAGCAATGTCCAAGTCCCTCATGCCTGAAATTCCTACCAGGGTCACAAGTCTGCTTTGGGGTTTGCAGCCAGTTTTACTGCAGGTAGGGTGGGAAAGCAGCAGACAGCTCCCGAAATGGGCCACAGGAGGCTGGAGAGGTCACGGTTGCTGTTTTTCTTCGTGTTGGGCTGGGTTGCAGGCTCGGTTCCCCAGCTGTCTGACACAGGGATGATGATGTTCACGCTATTTGAAAACCCAAAGGGAGATGATGGGAATTTGCATCTGGTCATGCACAGCTCACCACATCCCAGGGCTTCAAAGCGTTCTGCAGACCCAATAAGCTTTAGAGATCCCCTTTCCTCTCCTTCCATTCCACGAAAGAAGGGAAAGATCACTGACTATCCCAAACTTTCATCAAATATATCCCTTTCCAGGACAGATTGCTGTGGCGTTGCATGAGAGGGCTTAGGAACAAAATAGAGCTAAACTGAGAGGAAAATTCAGGAGTGTCTAGACTTTTTCTCTGCTTGGACTACTGATAGATAAAGATTTGCCTTGCTCTTGGGATCCATGTATCTCTACACCAGGACTGTAAATGCCCCAGCCTGATATTTAGGGACGTTTTTGTACCTTAGTATATAATCTTAAGTGTAATGTGACCATGGAAGATGATACTCTTTCATCTGAAATGACCTTTTTAAGGGCACTTTTCTGTCTCCCTTTTACTCCTCCCCACCTCCTGCCTGCAGTTCTCATCCATTTCCAGGGCTCCTGGTGAAAGTGCAATATAGTGCCTTGTTCAGGCTCCACCTGGAAGGCAGCCAGGCTGTGCAGGTTGTTTGTTGCCCTCCCTTGCCCCTTTCAAAACTTCATCACTCTGGTGGGTAGAAACCTTCTCATTCTCAACCTAAATATATTCATGGAAACCTTATATCTACTTCTTCGTCCTTACATATAGAAATGCCTGTTTTAAATTAACTTTGCCTTTTGATCGTAGTTACCACCTGTGCGTGGTTTGTGTGGTGGCTGGAATTTTTTTGTTTGTTTCTTTGATTTTTTTTAATATAGATATACGCACAGCCTGCTTCCTTGTTTGGTCCTTTTAGGCTCAGTGCAAGAGTTTTTTGGGTTTTGGTTAGGTTTTTTTGGATTGACTGGGCAGTGTTCTAAGTGTGCATGCAGTGAAGTGGGCAGGATTTGGAGCAGGGGAAAGGGAATGGGGAAAATTATGTTGTCAGGTAAGGAATCTTATTGTGGAGGCAAGCGCTCTGCTGTCCTATTGCCAGCTACTCCATGGACCAGGCTGCAACAACACAGTTTTGTGGGTAAATTCAAAGAGCTGAGACAAGCCCAGGTTCCAAGGAGAAGCAAGAGTGAGACTTCCTTATAACACCGTGTAGAAACCCAGGCAGCCCACGGCTGCGCCAGACCTTGCCTTACGTCTTCTTTTCTCCTCGTACTTCTGGCATGGAAGAAATAGGATGCGGGCCAAGTTAGGGCAAGCTAGAAATGAGAGCTCTGAGGCACTTATAAAAGCTGGCCAGCTCCATCTTACAAAGGCAATAGCTGGATGAAACTGTTCCAGGGAATAATTCCACTGTCTTAACCAAGAATTCCCAGCGGGGCAGGGTCTCGGTTTAAAGCCCTAGCTGTTTGCATTCACTTACAAGCTTAAAGATGCCGCCAGCCAGTTTTAAGTACATTATTAACTGTCAGTTTTTAAGGACGAAGCAGGCACAGCCTGTATTTTGTCCTAGAGGAGAACTCCCTCTCCCTCTGCCATTACAGAGATGGCAAAACACGGACCTTGCAGCTCAGGCAGAGGCACTCCTAGGACGTTGCTCCCCCCCCCAGCAGCAATGAGAACAGGGTCTCCTGGGTTGTTGGAGAGCTCTCCCATCCTGTAGTAAACTCTTTTTCATCCACAGTAGAAGAATTAAGTCTGCTCAGCAGTCCTCGTGTGATTAAGTCACTGTATGAACCGGGCCTTTCAAAAAGACATGTTGCAAGGCAAAGAGGTGGTGCCTTTTGATCAGTCAAAAAGGAGTAACGTCGCTGGAGAAAGAGAATTTGGTGCAGCTCCATGAGGTGTTCAGCAGCATGGATGTGCTGGAACAGTTCTCCCAGATTCCAGTTCCTGTGGGAGCAGCTGCTCCTGTCCCTCTGCTAGTTCAGAGCTCGTGTGTGTGATGCAGTAACAGCCCTGAAAGAACAGCAGCAGCATCTCTGTGAACAGCCTGGCCACCACGGGAGAGAACTATAGGATGCTTTCATATGAGTCCTTAATTAATGAGCCCATACAGAGAAGTAGTGAGCTGAAGTGCCCTCCCTAGCATTTTGTCTGAGTCTGTCAAGTCCCATGAAACTCTCTTGAAATCCAGTCATTTGATGTGAATTCTTTCCTCTCTCTTTTGTGGGAGAGTTTTTTAAAACATAGTTGATACAAAATCATTAGTTAGCACAGAGATCCTCACAGCCTCTGTGCTGCCATCAAAGCAGAACATTATTCTAATCCTAAGGAGCTATCAGAATGTAATTTGAAATCCTGATGTTGTGCAAAAGAAGCCCCCAAAGCTGCAGCTAGCCTTCCCTGTTGGAGCATGCAGCCATGCATCCTCAGTCCCTTGTCATCCAAGGTGATGTTTGGTTAAAGCAATTACAGCTTTCCTCCAGCCCACACCACAGTTTGTTTGCTGCAGAGATCAGCCATGGGAAACAGAGGGAGCATCCCTCCCTGCCCACCCCATGGAGGTGGGTGGGACATGCTTGGACTTCACGCTACAGTCAGAAGTATCCAGAGGCATCCCTCGTCTAGAAGTGTAGTCAAATCCTACAGTCACAGTCTGGGGGTCAGGAAAGCCAGTGAGGGCAGTAGAGTCTTTGTCCTCTTTTTGTACTCTTTCCCCAGATGCCTGCCAGTGGCCACCGCTAGGGACCAGGAGTGGGATCGATTTGATGTTTGTCTCTTCCAGAACTGCTCTTATGTTACTTGTTGATGACATTAGCACAACTAGTCAACTGTAACCTCTGGTCAGATAAAAGCCTTGCTAAGGCAGCTGTCTGGGAAAAAGCAACCACTGAGGTGTTGCTAAATGCTTTTATTTCCTTCCCTGTAGTTGTCTGAAGATTCTTGTCAACTGCAAGAATGAGGAAGGGGACAGGGTTTAATTTGTACTAAAATGATGTTCAGTATCTGGGTCCCAGTATATCTTAGCAGCACAGATGTTCCTCTATTGTTCTCCCTCTCTTGAATGACTTTCAGAATTAAATCAGGAATTGGGTGGTTCACAGCATTTAGAGCCTGTTTTGTGAGGAAACGAGCAGGACTTTTCCAGAGCTGTGGGCGTTGAATTCACCCCTTTGTCTTCTCCACTGTTTCCTTAGGTAGTGTGGTGCACCGGCTGCTGCCAAACGTCCCTCTTTCCAGCAGTGGCTGTTGTGCCTGGCTTGCAGCCTTCGAGTGGCTGCTGTCAACCATCCCAGCCCCTCACCCAGCCTAAGAATCCCCACTCACAGGCATACATCCACACACACACCCCTCAATGGATGCTTTGCTTGATGAGTGCCAAAGTTTTGTTTTACTTTCACAATATTTAGCTCCATTATTTGATTGCGTTGCTCTGCAAATCTCACCATGCGCCGTGAGCCACAGAATAGAGGCAGAGGGGGAGCAAGCAGCTTACCTGCGCAGGAGAGCAGAGGCAAAGGCTTTGGTGTGAAGGCAGGTCACCTGGTTTGCTCCCTACGCTAGCTTTCTGCATCCCAAGCTTAGCAAGCAGGTTTAATTCAATAGAGCCTTCTCTGAGTTATTTCACGAGTAGAGAAGCCAACGTGAAGAACGGCGTTTCACCGGTGGTGGTCTATCAACACTCAGCCCAAATCTGTTGCTGATCAACGTCCCTTGGGTTTTGGTGTGATCCCAAAGTGCTAATGCTGAAGCCACATCTTCACTTAGACCTCTCTTCCCAATCAATCTGTAAGATCTTTTTTTGCTCCTTTGCTACAAATGACTGTGTACGGTCTTGTCTCCGCACAGGTTAGAGCAGTAGGCTGCTTGCATAGTGCACAGAGGATGTACAGGACCAGGCACAGATGCTCTGAAGACCTTCAGCCCTACCTTTTAATTCAGGTGTTCAGGGTAAGGTTTTCCTGTCTGAGTTTATAGTTTTCCATATGGTTTTCCAAAACAGAGGTTTTTCTTTCTGAGTTGACGGGATGGCTAAGCCGTTCAGGAATGTCTGCTGGCAGTGAGACGCCTTCCAGACAGACATCATGTTCAGAGATGCCAGGTGAACTTTTGGTGGCCACAGATGGGATCAGAGACAAGAAATGTCACCAGGCACAGACCTTTCCCTCCTGCCCCCTGGGTGCTAAATGAAACGCCCTGTTGTTCAGACCTGTGAGGTGACAGTGGGCCAGCCCTGCTCTCTGCTCAGGCCGTCTGTTCCGAGCACAGGGGGGGCTGGTTTTGCTGAGCTGACTTTAGCTTTGCCCTTTTCACGCTGCATTTAGCTCAGCAGGGCTTTACATTTTTGTCACTTTTAGAGTGGCTTGTCTCAGACACCTTTGTCAAAGCCTCCCGCCACAGTCTCTAGGGGAGTGTGCATCTGCAGAGCATGTACAACGGCAGGCAGTTGCCAGGAGGAATGGAGGGAGACGCTCAGAAACAGGGTAAGAAAAAGAAAAGCGGGAGAGCGGGGGTCCCCAGCCACAGCTATTTCATTCTAGAAGCTGAGCCAAATACCTTTCTTTCCATTATACTGAAGGGCACCAAAGCATGTTGGCCACATGGGCTATCCCGTCAGAGACAAGGTCAGATTTTTGTAGCAACGAGTGGGCAAACGGCTCCGGACAGTTAGGAACACTCCAATGCGAGCAAGGCAAGCGTGCAACCCCGACCTGCAAAGAACTGCTTTCTGTTTCAGCATTTCAAAATGGAGTGGAGGAAGGGAGATATGTCTCAAAATCTTTGGTTTTTCTAAGCAAAATCGCTTTGAAAAAACATCACAGGATGGATTCCCTCCTGTAGCCAGCTCCAGTGAGGTACTACTTGTTCTGCAGATGACTTTTCGTAGGTCTCAGCCCATGTCTTGTTTAGGCTAAAAAAGGACCTAACAGATGGGTTCATGAATACATTTAGCTTAGACATAAGAAGGTTTTTATAAGCAGTGATATAACAGGAACAGATTAAAAAAAAAACACCCTGTTTTTAGGTGGAACTTGGTTGGCTTTCAAAATTGAAATGGTTTGCTTCAGTGTTGATATATGTCTTATTTTATCAGGTAAAAAAATGAACTTAAATCATCTCACAAAGAGACATCAAAGACTATTATTCTAAAACTGCCAAACCAAGACATCTCATCATTGTCAATATTATTGTATACCCCCCGGCCAAAATTAGCACAATTTCACAACGTATTTTGATTTTGAAAGAATGACGTTTTCAAATGCAAAACAGTTCCATTCAAGTCTTCATTCATTATATTTGAAATGAATTTTCGGTGGTGGTTTGATCCACCTTGCTTGCTTGCTGTGAACACGCTATGATTGCAACTTTCTGAAAGGTGTTTATTGGCAACATGATATTAAAAAATAGGTTTTACTGATAAATCTTGGCCTAAAGCTTGTCAGTCGTGAGTGTCTGCGAAGTGTATTTGGAGCAGCTTTGATTCTTGTCTGTGGTTACATGGCATGTTTTAAATCCCTGATTGGATAAGCATAAATCACAGCATCACGTTTCCCGTATAAATGTTTATGAAACTCAGAATTTGTTTTTCAGTGATACATCCCCTTAAAACACAGTGTCTAAGACACTTCTTCCCAGCAATTCATTTACTATGATTCTTATAAAAAAAACCAAACCAAAATAAATTAAAAAAAAAAGTCAAACATGAAAAGCCTCTGGGCGCTTCTTATCTTTAGAGGTTTTATCCATTTTCTTTCATTGCCTGCATTTGTTTGTTGCTTATACCTGTTGTGCTTAATTTAAATTGAGATCACAAGTGCTTTTTAGCAGCATTTATCTTACCATGTGTATACACAATTCCTAGCATAATAGGAGCCTAATCTGGATAGCGCTTTTTGGCATGCTAATAAATAATGACAACGGTGAAATAATACTGCATCATTATAATAGTAGATGTGGTGGTGACTGCTCATCTGATATCCCAAGACGAGGCATTAGACGTATTAACTGGGTCTTCACAGTGTTACTTAACTTGAAAAAGGTACCTCCTAAAGGTTCGCTTTAAAAAGCGGTCTTTTATTATTATTATTCATTTTTCTGACACAAAGATAGGCGAGGTTCTATCACTTAACTGTAAGGCTGAATTTTTTCATTCGAGAGTGGAATTAGGGGAATTTTTTCCTGTGTCACTGTCACCAGACTCAGATTGATGGCTGCTTTAGTCTGGGACTTGCACCAGCAAAAGCCTGAGGTGCTGCAGTTTCTGCGGAGGGAAAGCGTGTCGTTGGCACTAAGGCCAGCAATGAAAACCTGTGAGGGCATTCCCTTCCATCCCGAGCTGCTCCGGACAGGAACAAGTCTGAAATGAAAGTGAGTCTTTGGGGCAGCTTTTCTGAGCTTTGTGCCACGTCTCTTATGCTTAAGGTATAGCCTAAGGTACGAGTCTATATCCCCTTCCAACCTTTTATCCTAAAGCGCTAGAGATGCATATTCTGCCTCCGTGAAGCCTCCCTCTCCTGGGACCATCCTAAATTCTCTACATCTGTAATATCTCATACTTATGAATTCCACTACCTAACTGCACTGCATGTGAGAATAGTATTTCCTTTTATCAGCTTTAAATGAATAGCCTTTTAATTTAATTGGACCCCTGTATTATGAAAAGTAAAACCAGGAGCCTGCAGCTGACCTTCTCTGTGCCATTTATTACCTCTCATGCCCCTATTATGTCACCTTTTATTCATCTCCTCCCCAAACCAATCTAATCTTAATATTTTTAATCACTTCTAATACAGAAGCCTTTGCAGTCTTCACATCATTTTCCATATAGGTCTTAGATCCTCGTAGCTGTAGAACAGCCCCCATGTCCTAAGCAAGCTGTTAACATTGAAAACTGTGGCAAGCATCTAATGAAAATTACATAGGGACACAATGAGTTATTCCAGCTTTCTGGATCACTGTGGTGGCACAGATGGTCTTTCTGCTAGTCTTACAACCCTATACACTAAATCTTACTAATAAGTCTCCTCAATTGAAATCAACGGTGCATGGCATTACCTGACAGAAATGAAGATTTGAGAGTGACCTATGGCCACATATCAGCTCATGGTGAGCTATCGAACTTATAGGTGCTTATGCATTGGAAATAAAGGCCTATTGGCAACTTTGATCCAGTGCTTTTAAAGGATAATAGTAGCCAAGTGTGTTACCATAGCATAGCCTAAATGTCAGGCTTAATCTGTCCCAAAACATTTCTACTTTTGGAGGACGCCTTGCTCTTATTTCCAAAGTAATAAATCAAATTGCCCTTTCTCTTCCGCTTCCACATCCACGAATCCTTAATGATACCAGTGAATGCAGAGATTTATAGAACTACTTTGCGACTGGGTTTTTTGGCAGGAATGTTCTTGTCGCTCTACCTCAAAACAGCACTCAGAGCACTCCCTGTTCTCTCATGCTGTTCCCAGTGGTGTTGCATGAGAGTTCCTTCTAGTTTAGGCTGAAATATACTGTCCTCGATGCACATTTCAGGCTGGATAATCCCACTGTATGAAGTTATTCCAAATTTAACCATTCCCATTAAAGTCAATGGAGTTATTCCAGATTTCTAACGAGATAGTTGGTATTCAAGCCCGGCTATTGTCCCAGTGAAAGAGCCTTGGAGGATCAAGCCATTGGTCTACCAAAGCAGTATCTACCTCCCACAGTAAATGGCTCCCCACGTGGAGAGGAAGTCACTGGTAGATAATTAGAAGAACTGTTTTCTCATAGGGAAAGCTTCCTCCTAAAATACACCCAATAGAGGCCGGCCTGAGCACTGAACCATAAGGGTTTATATCCTTTAAAAAAGTAGGAATGAAAGCTGATCGCCGAGTTCTACCCTTCCTCTCTAAATCATCTTTCTTGAGGCTTACTGCTAATTGCATAGCATTTAATTGTCTTGTATTTTTATTTGTAATCCATTTTTTTCCACCGATCAATGCAGTAATTCAGATAAAAGATTGGGAATGAGATCCTAAGCTACAGAAAATTAATCATCATGCTATTGATTTCTGTGGCATCACACTTGGCTTTAGCAAATGAAACTCGTGTCCATATTATGAAAAAATACACTAATTCAAAATGGAATAAATTAGAAGAATAGCAATTGCACAGTGGTTTTAACTAACAGTTAATATATTTTTGTGTGGCCTTTCTGATCCAAAGAAGAACTGTTGCATTGTAGGAGCAGTCAGCTTTTGGCATCCCCTCAAAACTCCTAATACAACAGCAAAACAGAGCCTTCAGGAGTGTTCAGGGCTCTTAATCATCTAACCAGAGGCATAACTATAAATATATGTGCGTGTGAAAATGGTATGTGTATGTCTCTGTATATGCTGTATGCATCGTTATTAGATCCTCAGTGAAACACCAGGAGACTGCCCTTATTGCTTTGGTCACTAATTACTTATAAACTGATTGCATCAATCATCTCCCTGTACATCCAGCTGAGGCCGGTTTGTAGCTATTTACATGGTGATGGAAAGAAGAATAGGAAAACAGTTAACTGTGAAAAGCCTGTGATTACTTTGCCTAGCACTATGCAAAGGCATACTCTGCTTATGTGCCTGTTCCATCGGGAGCTCCATAGTTCTAGCATGTGCGTGTATTCATATCCTCTCCAGGACCCTGTCCTCACTCATGCATACCAATCTATACTGACTCAAAGACCTTGAATCAATGCTTGCACACGTGCCTAATATCTGCTCCAGCTTTCCAGGAATGCTCCTGAAATCACAGTCATTTCATGCAAGGAACCAACAGGAATTAATGGCAGAACCGACTTTAATACTGTCACGTGTACCCTCCCTACTGTCCGCTAATGTGTGAGCACGCACACGCTCCTAGGCTTTTATAGAATATATATGCAGATACACACGGTGCAAAAGCCGGATTTTTACATTCACCCTAAACATGAGCCCAACCTGGAATCAGATCTTCGAACCACCACAGATTACAGACAAGACCTTGGTCATGTCATCTAGCGTCTTCGGGGGGTTTATTTCCCAGTGATAACACAGTGTTCCATTTCCTTAAGGAAAAGAACCTTTTCCTTATCCATTTGTAATGTGCTTCAGTATAAAGAGCCCGTAGTTTCAGCTGGAATTTGCAGGTGTTGGAATTGGGCACCAGCCCTTATGTTTGCCTGAAGCCCACTGGGGTCTCAAAGCTGCTCTCTCAGCCAGGGCATAGGCACCCATCCCAGTTGTGGGGCTGGATACTGGAATCCTTTGAGGTCCCTTTGGCTTCTGCCACCCTGTTGAAGCCACTAGGAAAGAATTATTATGTTGTGATTTTAAAAGGAAATTGAAAATTCCCTCTTTACTGCCTTCTAAATGAACCTTATAATTTCTTCCCTGTCTGTTAGTGGCACTATTCAATTCTCTCCCTGTCAAAATGTACTGGTGAAGAGCAGGAACGCGCTCGGTGGCAGGAGGGATTTATTGTCCTGTCTCCTGTGAGTGACCAGGCACCTGCCTGCAATCCTCTGTCGTGCAGGGCTGGGTACAGCCCACGGGGCAGCCTGGGGGTCCTTGCCATTGCCCCCCCGCTTGCTTTGTGATACCCCTTGCCTGGGGCTTGCCGTGGCTCAGCCCCACGCTGACCTGTACAGCCTGTTAGACCTGAGCCCTCAGCACCTTTGCTTTCTGCTTTCTCCTAGAAAGCACTTTATTAAGCTGCAAATTAGACTTGGAAAACCCAGTTCACTACAGAAATCATCTCTCTGGATGATCTGCGTATAATCAATGTAAATGTTCAGCTTAAGCTAACATATAACACAGGACCTCTGATTAGAAGCAATCATCGGGCTCATCAGATACAGTCCCCTACAAATATGCAGTTCCATAACAGATATGTCCACAAACATCTTGCAAATGTCCTCTCCATGCATGAGTCTTGGAAGCATTTCCCTAGGATATGCGCATGCTAGGATAATACATTTAAAACAAACCCAAAATCTCCCAAGCTAAAGCTTCCTGAGGGAAGAAAGCAAAACAGAGCAAGGAAGTAAAAATTTCTGAAGTCGCTGGAATAGCAGGGAATTTGTTAGGCAATAAATGGTCCGATGAATCTTGCACGTGGGGTTGAACGCTGGGGGTTCTTGCCTTTCTCTGATGCCTCTATTACCAGCCATTCATAAGAGTGCAGCATGGAACCAGCTGGAGAGCCGGTGTGCGGGGGCACTGGGCTGTCTGCAGTGAGGGAATGCAGAAGCGAGTTCTGCAGCCCTGGCTGCCTTGACCTTGACTTTCCTTCTTGTTTTTTCTGTGTTGCTTTTCTGAGATATGAGCACCACCGAATTCAGCAGAAGAGAATGGGTAATTGGTCCCTTGGTCTCTGGTGTGATGTGCGCTGTGACGCACGAGCTGGGCGAGCTTCGGAGCTGCTGTGCTGTGCGGAACGCTGTCAGCGCAGCGCTCACTGCAGGGCTTGGCTCCATCGGGGAGGGCACAGTGGGAAGGGTGGCAGCCGCCTGTGTCTCTCAAGTCTTGAGGTTAACAGCATGATTAAAATATTAAGAAAGCAAGTGTCATCGAAGTGAAATATTGTGCCCCTGCCAGCATAAATCCCTGTGCAGCTCCTAGTGCTATCTGACAGGTTCCTCCAGAGATCACAGGCCCCATCTCTGCAGGGGAACTGCTCACCAGGACAGCAAACAGCTAGTTAGACTCATTTGCTGCTCCCTCCGCCTGGCTATGCCCTGTTGTAGTTCACCTGGCATCTGCCGAGTGAGTCCTGGGAGAGGGGAGAGGTCTCCATCCATTTTCCTTGCTGGCGTCCAGGTGTGCAGGTCTCACTCACGCCAGAGGCTGAAGAAGGTGGCTCAGCAGCCCCACAACCATCCCTTCTGCCCTAAGCTCTCTGCTTCGTGTCACTCTGGAGAAGAGAGATATCTAGAGGTAGCTATACGGAATCCCTGTCTCCCTGTGACACCATTTGCTAGACCAAAGCTCTCCTTTCAGCAGAAAGCATGGGCTGAAGGTGGAGAGGCTTTCTGAATCACGAAGGATGGCCTTGGGACACAGATCCCTTTCTCCACTCAGTCTTCAAAGGTGGATGTGAAACCAGCACTGCCTTAGTCTTTGTCACAAGCAGTTAAAGTATTAAAGCAGGCTTGAAATCTGGAGCAATCCCTGAAGCACACTCCTGGCTTTGATGAGGCAGGGATTTAAATAAAATAAAAAATAATAATAAAAAATAAAATAAAAAAGGCAAGGAGAAGGGGGGAGATCTCAGTAGAGAGATTTTGGACCCCTTTATACTTCAGTACCATCAGAGTTGGTGTTGCTATAATGGAATTACTGTTGTAAATTAAGTATATCACTTGTACAGTGGTTTTGTTTAGGAGCTTCAGGTATAGTTCAGTCCCTCTGGTGCTGAGGAATAAGGACTCAGGAGAAAGGATGGTCTTCTCCTCAGACAGTTCAAATTAAACATGCCGGGAGATAAGGTGTGAAAACAGGCAAAAATGAGGCAAGGAGCAAGGGTAGTTTGTCACGGTGGGCTACAGATGCAGCCCCCAGGTACAGCTGCTGCTTCACTGGTTTCTGTGCAAGGGTGTTTTCAGAACTGTGAAGGGGAACAAGGGTTTGGCTTTGTGCACGTTTGCAAGTTGCTTCTCTAGACCATGAGAAAGCTCCAAAATGCCAAACAAATGATATAATAAGCATCTTAGGGCTTGGCAGCCCTATGTCTTTGGAAGACACATCAATAACTCAGCAGCTGAGAGGTAGAGAGAGGACAGGCAATGAGCAAACCAAAACAGCTGCTTGTGTCAGCCTGGCTGGGGGACTAATTTCACACCAACACTCCTGTTTTCATCTGTAATTAAAATTGCAATTGAAAACAGGGTTTCTGGAGGATGGGTGGATCATGCAGTGAGCATCACAGCCTCTTTGGAACCAGCAGACTTAGTGCTTATCAAAGTCTGCCAGTGTTTCACCAGCACACAAAAAATTTACAAGCAACGTCCTTTTTGCAAAGCCCTGAGGCAGGGGCCGGCGGGGCTGAGCAGCCATGCAGCGTGCAGCCCAGGCAGGAGCCGGTGCTTGGAGGGGTGGGATGCAGGCGGCGGTAACGCCAGCACTGCTAAGCCTGCTTGTGTGGGAGGGCTGCTGGCCTCGCCTGGCGTAAGCTGGAGGCAAATCAGGCCTGGAGTTTATTTAAGCGCTGCCAAGGTCCTACCTCCATGGCAAAGGCGTTTGCCAAACAGAGCAGGCAATGGGGCCGGCAGGAGGACGAGGTGGGGGGTCTTGCTTGTTGGTACCGAGGTGACTTTCAGTAGCTGTTGGAGGAAGAAGTGCCCTTAGTCTTGGCTTCTCCGTGCTGGTCACTGATGTTGCTCTGTTTAGCCAAACTCTTTGCTGGCCTTTCCTTCCTTCTTGGAGTAGATTGTCTTTCCCTCTTTCTTCCCTGCTACCATTCCCCGCTTCGACAGCAGCGGCAGTCACTGAAAAGAAAGACAAGTTTGGGCGCCTGAGGCACTGTGAAGCCTCTGAACTTCCTAAAGTTGTCAAGAGAGGGGAAGCGAGAGCTGACAGGGTCTGTCGTGGCGAGGTACAGCCGCTGTGACAGGCAGCGCCTCTAACCCTTCTCTTTGGGGAAGCAGAGGGAGTGAGTGGCAGGCTTGACACAGTGCCTGGCTGGCCCATCCCATCAGCATCTCCTCTTAGGAGTGATGGGGAAGCAGGGATGGCCCCTGGGGGTGCACAGGGGGGCAGGAGCCAGTAGCAAAGCCTCCGCCTGGCTGCTTTCCTCACCTACCCTGAACAGCAGGCTCACGGAGCCCCTGTGCTTGCCGGCCCTGGCGTCCCCGAGTCCAGGGGGGATCTCTGGAAGCAGCAGCTCCTTAACTGGCGAGGGAAACAGGTAGGGCCTGGGAGAGCCAGCGGTGAGGCCAAGTGGTTCTCCTGGGTAGGGAGCTGTGAGGCTCAGCACTGAGCAGAGGGGTGCGAGTTCCTATTCTCACACCTTTGGTTTAACTCACACTCACTTCTTGGGAAACAGTCCTACCTTTCCAGGGAGTTTATAGCACTAGTCATAAACTAGTTATTTTCTACCAGAAAAAAATTACCCCTCTTGGGAAATCTCCCCTTCTCCTCTGTTCCTGTCTTCCCATAAAAAAATACTTGCAGACTTGGTGCTAACTTGAGAAGGGCGTGCAGGTGCTACTCTCAGCAGTAATGGACAGCTGAGAGTATTTGTTAAGGACCAGGAACCTCTCTGGATTAAGCTCAAGATTATGGGGCTTTAAAAAATTATCTAATTTTGCCCACACAGAAATTGTAGCCTATTCTGGGTGGGAAGTAGATTTTCATTATAAGTGTGACCTCTTCATGTCTGTGAATCTACTGTTCTCATAGCCACACTAATACTATCTAAGGATCTTAAAATGTCCATGTTTCAGTTAATCAAAGCTTAATTTACAAAGGCACAGAGAGAGGACTTGGCTGTGACCTACCTTCAGCAAGACACTACCAGACTGGAGAGGGCTCCAGGCAACTTGGCTGAAAATGTGCTTACCTAGGTGACACTATCTTGAACAGAAACGGGGAATGCATTGCATCACAGAAAATCAAGACAAAAATCATCAAGGAGGTGTTTCTTTGGTCCTCATGCAGAGTCTTGGGGAGGGAAAGAACACAGGGCATGGAATCCTAGGAAGAGGAGAGGGCCACCCACAGCAGGACAGCACAGAAAGGGCTCAGCTGATCCCGCTGCAGTCCCAAGTCACAGTGCAAGTGAAGCCCAAAAGTTTCTGCAGAAACTAGGAACCAAATGGGAATGCAAGTGGCGCAGTTCTTACTGCTGCCATCGGGAAGTGTTACTGCTCACCCTGCAGTGGGCAAGAGCTGGTGTTTGGATATGGTCTAATTGTAGCTGAATACATTTCCAGGGGCTTTTCCCCTCTGCCTTCCCCAGCTCCCAGCCACAATCTCAGTTTGACGAACTGTGTCTCGCTGTATAGCTATCCCTTCCTGCTGCAAATGGCTAATTGGTTGTGAATAATACTGCATCGGCTCTCCTGACTGGATCAAAAGGCCCTTGCACGCCTCTCCCACATCCCATCTCCATGGAAGGCTTCCTTATCCTGTTTAGAAGCTGCACAGACAAGAAATTTGCATATAAATAACCTGCCAGCACAGAGAGGCAGCGAGAGGCCCCGGTAGCATCTTCTTTTATTGCTCCAGAAGGAAGCAAGGGACAGGCAGGCCACTGCCGTGGGCAGCTCTGCTGCATCCTGGATTCACCCAGCAGCCACCTGAGCCCTAAACACGAGTGTTTGTGCAGAGGGGGTGGGAGCAAAGGCAGCGGCAGTGTCCCTCCCCGATGAAGGATGCTCTCAGACTCTCCTTCCCTGCCCTGCTACTCTTCTCTGTGGGCTTGGGATTAGCCAGGATTCAGTAAACTGTTGGAGAAGCGCAGGTGTGCCATCCTGAGAGAGCGCACGGCTGCGGGCTGAGGGGCTTCGGTACAGGAGAGCGAAGGATGTGAGACAGGTGCCTTGCCCACAGGGTGGGCACTGAGGAGGGTGACCCTGGCAGGCCAGGGAGAGAAGGAGGAATTCAGGAGGGGCTGGGGTGGAGGGCAGAGGAGGACAGAGCAGGAGGTCAGTATGCTCCTGGAGAGGGGCGAACAGGTAGTGGGGAGAGGCAAGAAGTGTCAGGGTTACCAGCTCACAGCAGGTATCAATGCTGGAACAGGCTGGTGAGGAATGGAAGGGGAGATAAAACGTGTTTGCAAGGCATATGAGGCTTTCTTCATTTCATGCACACCCCTTCCTCGTAAGTAACGATAATGAAACAGAAACAATTAATATAATGTCAGCCAGGGGCTGGAGTGCACGTCCCAGCAAGAATAAATAAAACCCAGGCTAATCTGGCTAAACATTCAAACACATTCCTGCCCAGATTTAACATGAGCACACACACATTAAAAAAACAAAAAAACAAAAAAAAAACAAAAAAAAACCCAAAACCAAAAAAAACTATGACAAAACCAAAGGCATTAAAAGAGAATGTGATGAACTGGTGAAGTAAAGAGTGAACTGCCTGCAGATAGGAGAGGGCTGAAGCAAAACAGAAGCAGGGAGTGTAGCACTGCACCTTGTCCAAAGCAGAACTGTGGGTGAGTCGGACAAGGAGATGACCTCAGGAAGGGAGGAACCACAGATAAGAAGTGTCCCTTTTTCTCTGCTGGTTTAAAAAGTAGCCGGGTGAAGTTGCTGGGTGATGAGCACACACCTCGGCGCCAGAGCCATCTCCACCAGCAGAGCTGAACCTTGCCATTCAAGGGGCAAGCAAAATTCTCCTGCTTACCTGACTAGCTCTGCCTGGTTTTTGAGTCCAGCCCTTCTTAAATGGCATTGATTTCCTAGCCGTGCTATAACCCTTTTTCCTCTGAGACCAGTTACGTTCAGGGAGGTGAGGGGACTTGGCCAGGCCCATGCATGTCCTGGGAGAGCATCCAGCTCTCTCAGCCCATCGCTGGCTCATACAGCCCCAGGGCTGGGACTTCCACCCGGCTAAAGCCCTGTGACCACTGCCAGAGCTTTACTGCATCTGTTCTCAAGGCCGTTCCCTAACACCAGAGAAAAGGGGCGAAAGTCAAAGAGAATATGAGATCTAGAGAGAGCCAGTATGTTGTTTAACCTTCAAGGTTTGTTCTTGAACTTGCTGTTATCCAGATGGGACTCATTCCAATTGGATGTTTGTGTAAATCCTGAGAGGCATTAGCAGCTCTAGATCAGCATTTTAATCTTTCATTCAATTTCTGTTTTCTTGTATGGCCTCTGGGGACCATCTCAGAGCTTTTAGAAGAAACAGTAATGGAGATTTTAAAAAAATGAAGTTGAAGACTGAAGATACTGGTTGTGCAGACTAGGAGATGCTAACCTCCTAACAGAAGTTTTCTCAGCAATGCAGCTGTGAACAAGGAGGCTGATAGCTACTATCAGAGCGGTGATCACGCTGTAAGAACATGCCTAGCAACCCAAAGTGCAGACACAGCTCTATTTGAGCAAAGTCCCCCCTGCCAGCTCCTGCCTTCTGCGGTACTCAAGAAAGAAAACTCCATGCCTTCAAAAGCAAACCCCAGGTTTTCCCAAATTGGCAGGAAATGACTCATTCCACAAATATCATCTCAGAATATGAGTACAGGACTCAAGTTCTCATCCAGGTATGGCTGTGGGAGCACTAGAAAATCACTTAATTAGAGTTGTGTGGGGAAGTGTTTTCAAGATTTCAGATGCTCCGCTTGTTCCAGGTTTGTTTTAAGCTTTTTCGGGTGTGAAGAAATGCTGCCGCTTGCCTTCTGGAAGCTAGGTCTCTGGTCCCTGCTAAGCATTCACAGTCCATGTAGGAAGGCTGTCCTGGGACAGCGATGCTCAGGTTCTGCTCTGCCTGCACCATCCAGCCGAGCAGCAAGCGGCTGGGCTGGGCGATGTGCCCTGCCGGGGCGGTGCAGATGCTCAGGCGGCCAAGCACTGACCGATGGCAGCTTGGGCAGCACCCGGGCTTCAGCAGACAAGTCGTAGCTTTGGGTATGTTTTCCAAACTGTCTGAAGAGCAGATACCCAAGCTAAGGCTTTCTCTCTAGTATTTGGCCTCAACAGAAGACTGGCTTTCTTTAGCAACGCCAAAGAATTCTACTCTATCTATTTCTGTTTTACATAGTACCGGGAAAATTGGATAGAAAATGACAGAAGAACAAAACAAATCCAAAAATAAGCTCCTCTCCTTGTTTTTGTTGTTGCTGGATCCCTTTGGCTGTGTTGTTTTACAGGGGCTAACATTCTGTCATGGGCATAATCATATTGATTACATTAATATTATTCTGTAGGATTAGCAGTGTTGTTCTGATGCTTGGGGAAAACAAAGCAAGAAAAGCTCTGCTGGACCAGGGGTAACTGAATAGAAGGTTCTCATAAATAAAAAACAGGTCTGTGTGGTGGTTTGTGTTGTTCTCTGGGGAGGAGCAGGGGGCTGATAAAAGCAAAGAGACACTGCAAATGTCAAGCTGTGTGCAACAGAGCAAGTCAACTTGATTCCCTTCCATTTCTCCATCTTTGCTCCCCTTCCTATGTGCCTGCCTTCATCCTACTGTATATAAATTTCAGTTTATCCCTAGTCCCTGCCCTGGTGCTTCTTCTCCACCAGGAAATTTTCTCATCAGCACTGTAAAATGCCTCATTAGGGAGGAAGCAGGCAGAGCAGGCTTTGCTGAGACAGAACCTAGGGGTGCAATATTGGCTTTTCTTTTGCTCTTCTTCAACTCAGATGTGCTAGTTTCATCAATGGTGTTTTGCTTGAATTGCCCGAGTATATTCATCTTTCAGATATGGGGGGATCTGTATAATTAATACCCTTTTCCCTGCACACTGAACTGAATGACCCTAAAGGCAGCCTGTCCTGTTTCCCCAACACAGAAAGACTCACAAGACTCAGGCTAATAAGTACATATCTCTTCCTCATTTAGTCTCCCTCTTCATAGATCTGTCAGACACTGATCTAATATTTTCAAACACCTGTGTTGCACTTTCAGATTGCCATGTATAGATGCATTAAAAAAGCTTGATCTGTTTGTCTGATGGGAGTAAATATCTTAGTCCACTTTTCTCCTTCTGTCGTTCCTCTGTGCTGGACTGGAAGAGATGATTTCACCAGGTTTCATTTCCTTGATATATTTTCTTTTCTTTTCTTAAAGCTTCACCTCCACGAATCATGAGTTTATCTTTAAAATCAAGAAGAAAAACTCTCTAGCCACCCCCCCTTGCACTTCCATTAAAAATTCTAAAAGCTACGTAGCCTTAGAGAATAGCCTTTCTAAAGACATGAAAAAGAATTGCTGATTTATTTATTATTTATAGATCTCATTATATTTTAACTCCAGGGGGTGGCAAATATAGGATAGACTCCTTCAAACAACTTGTGGGCCCTCCAGTGGTGCTCACCGTGTTTCTGCACCAAGGAAGGTAGCAAAAAGCGGTCCAAGCAGCAAGGTGAAGCAAGGACAGACGGACCGGGAGGTTTTGTTTGGTGTGAGTCTCGATGGTCTGAGACAAGAGGGAGTGTGCCACTTTGGGGAGGACACCTGGGGGGTCTATAATGGGTTTCAGTGAGATGGGAGCATCGGGAGCTGCTCTAGGATCACCCTAGCAGTATTCCTCCCCGGCGGATGAAGGATTGCAGGGAGAAAACATTTTCCTCCAGGTATTCAAGAAGAGAGCTCTCTAACACTGAAACCTCATCTTCTTTTCCCTCATCCTGCTCCTGCACACGCCGTCGCTGCTCCATTAAACATCAAGCAATGTGCAAACGGGTCTCAGGTGGCAAATGGACCCTGGAGAGCAGGAGTTTGCCAGCATTTAAGAGAGAGAAAAATGGCCTCACAAGTATAAGACGTGTGAGCAGTGGGATAGGGGAGTCATTTGGAAATGCACTTGGATTTCTGTTGCTTTTCTCATCCCATGGGTTACGGTCACTGATGTCTGCTGCTGAAACTCCCTGTGGGTCAGACTGGGAGAAGGGATGAACAAAAGTGAGTGGGCAGAGAGAAACTCATACAGACCTTGGGCCTGGGACTGGTAAATCAGTGGGGCTCCCAGTCCTCGGCTGCAATGAGCAGCACATAGCAGAGGTGCCTGCCTTGAAGCAGTTTCAGCCCTGCACGATTTACGTCCTTTCCTGTGCCCCCTTGCAGCATCTTTGTACTTCCCTTGCCCCATCTCATGGCCCAATTCTAATGTTCCCCCCATGATGCTAAAAGTGTTTTCCAAAGCTGACAATTAAATCCTGCACCTGAAATGGGTGCTAATGAGGCTCAGTGTTGGCCTATTCATTACACAGCTGAGAAGCTTATCTAACTCCAGCAACTGAAAAAAAACAGCCTGTGAAATGCAGAAGTGCAGTGCTCAAGGCTGGCAAAATATTGGTGCTGGAGCTCCACAGAAAGTCCCCAGAACATCCCTCAGAGAGTCACCGCGGGGCGAGCTCCTGCTGCACCAGCCCCAGCTGACGGAGCTCCTGCTCCTGGCTGGCAGGACATTATACCCAACACAGGACCTGCCACAGCCCCCTGGGTGCTGGTGCAGGGGAACCCACCAAAACAGAAGAAACAAAGGGCTGAGGGTGATGATGCTGCCGTACTGACCTGCTGTGGGACGCCGCTAGGTGCACAGTGCGATGACCAGGACCTTCTGCCTTAAGGCTGTCTCCATTTCTAGGAAAGCAAGCCGTAGCTTCAAAGCAACTGGAGGGGAGAGGTGTGCTAAAACTGCTGTGGGTTACTCCCCCCACCTCTGCCCCCCAGCTCTATCGCTGTGTGTCAGACCTGGAGAGGGACGTGACACGCTTCAGCCTGTTTCCACCCTCTCTCTTCTTCTGCTGTCCTGCTGAGCGAGCAAGGACAGAGGAACTCATAAATAAAGCCATGGATTTAAGTCAGGACCAAAATCTTATTTGAAAGGATTTGCTCTCTATTTCATTTTTTGTGCAATGTATTTTTATTAACGAGTCTATTCAATCAGAACTGCAACTCGTTGCCTCCTGCTCCTGCAAGGATTCTTTCTCAATGTAATTTGTCAGCTGGATTCCTTCCTGGTTGTGCTCCTGTTTTTCCTCAGCACATTCTGAATCCCCTGTTTTTCATCAAAAGCAGACACTTCCTATTGCTGGAGCACAGGGACACTTCAATCATTTTTGTCCCAGACACACACAGATGTGTGTGTGTGTGTATATATATATATATATGTATGTATGTATATACACATGCCATTCCCCTCCCCCCTTTTTTTTCTTTCTTCTGGTCTCAATTTTTAATTGAGTTTCCTGTGATGCCCTGATGACATAAGACATGAAATTATAGTTCCATCATCTACTTCACAGAAATTGTTTGAGAGTGTTGTTGACACGGGCAGTTCCCCACTACCAGCACTGGCAGCAGAAGGATGCACTGGCAGTTTTTGTTTTATCACCCAGCCTGGACTGGGAATCTCCTGGGATTCAGAGTCCAGAAATATCCCTTTTCTGCCCTTTGATATGTAAAGGGGCAGAGACCACCCTGGCTTTGTGGGGCACCCCTCTTCATTTTAAATCTCTACAAGATAGAATGGGAGCTGACCTACAAAAATGGAGCTCTTAGCAGGAGTGATGGATTGAAACCGAGCTGGTGTTTGGAGCCACAGGCTAAGGGGGAAAAGCCCAAACAAGCTGACTGCTGCTGTTCTTTACTGTGCAATAGGAAGGATGTTAGCAGGAGGGTAGTATAAAACCATCTCTAGAATAGATGACCAAAATCTTGTTATCCTGTACTCAAACACCTCATTCCTAGGGTCCTGTTTAGGCAGCAGGAAGACATATGGTACAGCTGTCGTGCTGCTGATGGCAGTATAAATAGAGACCTGAAGATATGTAGAGGAGACTGGTGCCTTGCTGATTTGATTTCCAATACCCAGCCCTTGAAGCTTCCACTATTTCCCGGTTTTAGGGGTTTGGTGATGACTGCTGACAAGGAACCTTTAAGAACTGGCAGTTTTCTGCTGATTGCGATTTCATATCAGAACTTTGATTAAACTTTTTCAAAATCCTACTTGTTAGCATAATTTGGGTGGATTTATTCTGTGTCTCAGTGATATATCTGATTATTTATGGGAGCTAACGACCGATTACAATTAACTTTGATGAATGTAAAGCTTTCTGGAAGAAGGAGAAAAATATCCCCTCCCTTTGCTATAATTTATAATGCAGGTTAGTTTGGTTTGTGAGTACAAATAAATAGGACTGGGTCATAAAACATCTTGACTCAAGGCAATGGGAGACTCTTTGCATTACACCATCAAGTGGTGTAAACCAGAGTAACAGAATTCAAAGAATTGCACAGACTTGATGCGATGTGACAGTCTAGTCCTTTATCTTTAATTTGTTCTTTTCTGCTGATTAGAGCTTTAGTAGTTGTTGGAGGGGGTTGGGGGACACGCACATTAATTTATGTAGATTTATGTGCACTGACAATATTTATGTAGGTGCTAATGCATGCACAGCAAGAGGATGGGGAAAAAAAATTGTATCATCATCGGAGATGTCCATAGTGAGTAGAGGCTGTGGTCTCCAGAGAGGCTTTGCCTTGGGAAGCAACTCTCTATCCAAGCTAAACGAGAAACCATCTTAGCCTCACAAGTGAGAAATACTGTGCCTGAATGCAGTGCAGCCTTGAGACGCACTGACACCCGGAGAGGTTTGCTGTTGAAATTCTGTGGCAAGGGGAAAGAGAGCATCTCCTGAAAGCTCAGTATCCAAACCCTGGGTGACACTCCATCTCCTCCGATGGGACGTGGCTACCTTGCCCGGCCAGCAGCAAGGCTTTCAGGTTCAGCTGCCTTACGAACCCCACCGCACCCATGTCTGCCTTCTGAGCAGCGGGGCTTCTTGATCTGGAGAGACAACCTGGCCGGTCCCGCTGGTGCAGCTGCCTGCTGCAAGGTCTGCCTGCTGCAAGGTCTGCCTGCAAACCTGTCGTGCCCAGGGTTGTAGGGGTGGGCAGCTGTGGGGCTGTGCTAGCAGGCACTGAGCGCCAGTGCTTGCACCAGGTAGCAGCGTGGCTCAAGTTCAGTCGCGTGATAGAAGCTCACTCTGTATCCTGAGGGGCTCTGCAGTCCTTCTGCCTTGTCAGAAACAAGGCGTCACGTCTTGTTCAGCATGAAGGGGGCTGCATGCTACTGTCTTGCTTCTGCTACTGACCTGAAGATAAAGATCTTGCATGGAGCATTTTATCAGCAGTAGTAGATGTTCTTTCTTTATTAACTCTATTTAGGATCAATAATTAATGCTGTTGCCTCCTTTACAATTCCCCTCAGTGTGAGAGGAACATGAAGACAGGTTAGTGTTTCAGAGCTTTACTGTCAGAAGAACTTGTGTTCCTTGAAGACCCCTGTAGTCCCAAAGTATATGAGAGTTCTTATACTGTGAAGCTCCTTTCCTTGTTTAGGATCAGCAAGATCCGAATTTAAGTAGGCTGGCAAGGTATATGATTGGGTGTATAATTCCCATCACAGAGAAAACGCATTGAGCAAGTGTCTCCCCCTCCCATCCCTCCCTGCTCACGGACAGCACAACGCAGACTGGGGCAGAAAGTCAGCTTTAAGTTGGTAGCAGAAGAAGCAACAGACAGGATTTCTCCACCAACAATTACCTCCCCAGCGCTGAGCATTTTCTGACCACAACCTGTTTGCAGAGACGGCCGAATTCCAGCTTTGGTGCTGCGCAGCCTGAAACGTGCGTGCCGTTGGCGGTTACAGGGTTGTCAGCCCTCCGTGACACCCTCCTGCTAACAAAGCAGGGCGGCTTTGCTGCTGACCTACAGGTGGAAAGGCTTCGTGGTCCCTCCTCTGCCCCTTGAGCTAATGCACATCCCTGGAGCATCTCTTATTTAAAAATCAAAGTTATTCGGATTCTGCATTTTAGAAAACAAATAGGTCAGGACTAGGGAGCCAGAGTTTCTTTAGCTTCTAGCTAATGTCTTTAGCTGTATGCTCCCCTCGGGTCAGTCCCTGGCACGTCAGGGTTCCTTCTTGGCTGCTTTTCTGACTAATGTCTCCAATAGGAGAGAAATCCTAAGCTTATAAGTTTATTTCTGTACCAGACAAAATGCCAGGATGGGATCTTTGTGCCAGCAACACGGCTCCATCTCAGCCACGCTAGTGGCTGTTGACCCTGCTGTGGGTGCAAAGAGACTTCCAAAGCAGCTGCAGGGTATCAGATAAAGGCTCAGCTAATGCCACCCTTCTCAATAGTCCCTTTCATGTGAGAATGGCAAATGGATTTTGCACAGCCTGTTGAAGCAAGCTTGCTTCTATCCCTCAGATGTAGATCTTGCCATCCTTTCGCATGGCAGGGAGACAGAGGCATCGAGTTGGAATAAAATCTTCCCAATTCGCACCTTTTCAGATTGTTTCATTTTTGTGCCGTCTTACAGTTTCTTCCCTGGCTTCTTCCCCTCCCCTTCCCCTTCGCCCCTAATCAGAAAGAAGTCATCTAACTTGAAAGAATATGGTTTTACTTTTGAATCTGAGAAGGTGCAGCAGCAATAACCCTGACCCTAATGTTGGGACAGATATTCAGCTGCCAGGAAGGTAGATCTGGCGTCTTGGCTTTATGGAGAGGGGAGCTCAGCTTTATTCTGAGGGCTTGTTCAGGCATTTTTCTCTCTCTTATTTGTTATGCTTATGTTGCGCTTTGGAGGAAATTCCCCCAGCACTCTTCACTGAGCATTGGTGTCAGCTGGTGTGGTCCTTGCAACTCAACCTGCTGCTAGGCTGGGAACGTCCTGATTTATGACCACATCCCTGCTAATACGCTTGAAGCGATGATGATGGGCCAGCACCCAGCTCACAAATCCAGCTGAGATTTGTCATGCCAAATGCCTTGCGCTGATTACTGAACTGGTGTCTCTGTGCCTGCATCTCAAAGTCTGCTCCTCTTGAGCATGTCTTGGCTTCTCTGCAAGCCTGTAATTTATCCGAGCTGTGAAGCAACAGCCACGTTTGCTCCAGTTTCGCTTCAAGGTTGCTTGCTTCATGTTGCACAAACATAGGAGACAGCTCATGTATGAACTAATCCTCTTCCCCCTGGCTTTGTCCCACAAGTGGAGACAGCAGTTTACTGAAGCTCTTGATGTGTGGCTAATCCAGGTCCCTGCATGGAACCTGCTGGAAACTTCTCCTGCCCCTGTTGTCCTTGTTGCTGATGTTTCCACTTGCACCTGCAGATTTTGCCAATGGTATTTTTTCTTTTGGTGCCCAGTAACTTCTCTTTGGATTGTGTTGTAATTGTCTAGTTCCTGGCTCATGTGAAAGGTCTTCAGACAGGTCTCTGAATTCCTTGAGGTCTGTCTCTGCCCCACATTGGAGCCCTGCGCAGAGGCTCCATGGTATCAATTGCATTAGCATTGCCTTGGCCATCCTCAGCCTTTGCAAATAGGCACTTGAGTCTTCAATTCTCTCTTTTTTTTTTTTTGCCTCATCCTCCACCAAAGGCATAAATGGGATTATACTGTAGCCCTCCAGATAGTCATGGACCCAAAACATGAAAACAATGGAGCTATCTGCCAGCATAAGTGAATATGGGATTCAGAGTCTAATTAGATGGGGAGACTGGGAGCAAATATGTAAATACCAAGACAACTATTGTAAAGAATATTTTTAGATATTTGTACTGCAGGATTTCTTGATTTGCTGCTGGGACTGTGAGGTTTCTCTCTGTGGTCTCTTAGGAAAGAAAAAAAACAACATGCAAAACAAACCAGTGGTTGTCTGGTTTTGTTTTTCAAGTATGCTGAAAAGGGGGAGGGCAAGTAAGCATCACTCAATTAAGAGGAATATGATGGAAAGGAAAAAAAAAAGGTCTCAAATATGATCAGCAGCCTGATCTCTCTGAAGAGCATGCACATGGACATAAACATGATGTGACAAGGTAATGTCTGAAATATCTAAAATATAAAGAGATCCAACAAGGGTACTCCCCACCCCTGTGCTACAGAAACCAAGCCATGAGACACGCTTTTAAAAAAAAAAAAAAAAGTTAGAACTAGAAATGCCTGGCAAGAACAGTTTAACAAGTGCTGCTTAAAAAAATGGAGCAAGGAATAGTAGACAAGAGGGGTACATGTCCATTCTCTGTCCCTAAGGACTTTGTCTGGGTCCTAGTACTAGACGTCCAGATGCACAGACATCCTCAGAATGCCATAGAAATGCCCAGCATTTTCTGGATGAGACACCGCACCTGGACAGACTTACAGGGAAGACCCACAAAGGTACTTGGGCACTTTTTGAACAGTTGCCCCTAAGTGATGTGCTCAGGGTGAGGCAGGACGAGGAGCATCTTGCTCTGCAGCCCCGAGCTGAGGGCGAACAGCCTGCTCTTTGAATTGCTGCAGGAGGCTGCTACGAGGATCTGGCTGGGGATCTGGCCATTGCATCAGGTTTACATGGGACCTGGGGCTTTAAACGCTGCCGAAACAACAGCCCCAGGCAGGAACTTGTGTTCTATGGCAGGTAACAGAGTTTGTAACATGCTGATTGGCAGAATTAAAGGAAACTGGTCTTACTGGTAATGCAATTGCCATTTAAAACCACCCAAACAACCTGTGAAAAAGAAGTTGCCTAGAGGAGAGTCTGGCCTTTGAGTAAAAGCTGAAGGAAATTACTGTGGTACCTCAGGGGAGACTCTAAAGAACTGATTTAAGATGGGTCATAATATTTCTTAGTACAAATTGCCCTGTGTAATTTCTTGTCTGCCAAGCACTAGCCTATCTCCACTCTCAAATCCCTACATCTCCAAGAACCTTTCCTCCCGTGATCTCTTTTCATCCTCCTTTCCTGAACTCTTAACCCATCTGCTTTAAATAGAAAGCACCTTTCCCTTCTGCTATGAAATACACTAACAGTTATCCTTAAAGAGGAAACAGCCACTTGCACAAAAGTGGGTTTCTGCATTGCTTGAACTCCAGCTCTATCTTTTCAACCCACCAGGGACCTGCTTCCAGACAGGAAAATGCTTAACATCTGAACTGCATCCCACAAGCAAATTTATAAATGTTCTGAAAGGAAAAGAGAAAGAGAAAAGACAATAACAGCCTTTGAGCTGGAAACCTGATTTGCCCCATGACCATGTTTTCTCTGTGGTATGATTTTTGCCAATTAATATTCATGATATTAAAAGGAGATGCCATCCAGAAGCCACAAACTAGCGATAATCATGTTGACCACAATTAGCTTACCAATGTCATCTTTTTCTCGCTGAGCTTAGTCTGATCAACTTTAATGGCATATAGTACTGACAACCCCTTATAATATTAAGTGCAGAAGCTTCACTTCTGTTGCTGTTTTGGAAAGCTGGTAAGCAGCTATCTGTTTTGGGGTTTGGTGGTTTTCATAGTGTCTCTCAAAATCTGGTCATTGCTTCTCTCATCTGACCTCCCATCACTGCTCTACAACCACTTGGAGCTCTCTCAGGGCTGCTCAGAGGAGGATGTTGATTGTCATTTCTGCTAAGGGGAAACCCATCTCCCACTAAGACCTCTGTAGTGTGCTACAATAATTTAGGAGTGTATCTAGAATTCTTTGATTTGAAAGCGCGAACATTCTGGTATTGTCATAGCAGGCGTTATCATTGTCTCTGGAGAACGAAGGATGTTCCCTTTAGGTGCACAGGTATCAGTAGGTAACAAATGGAAGTAGCTCGCTCACATTTGCAGTTCCAGGAGAGTTCATAACCTGGCCTGGATTAGTAGCCAGCAGGAGGGCAGCTTGCCACAGCTTGATGTGACCCCTTTCTTGGTCATCTTGAGGTCTCTGTGCTCTTGGAGACAGGAGATTCAGCTTCTGCTTGCTAGGGAAATTCACATGATGTGAGTCAGGCAATTGCTTCCTAGATGACTGCTAGCCTTGTTTCTAGTGAGCACGATCCGAATGGAGCCAGCCCACGCGAAGCCTTCGTTACTGGGTCTAAATGAAACGTGGCTGTGGGGCAGAGCCAGCCCGAGCCATTCCCAGTTTGTCCCCTTAGACACATCCAGCTGGCGCCTGCTGTAACGCTGCCTGCATCTCCTGGCCCACAGCGCTGTAAACTCTGGGAATCTGATGCTGGGGCATTAGCCATGACAGCTAGATTTTTCTTTAATTCTACACAGAAGTTTGTGAGAACCAAGATAAACAAGATGTGCACAGGACATGAGGCGTGGAGTCAGGAAGGCAAACCCTGTGCCCGAATTCCATTTTCAAAATACAGTTGTGATTGCAGCTGTATCACCTCCTATCTCCCTTCCACCGCACAGGCGGGGACCTCAGCATGGGTAAACTATGGCAGAACTTCTCCTTTTTTTTCAATCTCAAGACCCTCTGATTTTTTTTTTTTTTTTTTGGGGGGGGGGGTCAGGAAATCCACAGACCCTCTCGCATGGCACTGCCTCAGCAGCTTTTACTTTTGACCATGTGAAAATCACGCTAACGTTCTGAACATACACTTCTTATTTCCATTTCACCTCTGGTCTGTTGCTGCAACATGTGGTTTTTCTCTTTGGTGTTAAGCGATGCTTCCCGTGGTTTGGGTGAACCGCAGTCTCGGTGCTGATGGGGTGACTCACTGGCATTAACTGGTTGGCAGCGGAGCCAGAAGAGCCTCAGTCCTTTGCGGTGTTAACCACAGAGCCGTGCCCTTGCCCTTTGTGAGACCTTGGCATTGCTTCTGCTGCAGAAGCTAAGCTCCTGGCCCTCGGCAGCTGGGACTGCAGATCCGTGGAGACCTGGTGCTCTCCTGCCCATCACCCCCCCCGGAGCCGGGTGGCTGGGTCTCACCTCTGGGCCTCCTGTCACCTGACCTGGTGCCTGCCAGAGGGCTGGAGAGGCAGGGCTGCGGCTTCTCCCCCTTGCCAGGGCTGCAGCAGCAAGGGGAAAGTGGGTGGGGTGGGAGCCTCAAAGACATTTTGCCATTAAGTGGTGTAATTTAGTCTCTGCTCGATGTTTTGATTTTGCCCAGCTGTGTCTGTGTGCATTTAGATTAATCCTGTTAGCTGGCAGAGGCAGGGCTGCCTGCTGTTTATCAAGAGTGCTTGTGTGATTTCTGCTTGATATGCAGTTGTCTTGGAGAGGAACTTTGCAGCCTCACTCCTTGGGGTGGCGGGGAGTCAGAAGGGAGAGCTGCTGAGGACAGGCTGCAGTCTTCCTCGAGTGTCTGAAACGAGGGAAAAGCTCCAGTGCCTTGGTCGCCCAGAGGGCACCGATGTGTGGCCGTCGTATTTTGTCAGGGTAGGAACCAGCTGGTTTGTGCCCATGGGTTTGTGCCACCGCCTGGCTGGCACCGCGACTTCTCCTCATCGTCTTTCAGTCACTCGCAATGAGCAGAGAAAGAAACTCCGCTCTGCAAGTGACAGGAGCATCTTTGGAACTGAAGAGTCCAAGCTCTACCTCTCCCTTTGCCAGGGAAAGTATGGACCACTTATTGAAATTAATTGCTCCTTTAACAAATTACTGCTCATTAACCAAACCTCTCTGGCTGTGCACACTCTTAGCCTGTCTTATCTATGAAACGAAAAAATATTACCCTTAAAAAACATCTCCTAATGGTTAGCATCGCTGAGTTGACTGGCCATAACTCTATCAGCATATGATGAAAAGTGATGCCCTGTGTTCCTACCCACCATAATAATAAAGCATCATAATACAGCACACAGCTTGGAGCTCCTACATGGCTGGCTCGGTGTGGAATATCTTGGCAAGTCCCGCAGCAACCTGAGGAGTTTGATCCCACGGTAACAGAGATGGGTGCCCAGAGCTGCTGTCCTGGGTCAGAGAGAGGAGCTCTGCCGTTTTATTTGTGTGCAGAGATTTGTGACCTTGCTCATATATTTCGGTAGTCTAAGTCAGTCTCTGTCCTAGACCTTTTTTTTTTAATTCTACATATTTCAGTGAAACTTTGCTGCATTAGGTGTGATGGAAGTGGGGTATCTAGAGAGGTTCAAATGGGGATTAATCATTTCTCTGGGTAATGAAAACACAAAGTTACTATGTTTAGTTATGAAGGGCAAAAGTCCCTTACGCCTACTGAACATGAGAGTATGCTGGGATGAGATTTTTGTTCTTGATTATTTCTCTCTACTTCCTGTGCAGCTGTTCTTTTAGAAGAAGCTAATGGATTTGGGAATATTCAGTCATTACATCTCCCTGAAATTATTTTTCTTAAAAGTATATAAAATAATAAATGTTTCAGTGGGAAAAATTTTCTTTTTCTTATACTATTTTTTTCCCCAGAAAACACGTTATTCTGTTTAGGTTCCTCTACTTCTTTGATCGTGTGTATTATTCCATCTTTCCATCACCTCCTAAGCACTGCACACAAAATATTAACCTTACTAACCATATTCTGTGTATCGATGTCTGCACTGTTTTCCCATGGTGAGTTTAATATATCGATTCAAAGGCATGTCGTGGATGCCCAGCTGCCCCCGCCCCCATGCTGCCTTGCCAACCCCCTCATTTTGATCAAGATTTGACTTTTCAGCCGATATGACTCTTGCCTCAATAAATGTGCTACACTGGAGCAAACAGGGTGGAGGAAAACCCTCCATCTGCTGTTTCTCTGCCTTAATGCCAAGGATCCCGGTGATGCCGGCAGCCTCTCCAGGTAGAAGGTGGAGCTGCGCTGTAACCCTGTGTTCCCTGCGCTAATAACACCTTTAATCTGCGAAGTGGTTTTCAAATGTGCTGAGATGTTTGCACAACAGTTGTTATCGGAGAAGCATTTTTATGAGACCAGACTGTATAACTCTTTGCTGCCACATACTCCTGAGCTAAGGGACAAGCGGATTCAAAATAGGATTAGATATGTTTGAGGAAAATAATCCTCTCCTGGCTGGAGATTAGACCTCAAGTTCCTCCCTCGCTACAAACTCCTTTTTTGACCTTAAGCAAATCTCACCTTCTCTGTGCTTCTGTCCCCTGTGGTTGTAAAATGGGGATTCATATTTGCCGTAATTTCCACGGGAAAATAAATGCACCAGACTTCCTGATGCTGATGCTCAGCTGTTACACTAATAAGGAGCTACATCAGATACGTAGTTAATAGGATTTAAAAATACTAAAAGTGGTATTAATTAAGGACATAAGCTGAGTACTAACTGATGGGGTCATAAGGAAATAGCTCTCCCTAAACACAGTTTAGCCCACATCTGTCTACTGACATCTTCTGTTGAAGCATCTGGTACTGTCAGATGGGTTACTGAACCAGATGGACTTGCTCTGCCACTTGTTTTAACACTGCCTTTGTTCATGCATCTCCTGACTGATTTCCCCCTAAAAGTTTCCATTTTCCATTTGCTGTATGTCAGTGGGGATTGATTACTACAGAGCAGAATCTATACCTTACCCATGTGGAAACCTGATAGATACAACAGGCTTGATTGGGACTGAGACTTTTTTTTTTTTTTCTAATAAAATTGGAAATCGTAACTGAATATTGCTGGCTGGTGTTTAGACTTCGGTGGAGTATGGTGGCTGAATGGGAGGAAGATCTACAGAAAATTTCTCTTGGAAGCGCATGATACTGAAAGTCAAGGTCACAAATCTGTACCACTGGCCCATGTCTATTTGTATTAAACATGTGCCTTGGGTCCCTCTTGCCTGTTCTCCTCCCCACCAGGCCACCACTGCGCTCCCCGCTGTGCGTGTTTGCTAGCCCACCAGGCAGCCGCTCTTGCAGCCACCAGACACCCGGGCGGTGAGCTGCGTGGAGGGTGTTTTGTGGACACCGAGCAGTTCCCACCGCCCACAGAGCCAAACGGGGCGCTGAACAGTTTCTCTGCTGCCGAGGTTTGCTGATGGGTTGGGACGAGGAGCTGGATGCCCTCAGTGACGGTCCTTGGCCCCCACAGACCCTGTGGTCAGGGTCACAGCAAAACAGGAGTGCAGAATTCCACATGTGCTGCTCCTGCTGTTGTGTGGGAGAGTCTGATAAAACGCCATCAGGCTGGGAGACCTGGGGCGCTCCTGTCCCACCCACATGCTCCGTGTAGGTTCTGCTGTGCCTGCGACACTCCCAGCATCAGCCAGCTGAGTATCTTGCCAGGAACAGCTGACTGGTGTATTTTAATTAGAGCGAGAGTAAATTACATCGGACTACGAGAACCCGACTTTTTCACAACGGCTTGGGGAAATGGAAAGACTAGCATTTTCAATTTAAGGTTTAGTTAGATAATGCCTGTTGGTGCCAGTAGATTACAGAATGGATATTAAATCCTCCAGGATTTGCAATGGGAAAGTACTCACAGAATCCATAAGCAGGCAGGAGAGCATGGCTATGGAGCTATCGTCCCCTGGAGGTCCCGAGCAGGAAGAGAAAATGTGAAGTAAATCTTTTCTTTGAAGGAGGCTCCATGTAAAGAGCACACGCACACAGGCTGTGGCCTTTAAAGGTTTCCCTGTTAAGAAGCTTTCTTGCTCCTGACAGCAGCCAAATGGCACGTGAAAAGGTAATGGGGTCTGTCAGGCTGGTGGAGCAGGGAAATGCCGGGCTGGAATACCGAGGGTAGTGCTCCTGCTGTGGGGCTTGAGACGGTCCCACAGAGACCTTCTGCGCATCCCTGTGAGACCGAGACAGCCGTCCTGAGTTGCAGGGACCCAAACGCAGCTCCCCAGCAATTCTGTGCTGGGCTCTTTCATAAAATCCGTGTAAGCTGATGCTGATGCTGATGCTGCTGATGCAGGGCTGGGTGAGCAGCCCCTGGCAGCGGCAAAGCAGACTCTTGCTGATGACTCGGGACCCGCTGGCCGGCTGAGCCCACTCCAGCAGGACTTGGGGGCACCTAGGGCTCGCCAGGTTCTTCCTGGAGCTCGCCAAAGCCAGGCTAAGCAGGTTTAGGGTGCCAGCCATAGGAAGATTGTCCAACACTGCGGTCCAAGGGGGACCAGCTAACACCATCGTAAAGCATCTGGTATCACACCTTACCAGACAGCAAATAGCCTGAGGTAGTGTTGGACCAAATCTGCTTCAGGTCCTCCCTGCAATGTATCCAAGAGCACAGACTCTGGCATCAGCAACACCAGGGAAGCTGCTCCCTCCTCCCTGTGCCTCTGCCCCCGATGAGGGGACTGCAGGCCATGCCTGCCTTCTCAGGGAGAAAGTGTTGAAAACTCATATTTACATAACATGAGTTATATTTACAAAACACTGGACATCCTGCAGTAACAAGTAACCAGAAAGGGCAAAAAGTTTATCCTTCATTACCCTAATATGCAGGAAGCTCTGCCTGACAGTGCATGGCAACTGTTCCAGGACTAGATATATGATCAATGGAAGTGTGCAAGATTACTGGTTTAAGTGCACTAAAATGCACCAGTTAATTAGCGCAACTATCCATGCATATTTTGTCTGGCTTAGATGTTTTTTTTTTTCCTCTAGGTTAAGGGAAATACAAACCTGTAAGGAGTTACCCTACAATTTTTTCATTTTAGAAGCATTATTTCAACAATTCTTTCTATTGAGTTGAGAGCCATTTAAAAATCCACGTAGAGGAAGAAGCTGAGGTAAAAAGAACATATTGAACCAGTTTTGTATTTCTTATTGTTGATTTTTTTGGGTACTGTCTGGATGACTGTGCTGTGACATGTTGGCCTCACTTGTACCAGACAATAGTGTTTTCTGCTCGTCTGTCTGTGAGCTGTGGTGACCTGGTCCGGGAGAGCTGAACAAGATGAAAAATGTTTTTTCTTGTGATGCATTGAGGTAGCAGAATTACCGGCTGTACCATATCTGCAGATGTTTAGTATTTCCTATTCGTTTCCAGTCCCATGTGCGACAGATCCATGTCCTTTACATGTTGGAAGTGATCTCCTGCAGGCAGGTGCTAAGCCACCCCCAGGGTTATTGCAATATTCAAGGCAGAATCTGGCCTTGACTGAGGGTCTGAAACTGGTGTCACCGTGCCCCTCGGTTCCAGCCTGGTCTGTGGGAAATGCTCTGTTATTCTGCATCGCTTCAAGGTCTGTAGCCTGAAGAGCTAAAAGTCTAAAGATCAGATTCTTGGCAATAGAAGCTCAGAAGCTACTGCAGCCTTTGACTGAACATCCCAATAGTTTTATTAAGAACGCATCCCTGTGTTTTATGCTTGCTAATTAGCAAATTCAAACACTTTATTTCTGTGTTATCTTTGTGCAAGAGAGTGGCAAATTTATGTCATTAAAATATTGCAAAAAATTTAAAGGTTCACAAGCAATTAGATTTTATTATTCTTGTTTATACCCTTGAAAAATTGATCATTTTAAAACTTTGTAGTTAATACGTGCAAAGATAAAACAGTGGCCTGTCTTGCCCTGGTGCCAGAAGTCAAGTGATTGAGTGAGCTGGATGAATTATTAGAGAAGACCAGCTTTTGGAGGTACTTGCTTTGGTTCTTAGCTGACGGTTGCAGCCAGCTGACACCCAGGAAGAGGGTCCGTCCCCATGCGAGTTATGTTTCCCTTGGACTAGCAAAGATCATGCAGCATTCTAGTTCAGCAGCCCTTCATTAAAATATGCTAGCAAAATTCAGCATGATTATTTTTTTTTCTATTTGTGTGACAGTTTCACTCCTTTTTTTGACGATCAAAAGGCTGATGACAGTCAGTTGCACAGCAATATACCCTGCACCCCCCTGGCCTGATGCCCCCCGGGCTGTCGGTGGTGGGCTGCGCTGGGGGTGCCTGGGGACAGTATCAGGCTGGGGCAGGGGAGCTGGTGCGGTAGGGGGGGCGGCGGGGAGACGTTAGGGTTGCTCTGCCAGGCGGTGGGGGTTTACAAATAAAGTCTGTGCTGAGAAACAGCCTCCTCTGGGCCAAGAAACTAGACCCAGAAGCTTAAACTGTAAGGAAATTGCAAACTACTGGAGGTGAAAGAGGGAGAAGAGCACTCCTGATTTCAGCGCATCCAGGCCCTCTGAAGGGGGGTCACAGCTGCCTGTCACGATGGTAAATTCTGTCATTGAGCTTGGCCCTGACAGCCCAGCTTTGGGTGCCCAAGCGTCCCCTGCCCTTCTGCAGCTGCTGGCTGGATCAGAGACCCCCATCACCCCCGCGCCTCCTCCAGGGATCCCCTTGGGGTGCGAGCTGATGCCTGACCCCAGATCCAACCCCTCCGCTCTGCCTGCGCAGGGGCAGCCGAGCAGTCCCTGACCCCAGATCCACCCCCCTGCTCTGCCTGCGCGGTCCTGCCTCGCTCAGCCGGGCCGGCTGTCCTGGCCCAGGACCCGACGTGTGAAGCAGGCACGACACTGCCCTGAGCTCATCACCCCATCCCCACGCTGCCAGTGCCGCCAGTCCAGTCCTGCTCGCTGCCTCTGACTGCTCAGGCGATCAGCACCATTATTTTTTTTTCCTAGTGTCAAAGAGTCCAGGAGTGCAGACCGTGCTTGTAACTTGCTCCTCTCATGCTTAAATGGTGGAACTGAGATGTTTGCAGCAATTTCAGGACAGGAAGAAGATTTCTCTTTGATTGCTTTTTAATCACAGTAATAACAGTAATGGAAGCAGTGAGTGGAATTGATGGGAAAGAGCTGAGCTCTGTTCTCTGGCAACTCCCATGTGGGGTAAACAAGGAGGATTTACTGGCTTCTCAAGTGAATTGGTAGTATCCTTGCTCTTCAGGAATGACTGGCAGCAATGTCTGGGGAAAAAGAGCTGGTACCCAATAGCTGGCAGAAGAAATATGCCAGGCATCCTCTGGAAAGCTCCCTGACTTAGTGCAGCTAGGGTAAATGAATAAACCTTGCCTGCTTCTGCTCTTACCCCCACAGATCCACATGTACAAGCGCTCTCTTAAGTGGCTGTCAGGGCTGCCTCTACGCATGTCTCCGTGAATCCACATCTTTAGCAGCCCACGAGGGGTTTAGTCTCTCCCTCAGAGACAAGAGAAGCCGTGATATAGGCAAGAAGTCTGAGCCGTGCAGAACTGGGGACCTATATCCCCAGGAGTTTTCAGGTGGGTGGAGGGTCCCAGTGGTGCCCAGAACCAGCCTCCTGGGGAGACCAGGTCAGGGCTGCAGCCTGGACTCGCCCAGGCTGATTTTGCCCAGCACATACGTGAGCAAGCACTTTCCCCCAGTGGGAACTGGCGAGTTAAACTCTGGCAGGGCAGAGGCACTGAAATCATGATCAACCACAGGCTGAGGGGTTTCTAGGAATGCCCTCGCAGGGCAGGACCTGTGTGGCACCGGTGTTCGTGGGCTGACCTAGCTGGGCGTATCTGCAGGGTAGTCTCAGGGTATTACACTAGAATTGCATCCATCAGCCTGGCTTTGACCTTCAAGGGTGTGGGAATTTTCTCTGGGTTGGCACGACCTTGACTGAAAATGTCTAGAAAGCAGCAAAAAGAAAGCTTCTGGGAGCTGGGGAAAAGGGTTCTCCAAACCCCTTGCTTGCATCAAGAATATTTTGAAGAGACTTAACCTCCCTGAGGCTCTGACAACCATACAGACACCAAAGACAGACCTCGCTCCCAGTGTTTTTTGGTCAGACATGGAGCTTTCTCCTTTATTTCTGCAGTATGTTGCACACGTGAAGGGCCTCATTTACATCAGCGCAGTCGTGTCCTGTCTGAGGAGGTGGAATTCCTCTTGCTTTGCTGATCAAGACAAACACGATAAAAACAGTTCATGCACAATACACCTCGACGCCGCGCTGCTAGCCCCCCAGGACTGCGAGCTGTGCCCCGACCCGCTGGCCTCCAGCAGGGCAGAGGGCTGCGGGGGGACCAGGGGGCTGGGAGGGGACACCCGGCATCCTCCAGGCTAACGCAAACGGGGAGCAGCTCCGGTCCTGGTGCCGGAGCGTGAAAAGCTGTGTGTGCAAGGTCTGAGTGAGGCGAGGAAGGGGAGCAAACAGCTGTGGGGCTGCAGAGGTGGGGCAGGGCAGAGCTGGGGGGGTGGGGTGGGGGTGGGGCACTGGGAGAAAGGGGATGTTGCTCCCTCAGGCTGGTCATTGGTGTGCTGGGCGAGGGGCTGCAGACCCCCTGACACCCCACAGGCCTTCTTTAGGGCAGGAAAGAAGCAGGGGGTTTAATATCCAAGTTTTGGAGGAGGAGGAGGGATGATGCCCACATTTTGGAAAATGGAGAGGAGGCGGTGAAAGCTTTTACTGGGACATAAGGGACCCAAGTTATTGCTGGACGCCTGCTCAGGGGCAAAACAAACAGTGAGACATCGGAGGGGACTTATTTTATCCTTTCACACACATACTCAAACCCCTCAGTCTATTTCCTAGCAACTCTACCCTAGTTTCCCTTTCTTCACATCCTTCCTTACTACTCTGTCCCCTTCCCCCCCGGTCATCAAGGAAAAAAAAAAAATTATAAAATAAATGCCATTTCAAGTATTCTGGAGCAAACACCTTTCAGCCTTGGAAGTTTTGTCTGAGGTGTCGGATTAAAAAGCAGCGAGTACCTTTGCACAGGGATTAGCAAGACAGTAATCTTCAGGGAGTGATAGGTGTGACCCCTCTCAGCAAGGCATGGCAAGCATGTGAGGGTAGGGAAGGGGGGGGGAAGCCGTTCCAAAACCCGCTTGAACAGAGCGAACCGTGAAGAGCAGCTGTCAGGTCTTGGTTCTCCGGCAGCTGCTTATCGCGGTTTGAGGGCTCTGGTTCTGCAGTGGGCCATCTGCTCCCATCCACTGGCCTGGGGAGGTTTCTGCATAGCGTGGACCTAACTTTGTCCAAGGGGAAGGAAAATAATCTCAGCGAGATCCCGGAAAGGTTAACCAGCCCTGGCTGGTTTGCAGGCTGGGAGCTGACATGATTCGTCTAGCCAGGGGACAAATAAAAAAATATTATCCTGAGCAAAAAGCTATGGTACTGATTTTCATTGCCCATTGCAGAAAAAAATACCTGAACCACAATATATAAATCAATTTTGGTTTAGGGGAATTAAAAAACCCACCAGAAAACAAAAAGGCCCCCAACACTTACGGCATCTAATCAATCTTACATTAGTAGGGTGGATTTTCTTTTTATTTCTTAATTTGAAAAGGTGGCTGGAGGGGTACTTCAGTGGGATAGAAAGCCTCTCTGCCCTCCCCCAGCAGCTGCCCCTGGGCTGCAGCAGCTCTGACCAGTCCTGCCGGGTGGCTCTGGGGAGGCAGCAGCAGCAGAGCTGAGCTGACGAAGGACCCCGGGAAGCGTGCTGCTGCTGGCACGGGCTGCCATCCCGGGGAGAGCTGGTGTCCCCATCCGAGGCAGGGCTGGGTGACAGGGTAGAGAGGCGTGGGAAGAGCTTTAGCCTGTCACTGCTCCCCGTGGCTGGCTGGGACCTCTCCGTTCCAGGAAAACCTTTGCCCCCCTTCCCCCCCCCCAGCTTGGGACCTTCCCCAGGACTTAACAGCTATGGTCATACACACACACTCAGGATGAGGGGGCAGCTGGAAGAGCAGAGCAGGGGGTGCTACCCAAGCATCCATGCTTCCCGGGAGAAGCAGAGCAGCTTGCTCTGCAGAAGCAAAGGGAAGGGCATCAGCAGAGCGGGAATAAGGAGGTCACAGCAGAGGATGGGGTTACGTTGTTAAGGCCTGCGGAGCTTTCAAGTTGATTAGGTGATTTGGAAAAAGTCCTTGTTTCCTCTAGTAAAGGCTATTCCCTTCTGCACCTTCCCTCTCCCTGGCAGAGATTAGAGCAGTAAGGTTAATATAGTAGCAGGTACATCCATGAAAATCCACAGCTGAGTCTTCACTCCAAGTGCTGCCAGCTCTTCCCTAAATCTTCAGGAATCAAGGTGCCTCGTTGGAAGTGGCTCCATTGCCTTTGTTGACGTAAAAGGGGCGGTAATGTGACTGCAATGGAGAATTTGGGGCATGTGAGTTTGACCTACCTTCTTTTTCTGACCGCCTATACTTCACCCTCCTAGGTAGCCCAACCATACATATCTTAACATACTCCTGTCTTAACACCTTCAGCCTTGCCTCTTGCAGAGCAACGCCACCTTGTTTCACTGCTGGGGGTGCTGGAGTGATCAAATGCAAATGGTGTTGCTTTTTGATATATACGCTATGCTTTGCATGGACCTCATTCCTGAGCCAAATGAGTCTGTGCATCGTATAAAATCTAGACTATGACTCATGGCTTGATGAGAGGTTTCTGTGATAAGAGGAATGTCACCTTTATTTTTATGCTGCTGTCAGTGTCTTTTAATTGCTCACTAACCTGAGAACTCCTGGGAGTTTTCACACTTAAAGCCGTGCACAGTTATGCCAGCCACCAGCTACATCGCACGGTGTTTATTTGTGCTCTTTGGCTGGCAAGGCAAAACTCCTGCGCATGGAAATTCTCACACAATGGTGTAGTGTTTATTTCTGCCTCCACACGTTGCAGAGCCCAGCGCTAAACGTTTGTGTAAATGGAAGCTCTGTTTACTGCCGTCTCTAATTGCGTTTCTTCTCATCAGGACCTACCCCTGGAATTTCATTCCAATCTGCACCATTACAAATGAGCAACGTGTGGCAAAGTTGTGTCGTGCAACCTGGTGACGGCATGGCATGACTGCAAAATGCAAAAAGCCAATTTGCTGTCCGTGATAGCTGGTTGCACTCTTCAAGACAAAATCTCTAGCCTGGATGAGAACACGTTTATGCCAATGAAGCAGTGACCAAGGCAATCAGGAACAACCATGGTTTTGTAGCGTCTGATCTGTCTTAGGTTTGATCCCCTGCCCAGATCTCACTTGCAGAAGGTGGGAAAGACCTCACAGGAACACGCCGGTACATTTCTGTGCAGCACGCTAGTTGATATTAAGCACGGCAGGGGACTGGAAGCATGGGCAGAGCAAACCCAACCCATTTTGCTGCTCAGTGCTGACTCCCAATACCGCCCTCTCAATGTTCCCTTTTGTTGAAATTCTTTTCATTTTATGGCTTTAATTTCCAATATAATTAAGAGGTGGAAGAGGGGGGCTTAATTTTAAAGAAGTCCCCGTGGGTTAAAAAAACATTCCTCCTTAAACTCAAAGTATAGTCCTTTGTGAAAATCCATATTTACAGAACTTTTAGAGTGTGTATTACTTAAATACATATTTAAGACTATTTTAAAAGCTAGATTATTGGCCCAATAGACCATAAAAGCTCCTGCAGAGCTGCTGCAGTCCACAGCGTGCATTTCTATTTTGGGACTTTTTAATGCTTATATTTATCAACTCAATTGTTAGGTTCAGGGCTATCTGGTGAACACAGGCTATAAAAATAAAATAGCCGCTACAAGTGTATGCATGAGAAAGGGGTACAGAAAAAGACCAGTGACTTCACATGAGAGAAGTTACCCAGGCTTTCTCCATGGGTAAAGCACGGGCTGCGTTCATGGAGCACAGCGCACTGACTGTGGTGCAGTGGGTTGCTTATTGCTAAGACCACCCTACCCACATCCACCAGTGCCCAGGGCTAACGGAGACTCCGCTTTCCTGACCAGACTCCCCCAGTATACCCTCACCATTAGGGAGGACAGGTTGGTATCTAAAATCACTGGGAAGAGTCTCCATCTGAGCACACATGATAAAGCCAACGCTCCTTTGGAAAGGTGGCGATCAAACACAAGACAGAAGATACTGCAAAACTCTGCTGTTCCTAGGAGGTACGTTTTGCTGTAGCCCATTCAGAGACTCAAGGCTGGGTTTTCTGAAGGTGATGCAGGCTGCCAAGGAACATCCCTTTCAGAGGCATTCATTTCCTCGCGGGGCCTTGAAAACTGAGCAGAGATGTACAGCTGCAGTCCTTGGGCAGCCGCTTTCTAACTGTCATGCATTTCCTCTGCTTTCTTCCTTCATTGCAGGAACCCTCTCTATTCTTGACCCTCTGCTTCTTACAAGTCTTATTTCCAGGAAACAGTAAATAATCTTTCACAGATGTATAATCAGAATTCAAAAAATAGATTTCATCTGCGGAGATGGGGGCAAAAACTTGACGATCTTAATTCAGATCATGCAAGATCTCAAGGCAGCACAGTGTGAATGGATGTTAAAAAAAATAGATTAACTTAGTGTTTCTGTGGTTGTGCATTAACTGTTTGGTAACCTTGTATATTTAAGATTACAAGACCTAAAACATCACTCTCCTCTGCCCCTTATAATGCACCCTTACCTGCTTAGGGCTAGCAGTGCGAAATGAGTGACTTACAGATGTTCTAGGGATTTATGATCGTAGCCTGACCCCTCATCTTTGATGTTGTATCTGCCCACTGTAGGATGTAATTAGCAAGATACTTTTATATGGTTGTCTTTCGTGTCATTTACACAATCTGTGCCTTCTAAATGTCACAGACTACTAAGAGTGTATGATATCCCTGCAGGGAGGAAAAGTAGTACAGATAGCAGCACACGTGCTACCTGTATTTGTATAGCTTCTAGAAGCCTGGATCAAATTTTAGACGAGGGCAAAATCTTTTCAAAATGTCATTTTGAAGTATTGATTATTCCTACAACCCAGAGCTGTGGAGGTGGCAGCGGGGGGCAGGTGTTAATCTGCATCCCTCTGTGGATGCAGTTAGCCACAGAAAAAACTAATAGAAGCTGTTGACTTGAAGCTCTCACTTTCCCATCTCCAAAGGACTTAAGCCCTCATCTTGAAGTCTCAGGTATCCCTAGAACAGACAGTTCTCCTGCTGAAGCTGCGCACATGCTTTCACACCAAGGGTATATTTCTTACCAATACGGACTGCTTAGAGGATTTCCATGTCTGTGGCGTCACCTTTGCAGACTGGTGTCTCACTATTGAAGGGTAAGCTGTGACAACATAAAACAGCCTGTTATAGATCAGTCCCAGCCACCATCCCCATCTCCCCTTGCGAGCACCAAGATGAGTAGCAGGACTGGAAGTGCCACATCATTAGTATTGCATTGCTTAACACTGAAATGCAGGCATTTCTGGGGTGGGACACAACAGCCATCAGACAGATGCCTATTCCACCACCCAATCAGTTAGAAAAAGGGAGTAAAGGAGGTCTGTCTAATTAAAATGTCTAAGGAATGTGGAGAGGTGGAATGCAATCAGTCCAATTAAATGTAGGCCAAGTCTTGAACTAAGCATTCTGACTCTTGCAAAGAACACTATAAGCTATTTAATTAGCGCAAAGAGCCGAGGCGTGAGTTTCATGTCAGAAAATTAATGACAGTACCTCAGGCAGTGTGATAAGCCCTAACCCCCTTCTACCACACCAGCTCCATTCTGATTCAAAAATAATATGAGCCCTGCAGTTTCAGTGCCACCAGGCAATGGCCTTGCCCCACCATCTCCCATTCACAAATTAATCAGACCCGACTCCGCCTGACAGGTGCTGATGCTCTTGTATTCCACCTCTGGTGCCCCTGAACTAGTGTGTAGTGAAAAGAGCTTTATGAGATGGTGAATGGGGGATTCTGGTTCAGATGAAGGAGGACAGGCAGGTAGTGCACATTTTTTTAAAAAGTTGTGCTCATTGGCTATTATCTTTTCAGGACAATAGCTGTTTGTGGGGTTTTTTTTAAACTGATGAAGCTAGAGGGGTAAATGGCCATGAACGTAACTTCCTAGTACTTTCCTCTCCCTTAGAGTCACTATGCCTCTAAAATCATCTAAAATGCTCATTTCTACCCATTGCAAATGAAAGTCAAAACCCTTCCAACTATTCACTTTTTAATACTTTTTAATATTCTTTAATAAACTCCCGTTGCCCTGGTTTAGCAGACTAAGTTGCTCATGTGTGTGAGTGTCTAAGAGACTGACAGTCCGGGCAGGAGACACGGGCCAGGTGTAGGGCTGCTCCAGGCCTTCTCTGGGGGAGCAAGAGCAGGATCAAATGTCTTATCACCTAAAAAAGGGCAGAAGGAAGGGGAAAAAACTAAATGCCTAGTACCGGTCTTAGTGAAGAGGCTCCCGTCAGACTGTTTGCTGAAGTCACCAGGCGGATTCTGTCCCACCGAGGAGAACTGAAAAGGCAGCTTAGTGCCATTGCCTACTGGAAGATAGAAGAGGTTGTGTTATTCCGCAGTGTTGCGTGGTGCAGTGGGGAAGCCTAAGCTCTTCAAAACACACCCTGTAAAACTACCTTCAACTTGTTCAGGGGAAACCGGGAATGAATAGCTTTGTCCCTTTTCTCTTAGTAAGAAAAGGCAACAGAGAGCAATCAGTTGTGGGGTCCCAGTGTACACAGTGTGCGAGTGTGCAGAGATCCCAACGCTCCAGGCAGGCAGGGAAGAGCCTTTCTCTTGAGAGACCCAGAGTGCAGGTGTGACTGAAGAGCAGCAGCTTCCTCACAGGTAAACTGCACCTCCGGAGACCGGAGTAGCGAGGTAAAACTACATATCTGCCGAAGCTCCCTTGCCTCCAAGCAGCTGAGGCTTTATTCAAAGCCCATTGGAATTAAAGCAAGGCTTCCCCTCCTGGCCTCCTTAAGGTCAGGCCCTGGCTGCCAGAATGAATCTGAGAGCAGAGATGATGAGAGGGAGACAGCCCTGCCTGTGGCATCAAAGCAAGAATGACTTAGGTGTGGCTGTGAGTCACCAGAGCTCCCCCAGGTAGAGTGGCCAGGGATGCTCGAGGGCTGCCTCTGAGTGAAAGGCACGGCAGGACCCTCTGAGCCTGAACGAAGCAAAGTAAGAAAACACAGGCGAGAAAAAGGCAGGTGGGGGTCTGGGAAGAAAAGGCATGGCTTGCTGCTGCTGGTTCTCAGTACACTAGCTCAAAGCACCCCCTCTCCATTGTGCTGGTGCTGTACAGACAGTGAACATCAGGCAGGCTCTGCCTTTGAGAACTTATGAGCTCAGTAAAAGGTGTATTTGTGATGGAGAAGAGCAGCCTTGTGCTTCTGACACTGGCTGCGGGTATTTGGAGTCCGTTCCTGGTACTGCCACAACCTCCAGAGATTGCCTTGGATGATGTTGGCACTCCTGTCGATTGCAGTTGGTTTGGTATCTCAGGATCTTTGCAAATTGGCACCTATGTTTTCCATCTTCTTCTCTCACTGTCTGAACAATGAGGACCAGGGATGCCTTTCCCTCCTATATACACAGCACCTACAGCAGTGAGACTCTGGCCTTGGGTGTATGCAGACGGTGCTGATAACCCATCTAAGAGATGGTTCTGAGACAGTGATTGACAGGTGACAGGACAGCTGAGAGGAGAAGCAGAAAAGGTTGGTTAGCCAGCTAGAAAGCTGTGGCACGGGGGGTTAGATCCTTTCAAACTGAAGTCGGAATTACCCGTACCAAGTGTTTCCTCAGTCGCTTGGAAGGAGGAAAATTCCCATGATCGTGGGTTGAAACTGGCTGTAAAACAAGAGCATCCAGTTCAGCAGTCGGCTCCTGATGAGCTGGCTCAAAGGCCTGTGCCTGGCATTGCTCTATGAAACAGTCCCCACCAATTTGGAAGCAGCCCCAAACCAGAAGTCTGGGTGCAGGGAGCAGAGGAAAGCCTGGTCTTTTTTCTCTGGGTTCTAGGGAATGGCGAATAGACTTCTCATTCAGAGACCACAGCTCACTCACTGCCACAGAGCTGCTTTACCTGCATTGAATTGCCAAGTCAGGTTTGTCTACTCAACATGACTATTCTGCAAAGAGATCTGCAAGCAGAGGCTTGGATTTTGAGCTCGAGACACACAAGCAGAGGAACATTTCTTGCTCAAGTACATGTTGTCTCAGCCACTGTGACAGACGTGCTCCAGGGTTTCACTGGGGCATCACGCTGCGGTGCAGAGTAGTGCTGCTGTGCCCCTTCTGTGAGAGACCAGACTCCCAGAAGAGTGCAAAAGATGAGCCCTTTGAGCTGCTATGCTGCCATCCTGTGGACTGCTTTTCCATTTAAGCAATATTTCTGTTTAAGCGGTTCTCTCTCCCTCCCTGGGTGCCTGAGTCCCTTCTACTCTTCATTCGAAGACTTCCAAAGGCACAAAATGATCTTTCCAACCTCTTCCTGGCTTTGGCCAAACTGTTTGCAACATCAGGAGAAGAAAGCTCAGTGGAAGAGGACAGAAAGGAGCGTTGAGCAGCTGAACAGATTGTTCCTCTATCTTTTCGGCAGCATTTGAAACCTTTAATGTCTCCCTTCTGCCTCATTATGTCATCCCTGCAGGCAGATGCTCTATGATACTGGCTTTAATGACAAAAGCAAGTCTCCTTGAATTTAAGCAGGGCTTAAAAACCTGTAGGTTCAGCTCAAATCCAAGCAGTTTCTTAGCATGGGCCACTGCAATTAGCGCAGAGGACTGACTACTTCGGTAGCATTCCTCAACACAGCAAACAGGCTTGCCACTGTGGCCTCAGGCAAAGTTTGCAGTGATCCAACCTAGTGAGGAAAAGGGTGTGTTACAAAACTATCATGAGACATTCAAGGATTCTGTGCACATTGTGCAATGCAAAGGGTGGTCCTCTGGGTTTTTTTCTTCTCATTTTACGGAATTCCTTAGAAAAGATGCAATTGGAGGCAGTGCTGGACTTCTACATGACACATGGATAGAGCATAGAAAGCTCCAGAGAGTTAAATGATTATGGGTATATTGCATTATTCATCAGATAATCCTTTGCTAGCCAGCATACAAGCTAAGTGGGTCATGTCTCCTGTTTTGCCTACTGATTCATTCTGTTCCCAAAGTCCCCATCAGTGTGGTTTCAGCAGCTGGTTCCTTTCTATCATACTTGAGCTCTCACACTGGCGAAGAATCCAGTGCTGTTCCATCCCCATCTCAGCCGAGACTGTGTGCAATCACACGCTTAGGTTTTTTGGACAAAGAAACTTTGTTGGTAGAAAATACAGAATGAGTAGTTTTGGAAGGCAGCATGTCTGTGCTCTCAGGAAAATGGAGATGTGTAGGCGGAACAAAGGCTGCTCCGGTTTTGCACATTTGAAAGTCCATTGCAGGAAGCAGTGGGGCACTGAACCGCCAGCCGCTGTGCAACCCTCACGCTACTCAGTAGCTGACCGTGTCCTGCAAGTGGCCCCACTGGGTACAATAAACAGCACTAAATAAGAAACCCTGCATCTTATAATATAAGATGTAAATATAACTAAATAAGCAGTCCCTGTTGATCCCTCCTGTCTCCTGGCACATCCTTCAGGAGGTTGGGATGCTGGATCCCAGTGGGTAGCCATGAAGCCCCTGCTCCCGGGTCTCAGCAACTGATCCTGTAGAGAGGAGCAAAGGGAATTCCAGGCACTACAGCCCTGACTGTGCTGGAGTGAGCAGCACAGAGTGAGCAGCCCGCTTCAGCCACGCCACGCACTGCAGCAAATGGCTTTTCCCTTCACTATGCCACACCAGGTTCCAGCCCTGCCCCAGACACAGACGGCAGCGGTGATGGCAGAACGGCACTGCCCGCCGTGTTCCTCCCATCACTCCACCGCGCGCTCTTCCAATGCATGTTGGGCCACTTCCAGCTGAACCCAAAGCCCCCCGTTTTGGGTAGAGATGGGTTCAGCCCATGCAATTTTAGAACTTTCAACCACCCCTTAAGGTGGAAAAGAGTTTGGGATGTGGGATCTGTGGTCTCTCCGCAGCACCAGCAGCTCTGCTTAGCAGAGCATCTGTTTCCCTGACAGCACAGAGCCTGTAGAGCCCTGAAGCATCTGGGGCAGAACCGCAGCTATAACCATCCAGGCGGCGTTTGGAGACGGGCTCTGTGCGAAATGAACCCGCCACCGACAAAATGCCCCTCTGCAGCCTCGGAGGAAAAGGCTGCCCCCTAACTTGGGGGGCCTTGCAGGAGGCAGTCCTGAAAAAGGCTTGCTGACGCTGGATGGGGAATGTTGCCTCTGCCCCTGGTATCTGCTCCAAAGGGCATCCTCGCCCCCACGGCGCCTGGCAGGGCTGCCAGCGAGTGCCAGGCGTGGGCTGGGAACGGAGCAGAAGGGCAAAGTGGAAATCCAGACAAAGGGCTCAGTGTTGGGAGCTGGGTTATCCCCATGAAACCCTAACGACAGAGCAGGCAGGCAACACCGCACTTCAAACACGCCTGCGAGGAGTGCCACCACTAATTGCTGCGTATCCCTTCGCCCTGCCCACCATCTGGCTTTGCAGAGCAGCAGCTGTAAACACCTGGCAAATCCAGGCAGGGCCTTGCTCTCCAGGGACCAGAGGAAATTTGGTTATTTATTTTGTTCCACCGTTTCTGTTCTTTTGTTTCTACAGGCATTGCCTTGCCTAGGCTTTTAGCACTCCTCGCGCTGGAGGTCCTGAGACTAATTTAGAAATAGACAACTGCTATTTTATGACTGGATGCGTTGAAAACAGTTATTCACCCCAAAGACTCATCTTGTAGTGTTCATGTAACAACTGGGACATAAGCATATCACCAGGGCTCTTGTTGCCAGTGTCAGAGCTCAGAAAGGAACTCCGGACTCCTGCTTTTTTAGGATACATTCCTCATTTCTTCTATCATTTCCCTGTAGGGAAAAAGTATATTTTCTGGTGAAAATAAATCCTAATGCAGGGCAAGCCCAGTGTAGCTTTCACACTTGATAGCACAGTGGTATAAGCTTCTGATGGAGAGCAACATTGACCGCAAACTAGTTAACACATGTTAAACTTCCCCTATATTCACAAACCACCCTCTGAAAGAGTCCCATCGCTCCAGCTCTCCCCCATAGAGTTGAGCATCTTTGCCGCCTTGTGTGAGATGAAAAGGCAAAACCTTCTCAAAGCTCTGTAGGCTGGAGAGAAGGCCCGGTATAAACGAATGCAAAACGATGGATCTTGTCCAGGGGAAAGCAAATTTTGGGACAAATCATTCATGAGGTTCCTTTTCTATGCTGTGTTTGGGGGAAGCCTGACCACCATTAGGGTGCCATACCTTTGGGAGACAGGAACATGGAAAATCTCTTCAAGTTGTCAGGCTGGTTCCACTCATAGTTGTTCATCATGTACCGGTGGTCACCTGGAGAAGCAGAGCAGGTCGTGAGCTAGAGGAGACAGTTTAGTGGCCTTGAGGGGGATGGAAGGAAGGAGGTAACACATTGGAATTGCTTCCTCAGGTGCTGCAGGAGAAATGGGCTTTGAAAACAAGTTCCTCTATATTTTTAATTCCTCTGTGGGACCCTTTGGCTGGGAGGTAAAGCAGTGCTGAGGCTGCCCAGAGGTTCAGCCTGGGATGAAGAGCAAGCTCCCTCGGAGGCATCGCTCAGGTGAAGCATCTGGCTATTCAGTAGATACCCTGTCTCCTGAAAATCCATAGGGAGGCTTGACAGTTGAGGCATTTTCCTACTAAAATACTGCTGTGTGGCTAAAAATGTATCCCACTTCAAAAGCAGCGGTTTGGGTTTGGTTTCTTTTGTGCGCTTAACCTGTGCACAGCGCTGGCTTCCAGCCAGCAGGTCGTGAACTGCAAGCGTTAGAAAGCTCAAGGAAGTCAGCGTTGGGAGGGCCCAGTGGGTTGGGTTTTCTTCCATTTTTAAAGCAAGCTGCTAAACCTGAGTTACAAACAGCTCTGGCTTCCTGGGCTTCTGGACGGGGGCATTTCGTTCAGGCTTCATGCAAAGTGGATGAAACCTACCCGCTTGCCAGGTATTACGCAGCCTGTCATAATTTAATGTTATAGATTATCATGTGTAGAGAGAGATAGATATATATATATAAATATATCATAAATTAATATAAAATTACAATAAAATAAAATAAAATAATAAACACAGTTTTGGTTTTCCAACACTGACCCACAGGAAATAATGCTCCGTCGGTGCAGTTGCTCATAAAAATACTTTCCTTTAAGGCCCCAAGTGTTATATAAGCCTGTCGTTCTCCACAAGGAAGCAAATTTGGTTCCTGTGTTTAAATAGTTCCATTCTTCGATTCTTAAGTCACTGAACAAACTTTTATGTTACTTCTCCAATTTATTTCTGTCTTATTTAAACTCCCTGGATGCTCTCTGATTATTTGCCTCCTTGCTACACTACTAAGTAGGTACCTGTTATGACAACTAAAAGAAAGTGGATTCCCTTTGGAGTCTGCTATTAAGCACGTTTCATTCCATTAATACAATATTTCTTCCTGGGAAGTGTTTTACACTAGAAGATGAAGCCGGTTGCAAATGAATTTGTTGCAGTGACTCAGGGGGAGTCTGAGTTAATTAAATCCATTAAGTAATTGTTGAGTTATTTCCTTGCAGTCACTAGATGTAGAGTGCTGTCCTCTTTCAAGTGTAACTATGGTTTGAAAAACGGAGACCTCTGAAGTTTCTGAGACTCACCTTAAATAATATTTCCCAACTGAGTGGCTACCACTGTGTTCTTGTCATTAGGCAGGCTCCAACCGTGTCCATTAAATCCTTGGTAAAGTTTCTGAAAGTGCACAGGTTTCTGGCAGTAGTTAATTATTGCCCTCAGAAATGTTTTGGCACTTGAATCCCATGTATTTCAGGTACCCTTGAGGGCTTCTCCATCAGTAGGATGGAGGGGACACTAACTGAAAGGGATCAAGTGACCCAGAAGTAGCCAGTCTTTATGCAGAGCTACTAGAACGGAACATAACGCATCCTCTCGCTGGGCTGCGCAAGTAGCCAGGTAATATGTATTTGCTCCAAGACTGGCAAAAAACAGTTCAGCAGGTGGAAAGTAACTTCCTAAGTTATGGTAACTTTACTGGAAAGTGCTTTTATGCTACTCATCTAGTTTTCAGAACCAAGTGCTGTGAGTAGTCAGGCATCCAAAACCCCTTTGGCATTACGCCATCCGGAGTCGGGAAAAGCTGCAAATCTCCAGGTGAACAAAGAAGAAGAAAGAAAAATGTACAAAAATTCTTTTGGATCTGAGCTGCTTGTCATCTGTTTGTACTAAGTCACAGCCAAATTTCTCAGCAAACCTCAGCACATGGAGTGTTGAGAATCTGACTAGGTAGCTGCAGTGTTAAAAGCTGGAAGGCAAATAGCATTCCATTTCTGGTACTTCGTTAAGGGAAGGAAGAGTTGAAAAATCTGGCTCTAGCTAGGCATCGTGAGCACCGAATATGATTCCTGACTGTTCTGAAAGGTTGGTTCTCTGGACCAGACATCTCTGGTCCATCTAATTCATGTCTAATGGAGAATGATGGCGCTAGATAAACATCGCTGAGTGCAGGCTCCTGGGGCCTGGGACTTCTCTCCATAATGCAGGAAGGCAGCAGGCTGCCACTGGATGAATACTAGTGATTCTCATGACAGATTTAAATGTGCTCTGGTCCCATGTCACCTTCATTCTTATTGCTTTAGATTATGAATGCCAGACAGGCTGATTCACAAAACCCAGGCTCTGAAAATCATTAGCGTGTTGACCAATAACTGAGCCCATGTTGTTCTGACCTCGATGCATCTTTTCCATGAGCTGCTTTTTATCTGTTTGGTTTTGTTTTTTTTTTGGGGGGGGGGTATCATTTCTCCCCCTCCTCCTTTATCATATCATCTTGTAATGTGGATCTGTCTTTTCTAGAAGTGATTTGCACAGCTGTTGCCCAGGAAAAAGGTGGTGTATTAATATGGAAGGAATGTCTAGTGAGTACTGTGAATTTGAATGAAATAACAGTGATCTTGCAGATTTCTGGCCGAGTTCCTCAGCTGCTAATGTCGTATGAACTGGACTTGAGATTATTCCTGCATCTTTTTGAGTTACACATCCTCCTAAACAGCAGGGTGCAATTTGTCCTCACATTACCTATCCAGCTTCTTGACCTTTATTGTTCTGGTATCTAGGGTTCCACAATTATTAATAGATTATATCGTTATAGCAGCCTGATGAGGTAACTATTGATTTCGATCCCTATTATTCTTAGTGCAAGAGGTCATTTCATGGGATTAAGTAACTTGCCCAAGGTTACAAAGGCTATTTGTGGGAGAGCTGGAAAGTGAACCTTGGTTGTGGAATCCCATCCTGGTGCCCTGTCCAGCTACTCTTATGTGTGAGCTTGATGCAAAACAAGTCCTTTCTGCAGAACTAATTTGGAGATGCAGGAAGTAAGTGGGTTCTAAAACTTAGGAGATTCCTTGCAGTGCTGTGGTATGGACCATGACCTCTCTATTCACGTAAGAGAGATCACCCATTCTTAAACATCACTGAGGCGCGGGGACCATTTGGCACTGCAGGTCCCTTGAACACCCTGGCTCAGGGCAGGAGGCCTAGTGGGATGCGGAGAGTATGAGCAGAGTGAGTTACGCTGGTTTCAGTTGCAGCTTAACCTGAACTCCAAAATGGAGACTTTTACTTGGAAAATATGTTATTAGATTTTCAGTGACAGGCGCTTGCAGTGTATTTCATGTTCCAGCCAGGCAGGCAGCGGCCAAAATGGGCTGTTGTGAAAGGGTATGTCATGCAGTACAGCACACATGCTACCTGAAGCTGTACAAATAGGCTAATGACAGGATTTCAAACCTGCCGTACTGGGGTGGCTACACGCACATTTCTGCCACTGCCTTCTCAGTTTACCTAGCAAGCCACTGAGTTGCCTTGGTGTATCTGTGCAGTCAGTCTGCCACATAGAAACTGTCGTGCTGAACTTGCAGGGGCTTCTTGGAGCCTCCTGCATGGCAGTGTCCCTGCCGACCTCTCACAGGAGGGGAGGATCACCGTTCTCGACCCCAAAGAGAAATGTTCCTCTGAAGTCCCACACAGGAGGTGGCTGAACTGATTAAACATTGCGAAGCCATAACACAAAACAGCACTCAGGAAAGCAGGAGTAGTTTGGGCTCCTGGGTACCCTACACACAAGATACTTTAAATCACTGGTGGTTCAGCTGGCTCCATCCCCACATAGGTCTGGTAGGACAGCTCTGATGTTCCAGAGTGAATTCCAGCTACAGGTAGTGTTTCTCCTACTTTCCCTAGGTCCTTGCTTACTTTCTCCTCTGTGAGAGGACACTCATCACACTTCATCTCCTCTGACTCTGCACTAGGCTTTGCTGAGGGAGGCAGGGAAGGAGCAGATCTCAGATACTCTACCATTCTCCATGTGGTTCCTCTCTATGAAGTTGCGGCCCAGGTCTGCCTTGCAGATCTTCTCCACATGCCTCATGCAGACGTTTAGGAGGTCATCTCTGAGGAGTCCCATAGATGGGCTCATGCTCTCCCCTTCAAGCAGCACACTGTATGTTGGGAGAGATGGAGGGGGGACATAATTCCGCATCAAAGCCCCAAACTCCTGCCAAAAAAGAAGGGAGGAGATGTTACTGAGGAACAAAAGAGATGGAGGCTAGATCCTAGGGAACTGGCTAATGTTAGGGTCCAAATAGTATGAAGTCCAAATCAGAACATTGAAGATGCAGGAGGCAGATGAATTTTCTGCCCATGAACTGTAGCCATCTACAAAAAATAGCCAGGCATTGGAACACCTAAGTTCTTCACCTGCTAGAGCAGAGACAGCTTCAGATGTCAAGGTTGGTTCCTGCCATACGATGCACTGAACTGGAGAAGGTTAATGCATTTTACATCAAATTGGGATTTGTGTTTGGGACAAATCTTGTCCTCATGGGAAAAAAAGGAAAGGAAAATGAGATCTCAGTTACCTGCAGGAAGAGCACGGAGTCACTGATCTGGTGGATCTGCTCCCTGTTCTCCTTGTCCTCCCGCAGAAGCTTTGCCCTCTCTTCCAGCTCATCCACAATTTCTTTCACGTTCTCTGAAGCAATCTTTTCCCTCTGGTCCAGGGCAGCCTTCACTTCATCCCTCTGCCTCTCCAGGTCACGGATCAGCTCTTTGAAATGCTGGTCCACTGTGGCTTTCTCGTTGGTGGTGTAGTTCTGCAAAGGGAAGGAGCAGAGAGAGGAGGCAGCAGGAAAGATACAGAAGAAATAAAATATTAAACTTCTCAGTGAGTCATTTGCTGATAGGGAATAGAGGGGGATACGTTCAAGCATTCTCAGCACTTGGACTGTGACTGTGGGGACTCTGGGTACATAAGTCTTAGCACCAGAAAAGTTGTGCCAAGAAAAGTCATATGTATTCTTGCAATAATTGTGTGTGTGCAATCTAAAGGGCATGCTGTCTTCCTGATTAAAAAAGCATATCTTTTATTTCAATTAATGAACTGCGCTCTTAAGTGATGTTTAAAAACACTGTTTAACATTCTAAATCATAGTTCTGGCTCCTCAAGAATTTGAGGACCAGATTCCCACCATTTCAAAGGATGAAAGGTGCTGAAACACTTTTTACAAACCTGACCTCTAGGTCCCTCTGAAGGACTGTGGATGTAACTATATTCAGAGTTAAAATTTCTAGGTCAGATTTCCAATAATAATAATAATAGTAATAATAATAATAATAATAATAATAATAATAATAATAATAAAGAAGACGAAAAGCAGAACTGGCAAGCCAATGTACATGTACCACATAAAAGGGAGAAGAATGGCTTTGCCTATTAATATTATGCAAATTTTCTGGGGTGTCTCCAAATAGTGTTTTCACTGTTCTATTCAGTTAGGGTATAAATGAAAAAAATAAATAACACCATTACTGTATTCTCATCCTTAGTGTGGTGAAAGAATTATAAAGGAGCCCTACATCAGTATGGAAATAAGCTCTTCCACTATAAAGATGTTTGTTGGTGCATCTGTTCCTATTGCTTTATCTCTGGGCAATCCAGAGCCCTTCTGGAGTTTATTTTTGTGTGTGGTCTAGCAGGAAAAAAAGCAGCACACCTTTGTTTCCGAATCAGCTTGGCTACTGGTGGCTGAAGAGCTGTAAGGGACCCGCAGCAGGGAGGTGCCCTGGATCCCTTTGCAACAAGGCTGTGCTGCCTCTCACTGATGCCCTGCAGGGTACGCTGCGGGATGACTCCAGTGGGAGTTGTTGTTTCCATGATTTGACATGAGTGAGTTTTGGAGAGTGATGAGATAGACGCTGGGTAAGGGATGGAGTAAGAGCTGGATATGTCAGAGAAACTGAGGAAAGGAGGATAGGGATGTGAGAGAGTGGGGGTTGGGAAGTGGCAGACACAGGAGAGCCAGAGGAGTGAACTTAAAATAATATCCTGTACGCACCTTGATACGGTCCCTCTCCTTCTGCCACTTATCCATTTCATCTTCTACCTCAATGATCTTCAGCTGCAGTTGCTCTTTCTGCAGTGAAAGCTCAGCCTGCGAGAAGAAGGGAGTCTCATGAACCTGGGGTTGAGGGTGGCCTGCTTCAAAGAGGCGCTGTGCTTCCACTTACGCGCTTGGCCCTGAACAATAACAGCTGGGAGGTACAGGTTCCTGGCACTGCTTGAAATGGAGATCATGTGCTGACACTGGACAAGATCCCAGAGCTCCTGGCTGGGTCAAGCGATTCAGCTCCCTCAGCAAAGACAGCAGCAGAAGCACCCACCTACTAGGCTACCGTCATGGTGCCGCTTTTAATCACATTAGAGTCATTAGCTGGAGGGGGAAGAGGCCTGTTTCAAAATTCAGCTGTGTATGCAGTGAAGGGCCCATCCCAGGGTGTGCCTCTGCAGCAATAACAGTTTTAATGTAATTATGGAATGACGTTTGACGAGTGTTGCAACAAGAGGACGATGCCTCCGGCAGGAATTGTGTTTAGACAGGATTGTGGATTAATTTGCTCTGAATTGAGAGCTTTCATGTTATGATGAAGCTGGGGAATGCTTGGAAAAAATAAAAAAAACCCAGGAGGAGGGAAGAGGTGTAGTCAACCATGCTTGGCTTAGATCAGCAATTTCACCGGGGTTCATTTGCATTTCGTTTTGCACTGGCTTCCCAGAGAAGCCCAGACCAGACAATTGCATGCGAGGCAGCTCACAGAAGCGGAGCCCGCGGAGGGCTGGGCAGCCGCGCACTGGTGTGACACGCCAGCTGGCGTGCGTGCCGTGCCCCTGGACCAGACCGGGACCTGGCTGTGCAGTAATGCCTTGCGCCGTTAACTCTGGGCCGCAACTCCCTCGGTCATTCCTATTCAACCACCTCCCTGCCCAACAGATCATGACAAAGCCTTTGTTTACGCATTTCAAGATCTTTCTGTGTTTCATGTGTGTACAGGTTGGTCAGAGCCAGCTGTCACTACAGGCAATCTGCTGGAACAGTCACCCGCAGAGCTGGTTAGGAACTAGGCGGATGGCAGAAATGACATGTATTCCACAGCTGACCTATGTCACATTAGAAAAGTTCTGAAAACCCACTGTTCATGCGTGTGGGATCCTTTGGCAAATGGATGTATCACCCAAAAGCACTTACATTTAGGCCAACAGTTAGAGGCAGGGGAGACGAGGGATGGATCAGCCCACTCCCACCACAACTAACACATGAGGTTTCCTTGCCGTTAAAGCACAAGGTGTAGTTCTCACTGCTTTGTCACGCATCCAAGAACATAATACAACATGAAAACCTGGGTCTTCTCTTGTCATCATAGTTGCCATTGAGGTGGGAGTTTAAAAGTTTTCAATTCCCCATTCCGGTAGAAACCAGCATCGCACAATGAAGAGCAGGCAACAAGCTGTCAACCAGCTCAGACCAAGGAAATCAGGGCTCTTGTCTTGGCGCCAGTCACCATAGTGTCTGAGCATCCTCTTGAGCTTGAATCAAGCACAGCTGCATCCCAGAGCCATTGACTTTTGCTGTTCCAATTTAGAAAATCTCTATTTATAGAGGGAAAACAATTTGGTAGTTGTTCTACTGCTTTATGAAACAGAAGAAAGGGGGAACACAGAAGGCAAATGTACTCAAAGGTACCTCAATGCCAGAAGAGCTGCACCCTCACTTTGTCATTGTGATTGTCCTTGTTTCTTGAGAGCTGGGAGAGCACTGGCCCTCTAAATACTATCCATACACCCTGACAGTCTTCAGTAGTCAACTGAACGCTGTCGTGAGCTGAAGGTCATATGCTACAGGGGTTCAGGGCAGACACAGAAGGGTTTTGCAGTACAGGATCATCAGGAAACCATATGGCTATCAAGATGAGAAAATTTGGTCTACTACTGATCAAGAGAGGCATGAGCTTGATACTATAGTTTTCACATTTTCAAGACAGTGACTTGGAGCAGTGCATGCTTTTTTCCATTCTCATGTGCACTGTAAGATGTCCTCTGCATCAAGATGCAAAGGTGCACAACCATCTTTGCACAGCAGGGAAATGCAATGAGATAAAAAGCATTTTAGACCCAAATATCCATTGCACTGCCATAACCAACGGGAGAAATTATAATGCAAGTTGTTTCCTTGAGCCACAGAGCTACATCCAGATGGCATTAATTGCTAGCAAGGTTAAGGGCACATCTCCTGAGCAGTGGGAGGTCTTGTTTCCCTCCTCGACCCTAAATATCTGGACGATCTTATGACAAGAATGTGAGTGAAATCATCAGAGAAGGACTGGAAGGATTGTTTTGAGAAAGGCAGACCATTTACAGCCATGTGGACACTCCCAAATACAAGGGGCTTTAAAAGAAAGATAATAAGAAAAAAGATTCAGGTGATGGCTGGAAGGTAGTGATAACAACATTATAATTTTATAGTACTTTTTAATTAAGATGGGTCTCAAAGGAATTTTGCAAACTATTAATTGCTCAAAAGTGATAGCTACCTCTTAACAGCTTGTTGCAGTTATAATATCCCTTCACCCAGAAAGTCTGGGTGCCTCTGGGATGGGATGTAACAACTCTTTAAGAGCAGACCCACACTGCAATTTAGAGTGAGGATTGTGATTTGCAAATGGAAATTACAGAGATAGTTCCAATAGCCAGAATGCAAATACCACACTCATCCAGGTTCAGCATGGGTTAAAACGCCCATACTGAGGGCAAAAGGAAACACCAGTACAGACACCAGCAAGGGCAAGGGAGAGGAAGGGGACTGTTTCATTGCATGGTAGTGCAAACATTAAAAGTAGTTTTACCACTGAAAAAATGTTAAAGGGGTCCAGGAAGACTCTGGAATAGTACAAGAACTGGTGAAGTAGGCACCAGGAGGTGGATTCAGTAGTGGGGCTCTGGAGATGGACCAGGATGTAAGGGGTTCAGCAAAGGTGATTTCATGATGTTTTTAAGGCCCTGTTCAGTCTGGCACTGGCTGTAAGATTGCTTTAGCTGCCCAGGTCTATCCTGTGTCACGTTTACAGCAGGCTGGCTGCAGTTACCAGGGACAGCCAACTTCTCAGCTTCATCCCCTGTGAAGAAACTTCTCTCCTAGCTTTCTTTGTATTTCTCAGATTTTCCAGGGTCAACAATCCCAGATCCCTTACGTGATTGACCACCCAGAACAAATCCCTGGGGTGAGGCTTGGGGTCCAGAAGGTCCTAGTGAAAGATAATACAGCAGATCCACCCGTTGCAGGCGGGAGTGCAGAAATACCACTACCGGTGAAGAAGATCTGGGAAATACAGGTTTAGACTATTCAGTTTGACTGTGGCGAGTTGAGAAATACTGGCACTGAGAGTCTTTGAGCTAAGAGAGGATCCCCTATTAGAGTCTGAGTTAATTAGGACAGTCAAGAGGCCTAAGTGAAAGTTCAGAGTGTGCACCTAAACATCCACAACCAAGCCCAGCCCTTGTGCTGTAAAGGACCTAAAGATGTGAGATTATGAGTCTTGCATCATGATGCAACTCCTTTTTGCAAGGCGGCAATACAAGCATCATCATGTCTTAATGCTCTGGGAACCCAGTCCCTGCGTCCCTGAATCAGGGAACACCCGTGTCACCAGCCTGGGAGAGCTGTGCTAATTACCTAACAGCAACAACCAAATGCAATAATGAAGCTAGAGAAAAAGTGTTTAAACTAGTTGTCCCTGTACAGGGCCCGTGTTGGACATGACCTGGCTGAGAAATCAGCAAATTGTTTGAGACATAATTTCTGCCGGTTTAGCCATTACATTTTTCTGTCTAAGCTTTTGTTAACCAGAGGTGGGTGTCAGTGGGCTACAGTCTGCCAGCAACCTGCAAAAATGCCACTAGTCACTGCATGACCTGAGGCCAGAAAAGGCTCTCTGTTTTGCACAGTTTGACGAGAGTTCCTTCCTTGCAAAGTGGTGGGGTTTCCCTGGGTTCTGCCCTCACTGTAGAGGCATTACCATAGAATGCAGGCGGACAGGCAAATCTACTGTAAATCAAAATTTGCAGCAGGTCAGCTTCCCCAGCCTCCCAGCTAGGGAACATCCTGCAGGAAACTGCGCCGTCTCTGTGGAAAGAGCATCTATTTTCAGCTGTGTCCGCAGAGCAACCACAACGGGTGTAGATAAGGTCTCACAGCCACACCATGCCCTAACCTTGCATCGGTGAGAACGACCAAAATCCCTTCCGCTGGCATATTGATACAGCCTCGTTTGCTCTCTATTCAGGCAGCGAAAGCAATACCGAGAGGGCTCAAATGGATGTCCCTCTGGATCCATCTCTGTGGATGGTTGACTTCAAAGCCTAGTTCAGACTCTGTGAAGTCTCTCCTTTTAAAAGTCCCTTTGTTGAAACAAGGAACACCCAGCTCCCATTTCTGCACAGCAGTTCTCTGCTGCCTCTTTAAACCTGCTGTACAACGTGAACTTTTCTTTAAAGGTAAAGATTTAAAGAAAAAAATCAAAGTGCTTTTCACTAGAACTGACCTGACATGCTGAGTACTGAGGCTGGCGCTCGATAGTAACGCCAGGTTATTTACGGCTCGGTGACTGGCAGGCATATGCGAGGTTGTCTCATTTTGAGAACAGGCCTGTAAAACAGGTTTTGAATGAAGGGACCCCTTTCAAAATGAAGGATGTTGTCTGAAAGGGGGGCTCGAGTTTTGCTGGTAAATCAAGCCGGCCGGAGGGTTTTATTGGCGTGTACAAGCTGCTATTGACAATTCTTACTTTTCAGCTGTGTGTGGCTATTACCCAGCCTCATGGACTTTTTTCTTGGTCGTTTCTTGTCCTGATTCTGGCGGGGGTGTTACTTTTCCTTTAAAACTGTAGCAGGAAATTAATGCAAAGTGGATCTGGGGAAGGCATTAAAAGTTTGCTGGGTAAAATAGGTGAATACCACTGGGTGGAAACTCAGACAAAAGGTCTCTGTGTTCCCTGCCACATTGTCTCTGACCCCCTGTGCCTTCCACTCCTGCCCGCTCAGCAGCACACCAGGCAAAGGGGGGGGGGGGGGGGGGGGGTGACTCTCATCCCAAGCTCCTGCGAAGTGGAAGATGGTGCTCTGTTCTCCGTCTGTCTCACAGGCAGAGAGACACCAGGCTTTCCACTGCTTGCCTAAATGCCCTAATCAGTAGGTATCTGTATACTGGCTTGTTTGCATTCCTCTTCTCTGAAGCTGTACTGTCTCTGTCTGCACTGTGGAGCAAGCAGAGTTACCTAATTCTACAGAGGGGTTTAAGCTATCCTGTGGTTTCCCAACACTGAGTACAGCACCTCTCTTCCCTGCACACCTATAGCAAAGACAAACTCATGAAAGAGGCTGTAACCTGCATTAATTCTGCATTACTAAAGGAATACACGTATGTAAAACACTTATTGTGTGACAGTTTTGTGCCACCAAATTGCTGAGCACACAGATTGACGGTCAGGATTAAGCACATCACGGCATAGAAACCACCCCTAGTTCTGCTGGGATCTTCTCCAGCTTTGGAGTCTCAGTATGACCGGGGACTGGGAAGTCCTCGCAGATAAACCAATTGTTCCTTGACAGCCAACACTGTGTGAAAGGGTCTGTCTAGATACAGCTGTGTTCTTGTCACCAGCCCAGTGGCATAGTTAGCAAATTTGGTGGTAGTAGAGCTACTCAGGAGCTGCTTGGATGCCAAGCTGTCAAAATAGAGCAGGGATGGGGACGACCTGATGTGGGTTTTTTGCTTATTCTTTTCACAAAAGCCAGCAGCACCAGCCACACTTTGCCACTCTTCCAATTTGTGGTCACATTCCAGCTCAGCTGATTTACAAGACTTGAAAAGAATAGGCGGTGCACACAAGGGACTTGGAAATGTTCATTCCTCTTTGTGGTACCTGCTAAGGCTCCACCTATGGTGAATAAATCAGGGCTAGAAATAAACATTTGTAAGCAACAGCTATCCTGTTAATTGTTTTTGTCTGAGTGAATACTCACTCAAGTTACAACATGATCAAAACTCGTTGTCAGGAGAAACTTGCACATGTGTATGATTCATATTGATAAAGCCCTAAATCCTTTGGGCTTAGCAGCTGCAGAAACAGCACAGGACAGTGCAGGAACTAAAGCATGGAGCTAACAAAAGCGGCACAAGGACTCCGAGAAAGAAATCAAATACCATTTAAATCTTAGGTAAAGTCATCTCTGACCAGCTATGGTTGCCTCTTTAAAAGCAAGGTGTTCTAGGTCCATCCAACCTCAGGAAGAAGGATCTGAACAGCTTTGGTTCCTCAGGGAACAACTGTTAACCTCTTCTCAGCAGAAACAGCGAAGAGGAATTGGACAACCTGGCAGACACTAGACGCAGCTTTATGAGAGTTGGGCATATGCTATGTTCAGAGCTGACATCAAAAACACAAGAACAAGCAATTATGAAACAAACAGCAGGCTAGCAAGCCCTGCAGGAATTTCTTTAAGAAAGACAGGCGGAGACATGGAAGAAACCTTGTTTGGTTCAGCAAGGCTGCAAGTTGGAGATGACATTGCAAGAAAAGACCAAAAATTTGCACAGAAAGACAAGACATACGCTCTAAATGAGATGCTTTTTTCAGCCTTACAAAGTAATTCTTCCTAGCAGCGTAGGAAGAGTTAAACTGTTCTTCCAAGTTAAGGGTAACACTTTCCAACAGCGGGTACTTGTATGTGCCTGTTCCCCACATCAGAGCACTGGCTTGGGCTGTGCCTAAGGATTTAGCACGCCTTAGTGCCCTTCCAGCTTCCGCCGTGGACTGGCTGAGTGACTCTAGGCAAGTTGGTTTACATTAATGTTCCACGGGTCTCCTTTCTGTAGCCTTTCCTGTCCTGCCTGCTGAGAAGGTTTCTAGGTGGGCTCTTCCTACGGGGATGTACAGCACTGAAGACGGTGGGACCCTGATCTTTACTACTACTACTTCATTCAAGCGGGCACTGTTCCACATACCGTGCATCTCCTTAGATGTCCACCTGCTAAACCTATTGTAGTAACACTTCAGGGGAATGATAATGTTTCGTGATTGCCCCAGGGGGGTTTCTTCACCTAACTTTCAGAAGACTCTTCCCACAAGCGTGGCTCAACACTATTATAGCCGTAACAGAAAAGAAAACCAAAACCCCATAATCTCGACTCTAAGTAGCTGAGACAGCAATTTCCAGTAGTAACCCAGCAGCCGCTGATCTGACCGCCTGTGTTCTGGAGGTCCTGAGCTTGAGGAACGCACCCCCTTTCCTGGCTGTGGGTGACACTCCAGACACACTGTCAAAACTTGAGGCAGTTTTTGGAAAACTTATCATTTAGGGCTTTGATTCAGCTTCTGCTGAAAGTCAGGGGTGGAAACCAGCTTCCCTACACACCCCCGCCCCCAAATCCAGTCTGCCACACACCACCAGCGCTACGCTGCTGTAGCCAGCCATCAGGAGAACGACAGTCCCATTGGAGCAGAAGCCAGGGAATACCAATTCTCCACTAAATGCTTCCCATCCACCACCCCTCATACCAGAACTACATTGCAGACATGATTTGAGGAGAGACTGCATCAGCTGGAGAGCAAAGGCTGTGGTGTGACATTGAGGTCCATTGGAAAGACTGGTGGGAATGTGCAATAAGAAGAGCATTACCTCTTTCCCCGCTTTCTCGATCTCCACTGTCACTGTGCTGTGGTTCTTGTGCTCTTGGAACATGCAGAGGTAGCAGATGCACATCTGGTCTGTCTGACAGAACAGCTCCATGGTCTTCCCATGCACAGGGCACTTTCTTGCTTCAAAGTCCCTGATGGGGTCCAGGAGCTGGTGGTCCCGGAAGGCTGCTCCCTCCAGGTGGGGCTTGAGGTGCAGCTCACAGAAGGAAGCCTGGCACACCAGGCAGGACTTCACGGCCTTTTGCTTGTTATCGATGCAGGAATCACACAGAACATCCTCGAGCTTCACCCTGGGCCGTGACCCAGCTGCTCTGTCAGGCTTGTTGAAGGTGGGTCTTCTCAGGTCCCCCGTCTCCACCAGAGGGAGGGAAGTTTTCTTCAGGTCCCCCATCTGCCCCCCAGAGAACAGTGACTTCCTTCCTTCCCCTTCACTGGGCAGGAAGCTCTTTTTGGAATCCAAGGAGAAGAGGGGCTTCCTGAGATCACCTTTCTCTGCAAAGGAGAGGGGTGGTCTCCTCATGTCTCCTATCTGTCCACTGGCATATTGCATCTTCTTTGAATCTGCCGAATCCATGCTGAAGTAGGTCGATCTCTTCTCATCGGAAGACTCCACAAACTGGATGATGGGCCTCTTCCAGTCACTGCCAGAGAAGAGGGAGCTCTTGATTTGCCCTGTCTCCAAAGAAGCACTGCCAGTGCCTTTCATAGCTTCCTTCTCGCCTCCACCAGGGTTTACGGTCTTCTTCACTTCTTCTTCCTTCTTGGGGGCAGATGGACTCTTCACATCCTCTGGCTTCCCAGCGGTACCGTTTGTCCTCGCTGCACTCCCCGTTTCCATTGTCTGAACAGGGCAGATTGGCTTCGCTGCTCAGCCTTCCCTCCAGTCCCTGTCTCTCAGCCCTCTCTAAAGCGGGTACGTCTGCCCAGCCGTCGTCTCAGCAAGGAATGACGGTGGAAGGCAGCAAAGATCCTGCCCAAGTGACGCACCTGGAGCTCCTGCAAGGAGGAGGAGAATGCCTGGATTGTGCTAGGTAGTCGCAGGTAGAAAGAAAGAAACAGACGTTACCAGGGATCAGAAGCTACAGCTGTGCAGTTAATTATACAAGGCAGTCCACACCCAGGAACATTCTTGTCTAACCAGGTTTGGGAGGAAGGGCTGTTTATACACATAGAAAAAAAATTTTTTTTTTTTTTCAAAAATCATTTTCATTAAGATGTAGCAACCAGTTTGACCGCTTGTTTCAAAAATAATTTTGTTCATTGTTGCCAGGAGCTGAGGTTACCTCCTTGCAGAGATGGGCAGGGTCGGAGAGACCATGAGATGCTGAAGATGGGTTTGTTAACTGGGTCATACACATGCACAAAAATAATGATGGTTGTAATTAAAATGAACGCCTAGAATAAAGCATTCTCAAACTGGGTTCCCCTGAGGGCTTACTGTATTCAGTAGGGCAGGGAGGGGAAATATATGGATAATACTGGGTTTAAAAGACCCTATTATCTTTATTTTGATGCTGGATTTGCGCATGGTTCATCCCTGTAGACCTGGTCCAACTGCGCATCAGAAGAACCCAAACGACCTGAAGTAAAAATTGGCTGGTCCTGTTTTTCCCCCGGGCCATGCAATCTCCACTGATGTGATCAGCAGAATAAAACCCCCATCGCCTATTCCATTGCACTATTCTCACTGGGATAAGGGTTTAGGCGTATCTTACAGAGCTCTTCCCATAAATGTCCACCGAACTGAGAGGCATACCTGGAAGAGGAAATATTTTACAGCTAGATGGCCGAAATATTTCTTGTAAGAAAAAAGAACTGAGAAAGAGTTTTAAAAATAGATCTGTCTCCACTAGCTGTATTCCTGGGAAATGTTCAACTTGTCAGAATCGCAGAAGGTTTCTGAAGAAAAAGGCTCTTTACAAGCACTGGTGAATTCCATCCACTTCAAAAGAAGGAGTTTGATCTTCTCATATCATTTCAATTTAGCACAGATTATGCTCGGAATTTCAGTGAGATTGCTCTGAGATTAATGCCCAGGGTGTAAATTAACCATGCCTAAGATTTGTGCTTAATTTAATTTTCGCAGAACACAATGGTTGTGTTGCTGGAGAATGTGATTTTTAGCCCATAATAATGTCTCCGTTAGAAATCTGTAACAGAACCCCAGCTGGAAGTGTCCTTAGTAGTGGAAGAAAAATCCAGGTCTGCATTTTGCAGATCTTTTTCAGATGTGGAGGAAATAGAGGCGCAGCCCAAAACAGGAGCAGCATACATTTTGGATCTGATATGGGAATGAGACAGCCAGGAAGCGCCCGCCTTACAGATACAGTTTCTAAGGGCTTTTTCTGTGCAAAATGAGAGAAAAAGGAAGGTAACTTTTTTTTTTTTTTTCTCTTCAATTGAAATGCAGTTGGGACCCCTGGCTCATAGATCCAGCCCCTTTTAGTGCCTGTACATCATTATGACTTTCTATATATGATAAATGATTCAGTATCCAGTATTTTTTTGGATAATAGTTGTTGGGAAAGGCCACACCTTTTGCAGTAATTTCTAGTGGACAGGTTTTTTATTAATAGGACCGTAGTCTTTCATAAGTCAGAAGTCATTCTCTGCAATAGGAAAGGGCAATGCTATTTTTTAAAAACAAATTTCATTAAAGAAAGACTGACTGACATATATGTATGTATTTCTTTACCCCGGCTTCTAGGGCTGAGCTAATCTTTATAACATCAACAGTCCTGTAGATCTCCAAGCAATTAAAAATACTGGAGGGTGGAGGTGCCTGTTCTCACGTGTACAGGAAAGATTCAGCAGAGGTTTTCCAAACTAGCATTAATACTTTAAGAAACAAAAAAGCATCTACCTGAAGAGATTTGACTTGGAAGAAGGTGGCCCTGGTTTCTCTCATTTTCCTGACACTTTGTTAAGATTTTGGAGTAGGTAAGGCAGTCAAAAGATTAAGGACTGAATTTTTTCATCTTGGTTTTATTGATGCAAATCCAGAGTAAACGAGTTTAATCCTGTTATCCTAGGCAGGCTTGGAACTAACTGGGCTTAGGAGGAGGTTTATTATTGATTCTTCTCTCCATGCAGAGGCACATACAGGACTGACACCCTCCAATAAGTCACATTATGGCTGTACTTTGCCTGACCTACCCTGACGCCAGCCACGGCTTCAGCTCCTCCAGTTGTTGCAGTACTGTGAAGTACGGCCATGCTTGAGATGCAAGACATTGCAGTGTCTGTCATCTAATGCTGCTCGGATCAGACTCAGATGGGCTGATGTCAGCCCTCATGACAGCCGGTATGTTCCATAAAGCTGTGGGTTCTGCTTTGGCTTTTGAATAGCTTGGGTGGCATCTGTCCTTGCTGCTTATGTCTGGAGAATCCTCAGCGTAAATGCTCTGTGTCAGGTGGAAAGAGAGAGGTCATGTGCACGCACACACACAGACTAATGGAGCCAAGCGCAAACTGGATTTCTTGAAGAAAAATCTGTCTGCCAGTCATCTGAGCTGAACCTCCCTCGAGTCCGCAGGAAGAAAGAAAGGATGTCACTCACGTGTGCGCAAGGAACATTCCCTGCTGTTGCCAGTCACTTCTGCTTAATGCCACTTTCACTGGTCCCCTTTCTACCTCAGCTCACTCTTGCAGCATCCCACATGCCTGGCATTAGGCACGTCCCGCTTGCACATACCTGAGGAACCATGGCAGGGCCTTGTGTGACCAGCAGCGACTAAATGCATCGCCTCTGCTGCCACGCATCCTGGGGCTGCAGCTTTGTCCCATAGCCAAAGGCCAAGCCCACTCTTTTCCTTATCATCTCTCTGCACATCACACGTCATCACATCTTTTTCATGCCAAAAAATTGGTTTTGAACTCACTTCTCTCTTACTAATTCTGCTCCCCCCTGGGAAATCTACTGTCCACACCTCTCCAAGAGTTGAGGTGCACATGGTCTTATCGGTGCTCATAACCACAGCCATGCTGGGAGCCACAGGAGGACTGCTGGAGTTAAAGCGCAGTTTGTTAGTTAAACGGTAGTTTGTTAGACAATTTGTGCTTCGGTTCCCAACTGTATTTAGAAGGCTTGTGCACACACATGTATTTCAGGCAACTTAGAAGCCAAAATAAAGTACAGACTGGACGTCTCTTTATTGCAGGCTTTCTCTTTGCACCTCCTGGAGGGTGGTTCCTGATTTCTATAGCATGATTTCACACTTGTGTAAGCATCATCTGTGATTTTTGCACCAGCTACCCCTATATTTCCTGCAGAGGACAACTGTCTCCTATCTAGTGCACTGCGTCAAGCCGATCACACAGTATGCCCATGTCTGTGCCTCTGACTCAGAGTATACACCCACGTTTGGCATCTGCAGTGCCTTTCATCTGAAAAACTCGGAGCGTTTTTCAAAGGTTCACAAATTAAACCTGACAACACCTTTGCAAAATAGGTCTGGGTTGCTAACCCCATGTAGCAATTAGGGAAACTGAAGCATATACTGTGGAACAGACTGAAAATTTTCAGCAAAAATGAAACTTTTTTTCTGAAATTGCTATGCAGCCTTTTGCTTGCTCATTCTCTGCTTTTTCATGATTGTGACCCCTCTAAATCCTTGATTTTTTACAAAATATTCCATGATGCTTCTGTTCTTGTTTTGAACTTCATTCTTTTATTGTATATGCACCAGTAAGTTTGGGTAGTTTACTGCTTGTGTTAAAGTGTTTCCTCTGTGCAACGAGCTGCACAAAAATCCTCATGGGTAGGTGCCTAAAATAAAAAATAATTTCCCCAGGATGGAAAAAGTGGAAAAATTGGGTCCATTTCAAACTAAATAGAATAGAAACAGTTAAGCCAACCCTGGGGCACTCCTTTAGAGAGGCTCCAGAGCAGAGTTTCAAACACCAATGACTGATGAAGTCATGGAAAGTCATAGAGAATTAGATCAACCAGCCCATGATTCACTAGCCCCAGTTCTCACAACAACTCCAACCAAAGCAGGAGCGGGGAACCTGTCTGCTAATTGCCTACTCTGTGCTCTACCCACTAATCCACACTCCCTTTCACATCCTACATACTTTCAGTCCTTTCTCATTTCTTACACCTTTATATGAAATAAATCCACAGCCCAGAAGATGTGAAGCTGAAATGCATGCAGGCTATTGCTGCTAGAAGAAAGCAGAGGAGATCAATCTGTCAGGCATGTAGACACCATTGGGCAATGACCGTGCATTAACCAGCTCCCCGTGTAACAGCAGAGCAGGCAGAACAAGTTCAAGGCTTTGTGTTGCTTTCACACGTATCAGATTCAGTCAGCAATGCACCCGGAGAAGTCGGTGGAGCTATCCTGCTGCAGAGCGCATGGGGGGAAATGCTGCAGATGTGCTTAGAGCAGCCTGCAGACATGCTCAGAGTGGGGCGTTGTACCAGAAAGACTCAAATTATGTGGCATAAACCGAAGTTCAGAGGCTTGTGACAATGTGGGCTCGCCACACGCAGCTGTGTGTCTCGGGGTCGGCGAAGAAGGGGAGGAAAATGGAACGGGGGGATCCAGTTGTTTGGGGGGTGAACTGAGAGCTCCCTGGAGACGGTCAGGACCCGGCGTCAGATGGGGGGACCTGGGGTCTGAGGGTGGTGTGAGTGTCCGAGCAGCTCCTCCAGGGTACCGTGGCAGGACAGACTCCATCTTCCCAGGCCTTAAAGCAGGCCTGCAGGCTATGAGCTGGGCCGTGGGGAACCTTAATTATTGACACAAGTTACAGGCAGGACATAAATGCCCGTTGTGTAACAACGATGCTCCACGAGCGTGCAGGAGGGTGATTCACTGAAGGAGTGAGAGGGTGTGTGACGGGACAAGGGCATTAACTGGAGGATATGTGCTGCCTGGGGGAGGACCCCTTTCTAGTGGTTATGCTGAGTCTTCAACTTGGAAAAGGCTGAAGGGGAAAACAACTACTCAGCGTTAAATTCATGTGGAGGACAGGAAAGGGAATACCAGCTAAAGAGGGGAATCTATTTGAATTAAAGGACAGTGCTAGTGTAAGATCAAATAGGGTGAATTTGTTCATTAAAAAATATAGGCTAGGAATTAGAAGACGATTTCTAGACATCACAGGAGCAGAGTTCAGGGATGGCCTTTGAAACAGAGTCTTGGCCACCAGGATCCAAACTGGATTCAAGATGAGCTTGCTACAGTCATCAACACATTGCATAACTGTATGGATGATACTGCATGCCTTCAATGTGCTTACAAGACTTGTTGCACCATGTTCATATTGGTTTTAATTAATTAATTAAGCCTGTATTTCAAGGCTTCTGCTCGTTGCCTGTAGAGGCCAGGAAGGATTCCGCCCCCCACCACCCACCCCCCACCCTTGATGATTAACTTGGTTTCTGTGTCATTGGTTTTCATGTTTTGTTTTCTTTTCCACCTCCTTTTCATGCACTGGAGACTGGCACAGCCTGAGATGGGGAAGCTGGGTGGAGCTGGTTGGACCTCTCAGGTGTCTGCTCAGCACTGGAACACATCTCCAAACCTGGGAGCAGGAAGGAGTATTCCTTAACTGCGTTGGCAAGGACCACTGGAGCTTTTATACCTTATGCTGGAGGATGCCATATTGTCTTTTGGCTTCCTGGGAGCATGGGCACCGGCACTTTTCAAGTCCTCCTCAGTAACCGTGCAGATGCGATTTTGAGGATGGTCCCTCATGTGAACCGGGGAGATTGTGATTCTGTTCACTGTTCTGCTCCAACCTGTTTGTGCCGATTAAGCTTGTCATACAGCTGGGGTCCTAGACTGGGAGGGAAGTGCTGTGGGATGGAGCCCAAGCTGGGAAAAGATTGAGGGTACCACTGGTAAGAGTTTTATTTGTGATGAACGAGACTTGACAAGTCCACGTCATGTGCTATAGGCAGGCTTGATGTCCAGGGCTCTGTGCTAATGGAGCTGGAAGAAGCTTTGCACTGGGTGATGGGTGATAAAAGATGGTTAATAAGGTACATCACTAATTGCTCCTCCTTTATCTCTTTCTAAAAGTCACCCCCTTCTCTGCAATCCCATGGTTCCCTGGCATCCCTCTCCAAACACCCATGCTCTTCCAAGCTGGCAGCTGTTCCCCAGCTTCCCTCCCAGTGCAGAGTCTCTGCCTTCATGAGATCAAAGTCCCAGCTCCCTGGAGAGGTCTGGGAGCGAGAGCAAGTGAAGGTGATGGTACAGGGTGTGACTGACTCACAGTGCCGAGCCTGGAGGAGGCAGGTGGAGAGGGAGAGGGGAAACACGGATGGATAAAGAAGAGCAGAACAAGGACAGGGAAAGAAGGAAAAAGACAGAGCACTATTAACAGACTCTCCCTAACACACGAAATACACTGAAATACTCTATGTTTGGCAATATCAAGCCAAGCTTCCCTCCAGGCAGCGGCTGTTTCTAGCAAGGGTAGCACATGGAGAAGCGCTCCTTGCCCTGGCCTGCCCTGAAGACAGAAACTGTGGCTCTGTCCCTCCCGAGGCACCCAGGCCCATGTGGCCACTGAGCCCAGCACAGTGGGAGGAGAAGTGGGACAGGGCAACCTCTGCCCCGAGAGAGCGCTGCAGGTGGGGCTGAGGAGGGGACAGATGCTCCTTCCCCTTACACTGGGCTCATCTGCAGTCTGGGTGCTGGTGAGGGGCTGAGGGTGATGGCAAGATCATGGGATCTGCTCTAGCCCTGGTCAGTGTCTTCCTTGTTAAGTGCAAGTGCCATCTCCACCAGATCTTTCTTCACCTCTTGCAAGAGCCTGGGTGTCTCAAGTCACATCTCTGCAGAAGGCTCAGCCTCCTGAGACAGGCCCCCCTGCAGGGAAGATGCTTAGAGGGATGGGGAGCCGTCACCCACCCAGGGCAGCAGGGCTGGTCTGAGCAGTCCCACAGAGGTGGAAGGGCCCCAGCAGGCAAGGTCTGGGCTGCCCTGTGCAGAAACCTCCACGGGAGGTTTTGCTGGCATGAGGGCTGCTGCTCCGTCATGACCAGAGACAGCTCAGCACTTGGGGAGCTGCATCCTCATCCTGCCCTCGCTGGGCTCTCCTGCCTGCTGGGGAGCCTTCAGGGGAGGCGGAGGGTGGCCCCCGCCTGTGTCATTGTGGTGTTCCTGGAAGTCGGGAGTGCAGGACGGGGGGAAGCCTGAGGAATGAGGCCACCACACACATCAAATGACTGTGAGCTCAGCTCTTGTGTCTGGTTGTTCAGAGGAATTCTTGTTCTGAAAAGCCCCTGGGAAGTTAAATGGGAAAACATGTTGAAACAAGGACGCTTATTCACTCTGTGACTGAGCAAGACAAATATCCAGCATGTGTGTGTGCGTGTGTGTGTCTTGATTTACTCCCCTCTTCCCTTCCTCTATAAATACAGAGCAAAAAAATGGGGCAGCAAAAGACAAATGAGATGGAGGTGAAGCAGGGAGACAAAGAGGAGGGGGAAATACTGGGAAAAGAAGGGAGAAGGAGAAAAAAAAATCAGAACAATTCTGGGAGAGAAGTATAAAACCTAGATAAGAGAGTGAACCTGGGGCCTGAGCCTCCCTTACTCACTGCCATAAATACAGGATAACTTGACAGAAGCTGAGGCAGGGCGAGGGTCAGGACCAGACCTCGAGGAGGGTTAGCATCCACCACTCTTACTCATCGGGAGCAACGCTGCGCTGCATGCCTTGCCTGGACTTGCTTGTCCTTGGTCAGCATTATCCCCTCTGCAGCCGAATCCCACCCTCTGGTTTTAGGGTGGTGGCAACTGCCTGGGAAACAACTGTGTCATGCCATCCCCTTCTCCAGGTGCAAACAACAGGATCAGCAAGCTGCAGGGAATGCCAGCAAGGCTGCTTTTTTCCAGGCAGCAGCACAGAGACAGTATTTGGGTTGCTGGCCTGCAGCTGGAGATGGGATCAGGGAGCAGGCAGTCCTTGACACAGCTTGTCTTCCCAGGTCCCTTATCTGCTCCTGTCAGGGGCAGTTCAGTGTCTGGGGCTTGGGAAGGCATCTGCAATTCAATGGGAGCATGTGGACACTGGCCCTGGCTTGCACAAACGGGAGTGAAATTTGGCATCCAAGGAGAGCAGTGTCTGATGGAAAATATCTGATGTTTGCTTTGGAATGGATCTGGGAACAGGCTGATCGTAGCTTTTACGTCACTGGCACTGAGCTCACAGTCCTTCAGCACCCGTTTATACCTTCTTCCAAGCCCCACTGTTAAATGGCAGGAGCCCAGACTTCACCTCTCATCCTGCTGTCCCAGCTCTCTGCCCTAGCCCTTGCCTCTCTCCAGGTGCATCCTCACTGTTCTGGACAGCCCAGAGGGTCACCTGCACACCGAGTCCCCCTCCCAGCCTCCCTGTAACCAGCCTCCACCGTCCTGCCAACTGCACTGGGGCGTCTTTGCTTCACTCCTGTGTGGCCTGGTGGCCAAAAAAAGCTGTTCCCTGCTCCACCCCTACCCAGCAAAATGAACCTCTGAAGGGTTCTCCAGCTCAAACTCCCCTGCAGCAGGACCTGACTCCAAGTCAGGGGAAATAATGGGCTTCTCGGTGGCACAGGCATGGCCACCCACTGTGTCCTTGCCCTCGGATGCTTGCCTGTCCATCCCATCCTCTCACCTACCTCCCTAGGGCAGAGCTTTCTCTGTGGCTACCGTGGAGCTCTCCTCCAGACTTGGTGGCAGCTCTGTCACTGCGGTAGCAGCTGTATGTGGTGAGTTAAGTGCCCACAATAAGGTGCAGGGTAGCAGACTGGACATTGGCAGCAGCAGCAAGGGGCACAGCCTCAGGCCAGGCATCTGCCACGCTCCCTGTGTGCCAGCCAGCACTGTCACCAAGACTGCCTGCTGGCCCCGCAGAACAGGATGGCCAGTCAGGTTGGAGAACTCCTTTACAGCTGCATGTGAGCTTTGGAAAGTGCCCAGCACCCAGAGGGCCCAAAAGCTCATGCATTCCTGCCTCCCCACCTCGCTACTCCTGGCAGAGCCTGCTTCTCCAGCAGTGAGCTGCTGGCAGAGAGGCAGGATTTGGCCTCCTCGTTGGTGGTATAATTGTGAAAGAGGGGAAAATAATGGGGGAGATTCCCAGGCAGCTCTGAGCCATGTGCTGGCACTACAGCTCCGCGGGCCGCAGGAATGCCAGGGAGTGGAGAAGGGATGTTGCTTGTGCATGAGCAGGGAACACCTGGGTCTTGGGCAACTCAGGGAGCCATCCCTGCTGCTCTGGTTGGTTCCACACATGTACTAGCTGATGGCCTTTATTACATTAATTGCATTTAAGTTTGAGGCTCCATCAAGTCCAAACGCAGCCTAACATAGCGTCATGGGGCTGGCTGGCACCCAGGAAGGGATGCCAAGGGGGTGGAGGAAGATTGGGTGAGAAAGCTGCCGGCCTGGGGGAGCTGCAGCTCCCTTCCAATACAGGGAAGGGCGCGCTTGCCTGTGCCTCGCACTCCCTGCGCCCTGGAAACTATGGTCCTGCCCCCTGGGCTGGCTGGGCCAGCCTTTCAGGGTGAGTTCCCCATGTCGGGGGGACACATTGCCACCCAGGGACACCTCTGCCGCTACAGGAGGGGGAGAGGGCTGCCCTCACCCGCTTGCTTTGTCCCTCCCCTGCCCCGTGGCAGCAGGAAGGGGAGAGAGGCAGCGTGGACGTGTAGACGTGTGGACACACAAGAAGGACACCTTCGCGCTCGCTGAGGAGAGCGCATGCTGCTCACCACCCAGCTGAAGAGCAGCTGATTTCTAAGAGGGTGTTTCTGATGGATGGAGGCCTGTTGGACGTTGCTGGAAGGTTCCCACATCTCTCACCTGGTGAGCTTTAGTGTTCAGCTTTTCTGGGACTCGGTGTTCACATCTTGCCGGTGCAGCAAGGGAAGATGCAACAGTGAGTGAAGGGGTCCCTACCAGCACATTTTTAGTGGCTTTTTTTATAGAGCAGGGCTCTCCGAGCATCCCAGAGGACCTCCAGGCTGGCTGGTGCAGCACTACTGGCCACCAAAATTCCCTCTCCCCTATGCCACACCTGCAAGCCTTCCCCAGCATCCTCTGGCCCATCCCAGCTGCCCTCATCCTGCCGGTGCCCTGCACCCTACTGGGGTGATGTGGAAGCCCAGCTCGGGGGTATGCAGGAGGTGCTTCCTCCTCGCTGACCTTCCGCGACCATATGCCCACACCACGTAGCATTCAAACCACCTCCCCCAGAGTCCACTGGGTTCACGGGAGGGTGCCACAGGTGCTGAGCCCCACGCTCCCCCTCTGTGCTACGGGACTGCGCCATTTCCCCGAGCCTGGGGCGTGGGTGAAAGCCTTGGAGATGGAGAGGGGAGCGGCCGCGGGGGAGCATCCCTGGGGGAGCATCCCTGGGGGAGCATCCCTGGGCGAGCATCCCTGGGGGGAGCATCCCTAGGGCAGCCTCCCGCCGCGGTGCCCGCGGGCAGGGGCGGTGGGGCGAGCGCAGCCCGGCACTGCTGGCCAGCCGCTAGGTGTCCTCCGTGGCCCGCACACGGGTGTCGGGAGCCCACGGGGCAAGGAAGCGTGGGCATGCTGGCCATCCCCCCGGGACAGCGCCGGCCTCCCCCCCTCCCCGCCACGCCTGTGCCGCCCGGGACCGGAGCCAGCGTCCGGGCTGGGCAGGGGGAGGGGGGTGTTGTGTTGTCCCAAGTCCCCGCCCTCGGTGGTGAGGGGCTGCCTGGGCCGGCCCGGGGCCGTGTCCGTCCCTGACGAGCCTGGGGGTGTCGGTGGGAGGGAGAAAGGGCCCTCCCCGCGCCTGTGCTGCGGGAAGGGGCAAAGGAGCTTCACTGCGCATCATCCGCCCGGCTCTTCCGCGCCCTGCGGGAGCAGCGAACCCAGCGCCCCCGCTGCCAGCGCCGGGCAGCGCAGCGGGGCCTCACCGGTACCTGCCCGCTCCGGTACCTGCCCGCACCGGTACCTGCCCGCTCCGGTACCTGCCCGCACCGGTACCTGTCCGCATCGGTACCTGCCCGCACCGGTACCTGCCCGCACCTGTACCTGCCCGCACCTGTACCTGCCCGCACCGGTACCTGCCCGCTCCGGTACCTGCCCGCACCGGTACCTGTCCGCATCGGTACCTGCCCGCACCTGTACCTGCCTGCTCCGGTACCTGCCCGCACCGGTACCTGTCCGCATCGGTACCTGCCCGCTCCGGTACCTCCCGCTCCGGTATCTGTCCGCACCGGTACCTGCCCGCACCAGTATCTGTCCGCACCGGTACCTGTCCGCATCGGTACCTGCCCGCACCGGTACCTGCCCGCACCGGTACCTGCCTGCTCCGGTACCTGCCTGCTCCGGTACCTGCCCGCTCCGGTACCTGCCCGCTCCCCGCCGCCCTTCCCGGGCGCTGCCGCCACGACCCCCCGGCCCCGCCGCGCCCCAGGGGGCAGCGCCTTCGAGATGGATTTTCAGCAGGACCCCAGGGCTCCTTGGGGGTTTGACAGAACCTCCTCCTCTCCTCCCCGCTGGAATGCCCCAGATGCTGGGAAGGGATAGTTAGGTCTACAGCAGGGAGAACAGCACAGATTCCTTCCTGGGGGAGAAAAACATAATCCTGGGAACGCCAGCTCTCCCAGTCCTGCTTTTCTGTCCTAGAAAGACCTTTTCTGTAAGCAGCATGAAGTAAATGCTCAAGAATAAATGCTATTGCCTCTGTAGGGTTGCCAGCAGGGTATTTCCCAAACACCTTGCAGAATACAGCTAGCAGCTTCCCCATCAACATATTCCCCCTTCATTCAAGTCAGCTAGTTCCTGCACTATCTTATCGGCACACTCATTATACCCTCAGAAACACAGTGTAAACATCCCCAGCAAACTGCTCTTGATGACAATTTCCTTGCCAAATCAGCCACTTCCCTGCTTGAGTGATGGTTTACTAGAGAGGATTTTTGTAACTGCTGCTGTTTGAACAAGTGAGAAGTAAATACAGCTCCCGTTCTGGGAGCACATGTGTGCACCTGCTACGCAGAGGTGGGAAGGTATCTGTGGGAACTGCTCATTAAAATACTGGCAGCTCATCACTACTGCTTTGTTCAGTTTCTAACCTGGAATTTGGCTGAGGGAGGAAGATAACGCTGGCAGGAGCTGCCAAGGGAACTTTTATAGTCCAGGCTTTCAGACAGTTGGTTTTACATCTTATTCCAAAAGATGGCACCTGCACTGGCACAGCATCTCTCGTCAAGCGCATCAGGGTACCAACACGGGCTGTGTGGGGAAGGGATTGGTTGTGCTGGGGATGACAGCATTGCACGCTGCTGCTGGGCACCAGGCAGAGAGGGGAGTACTGCTGTGCTAAGCAGCAGGAAGATGACAGAGCACTTGCCAGCTTCAGCCCCTGCCTGTCTCCGCTTTCATTACCTGCCACGGCTGCTGTGGGATTTAGAGCAGTCCTCGGGCTGCTCTGCTTCACAACAGGGAATGCAGCTGGATGCAGACAGGCTGGGACCTGTTGGGGATTTCAAGTGCTTCCTGTGCTCTTCAGCACTGTAGAGCAAGCACAGCCTAAAGAAAGCCCTTTCAGCTTTCCCTGGTGTTTACTCCTCCATGGAGTGACCCAGCCTGCCCCGTCCAAGCCTGTACGATCCGGCTGGAGCTGAGCCCTTGGCCACGTTGCTCTCCTATTCAAAGAGAGAAAGAGGGAGGATGCGGAGAAAGGGGGGAAAACAGAAACTAAATTAGTCTCCCAGCTGGTAGCAGAACTTCCGTGCAGCGATTCCAGAAGTCTGTCCAATTTCTTCTCCCATGATGAGGCTTTGTTGCAGACCCTCGCAGCCTGCTGTAAGAGCACTGTGCTAACTCCTCCTGCAGTCTGGGCTGGGATGGCTTTCTCAGATGGGCACATTCCTACCCTGCTCTGCCTGTGTGTCTCTCTCTTCTCTTAACTCATATTTCACAAAGATACATTTTTTTCTTCCTTTCCCCATGTAAATAACACCACATATGGCCACAAACGGTTTGTTCAGCCAGCAGGGCTGCTCCAGACAGGAGCCAGTACTAAACTAAGCAAACAGTATCATTCAGCATCCTGGCCTGATGCCCACCTTAGCAGCCTGAAGTAATGCTTTAAAGAGGGGGCAGAAACATCAGGAGGTGATAGGGAAGCTTTTGAGAAAGGAATTCACATACAGTTTAGAGAGAAAAGAAAATCCACTTGGTGTTCAGCACTGATTGCGTTTGTTTGTTTCTTGCAGTGATGTAACCACAGAGCTGTATCGCTTCACGACGCCTGCCATGCATTAGAGCAAGGTGCTGGTGCATAGCATGCTTTGTACTGTGGCCCTGTGTCCACATTAGCTCTTTGCACTTACGTATCTAGTAGTTGCTGTTATGGTGACTGAGAGGAAGGTTTAACAGAAACTAAGATCTAAGCATAGACACTTGGGTTTTAACTCTTTTTTTTGGAGCTAGAGGCATTAGAAGTGAGAAAGAAGTTAAAACCTTGTCCGTTTTGTGCTGAACCCTGGTTTCAGTGGATCCCTAGTTCAGGGAACTGCATTTCATCACCATTTGCAGTGTGCCCTGCTTTCCAGGCAGAGGATGTATTGCACCATGCAATGCAACATCTGTCTGAAGAGGTGCAGAAACAGCAGGCTAGCTGGAAACCTTGCTCTAAGATGAGATCTGAAATGGTTATGATTCCCTAAAGGTATATATGGTAGAAGGGGCAATACAGACCTTTATAGCGAGAATCCTTCAAGTCTTGACATGCTGCGAAAGGAATCTGTTGGACTTAAGACTGGTGGGCAAAGAAAGGTGGGCTGGTCCTGGCATTGTGAGGGGGCTGTGCTATAGATTTCCAAAGTCAGACTGGGACACGGACAGAGAGTCCTGCATAATTATTCACCTGACACAGACTGAGAAAGTGTGTTCTTACTCAAGAAGTGAAAGTCTTTTATCTAGCATGAAAAATCAATGTCACCAATAACAGTAGTGAATATAAAATGGCATGTGATAGTGGGTAAATTTCTTCACCAGCGTTCACTGAACCAGTGAGGAAAGGTATTGCCCTGGACTGGGTTCTGATAAAGCGACAAGGGCACCACACTGAGAAAGTAACCTTGGATTCAGAGATTAGCTGCTGATTCAATTAAAATGAAATGGAAAGGCAAACAAAGCCTGCAAATACGGTTCTTGATTTCAAATAGGCAAATCCTTGTTGGCTAAGAGAAATCCACAGGAATGAAAATTGGACTCGGGAGCTCAGAGGAGGCTTGCAATTTTTCTAAGTCAAAAAAAACAAAATTCAAAATGTTTGAGAGGTGGGGGGGTGGGGACACCTTCCAAGGGAGGTTTCCAGTTCTAGCTAGATGAATAACCACCTCAAAAGGATGCTAACAGTAATCAGAATGCCTGCAAGGGATGTAGAAACAGGCCAGATCAGCAGAGAAAGCAGCAGCTTAGAGGTCGGTGTGTGGAGGAATCAATGAGAGCTGTCGAAAGCCAAGCTGACTAACCTCGCAATGGGCATTAAAATAACCAGCCCTAAGTTCTTCGGGTGCAAAAGAGCAAGGAAGGAAGAAATGGTGATGCTTTGCAGTCAGCATGGGGTAGAGATTAAGGCAGGTCTAAATATTGCCTCAGAAGGACTTAATCATCAGGGGGAAAAAAGGCAAAGGTACTCACAGGGAAATTGCCAAGCTCCTGGTAGAAGCAAAATTCAGAGCTCACTTTCTGGTGGGGGGTATGTAGGAAAATACCTTCTCCTCTCTGGGTCTAGAAGAGTGGTGGAAGCCATAGATCCTTCCTCTGGGTTTTTAACAACTCTCTGTCACCTCAGCATTATCACAGGACCAGAGCACCTAATTCAATACGTACAACTAAAAAAGGATGGGGTTGGGAGAGACTATTGTAGGTGACTACAGCAATGCTACCTCACTCCTTAGCAGGATGTCTGAGCAAATTTTGCAGGAGAGAAGTATGTTAAGGCTATATATAAATAGAAGATGAAATTAATTGTGGCTGCCTAGGAGGGACTAGTTGTTTTTCTAACTACTTGGTTTTCTTTTCTAAAATAATTCAACTTGTAGATTCAGCCTGGGGGGGTGAAAAACTCTCTAGCTTGCTTTAGGATGAAGCTTGAGCTATAGTGAGGGCATGTGTGATTCTCCTAATACTCCAGCAGATCCTTTCCTGTTCCTGGGGGAGGAGAAAGGGCTTCTGAGAAGTACTGCTGCTGATCAGCTTACACCTATACCTGTTCTGGGAGCAGTGGCCACAGAGGTACTTTACCCCCAGTTTGATTGCACGGATTCCTCGCTGGGTCACTGGGGAGCTCGCTGCGCTTCAGCAGTGCTCCGGCCACCTTGTCCGAGGCAGGGTGAGCAGGCAAGGTGGGGGGGTCGGGCTCATCGGTGGCACCAATGCCCTTCAGTGTCTGGAGGAGGCTTCCTAACTGCACAGCGAAGAGGCACATTCAGACCAAAGTCCGGGTTCTGGGTCCTCCTCTTGGCTGTCCTGCCGCCGGGCTGTGCCGCCACGGGCAGGCTGTGACCCCATCTTTGAGATTACGGTGCAATGACGAACAAGGCCAGAGAGACGCCAAGTATCGCTGCTGTTATTTCTGACCCTAGCATGTTCAGGTCTCCTCCTCCGCTTCACTGCACACACGCTCGCTCTCTTGCTCTCGCTACCCTAATAGCTCACAGTAACCCGAGTCTGTCCTTCCCCTTTTCCTTACTTTCTCCACTCTTGCTCAGGCACGTTGCTGAGCAGGGCAAAAGTCAGCATTGCTCCAGGAGGTGCCCCTCTGCTCTCTGCAGTGACACGGGAGGCGAGAAGCCAGCTGGCACCGAAAGGAGTCCGAGAGAGGGAGAGGTGGCAGGAAAAGGGGACAGGCATGATGAGAGGAGGAGAAAAAAAGTTAGAAGACAGAGAAAACATTTTTTGCTCTGATTTGTGGGAAATCTCTCTGCTGTCTGTTAGCAAATTTCTCCTGTTTTTGCAGCAACTGCAGCCTCAAGCTACAGCCTGGAAGCAGGGGAAGATGAAAGAAAAGGAAGAGGTGGGAGAGGGCCCAAGTCTTGCTAAACCAGCAGGATGTGAAACCCGCAGTAGTAACTGGCTGTCAGCGCTTTCTTACTGCTCCCTGCCACTTTCCTGGCAGTAGTTCTGAGCCCAGCAGCAGGGCGAGCTTGCAAGAGGAGGAAGGGGCTGCAGAGAAGCAGCGAGGAAGGCAGGGAGATGGGAAGGAGGGAAAGGGAGCCGGGGCAGTGGGAGGGGAGCTGTGCTGCCAGCAGTTTCCTGCAAGCCCTGCAGGCACCTCAGGGTCCAGAAGTGGCCAGGGACTGCACAGGACTCCCTCGGGGTCCTTCCTTGCCAGCCAGGAGTTTCTCCAGGGCTGCCTGGTACAGACAAAAGCTTCCTCTCTTCCTCTTGCTGCCCTGGCTGGCGGGGAGCACAGTTCGACTCCAGTGCCTGCTTCACCTCTTGGCACTGGAGGAGCAGATGGGAAGATATTCGAGCTCAGTTGGAAGAGTCTGTTCTGAGTTTGGGGTTTTTGTTCTTTCTTTTTTTCAAAACCACAGTTAATGTCTTTAATACTAAGCTGAGCTGCTCATAATTCTCCTCCAAATCTTGCGCTAAGCAGGCCTGCTCCTGCTCTGACTCAGGGTAGGAGATGTTCAAAGTGCTCCTGCAGGGCAGGGGAGGGGGTGGGCAGCCGCTTGCTTCATCCTCTCTTTCAAAGCTGTTTATTGACCTTGCAGCTCTGCACTCTCTCCTGTCCACCCTGAGCTGCAGCCTCTGCCTTTCTCGCACCCTGACAAATCTCTTCCTCGGTGCCTGTTTAAGGATCCTGTTTAAGGATGTTTTGCATGGGAGAGCACACCTGCCTTCCCTCCAGGTGCTCTGTAGGGACCCCCATGCCCTCCGGCAATGCCAGACAACGACCAGGGCAGTCCCACCCATCGGCTGCGAACATTCACCCCCTCTCTCAGAGGCAAAGCTCAACCTAAACACCAGGCATGAACACAAGGTTTTATACTCACCGACAGGTCTCACTTGCCAGGATTAATCATTACACCAAACGGAATACTTCCACTAAAGCATGAAACTGCACTGGCTGTATGAAAACCTGAATGACTTTGGTGACAAGCTAAGCAAGACCCATCCCGCCCTGGTCATCACATGGTGCATTTAACGCTTGCGTGGCAGCAGGGCAGGAGCTCTGCCACCCCTGTCAAGGGCTCCCTCTCTCCCCCACCTCCAGTGGTTGCTGGTGCGTGGCAGGAGCAGCCAGCCTTGCTCGGGACCAGCGCTCATTATTGTCATCAGCACATGCCACAGCAGAGTGACCTGGCCGGGAGGGCCCAGCAGCCTGAGCGCATGCCTGTCACGTCTGCCCTGCGCAGCAGAGCTGCTTTCCTCGCTCCTCTGTCCCCTGCCTCCCTGTCGCTCTTCTGTAAGGGCCCAGGCACAGGAAGACTGCCTGGCATCTTCTGCTGTCTTGCTTCACAGCTGGTGGCTTGGGGGTGGGGTGGGGTGTGAGGCTTTGCTCAAGGGCAGGGAATAGGGCTGTGTCTATCTGGAGCTGGTGTTTTGGAAGGGGGCCCCTCTTTCTGACCCCACCTCCTTTCCCCTTTTACGAGAAGCTGGCCTCTTTCAACTGACAGCAGGGCTTTCCTGCCAGGCTTGTTAGCTTTAGCTGGAACAATTTCCTTTGAACTCAGCTTGAATTAACATCTCCATGGCAATAGGATCAGGGCTTTGTCTCTTGCAACCTGCCCTTCACCATGAACAAGAGGTTCTACCAGGAGGTGGGAAGGGAAGGGTATGCCACCCTGGCCAACACCACCACCTCTTCCTGAGGGAAAGCAGAGGCGTTTGCTGGGAGGACAAGCAAGGATGATTCTGTCTGTAACTTCCCCTGGGGCGGGGAGGGGAGGCTCAGGGAAGCTACAGCAGATGCTGGCAGGTCCTCTCTCCGTTTAGATTAGCTTGCTGCATAAAGTGCCAGCGAGTGAATGTGTGTGTTGGGGGTAAAAGGAAAGCAGCTTGTTTCACTTCACCATAAACAATTACAAACAAACAGTTCCCCTGGGACTGGATTTCTCTGGTGCTGAGCCAATGCAGCGGAAGGAAAACAGTGCTCCCACTTTATCCAGACAGTGTTTTCTCTTCTGCCCTGTGCTGTCACCCCATCTCTCCCACAACCACCCAGTTCCCCTCCTCCATCTCTGCCCTGTCTGCTCCTTCATCTCTATGGCTTGGGAATCTGCTGCTGCTGAAGGAGGCTGGCTGGGTCGCTCTCCCATCCTCTCACCAGGTTATGCGGTGCACATAGCCCTTCCGACCGTAGTATCTCCTTTCCCCTGGAGTGTGAAAAAGCCACACGGGAGTCAATGATTATCTGGCTGTTTGCTCATCAGATGCTTCTTATTCCTCCCCTAGCTCCCCCAGAAGGGAGATCCCCCTCTTCAGGCTGTTACAAAACTTGACCTTTCCACTTATGCTAACCATGCCCAGGCAACCCATGCACCACAAAAAGGGACACTTTATTCCCTCCCTATCTGACTCCCACTCCCAGCCCTGGGCCCACGTGGGTCGGTCTGTTTGGCAGTAGTGGGTTCTCACTAACAATACGGGGTTTTTTCCCCTTGTAGAGCGAGAGGCTCGTTTTGCAGCCAAGTCTGGAGGTGGGAAAAAAGAGGCCTTTTCCTTTGAATGCCGGGTAAATTCTTTGGGAGCTGCCTCAGGGAAATCAAATCTCAGTTTCTTCGTTTTGGGGGCAGAACAGGGGGAGATGTAAACACTGCAGCAACCACTTCCCTTTCTCCTGCTCCTCCTCTTTGTTGCATTCCCTGCTCCTAAATACCCTGGGAAGGCAGTGCTGCTCCTGCTCCCCGCTTCTGACATCCTGGGATGGGCTGTAGGTGACTGGGGAAGACAGGGAAGCCCCAGACGGATGCTGTGTGGTCCAGAACGGTTTTGCTGGGCATTACATTGCAGTCAAGCTCATTGCAGCTGTGGTCCCCCAAGAGGTTCAGGGAGCAGAGCAAGGTCCTCTCTGGCATGACATGCTGGCGTCAGTGGAGGTTCAGCAGGGTGTACAGGGCCAGAAGTGCAGGGGCAGCACTACAGGGCTCAGAGCTCCTGGCTCAGGCTTTGTGAGGCAGTTGCTCTTGTTTGATTTCCTTTTCTACCTCCTTCCCCAACAGAGATTTTTCTCCCTCCTCCAACGGAGTTACTGCAGCTGGATCACAGCAGGCAGTTTTCATTCTCTGTTAATGAGAAACTCCTGCACTTTGTCCCTTGAAATGGAGCCATGTTCACCACGTGATTTGTGGGGAAGGGCTCCAGCTAAGGTTATGGTGAGAAAGAGAGAAGGGATAAAGTGGCTCCCCTTGTATACATGGTTCCTGTGCTAGGGGCTGAGCTGGGTGGTGGGAAGGCACCAGCTGAAAGCCAGTTGCTGGGGGAATCAAAGCCTGTCTGGCCTTACCCTGCTGACCCTGCGCTGACTCAGCGGGCTGTCTGGATCTCTTCACGCCAGGGAACGTGAATTCATCCCCCTACACTTCCCACCTCCCCCATCCCCATCCTCACTGTGATTAGCACGCAAGAGGCTACATGCACATACCAGCCTCCCCACTCCCATAACCATGAATCATAAACCAGCAGGATGGTTTCCTTGAGCTGGAGAACAGAGGTCGTTTCTGCTTTCCTGGGCTGGCCTCTTCCCATGGCAGCAGCTCTTGGTCAGGGCCAGGGAAACCCCCAGCCAGTCCCTGGGGCAGCTAGCAGGAGTGTCACTGGGAAGGAAGGGGAAATTTCTCTTCCACAGCCCAGGCTTTGCTGCCAATGGTGCCCCAAACCTGCTTGGCATCGCCAGGGGTGCAGCTTTCCCTACTAATCCAGCCCTCTGTTGCAAAAGCATTTTCTGAGCGTGCTTGCACCCCTCTGTGCACCCTGCCAGGGTACAGCACGTCCTTGGTGAGTTTCTGCTCTCCTGCCTCTGCTCTGAACAGGCAGAGCACAAAGTGCCAGGCTCTGCCTCCCTCCCGCTGTGGTTAGTGCCTCTTATCTCAAGCAAAGGTATCTCTTCTCTTGCTAACACAGACAAGAGTGCCTTGACCCTTTTATGGCTCCAGCCCAGTGAGGGATTCTTGTTCTCTTGCAATCCTACCCCGCGAGCTGTGAAGGGAATATAACGTGATTTCTCCAGTGCTAAGAGCCGCTCAATTAGTTCTGGGCTGCAGACTTCCTCGCAGCAGTGCCCCACAAACAGTGTGATGCATTCTCTCAGGCCTGGCGCTCTTGGTGACCCGCGTGCTGCCCAGCCTGGAAGCGGTTGGCAGGGCAGCTGCAAGCAGGACCATCTTGTGTCCTTGCCCAAACTCCGAGCTTCACGTCACAGTGCCTTGGGAACACAAAAGGGACTTCCCAGTCTTCCCAGCAGTAGCTCTGTCTTTCTCCAGCTCTCGTGCCCCCTTTCTGTTTTCTTTCACGCTTCTCTGCTTTCATGAATCACTATTTAACAGTGGACTCTGGTTTTACTCCACAGCATGACTGAAGGACGCATCCTGAACTCCAGAGTAGCAGCTTAAGCCAAACCTCTTTGGACTTTGGGGTATTTGAAATTCAGAGCTCAGTTCTTTCATGAGAGAGGGTTGGGAACTCTGGCATCTGGGAACAGGTAGCTTCTTAAAAGATGCTGCTGGTTTCTCCCACATGCCACAGACAGGGAAGGCAGGAGCATCTTGCCTTTGGTGCACTGGAGGGAAGAAAAAACTTCCCAGCTCTGAATACTTCTCAGCTTTTGCATTCCTGCTTTCCCCACCTCCTTAATGGGGTGGGCAAATAGGAGAAGGCAAAGCAACAGGAAACTCTCAAGACAGCTGTGATTTTTCACCAGAATCCGAGAAGCTGTCTGAGCTCGGCAGCTGCGCTTAGAGCTGGGTCATTAAAATGACACAGCAGCTCGGCTGGGCTGTAGGGAAGGAGAGATTCCCAGCATGAGGGGGCCTTCGGGAGCCGGGGTGGGGGAGCCCCTTCCCTGAAATAACTGGAGGACAGACAAAAACAGAAAACTACCTTGGAAAGTCTGGCTAGGGATATAGAAAATATTCCTCTAAGGTCCTGGTGCTGTGCCCAGCTGGTGAGTTGCCGTGGCTTTTAGCCACCAGTCTGGGAGCAGGATGGGGGGTGTAAAGCATCACCTGGAAGAGTTAGGTTTCCTCTGCTGGCCTTGTGCTTCCCACGCTTTATCAGTCCCCCAGCAAGCACTGGAATTGAGGCCAGGCAAGGAAGAGATTTTTTGTTTTATTATTTTTTACTCCATCCCCCAAACGCCACATCAGCAGCGAGCTGCAAGCTGCAGGATGACCTCAATGAGGAACAGATTGTCCCTTGGCCTGCCTCCATCTCACTGCCTGCAGGGACATCAGGCAGGAGGACCTTGAGCTAGGAAGATAGAGATGAGGGAGTGTGGACTGTTTCCAGGAGCCACGCGTTGGGATAACAACACCCGGGAGCTGGAGCCAAAGCAGCAGCAGGGTTGGGGAGCTGCAGGAGGGACTGCAGGAACTGGCACGGGGCGGGGGGGGGGTTCTTTCTGTCATCTCTAGTTTGATGGCTTGTTGGCAGCACCCAGCAAAGATTTACAAGCATTAGTCAAGAGCTGCGATCAATTGGTGAAGCTAGCACTAAAACCTGGACCTGAACCAGCTCTACCCCTCCCTCTCCTCCACTGAAACCCACAGCGTGGGGTGATGGCTGCCAGCTTCGCTCCAGAAAGCTGGAAAGTGACACCCCTCCTGAGCACTGGCCAGCCCGTTGCCACAACCCTGCTGCACAGGAGCTTGCAGCTTTCCCTGGGGAGGAAGGAAAGGTAACGGTCACCTTTATCTGCCTTCCCAAGCAGACATGGAGCAGCCCCTCACGCCTGTGTAAGGCAGAGCAGCCTCTGCACTGCTCACGTCGTGCCCTCCCCAGGCTCGGGGGTGAGCGGTGTGGCTCCAGGAGGGAGTGTGGCAGCTCTGTCCCTTGCCATGCTGGGCTGGGAGCAGGGTGGCTGTGGAGCCTTCTCACCACAAGCAGCACAGGCAGAAGGAGATCCCCACCCTTTGAAAGGTGGTAGGTATCACTGCCAGACTCTCGCATAGCCAAGGTCATATATTTCCTTTTTTTTGACTGATTCCCTCATCTCTGAGTTCAAGAGGTACCTGTATAAGCTGTGCTACTCTGATTCTCATCAGCCACCACCACCCCAGATCCTTCATGGGAACAGACTCCTGGCTTGGACCTTGTAACTAGTCCACTCTAGATTCACCAAGCCTAGCTTACAGGTTTTGGGTTAATTTCTTGACAGTCTATGAAGTTTCTCTGCTTTAACCTTGTCTTGTTAAATCTCTCTCTCCAGGTTGGACAATCATTTCATCACTTACTACATTTATTGCAGCAAGACCTGGGCTTCTCAGGTAAGTGCCAGGTTCTCACTGGGCAGGTGCTGTCAACAGCAGCACAAAGAGCCTCAGCCCCAGAAGTACTCGGCCATGAGTAAAATCCTGTTTGTCCTTCTTCAAACGTCACTGCAACCCCATCATCTATCTACTTTGCTGTAATAACCAGCCATGTTCCCCATCCTAAATCAATCCTCATCGTTTTTCAAAGCATGCTAGGTTATCATTAGCTTTCTTATGTCTGCACACATGGCGCACGATGCACCAAGGTGCTTTCACTGTGTTTCAGGCTGGTCTGGGCATCACTCATCCTCCTGTAGCCACCGGAGAAGTTTTAGTGACAGTACGGAGCGAGTGTTTCATGGATTCAGGGCTTTTGTTTGCTGATTGTATCGCCAAGGCTATTGCAGCGTCTGTATTCAATACTGATTGCAACAACCTCAGCAAAAGAACAGGATGAGAAACAGCCTAATCGTCAACTCCACTAAGTCGCCGGGCTGGATCCAGCTTGCATTTGCACAATGTGAAATCCCCAGAGCCGGCTCCTGGCCCCCATGCTCGCAGGGACTAGCACTGTCCCTCACATCTGATTTCAGCGTAGGACGAGCTGCAGAGGCAAAATCCTTCCCAGTGTAAAATCCTGCAAATCTAGCACGGAAGGATAACGCTAATGACCTGTATAAGATATTGTGTCATGTCAGACTGTAGCTGAGGCTTATTACTGTATTCACACAATTGGAAGGGCTCCAGAGAGCCAAAGGAAAGCAGGAGGCATTGGTGTGCCGCTGTGGCATCCAGGGCTCTCGGGAGTGCATTCTGGATTTGGTGTGTAACTTCTGTTAGTCACCAGACCTATTTCCTAATTTCCAGCTCATTTGTTAATTCCAAGTGGCACATCTCATTCCATCCACCCTGAGCTAAATCAGGCTTGAATTTCGGTGATGCTGAACGTCTGCCCACCTCCTTGATTCCAGGTAATGAGCTCTGTGAGGTTTTTCTGGAGGCACCTTAAAACAGAGGTGTGCTACGAAGAGCCCTGGTAGGGGTGGCTTGTTCAGCCACTCTGCCCTCCTCATCCCCAGCTGTTTAACCCACTTTCAAACCGTTCCCTTACATGGCTTTGATGGGAAGAGTATAATGTAATGTAATATAAAATAACAATTTACAAAACTATTTCCCATGAGCTTTAGGACCATGTAAGATTAGGCGACGCAGAACACAACACATCTGTCCATAGATGAAGTGAATAGACATTTTGGTTAACTTGGTGGTTTTTAAAAAACTATTTGAATCAGTGGGCCCATCAGTCCAACAGACTGCCTAATTTTGCATTAATGTTCCAGGAAAGCATCGGAAACATTTCCAACTAAATCTGAAAGAAAAATATTTGCATTTCCCTCCAGGCTGATTTCTAACTGAAATTGTTGGGGTTGAGCGCTTTGGGAGGGGGGTGCTGCTTTTCAGTAAATTTCCACAAAATAGATATTTGCCATTACTCTGGGAAAATGAAATTCAGACCACTGCAAATGCTCAAATGCCAAATTACTTTCAAGCACAAGAAAATTTTGAAATCCTTAAGTATAAAACATATGGCACTTTGCTCTGGAGTAAGATTGGAAAGGAAAAGCTCAATTGTAAAGCTGAATTGAGGATGTTTTATTTTTTAGAATGAAAAGAGAGAGCTTTCTTTTAGCTAAAGGAAAGCAGAATTTTGAGCATATCTGACTGCTTACCGCAATTGCTTTTTTTCCAAAGATGAGCAACAGCCTTATTAATTATTTGCATTGTGGTCATATTAGGTCAATTATTAAATCACTTAAGTGAAAACCAAAAGATCCTTAGACATTTATGTCATGTGAAAATGGATGAAAATGTAAACTACCAATGAGATTCTTCCAGTTTAAGAGAAAGTTATGAACCACTGGCTCTCTCTGCGAACACAGAAGATTTGGGATGGTTCTGCCTTTAAACATGCGAGGCAAAGGGGGGAAGGAGAGCTTTATAGCTCTAAACTGAAGTGGAAAAAATCCCCAAATACTTAATTTTCTTTTTGCTGCTTCGCTGTATACAGGAAAGTTTGCAATGGAAATTAACCTCCCTGGGGAAGGATTTCAGACAGGACTGTGCTGGCTGACTGCGCTTGTCCCCGTGCCCGCAGGGAAGCCGGACCCCTCTGTGGAGCTCAGGGGCGAGGGGGAAGCCACAAACCACCCAGCAGCTCGTCCTTCTCGCTGCGCTGGCTGCTCCGGGGTGCTGGCACTGTGCACCCAGCATCGCTGCACAGCAAATCAGGGCTAAAATGTGCCTAACATTTTGCTTTGGGCTTGAATTGATTCCAGTTTCTCTTAACCGTTTCGAGAGTCGACCCTCAACACAAGGCTGGCGCTCCCAGCCCGCATTGCTGCGTCAGGTCTGATAGAGTCAGACGAGCGTGCTCAGCTGTGCAGGGGATTACGGTTGTTCCCATGAACTCCTGCTTAACTGAGCGTCCCGTCCCCAGAGCTCTCAGGACCTCGAGCTGGAAGACTCCTGGGTTCCCCTGAACAGTGCTGTCATTATCTTCACTACCTTACATTTACCCCATGCAAAACATTCCCGTTTTGCTTCCCTGCCATTCGTGTAATGTGGATCAGGAGCGACTGTGACTGTTGTGCTGGGAGAAGAGCAGCTTTCCCGACCCCTTCTGCAACTGGAGATCGCCCCGAAGCACAGCACCTAATTAACCTTGGTTTATTCTTTGTAGCTGCAGAATGTTTTTATTGCTCATAAACCTACCCTGGTCCCTCTCTTCAGCTGTTCTCATCTTCTGTAGGCTGTGATTCTTTTTGAAATGTCCATTTTATAAATCACTTTAATTAGTTTTATATCATTCTGTTATATTTATATCACTTGATTTAGGTTTCAGATTGCTTCCATTACATCTTATATATTGCTTTGATTTTATTTATGGTGTTTCTAGTGCATTTGCATTGCTTTCCTTAGATGGATATCATTTTGGCTGGATTTACAATTTATTTCTTCAGTTAGATTTATATCACTTTAATTAGATTTATATCCCTTTAGAATTTGAGGGCTTCACTTAGATTTATAATATCTCTTTTACTAGGCTTGTCTTGCACAGAAGATTTGCATCCTTTTTGTTTTAAAGGATGTTGCTTAACCCAACACTGATGTTGCTTTATCTAGACTTTGGTCAGCCTCCCAATTAGATATATGAAGCAAGAACTCACCACCTGTTTTTTCTCCCCCTAATTTCCACTGAGATCATTCCGGCATAAACTGTGCTGATTTAAATTAACCTCTTCTAAATCAGCACCAGCAGGAATGTAGTGGAGATCGTCTCACTAACTGATTCATCAGAGTACCCAGTGGAAGTCCAGTTAGATACCACTTTTTCTTTCCTGTACAGTAAATATCACACCATCATAGAGAAGCTGAGCACACTCTCCCAGCATGGCAGGGGACCACGACTGTGCTCTCCCAGGATGCAAGACTCTGGGATCAGTGTCCAGTTGGGTGACGTACGCTCCAAAGTGGGTTTTCCCTGTCCAAGGAGGTACGCTAATCATGAAGCAAGTGGGTGTTGAGCGAGCAGTAGTATTTCCTTCTCCACTTTCCTTTTCCCTGGAGGATACTCAAATATCTTAAGGACAGCTCAGAGCTGGTAGTCCCAGGCATGGTGGCATCTCCATCCTCAGCATTTCCTACTTGCTGCTGTCCCCAAAACTGTAAATGTGCAAGGGGAGCAGGCACCAGGGCAAGGCCATGACCCCTCACCCCTCGTTTTGAGCTGAGGTCTTGCAGTACATGAAATTCCAGTGCCAGAGCCTGTCCCTCAACACTCCGGCCAAGACCACAGCAGGAGGAAAGCAGGCATGCTCCGAAAAGCCGCTCTTCCAGTTAACAGCACGGGGGACCTGGCTTTGTATGTCCTTCCCAGCTCTGATCACATTGGCGTAAGAAACCAGCTAGAAGGGATCTAAATCCACGTGCTTCAGGGCGAAAGCCAACCAGCGATTGAGAAGGGTCAGTAGATGTCCCTGAGGGCTGTTATTCCAGATGTTCACAGCAAGATAGTTGGTTGTTTTCCCAGAAACATGTGATTCAGGGCTCTGTCAGAGGGCAGGACAGTGGGCCAAGTGGACCGCTGCTCCCAGACCCTACCTCATTTTATCTCTAAACCCACTGAGGGCCTGAGCTGATGGACTTTAATTTCTGTGAAGATCTTCAGCCATCCACACTCAAGTCTGGCAACTCACTCAGAGGTCTCATGCAGACAAAACCAACCTCCCGAATCTCTTCTTTCCCAAAACGCAGCAGGACACTGGAGCTTACTGTGTTCCCAGGGATATTAACAGCTCATGAGACATACCACGTTAGGGTACCCGGGGCTTGGCTACGTGAGATGCCTGCCAACCAAAGACGAGCCCATCAGCAGTGCAGAGGGCTGCACATCCTCCCCATCCCTGGAATGGCAGGAAGGTTTTCCTTCTGGTCGCTGTGATTACTGCAGGGCAGCTTTCATGGGACAGTTTCAGAAGGCTTCTGCAGTGGTTTTAAATTGGATTCCTGTGTTTGTGCGGCATTTGGGAGCCCACGTCAAACAGGCTGAGAGCTGGGTTCAGGAAAGGAAAAGAAAAAAGTTTTTCACCTCCTGATGCCTTCACCCTGCCCTGTCTTCTTTGTCTCTCCCTGACCTCCCCCGCTTTGTGTTTATTCCCTCTGTGAACAGGACAAACCCTATGAGGCATGAAGCAGCGAGGGAGGCGAGGAATGTGTTACAGAAAGCCTGTTGTTTGATAGTTGAATCCAGATGTTACGGGAAGGAGCAGAGCTGTGTGAGTGGGAGAGAAAAAGGCTGGAGCAAGAGAAAGTAAGGAGCACCAAGCCTGCCCTCCCAGTTAGACCAGTTAAACACAAAAGGAATGTGAATTCAACTCTTCGGGTACATCTATTCTGCCCCCAGCAGAGGACAGAAGCTGGACCGAAAGTGAAGCCTTCCCAAACCTTCAGTGCAAGAGAAGGACTGACCCACAGAAACTGCTAAATCCTCCTCCCCTATTCCAGTGTGACGTCTTTTGGCCCACGCCAAGAGGAGCCTGCTGCAGGAGGCATCCACAGCCAGCGCTTAGTCATGGGCCCTCTTCACAAAAGCAGCTATTACTCCTGTAAGGAGCTGTAGAACAGTGTTGGCCACAAGGGACATTTTCCAAGTATTACCTAGTAGCTCCCAAATCTACACCAGCAGCATGAACTCTGAAGTCCCTCCTTCAGACAGACCAGACTTTTCCACGTGATCCTTCCAGCAATCGTGGCTTTTCTAAAGAAGGGCGGCCCAGACCTTGACCACTGTTAGTGGATGGTCCCCACCGGTTCCCACAGTTCAGGATTTCTCCGTTAGGGCCTCAGGTCCCCTGTGAGGGATCCTCATCTATATTGTATGGTGTGGCTTCAAGGGCATTATTTTTGTGGCATTTCTCTATTCCACCCTCACTGTGAACCAGGTCACACAAGACCATGGCAGGAGCAGGCTCATGCTCTTGAGTCTCTTACTATGAATTTACCCAGGGGAAAAGGGGCAAAACCCCCTCCTGACATGCCAAGAACTGCTCTCCTCCCCCCATCCTCTGCCTTTCTCATCCTCCCTGCAGCTGCATCCAGCCTCTGCATAAACAAGCATGGTATCTCAATTAATGTGCATCTAATCAGGACATCAGCATCTTGGGAAAAGAGTCTGCATCGGCTATAGAGGTTGAGCACGCAGTTAACCTCCCAGTGCTCTGCCACTGGTGCCTGTTCATTCAATTACACCCAGGCTGCTGTACTCCTCAACCTTTTAATTGCCCAGGGCAGAGAATAGGGTGGTAAACAGGTCAGAGACAGAAGATGCTAGGCATTGTTTTAAGACAGTAAAGCTGTTTTTAAACACCATTCAGAATCTTGTTTTATGTAATTGCCGAGAAAAGGAGGGCATTCAGGAGGGGCAGCAGGGAACACGCAAAAGGGATACTGAATAATTTTTAATTAATGAAAAATTACTTGAAGCCTGATTCCCTTCTGTAACAGTAAGATCTCTACTGAACAGCCCAATGCAAATCCTTTCCCAGAGCTTCAGATCAAGCCACAGGTCCACTGTAGTAATATTCCTGATAATAGCTGGGATTTAGTCAACAAGCTGGGGGACTGTGAGAGTAAAAAAAAAAATATCCAATTAACTCTCCCAGAGTTCTATTAGTTCTGCAGTGCTCTGAACAACAGTAAAAAGCTGGTTTTTATGTGTTCAGATCCCCAAAATAGTTGCCCTGATTGAATCCTTCAAAAAGCACTGATGATTCTTTCATGTAGCTTTAAAAGTAGAGTTTGGCATGAAAATGAAAGATTGAAGATTAAAGAGATCAAGGCAGACCATTTGGTCTGATCCCTGACCTCAGTTATACCAACTTTAGTTGAGATTAACACCAGTGTAAATAAGATGAGGAACTCAGGGGCTCAACAGGCAGCAAAAGTTTTTTGTCAGTTGATTTTCATCTCGAAGACTTAGGCATCTCAGGCCGTTTTGGACAACTGCTGCCTGTGTTTTCAAAGCCCAACCAAAAGTCTGGTTTTCCTTCCCCTCACCTTCGCCTTACTGCCGTGGTCTGTCTGTGTAAGCGGTGAGCCAGCACGCTGGAAGGAGAGGGCTGCCAGGCTCTCAGCGTGCACACACCGAGCTCTCCTCAGCCCAGTGAGGGAAATAAACCTGATGAGGCCAGGGAAGGGACAGAAAGCCATGGTAAACCACAGGCAAGCTGCCCAGCAAAGGCTGGGGAAAGGACGGCTCCCAGGACCTGCTAGCTGGATTAGCAGTCTGGTCAGGGCACAAGGTCTGAGGATGTTTCCTGGGGTTCTGCTCATCTCTGCAGCCTCCGAGGTCAGCTAACAGTGCAGTGTTCTCCCTGCCGAAAGCGCCGCAGAAAGGACCTGCAGAGCTGTGAGTGCCCTGGGAGTAGCTCCCAGAGACATGCATTGCCCCAGGAACACTGGGAAGCCTCCTCAAGCCCCTGTTCTACCTCCATCCAACAGTACATCATGCTTCCCAGCTTCCGCAGAGTCGGGATCTTGCTTCTTCCCACGGCAGTTTGTGGGTGATCCTGGTGTGTTATAAATGAGCATAACCTAGTGTTAAACCTCTTGCATTGTCAAAACAGGTGTACGCAAGAGCTTTGATGCTTGCTCCATCCATCTCCTCCATGTCTTAACCAAGCAAAGGTGCTGTGTACAGTTCATTAGACACAGCCCAATAAATCACCTTGAAAGAAATATGGCTTGACATCCATGCTTTGTTTGAGCTCTGGCTTGGAAAAGACTTGGTGTCAGGGCACTGAGCGTACCAGCAGGCACTAATTGCCCCAGCGAGCCTCGCCCAAGCCTCAGCCCACACACTCTTCCCGCTGGCCCCACAGCCCTCCTCTGAGCACCCAGTGGGGAGACCCACTGGAGAAGACGAGCAGCGTAGGACAAGGCTGTGTCTTTGCCATCGCAGGCATGACCCTGGGCAGGGGTTGCCGCACAGGCTTTGTGGGGATAACTGGTCCAGCCAACAGTTCAGTGAGCAGCAGGCAAGTGCGAGATGATAAGCCAGGCAAGGGCCATGCTGAGGAGGTAAGTCAAGTTCAAGAGGTCCCACCTGCAGGTAAGGGCTGGGGACCAGGGTCTTTGCTTAAAAGGAGCAGTGGAGCCAGGGAAAAAGGGGTGGGGAGGGAGGGCTGAGACTGGGTGTTTAAAGTTTGTTGTTGCAGCAGTGAGGTATGGCACAGACCTGGGGGTGCCCTGCCTGGATGTGTGCCTTCCCTGACAGCCAGGGCCTCCTAGCTGCTTCATGGCTTCTGCACAGAATTTCTGTTCAACAAAGTGATGCGTGAGGAAACTGCGAACAAGAGGCCTTTCTGAAGAAGCAGAGATGATTTGGAGGACCTACAGTTTCTTGGGAACCACTGTGGTTGTTGATTCAGCAGTCTGAGGGGAAACCACACTGGCAACGATAAAGGTTGTTTCTGCAACAGCAGAGTTGTGTGGGGCCAAGATCAGCTGAGATCTCGAAGAGGTGTGGTGCTGCTGCACCTGCGTGACAGCCCCCTGCAGCCCTCCAGTCACCCGACACAGGCAGGACTCGCTTTTTCTCTGCCGCAGAGGATGGGGGTGGGGTGGGGGGTGTCTTGCCCCTCCAAAGGCAAGAGATGCGGAGGAGTTGCTGGCAGCAGAGCAGCTCTCAGCAAGCTCTTCCCCACTGCCCAGCCCCGCGCAGCCCAGCTCCCCACTGAGTTCCCAAGATTGTTTCTTAGAATAAGCAGCTCACTCACAACAAACATCCTCACTCTTTGATGTGTCGCTGGTCTGTTGTGGTGGTGTTTCAAATACCTTGGTTTCATGCTCATAATAAGAAAACCGGCCACAGAGGCTTACTGTAAGTTGATGAGAAAGTAGCAGTAATTATTGCTCTCTCGTCTGTGGGAGGGTAAACTTCAGCTGTTAATGGCCTCTAGAGTATTGACTGATTACTCACATCGGGGTGAAACAGCAAGGGGAAAGGGCCTTCATTCTCTTTGGTCTTAAATGCTCCTGTGTTCAGAGGGGTGGGTGGGAAGCATCCTAGACTGCACAAGACAGAGTCGCAGTAGTCTGATTTGGGACTAAGGTGAAAGGATTATTTGAGGGGGGAGATGGGGGTGGGGGGACACGGACGGGGCAGATGTATTCCTGGAACGGATGAAGGGAGATGCTGGTGCAAGTATTTATGCCTCATCCAGCTTGACAGCATGCACACAACAGCAAGCGGGTGGCAAGTGCTGAAGACAGGGTGGCTGTAAACAGTTTTGTTTGCCTGGTAAATTTGCATGTGGGAAAGGCAGGGGCCTTGCGAGCAGTTTACTCACAGAGCCTTGCAAGGGACGCTCTAGGACTTCTCACACCCTCTGCTTCTATTTGTCCCTCGCCTGCTAGTGCTTTAAGCTTTTACGGCAAGGGCTGTCTTTGAGTCCAGGTCTTAGTGGGCATTGATCCCTTCCTGGTTTTCCAAGGTGCCGACGTGACACCAAGCTTCTCTAAATTAAGTTTTGAGGGAATGAAGATTTGTAGCTTGGCCAAATATCAGTGGTTTTCCCCAGGGATGACAAAGGATGCATCTATGGCACCAAGGCAAACCCTGTGTCAGATTGTAATCCCCTGCTCCCACGCGCTGCCAAGCTGAAACTTCACAACAAAGCATAGCAGAGTTTTCTATTGACAAACAGCATATTTTTTTCCTTAACCTTGTTCTCAAACGTGGCTGAGGTATTTTAATGGAAATTTCCTCCCAGTAACATGACTGCAGCATGTACATATACCAGAAACTCCTGGCCCAGACCGTTAACATTCAGAGAACTAAATGCAACTCAGCAACCGATGCTGCAATGGGAACACTGAGCTGTAAAGCATGTTCCACCTTTCCTATAGCTCAGAAAAGAGATTACAGGCATGAGGAGCTGTCCCGTATCAGCAAACAGCAAAGGTAGAGGAGGCTGGCTGTCACCAGTAAAGCACTAGCTGGGCCACTCAGACCTGTCCCTTTGAGCTCTTTGAGCTGTGCTTGCTCTTCAGTAATTCTCCACTGGCCACTAAACTGTTCAAGTGTCTCTTGCTGGGATGTGGGCCAGCAGTGTCTGTCCCTTTCACTTGTCAGTTTTCTGTCTCTTTCAAATCTCAGCAAAGTTCTCGGCTTCTGTCCTCCCTGAATACTTTTCTCCACTATCTGCTAAAGAGCCACTTACTCTTTAGTTCTGTTGCCTGCCAGTGTTTTGAACCCACTCCCCAGCCTCCAGTATTTCTTGTGTCGGTGTCCATTCATTTTGGGACTGGAATCAAATCTACCATTCCCGTGTCAGATTCAAGGTTCAGTTGCGCCTTGCTCACATCGCAGTCCGCAGGACTATGGTGTTCCTGGCAAGGTGCTGAGCCTCAGAAAGAGCTCTCTGAGGCAGCCGCCTTCCCGATTTCCTTTGCTCTCAGAGGTACCAGGAGAAAAAAAGGATACACTTACTCCGAGCCAACCTCGCAGTACAGGCAGTCCTGAATTACCTCTCCCACCCCAGGGCCCAGGTGCGCAGTGGGTGCTGGTAAAACCCACAGCTAGAAGAGCACTTCCCCCAGATGTGGAGCTGCAGGGAGCACAGCCTTATCTCCGTTATCCTTTGTCCTCCGTCCAGCACAGACACAGGATGCACAGACACAGGACCACGCGCTGGTGCTTGGGGCTCAGCTGCGAGCCCACGGACCTGAAGCAACCCTGGTGCGACAGGGAAGCGGATTCCCGGTTTGGGCCGAGAAGCTGGAAGTCTTCCCCGGGTTATCTGTGCCCGCTGGCCCGGGGCACTCTCCCTTCCAGCCCCTGCGGGGTCCTCCTGCCTTTTTGCATAATCTCCTCTGAATAAATACTCTGTGAGCCATGAGCGAGGCCTTCTCCTGCAGCTTTTGTCACAGGAACTGCTGCCCTGCTGGTTCCTACCTTGGCCCTCCGGCCCCTCCCTCCCTGTCTGAGCCCACCCGTCTGTCTCTTTTCTCCCGTTTGCACCCCTTCGCTTCTTCTTCCCCTCGGCTGTCCTGGTTTAGCTCTGCGATTGTCCTGGGAAGTGTTTCCAGGGGACGGTTTGTCCGAGGGAGGTTGTGGAGGTTTAGGGTTAGACTGGTGTGAGGCCCCACAAGCACTGTTCGGACGCCAGCGCTCCCACCGCCTGGGAGCGGGGACTCGGGGGCTGTTTCTGTTCACTTCCGAGTGTCCCCGTGCAGAGCTGCTCCTCGGGGCCGGGGCCCACCGCCGCAGCGTTTGGGGGGGGGGGGCTCTGGAAATCCAAGGGGTCCTCCACGGCGTGACCGCGGAGGCGGGCGGGCGGCGGGCACATGGGGGGTCGCCTTTTGCCTGCGAACCGGAGTCTGAAGCGACCCGGGTCCCCGCTGCGGGCCGGGCGTGCGGCCCGCCTGCCTGCCCCCCGCACGGCCACGGCCACGGCACCGCGCCGGGGCTCCGCGCCGTGCGGCGGGACAGCCGGGCCTCGCCTGCCTCCCCCCGCTGCAGCGGGCGGCCACCCCGCGGAGGAGCCGGTACCGCGGGAGCCGCCGTGCCGTGCCGTGCCCCCCCCACCCCCCCGCAGCACAGCGGGGCCGCTGCGGGGGCCGGCCCGGCCGGCGCTGGCCCTTTAACGGCGGGGCGGCGCGCCGGCTCCGTGGGGCAGGCCCTGGGCCTGGGGGAGGAAGTGACGGGCGGGGGGGCGAGGGAAAAGCCCGCCGAGGGTTGAATGAGAAGGGCGAGCGGGCGGCGCGCCGAGGCAGCCCAGCGGGCCGGGGCTGGGGAGCGGCGGGCCGCCTCGCCCCATGCCGGCCTTGCCCTGAGCGCCGCGCCGCGCCGCGGGGGGGATGCGCGGCCCGCGGCGCCGGCTGCCGGCGCTGCCCGCGCTGCTGTGGCTGGCGCTGGCCCCGCTGCCCGGCGCGCCCGGCCCCGCGGCCAGGGCCGAGCTGCGGGTGCGGGTGCGGCTGCCCGGCGGGCAGGTGACGGAGGAGAGCCTGCAGGCCGACAGCGGCTCCGACTGCATCAGCCTGGAGCTGCGCACGGCCGACGGCGCCCTCGTCACCCTCACCGCGGACTTCAGACAGGTAGGGCTGGGGGCCGGGGGGCGGCCGGGGTGCCCGCGGCGGAGCCCGACGGAGCGGGGAGGCGGCGTTGGGGGGTGGGTGCCGGCGGTACCAGCACGCGGGGACCCCCTCGGGGGCGGGCCGGGGCCTGGCGACCCCCGGCCGAGAGCGCCGGAGCCACAGCTGCGCCTGGGCGGGGGGTCCCTCTGCACGCGTGGGGAAGGGTCCGCTGCCCCTTTGTCTGCAGCCCCCGCGGGCGCTGCCCCCCGCAGCTCCGGCCCGCCCCGCCGGTGGGAGCAGCGGGGCCGGGGGCTCCGCGCGTGGGGGTGCCCGCGCTGTGCCGTGCCCCGGAGCATCACCCCGCGGGGCCGTGGGGTGCGCTTGGTTCCTTGGGCGCAGGAGCTGCCTCGGGGAGCACGTGTGTGGTGTGGGAAGCGTTTGATTGACAGCTGCCTGTGAGGCTGACAGCAGCCCCCCCAGCCCGGCCCGGCGTGCGGAGGTGGCCGCTCTGGGGGGGGGGGGGGGGTGGCCGCTATGGCCGAGCAGAAGCCCAAAGGTGCCGCGTCTCGGCGGGAGGTGGCAGCTCCTGGACCAGCGCGGTGTTCCTCGGAGCACGCCGAGCCCGGCGGGGTGCAGCGAGCTCCCCACGGCACGGGAAGGGCCATGGGGCGCCGCGGGTGGCACGGCTCCCCGGGCAGCGCTGTCTTGCTCCAGCCCTCTGTTCAGACTGTTCAGGTGGACTTTGGTTTGCAGTGGGAGGAAGCTCAAACCCATGAGATAGGAAGGTGTGGTGTCACAACCTTGTTGTGAACCTTGGAGCCTTTAGCCAGGGATTATTCTGCTGCCTCTTCCCCTTTCAGCGCTGTTCTCTGGTCCCCGTCTCCTTGCAAGCCTCTCTGATGACCCTCATCCATCTGGAGGGTGCATGGTCAAGCCCACCTCTTTCTGAGATGCTAGCAGAAGCTGTGGTGGGTTTGGAAGTGATGGCGTGCTCCATGTACTCCAGCACACATGAAGGGAAGCAGTACCATGACTCCTGGTTTTTGGGTTGGTTTTTTTTTTTTTAATTGCAACAGGACATGGCACACCAGGGAAGTTTCTTAAATCTGCAAGTGGCAGTGTATTTCTGGCCAAGGGAAATCCAAACTCATTATAGAACCTCTAGGTCAGCCCTTTGGGAGCCTGGGAAGTGACTTAGGGACTTCAGGTGTTCTGAACTGTTGATTGTTTCAGCATTTTTCCACTTGCTTCAGCTTTTCTTCAGGGGAGCTTACTGTCAAATCTCATCTACAAATGCAGCAAAGCATATGTTAGCTCTTTTCTCACTCTCATCCTTATTATAGTTGAGCTGTTTCTGGGTACAGGTTGTCTGAAAGTATCTTGACTTCAGCGTGGTAGATCTTTAGCTCCATGCAGCCCCTCAGCTCCTGCTGGAAATACAACAGGAGATGGTCCCTGGAAGGCTTTGCAAGCATCAGACTTGCAGAAGTCCATTGCTAATCTTCAGTTTCAGAACAGTTGGGTACTGGCTCTCTCAGTTTCATGGCTTTGCTAGAAAACAGCTGAAAGAAGCCAGAAAAACATAAAGAACCGAGATGGATTTGTGGTGCAGTGACTAATGATGCGAGCAGGCAGCTGCCTGGCCGGGCCTCCCCTTCTGACCTGTTCTGGCTGCACACAGGCATTTCCCTGTTCTGCTCTGGTGCTCATCTCTCTAACATTACACAACTTCTCCTCTCCAGAGAGAAGGTCTTGAGGCTCTTCATCTTGGTAAAAGCAGCTGGGGTTGTTGATCTGGCTTTCCCTAGCTAGATTGTGTGGTCATGCTGTGGCCAGGATGCTGGCCACATTTTGCACAAATGATTTTTCCGCTTCTCTGGCTTAAACTGCAGGGGGTTAGTCCAAAGGCAGATACTATTTTTTTAAATTATTTTTTTAAATGTCTTTGCTGACAAGGAGCTGCTGCTAGACCAGGGGCTGGAGAAGAAAGGAGTTATAATGAGATCATGGTTCCTTTCTCTGTTCTGACACTGATGGGACTTGAACAGTGGTTGGGTCTTCCACAGAGGTGGGACTTTCATGTCTCTTACACCTCTGCCTCCCCTCCAGAGCTGAACCTGAAGGGGTCATGTCCTCAGAGCACACCAAGTTGGTGGTTTTTTTCTCGTTCTCTAGTGCAGCACAGACTGCTCGGTGGGAGTCCAGACTGGGACTTGATGTTTTCTGGGCAGCACAGTAGCGAAGACCATTTCTTTTCTTGCGATTTGAAGGAATTTGGTGAAAATGCTTCTCCTTTTCCACTGCAGTACTGTCACACATAAAATGTATTGCAAAGAAGAGTGAGGGGGGGATGGTAACCCTAAATGTTGTGTCTAATTTGAATAGCGTGATCTCTCTAGTTTAATATTGAACAGTGGCCTGAGAACAAAGTGGGTGGTTTTATTCCAGGGTCAGCACAAAGGTATGGAAAAGTTTCTTTTTCCTTTTGATTGCTGGAAAAATTGCATTGGAAACACAAGGGAGAAAGCATGGGTAATAGCAGTTTAACACTTGCACTGCCAGTCCTTTCAGTTTCCTTGTTAATAAAACTGACATTATGTGATATTGTGGGGCAGTATTTTGACCCCCTTATGGCAGGGGTCTGTCATCTCGGGTGCTAAATGACCAGGTGATACAGGAAAGCAGCTGTCCAAAGATTTTATCAGTGCAATTTGGAAAACAGTCTCTTCTCTGATAGAGATACCAAAAATATAAAAAGGAGGGCGGGAGGGATGGGGTGGGCTCATTAAAACATGGTGGTGTTTGTTACCCTGAGCTGTAGTGAGGTACCTAAAAATGCTCTCCCTTGAACTGATCACTCAAGGGTAATTTGGCAGCTGTGCCACACACAAAGGCAGCGTGGTGGCTGCTGAGCTGAGCACAGGGCTGGAGGGCTACACTCCTCCTTTATGGCCGGAGCTGCCTTTTGCTCACTCCGCGGCTTCAGTGAAGTCATTTCTTAGGTAAATCCAGTTTCAAAAGTGGCCTCCGACAGTTACTTTTACGCATCGCTCAGGTTCCGGATGCTGAGCATGAGAATGCTTAACTAGAGAATGTTCTTCCAAGCGTCTTGGAGCATTGTGGGGATTTCTGGCTGCTCAGTGCCTGTAAGAATCAGAGTCAAACTTTATTGCTCCTGAAAATGTGCTTCCCGCTCTCCCAGCACATCCTCAGTTCACCTTCATAGATACCTGAATGTAAGAGGCAATGTACCAAAGGGACTTCGCTCTAGCCATTTCCAGTAGGAGAGGGGTTAAGAAACATGATCTCCACCCATTCAGGGTAACTCAGCTGGCTGGACCCCCAGTGTGGATGCAATAAGAATTCTGTGTGTTGTAGGACCAGCTGTAGCTGTTCCCCCAGGACGGTGCAGGCAGGGCCCTGACCGCAGCAAAGGCTGCTGACAGGGTAAGGAACTGGGCTCAGGAGTGCCGGTGTTACCCCGTGCCCCGAGCAGCGCATCCCCTTTGCGCGTACCCCCCACCCTGAGCAGACACGTGACAGCAAAGAGAAAAGTGGTCCCACAGCAGCATTGCTGTCCTTGGGGGAGAGAATATTGGCAGGAAAGCTGAATGGGCTGTGGGGAGGAAGGCATTGAAATAATTTATTTCCCTGGGAACTGGTTTGCTTCGCTCAGTGTGAAGTTGAGATGCTGGGCTCAGATCTAGACCACACAGGCTTGTACGTCTCTACTGGATAAACCCTAGAAAGGGAGGTTGAAATGTTCTCGCACCCTGGATGGCAGTCCCTGGAGGAGCTGGCCGAGGACAGAGCGAGGAGGGAGGAAGTTTGATGATTTCCCTGCTCCTCTGTGCAGGGAAGTCTTTGCTGGAAGTCCCATTGTTAGATGCAGGCATCCCGGGCTGTTGGGAGCTCAGTGCACAGATTTCCTTTCTGCCCTTAGGAGCGGGGAGCTGCTCTCCCCTTGCTGTGGACGCCAAGGCTGTGGTTACCTCCGGTGCCATGGTTAGAGCGTGGCTGCAGAACTGGTTGTTCTGTTACACCAAGCGTTTGTCATCCAGCCCTAAACAACAGCTGTAACTGTACCCGCCACCAGACTGCGGGTCAGGGCCAAGGATTCTCAGTGCCCCCATGGTAAGTTCATCCGAGAGTCCTCGCCCTGCAAAGGCAATGTTCTGCTGGGACTTGTTCCCTGCTGGGAAATTTTGCAGAAGCCCAGAATTAAAGGTGCTGTTTGCTGCCTTGGCTGAGTACCCACCTTGGCACTGATTCACCCTATTCCTGCTGGTGGGAAAGAGGTGACGTGGCTGCAGAGGGAAAGGCTGTTTCTGCGTAGGAAGAACTTTGGTGGCTCTTTCCACGTGAGAAGTGTGACATATTTTTGATGTGACAAGCTTTGGTTCTTGCTCCACCTGAGGTTGCATAGGCAGGGCAGGGAGAGCTGGAAAGCTAAGGAAAGCCAGGCGAGGCTTTGAGAGAGAGAGGGAGAGAGGTGAAGCAGGGCTGGGGGAAAGAAGAGACTGGCTTCTTGCTCAGGAGCGAGCAGTCGCTGCAGGGTACGTGTCTCCCAGGAAATGGGCCAGCACACGGCACAGCTTTAGCCTTGCTCTGAAACCCCCAGCAAGGGCCGCTTTGGGTTTGCTGGGAGGTGGGTAAAGCTGGGGTTTCTCTCTTCAGACCAGCGCATGCCGTGGGAGCCAGCTCCTTGAACAAAATGGCTTGATTAAAGCTGTTGGTTGGCTCACTGGCTGTTCCAGTGCTGGCAAAGCCAAACTATTCCTGTCGTTCCCAGTGCACCTCCCTTGGTATCTACAAATGTGCTGGAAACCCCTGATGTCTGGAGTTGAGGCAGCACCAGAGCCCTCTTCATGCCAGAGTTGCTTCTTTTAGATGCTGCGGAGTGAGACAGGGAGAGGGATGTGGGCCAGAAGCACGGGGGGTGCAGGGGGGGCAAAGAAATTGTACCCCCTCTCTGGGGGACCCAAGCCCATCGTGTGGAGGGGGTTGCAAGCATTGAGGGTGGCAGCTCAGGGTGGTGGTTCTCACAGGCAGCAGTATCGGCAGGGCTGGTGGCATGGCTGGCAGACACAGATCTGGCTTTGCTGTTCAACGCACCCGTCCAAGCAGCCAGGCGCAGTGGGGAGCAAAGGGCTGGCTGGGGGTGCGCCCAAGGGCAGGAGTGGGGAGGCACGAGGGAGACCAGCCATGCCTTTCTGAAAAAGGAGACTCTGGGGGTGGGGGAAAGGATGTGTTGTGCAGTGGGACACCATCCCGCTCATCTTTACTGTCTTCCCCCCTGATCTTTCCTCCTGCAACTGTACCTCCCCCACTGCAAGACCACCTTTTCCTACCTTTCTCTCCCGCCTTCCATCCCCTAGCAACGAGCTCTTCCAATGATGATTTTCGCAGGGAACTCTATCATGGGTTACAGGGACTTATCAACCTGTAAATCGGTAAGCACACAGAGGTAGGCAGATAAATATTTAGATCAGATGAGCAGCAGCCCTGGGTCGCTTGCTTGTTGGTGCGATGGAAGCGAGGCCGGAGCTGGAGGCAGTACCATAAGGTGCTTTGAGGGCAATACAGCGGTGGCTAGTGACCCTGTGTGCTCCGAGCTTGCTCCTGCCAGCCTCGGGTTGGAGGGGGGAGCAGGTGTTTGTCTCGATGCCCGAGAGCTGCTCGTTTGCACTGGACAGGATACTCTGTGTCTTGCTATGGCCACTCCGGATCAGCCTTTTTCCACATGTCTTGTGGGCTTACCATTAGATGAATGGCCTATACCTAGGGACCTTCAAAGTCTTTTTCCACCCAAAAACGTATCAAAAAATGTGACAGACGTGCATTGTTGTGACACAAAGTTGGTCCTTCCTCTCCTGAGTACTGGGAAATCAGGAACGCTTAGCTTGTCTCTGCCTGGACTTTGCAGGGGCAGCTGGGGGGGTCAGCTGGGAGCCCTGGACCGTTTGCCAGGAGCCATGAGAGCTCTGAATCTCTCATCTGTATCAGCTGTGAGGAGGGAAGAGAGTTGGGTGTCTGAAGGCTAATTTTTAAATAGGCAGATGAGAAGGATTAATCAGTTGCTCAGCATGCTCTCATTTTACAAAAATTGCCTCCAACCTGGGAAGTGCTGCACTGTTTTTAATCTCCTGCCTGTAGAGGTTTTTGGCTTGAGTGCAAAACATGGCTATCCCTGTTTGCATTTTCCAGACTGAATGCTGATTGTTCAGAGTGAATTAAAATTAAATCTGGAACTGAAGAATATGCCAGGGTCAGCTACTAGTTTTAGTCTTGCGCAGCATGGGAGATCACAGCAGAGGAGCTCAGCTTGAAGGCAGGTGGACTAAATGTAGGTGGGAACAAGGGTCATTCCAGTGGTGCCAGTGTCTCATTGGGAATTCTTCCTATTAAAGCTGTCAAAAAAAGAATGGTTCTGTAGTAATTTCGTAAGCGTTTTTGGTATCTCTTTCTTCCCAAAGCTCCTCTGCGTCCTGCTCTCGTGGTGTGTTTTCAGTCAACAAATGCACCCAGCAAAATCCTTTCTCCTGTCTTGGGGAGGGAAAGGCATCCTAGATTGCAGCTGTTCTTTCAGCTGTCCAGATGTGCACTGAATTGTATACTCTTTTCTCTTCTGGACATGAAATAGAAGGCAGGAAATAAATAGCTGGCCGTATGAGCTAGTCTGCAGAAAAATTCAGCACAGCCACTGCTTAGAGCTTATAGGAAAGAGAAAAGCTCCCTTCTTCTCAGGGCAGAGAGAGGTTTGGAAGAAGCAGAGCTTATGAGCCATACAACAGGAATAGCTCAGGAGGAGAGGGATGATCTTAGCAGCTTGGCATAGCTTCTGTTTGCTGGTCCCTAGCCACCACTATCTGTCCAGTTCTCTGTGGAAGACATTGTTAAGAGCGATGGCTGCGGGCGGGTGCCAAAAGGCAGTAATTGCTCTTCATACTGAGAAGGAGGCACTGTTCCGATCCGTCTGCTTAGCCCTTACACGAGTATGGTCTGACACCGAGACGGGGTGGTGGATTCCCACAGAGTATACAAATGCACTGAAGTAAGAAGCCAGAAGAATTGATACCTGCATAGAAATCAGTTGGTTTATGCCAGAACAGGGTATAGGGAGATTTTACTATCGAACAAGGTACTCTGAGTCTATGTGAAAGCAGCTGTGGCTCTTTTCCAGGCTGGTTTTGGTGATGGACTACAATCCATGCCAGAAGGTTTATATATAAAATGCCAAAACTCTTGACCCAGGCAGAAAAGAAGGTCAGCTGCAGCTGATCGTAACGGTTCCTTCTGGCTTCAACAATTTGACTTTCATTTCTGTTCCACGGGCTCTTGGGGTCAGAAATGAATAATTTGTTCTCCAGGATACCAGTTTCTCACAAGCGGCAGAGGAAATTTGCAACTGCTTGCCCCAAGTAATGCATGGAGATAATGGCTATGTGATATTTGTTTAACAAAACAAACTGAGGCTCCTTGGAGGCTTGCCTCCCTTCTTGGTAAAGGACAGAAACGCCCAGCTGTTGTTTGAGGAAGCCATGGATGTGGGATGTGACCTAGCAGCAATTTGTCCTTGCTACAGTGGGATTGCAAAAACCCTTCCTTCTTTACAGACAGCAGTTATTATGCTGCAAGTTTTTGGGTGGAATTGAACCTGGGACTACGCCCCTGTGCTGGGGTAGCAGAAGTGTGAGACCTTTGACTTTGTTCTTTTGGCCAGAACCTTCCTCTTTGACCCTGACCTGTTGGTTCACCCTACTGATGCCAAAGATCTGAGACTCTCACTGTCTGTGTTTGTGTCTTTGTCAGGAGGTGAAGATCTTCCGTGCCTTAATCCTAGGGGAGCTGGAGAGAGGCCAGAGCCAGTTCCAAGCGCTTTGCTTTGTCACACAGCTTCACCGCAACGAGATCATCCCCAGTGAGTCCATGGCAAAGCTGCGGCAGGTAAGAGGCACCCAGCAGCTGGCTTCAGTGCCAGCACCACCCTCCAGTCCATCCAAGGGGTTTAGAGCTGTCCTGCCTGGATAGCCTTCCCCAGCAGCTGCCTGGTTGTTCAGCTATATCAGACCCACTTTTGACCACCTCTCCTGCTTGAGGCACTCTGTATTAAACTAAGTTCATCAATAGTGTTGATCCTGTTCTACTATTATACTAGAATGAGGCATGATTTAGTGCAGCCTCATCTATATCACAGGGTAAGTGGATGGCTAGAGCAATCACCGGGAAAATCCCTGCCCCACATCACCCAATGAAGTAAGCAGTGATTTGGGACTATTCATCACAACAAAGCATTGAGAAACACCACAGGCAGAAACACATCAGAGCAGTGGTAGACTATCATCTGTTTAAGTGCCTTCCATCCAGACAGGATGCAGGTGCATTTACAGAGGAACATCCATTTGCACATCATTTTATGCTGACATGAAATCACGACATGCTATAAGGAATAATTCGTTGCAACCAGGATTCAAGTTTTCATTATTTCATCCTCTGCAGAAAAATCCCAGGACAGTGCGGCAGGCTGAGGAGGTGCGGGGCCTGGAGCATCTCAGCATGGATGTAGCTGTCAACTTCAGCAAGGGGGCCCAGCTGAGCTCTCACATCCACAATGTCTGTGCAGAGGCCAAAGAAGCAATTTACACCCGAGAAGAAGATGTCAAGTTTTGGCTGGAGAAAGGTAAGTTTCCTCTGGTTTCTTTGGAACTGCTCCTGTCAGCCAGTTGGCGTTCTGCTGTGATCTCTTCTGCCAGGTTTCTGGTGATCAGCACAGATCATTTTGGCTTCTCCTTCACTGTCTTTATGGTGGGTAAGGCATTTGTATTGCTTGCTTGCACATCATGCTGCACCAGTCTTATTTGTTAGCATGTCTGACTTCTTTTGGTGGTGCTCTCCTAGTGAACCTGATTAGGCAGGTGTTTTCAAGGTAACCTTTCTCCTGGTCCATCACCCAAAAGAAATACATTCACACGCTTGGTGTATCTTCTGGCTTACTTTCACCAGGGCCCCTTCTTCTCCCACGATTCCTATTCAGACTCGTGTCCAAACAGCCCCTGGAAATGCACTTTGCCTAACCTCACCCTCCTTGACTGTCCCGGAGACTGCAGAGAGAGCAACGCTTGCTTTGGTGGCTCTCTCCTTTGCCCTTGCCTTTCGGCAGCACCCTGAGCAATGTCTCTGCTTCCTCCTGCAGGGGTGGATGGCTCTATGTTTGAGGTCCTGCCACAGACATCGGATCTCCCTGACCTGCAGCGCTGCAAGCTGTGTGCTGATCGCTGGAAACCCTGCATTTGCAGCTACTCGCTGAGCATCGAGTGGTACCCATGCATGCTGAAGTACTGCAAGAGCCGCGATGCTGGGGGCAAGGTTTCTTCTTACAAATGTGGCATCCGCAGCTGCCAGAAGGGCTACACCTTTGATTACTATGTGCCGCAGAAGCAGCTATGTCTCTGGGATGAGGAGACCTAGCAGAGCCAGGCCGGGCCTTTTCAAGGGGCAGCTCATCTGCCTCCTGCCACTATTTATGATGCTAAGGGCCTCCTGGAGCTGTCTGCTCCAAAGAAGGAATATGGTTCACAGCGGTGCCTTGTACCAGGAGAGCTCCGTGTGTGTGCCTTTCTTTCTGGCCCCCTGTGACTCCCTCCCCACCTGACACTGCCTCATACTGTGATAAGCAGGCTCAGCTCGCTGCCTGTTGATGCTCTCCTGCCAGCTGCTGGGAGATCCAGCTTCCTGGAGGCAGCAGGAGATGGAGGTTTCTGGGGTGAAGCACCAGGAGGGGTGTGTTTTGCCCTGCTCTTGAGTTAGCAGGTGTGAAAGGGGGCAGCTCTGATCAGTTACCAGCCCCGAGCATCCTGATGAGTGGTCAGGGCAGGGAGAGAAATGGTTTTGATGACCTGGACTGTCAAACACTTCTGCCACCGAAGAAGCCCTTTCACTGACTTCACCCCCTCCTGGTGATACAGCAGCATTTCCCAATGGGAAAACAGCTGATTTATGGGACCACATACCCTGAACAAGGAAGGTACGGAGCCTACCCAAAGCAAGAGCCTGCCTGTAGCTTTTTTTAGTGTCTGGCCGTTACATCCTTCCTGTGGCTAGAAGATATAATGGGGGGATGTATCCCAGGAATGACTTTTGCCCCTAAAGGGCTGGTAATTAGGGCTCTAATTAACCCCTGTTTAGACTAGTGAAGGCCCAACTTTCTGTGTTGGTCTTGTGACTCTCCCACAAAGAAAGAAACATCTAGAGACTTGTAACTACCATGATGATGTTGTGGTTCCAAGGGGGGAAGATGATCCCAGGTGGGTTTGCACTGTCGTTTTGAAGAAGACAACCTACATCTACGTCCAGTTTTATATCCTTTTCTGCCAGCTATTCACAAGAAGCTCTTAGGTAGTTGTACTGCTTTGCTGTGCCTTGGTTTCCCCTATATGTAAAACAGGGACAACACTGAAGCTGACCTTGGCCCTGGTGTACGTCTGGAGGGCATCAGGCAAAAAGCGCTGCAAGAGTTCTGCCTGGTTCCTGTGTCCTCTTCCACTCAAGTCAGAAGGAGCAGGGAGGGGAGAGAGGCTGTTGGGGTGAACATTGTGAACCCCTGTGCCTCCTGGTGAAAAGCCTTCACAATGTGCCTTTTTGCCTAAAATACAGGATTTTTTGACAAAAAAAAAATTGGTCAATTATTTTTGTATTGATCACTTAAGGGGGGAGAAGGGAAAGGTATTTTAATATTGCAACATGAAGTAAAACACACTTGAAATGATTTTTTTTAAAAAAAAAACCAAATTATTTATCATTTGTAAGGTAAAATAAACTGATTTTTTTTTTTTTTAAAGCATCCCTGGCCTAAAAGATTCCTTGTGCGTCATTATCTGTGTGTGATCCAGTTTGGGTTCTTGATAAAGAGTTGCTCCCTTATGGGCAGGTCTGAAGCCTGCACCTAGGACACTGGAGACCTGTGGATGGGGGGAACATCCAGCTGCCCAGCATGCCCACCGCACTTCCCGACGTGTCCTGCACCTGCAGTGTCCTGCCCGCCCAGCCCCGTGGCAGGCAGGCAGCTTTGGCTCATCTCGAGCATCTGTGGAAGCTTTGAGCCTGAGCTCAGGCGAAGTAAAAGACCAGCAGTAGAAGCAGGTCGTGGGGTGATGCAGGCTGGTGCCTGCTCTTCTCGCCGAGTGGTGGTGGGGTCCCCTCAGGGGACAGTAGCAGATGTGGCTGGAGGCTTGCCTGGGTCCAGCAGCCCCAGTGAAGTATTCTTTGTCTATTCCTCTGTAGCTGAGAGGAGGTGAGGGCAGCAGAGCTTCGGGCCAGCTCGGAGCTCTTGGTGGCTGCTCGAGGGAGAACCGTGGAGTGCTGATTCCCCCTAGTGTGAATGCAGGGATCGGACAAGGTCTCCTGCAACCTCAGGTGCTCCAACCGCCGAGGCGACTTACCCCTTGCTGGGGTTTCTGGGGAACCTGAAATTGCTTCATTTTCGCTGACGTGGTCAGCGTTTGCAGGGGTGGGTTCTCCGCTGCCTCTTTCCGTGCTTGCCGGGGATAAATCCAGCTGTGGGGTGAGGTGGGCAGAGGGGGGCTGCATCCTGCTGGGAGCCCTGCGTAGCCCGGTCCCGCTGCTGCCTCCTGCGCAGGGGTGCTGGGAGGGGGGGATGTGAGCTCGCTCTGGGAGCGGTGGGTCCCATCCCGGTGAGCGTCAAGATCCACGTTTTGTAGCGTCGAGGCTCTGGGGTGCCGGGATCACAGAGACGTTTCAGCCCTTCCCCGGTTCCTCTGGCAGCACCGAGCTGAGGTGTCCCAGGCCAGCTCCGGGGAGCAGCATGGAGCTCAGCAGCACCGAGCCATCGCCTCGGCTCTGCGGGGTGGCGAGGAGCCCTCCCCGGGCTGGCCCTGCGTTTGGGGGGCTGGGCCCGTGCTGGGCCGGGGGGCGCTGGCAGCAGCAGGTCAGGGAAGGGCACGAAGCGCGAACGAAGCACCCGCTGCGCTGGGCCCCGGAGCGGTGCTGGGTTTGCGTGGGCTCCGGGGGGGGCTCGGGGGGAGGTGGGGGAGGTGGGCACGTCTCCCCGGCGCGCTGCAGCCCCCAGCCGTGGGCGGGAGGGGTGTCTCGGCTTTCTCGAAGGGAATGCCGCCTGCCGGGAGCCCTGCCCGGGGGCTGAAGCCCGGCGGTGCCGCTTTGCGGTGCAGGTTGCCCGGCTTCCACCAGTGGGTGCTGGCGGAGCGCGGCTCTGCGCGGCGGGGCCACGGGCTGCCCCCCTGCCCCCCCTGCCCGCGCTGCCCCCCTGCCCGCACCGCACGGACCCTCCCGCGACCGCCACCCCGATGGCAGCGCTGCAGCTCGGCCCCTGCAAGGTCGCGCTGTCCCGCCGAGCCTCACTAGAACTGCACTGCGGTGCATTTGCCTTTCCAAAGAAAAATCCTTGTTGATGCACTTAAATAACACCCTGGAAAAGCAGCTGCTGCAGGTGGAGGCAGGAGACCTTCTTGGCACGGAGGGAAGGCGCAGTTGGCCAGGAGCGCTGGTATAAATCCTTGCTGCTAGGAAAAAGCAGTGGGGATTTTGTAACATCTTTCTGCAGTTTGTGCTTTCAGCCTGTCCAAAGGCCATACTCCATAAATCAAGCACTATCTGCAGAGCTTATCTTCCTCCAAGAAGGGAATAAACGCTGGCAGCAGGAGTGGAGGAACACATGCGTACAGTGAGGATGAAAGCGGATCGATCATTTGTTGATGGCCCTGGAAAAAAACCAAACCAACCAGCGCATCTGCTGGCATCTAGGTGTGATCATCTCAGGGCAGTGTTAAAGCAAATCTGCCTTTGCCTGGAGAAGGTGGTCTTATTTCCAGAACGGAAAGGAGTGATGCTGCTGCAATCTGTCCCCTACTACTTCTCTCTGTGGGTAGCAGAGGTGTCTTGGGTAGCATGATCAGGAGGGTGTATTCTCTTTTGCCTGTGTTGTCACTGTGATCAGTGAAGCCAAGGGTACCCAGGTGAAGGGCTGTGCTCCCACAGCCGTTTGGGGAGAAAAGCACCTAAATGTTGGTTGGTTTTTTCCTGCTGTTTCATTGACCACAAAATAAGTCAGAAAAAGCAGATGTCACCAGCTGCAGGGCCAGACTGGTGGCTGGAGGATTGCTGGCTGTTCTGGGCAGCATCCACGGGGCCAGGAGAGACCCTGCCCGAGGCTGGGACAGCATCCCTGGCCGGGGGATGTTCGGGATTCCTGCCCACCTGGAGGACCCACTGGGGAGGACCTGCCTGCCTGGGGCTCCAGGACAGGCTGCTCCCCTCTGGAGCAAGAGAAAAGCACTGGGCAGCAGAAGAGAAAAGATGGGTGTCAAGTGAACTTCCTGCTTGGTGTACAAAAGGGTCTCTGATGTGGTGGGGAAGGAGAGCTCTCGTGGTCCCCAGCCTTTCCAGGGCCTTTCTTCTGCGCCCCAGAGGCCCTTCAAGCTGGCTGGGAGCCACCAGCAAATCCATGTTTGACGCAGTGGAGACACCTGATCGCGTCAATCTTCAAGATGGGGAAAACCCAGACATGGGGGTCATGCTGAAAACGCTAGCAGCAGCTGGTCAGGAACAGCCCGAGGATCAGGGCCTGAATGGCTGTGGTTCCGCTGACACAGGCTCAGCTCGGTGGCAGGAGTCCAGCCCCTCCAGCAGCTCGGAACAAGCTGCCTGCGCAAACTACCTCGTGTCACCTCTCTGCTTCCTGGAGCACTGAGCCAGCCTGCCGGGATGTCCCCTCGCGCCCTGTCCTGCAAATGTTAGTCTGACCCGGGAACTTCCCCTCTTCCTGCTTACCCCCTTCCACCTCTCCCTCTCGCTTTCCTCCACTTTTTCCTTGTTAGAGCTTTCTTTGACACGTCGCCCTTTCCTCCCAGCGCTATGCCCTCTGCTGAGGATGTCCTCCCTGACCGCGAGCCGAGGGCAGGCGCTCCAGCCCCATAACGTCGTCAGGCTGGGTTGGAGGGAAGGCTGGGGAGCCTGCTCGCCCGCCCACCCATCTCTTCACAGAAACCTGTCTTTCCAGGGAGGGAGAGCAGTATGTGGGAAAGCCAAGAGCCCTGGAACGTGAATTAGGCAGGGAGAGATGAATGTGTGATAGCTTGTACCTGGCAGCTGCCAACTGAGCGTGTTAACGCTTTCAGGAGGGGGCTGAGCAGCGCTGGAGCTCAGGCGTTTAACGCAGGCGTCCTGCTACCCCCGGCTGTGGTAGGGGTCATCAAGGCAGTGAACGGCAGGGACGGGGGCAACCGCAGTGCCTGGGTCCATCGGGGTGGCTGTTGGTGCCTGTCACAGCACAGAGCGTAGGCTGAGGATCTGGCCTCTGGCAGCTTTCTGCAGAAGAAGCCAACATTAGGGGATTTTTTTCCCTGGCTTCCCTGGAATTCGGCTAAATACTGCAGCTTTAAACAACATGGAGGAGGAGGAGGAGGAGGAGGCTGTCTGCCACTTCTCTCCTCTTTTTGGGGGGCTGATGTACCACAGAGTACGGGTCAGGAAAGGGGAGACTCCGTGTGCTGATCCTAACCCTGCCCTGTGTCTTTAGCCAGGTCGGGTTATCCTTCTGCTCTTAACTTTCCTTTCTGTGCTGGTTTGTTTCACACGGCATCGTTAAGGTTCAGCCCAGACCCAGACCTACAGGTTGCAGCGACTCAGCCGCACAGGCTGCTCTCGTGGCTCACGCTGCAGAGACCCCAGGATTTAAGTGAAGGGGCTGCTGACCGGGGGGGCTGTTCCAGGTGCCTTCCCTTCTGGGTGCTGGCAGCCGCTGCCCAGTTTGGCTCCATGCCTCAGCCTCTCTTACCTGCACGTTGCAAGGGGCAGAGCCAAAAGCCTGTCCACAAGGGGACAACTCAGACCTGGGGCTGATGGCGGAGCCCCCGCAAAGCCCCCCGCTCGCAACCCAGCAGGCAGGTGCTGTGGGGTGTATCTGTGCGGGCGAAGGCGGGCAAACTGCCTTCCTTCCTCCCTCCTTCCCACCCCACCCCACGCCCTGGTAGCGCTGCAGGGACTCATCCATTCCCGAGTTACTAATATGCAAATGGTGCTTTTGCATGGGCCGGGCGCCAGGCTGCTGGGTGTCAGGGCACCCAAGGGAGCCGGAGGTGGGGCGAGGCGTGGCGTGGCGCCGCATGCTCACCTGGCCCTGCATGGCAACAGGCAATGGAGCTCTAGGTCCCTTCGGGAGCGGACCCACGCCTGGTTTGAGAGGCAGCGGGTGGCAGAGGAGGGAGGGCAAACTGGCAGCCCCTGGCAACCTGGGGCTGACGGCAGGAGGCTGGGCGCACCGCGGATTTCCCTCCACCAGCAGGATGGTGAACCTGGAGTCTGTGCACGCAGGTAAAGAGCACTTGAGGAAGGATCGGGCTGGAGCTCACCGTGTAGCCGAGACCGTGGACTTGGGCAGGAAACAGGATTGCTCCGATTCCTGTGACCTTTCCTCCCTCCTTTCCCTCCTCTTTTCTCCCGCTGGAGTGCATGGTTCAGTGCCCACACTCCTACCCGGGGATGGATGCTGCCCTGATCCTGTTCAGGGGGCTGCCAAGCCATGCCCACAATGTGGGTGCACCGCTCACACTGCCAGCCCTAACGTGGGTGGGGGAGCAGAGCGCAGAAGTGTCTCAGGAACCTGGAAAATGACCTTTTAGTGCCTGACCTGGGGGTCCAGTCATTGGGATAAAGCTGGGAGGAGTGAGAGGGGATAAATTCACAGAGATGCGGCAAGGCGGAGGGGAGTGCGTGTGTGAGAGAGTGAGAGCGAGATGGAACGTGGGTTGGAAGGAGAAAAGTTAATGACAAAGAGGGAAAAGGAGGGAAAAATGAATGAGGAGGGAGCTGTAGGAGGCTGAGTTGAGTGAGGAATGAATGAACAGGGACACTCTGAAAGAGACAGACTCCTTCCAGGGGGTCTGATCCAGAGGTACAGCTTAGGTAGTCCCACATCTTTGCTGAGGAGACCTCTCTGCAATTCGCTGGGGAACCAGAGCAATCACTGCCAAATCCCTTGGAGCCGTGCTGAGCTCTGGCTCGCCCCGACAGAGTGAGTTTAGCTTCTGCCCTCAGCAAAAGCCCCTGTGCTTGAGGGGAGGGACGGTGCCCCGGGCACACCGGAGCTGGGGGTGCCGCTGGGGCAGGGGCAGAGTGGCGGCAGCAGCGAAGGCCAGATCCTGACAGCCCCTCCTGCGGCAGGGCAGGCAGCAGGATGCTGGGGGTACGGGACCACCTGCCTGCTGGTGCTTTGTGCAGCAGGACCCCTGCTCGCTGTCCCCAGGTGTGGGGGGGAGGGGGTGGGTACGGCCATCGCTCTGTCCCAGGCTCGGTCCCTCCGCGCCCCTCCTGGCACGCTGCAGTGAAGCACGGGTGCTGGGTGGTCCTGCTGTGCAGGGGAGACCTTGGGCTCCGTGGTCAGTGCCTGTAGCCCCTCACCAGGCCCCGCTGGCCTGTGGGCTCACAGACGGGCCTGCAGGGCAAGCCAGGTGCTGCGGCAGTGCCGTCACCTAACGCAGTGTCAGCCTGCAGCGGGCTGTCAGAGGCGGCCAAAGCCTCTGCTCCCTGGCGTTGCTCTCCCCATGGCTCTGGGGTGGCAGCAGCCCCTCTGGGCCGGCCGGTCCCCCTGAGCAGGCTGGTTCCCTGGCCAGCCACCGGGAGGGCAGCGGGGGAGCCCCTGGTGCTGCCGGCCAGCCACAAGGAGAGGCTGCGGGAGGTGTGAGGCTCATGGTCTTGGCTCGGCGTGTGAGCCTGACTAGTCTGAGCACCTGCAATGGGTGTGCTTGTGTGTGGTGTCTCTCGGGGACGCATCCCCCGCAGGCTCCTATCCACCCATCTGCTTTGCTTGTGGGCGACTCTTTCTTCATGAGAAGATTCCCAAAATCGATACGGTGCCCTCTGTCAAAGCCAGTGGCATCACTCCCAGGGTGGATTTGGCCGGCAGCTGCGCAGATCTGGGTGCGTGCTGAACTTCCATTCTCCCACACCATCCCACCCTGCCGTCTGCCAGGAGAGCCTAGGGTTTAAGCCGTCTTTTCGCAGGGAGGGAGACCAGCCTGGGCCCAACCGCTCTCGCGTGCCGGAGCTCAGTGCTGGTGGGAGGGCGCTTCCCTCCTTGTGCAAAGGCACTTCAGCAAGTTCAGTCCTGGGGTCCCTGCACAGCAAGGCCTTGCCGTGAGCTGCTTGCAGAGCTGCTTCTGCTCTGCCCGTGCAGGAAAGACGCAGTGCGCAAGGTGAGGGTGGGCTGCTCCGGCCTCGCATCCCTGCCGGGAGGGTTTCCCTGCAGCAGCACCTTCCCCGGCTGGGCCACCTCCTCCTCCTCCCCAGGCATTGGGACAGGTCACCTGCCTGCAGCCTCCGGAGGGTCTGGACACCTAAAGCACAGAAAATTCAATAGGCTCTGGGTAATGGTCTCAGCCAAGCTGGGTTTCCCCACCACCACCACCGGCTTTCCTTTTTCCTTTGAAAGTCATCAGGTTGGTTTACCCTAGTGCCCATGTCTGAACAACTATAAGGGCTTGGGAAAGCTTTATTTGCTGACACCATTTGTTTCAGCAAAAATAGAGATGCAGATATATCCCCAGAGAAGTGTCTGCACTGGTATAGTTTCTTTGGTCTGGGCAAACAAACCAGACTGCCCCTACCCCAGGTATGTTTGCGAGCTGAGGTACAGCAGCACATTTTTAATATGGCCCAGGCCACAGTGGCGGCTCCTAATGGGTCTGTGGTTAGGAGTTAGGCAGTCCTAAGTTGCATTATTTTTCCCAGAGATTTTTTTACTAGCCTGCTTATTCTCCGTGTATTGCCAACACGGCAAAGCCGTGTGGAAGAAGCCGGCATTTAGCTGGACTCAGTCTCACAGCCTGCCTTGTCTTGAGGTGTTTTTTCAGATGGAGGGGGAGTCAAATCCAGACGCATCGCTGTCCTGCTTTACAGCGGCAGCCTCCTGAGCGGCCCTAACAAGGTGTTGCCTTTAACTTGGTCACACTTACATCACGTTAGAAAGCAATTCCTCTGTACGTCTGCTCCCTGTTCTTGAGGATCCCTTGGAGGATGGCTGGCACTACACTGGTGTCCATAGGTATAAATAAGCTGGTCAGCCCCAAACCACTCAGATCGGTGGGCCTTGATCAAAAGGGTTCTCTTTTTCTTCCCCCTCACTTCAGATTTTTAAACTGTAATAGTTTGTGTACGTCTATAATGGGAATTTGATTTTTTGTGAAAATACAATTCTGCTCTACACGTGAGAGAATCACAGGGTATCTTGTTATCTCCTGACTCCAGGAGGAGGGAGTTTAAGTGATAGGTGGCATGTGATATGTAATCAGGTTGCAGCTGCAATCCCTCCTCTCCTCCCCACCCACCCCAGGTTACAAATGGCAGAGGGGCTGCGGGTTTGCTCCTGTGAGAGGGGGGAATTCCTTAGGGTTTGCTTTTGTGCCTTCCTCTCAGCTCTGTCTGAAATGCTCTGTCTTTTGCTCTGTGCTCATAAGGGTCTTGGGGATTAGATAAATTTTTTTCAGTAACGTGCGTTCATTCATTATTTGTGTGCTCATGATGAAACCTGTTTGGGCTTTTTTGCAAACTTGCAGACTTTCTCAGTAAAGCAAGCACTGAACTTCTGCATGGATTAAGATTTTTCTTGCTCTGTTTTATGAGAACTTGGCTTTCCTTTTTTTTTTTTTAAGATGTTTTTTGGCAGCAAACAAAACTCTATGCTTTGTAGATTGCCTAAGTTAGGGTCCCTTGGCAGTGTTACAAGACAAGAAGATGTTTATAGCTGATGATAATTACTCTTCCTGCAGTAGAAATGCTTAGAAGCCCCACTAAATGTTCATGTCTTAATTACAGAGGATTTATTTGAAGGGGGGGGGGAAAAATTCCCACAACTCTTTTCTCTCTCCCCCCCCCCCCCCCCCCCAGTCCTTAATACAATTTAAGGAAAAGCAGTTTCTGAAGTATGTGAAGGTTTCTTCACTCTGCCTCTGGTATAAAATCTTGACTTTTTTTCTTCCTTTATTCATTTGCTGATGAAAAAGTTTCAAACTTCAACCTGAACAAAGCTATTCAGTTTTGCCCCAAAAGCAGATAACCTTCCATTTGCATACTGGAAGTTTGAATAGGGGAAAAGAAAACCTGAACAAACAAACAAAAAGGCCTGCCTGTTTTAGTGTGAGTAATAGAGGGAAATGGGTATATAGGGTTCTTCTCACCCTCTTGGCCGTTTGGAAATAACGCAAGGCATACACAGGAAAGAGGAAAAGGTTTGCATGATGCTTTTAAGAAGGCTTCCACCTGCCTCTTCTACCCCAGCAAAACCACAGCAAACACTGGCCCCGCTTCCACGGTGGTGTTGTTGCCCGATGCAAATGGGGTGACTCCTGTGGCCGGGATTCGCTGCAGGAAGCACATGCAAATCCATCGGTTCTTTATAAAAAAAAATATCTTTTTTTTTTTTCCCCCAACTAGCCTGGAAAGAGTTAAAATTCCCATGGAAAGGGTAGAAGAGGAGGGGGTGTCCATCTGAATTTGAATAGATATTCTTCCTTCTTTCACTGGTGTGTACTTTGCCTCTTTTAAGGAGGAGATGAGCAATCCAGTGTAAAGTTGACTATTCCCACCTTGTCTTTCAGCTGTCCCCGAAGGAGAAGGTGGCCCCGGGTGTGGTGGCAGCCATCACTTCAAGGGTAAATGACGAATTTATTGCCATTGATAAGGATGGGGGGAAATATGCCAGAGCTTGATGGCAAAGCACTCCTTTTGCTCCTGGGCTGGGGACAGTGCTTTGGAGCCAGGCAGCTTCTTCGTGGTTTGCCAGGGGTGCAAGCACATGCATGTGGGAGAAAGCAGGGTCTGCAAGCAGCGATCAGACTTACGGAGAGAAATCAGCTCAGTTTGCAAGGGGGAGAGAGGAGAAGGGAGACTTCACGTCCCTCTCTGAGAGCACCTTGCTCCACTGGTCCTCGCCGTAGGTAGGGCACCAAGCACTGGCCTGGCTGAGCCGTCCCAAGGCACAGAGACAGGGTGTGGGAGAGGAGGGAAAAGCTGGGAGGGACCCCCTGCCTCTACAGGTGTGATGGAGGACGGTGTCAAACTGGGAGCCTCACCAGAGGCAAGGAGGGCTCCCAGTGCTTAGACAACCCCTCATCCTCGGCACAGGAGAGGAGCGATGCGAAAGGTGGGAACACAGCAGCAAATTGGGGAGGGGGGGAAGGAACGAGGGGGATGCAAAGAGCAACAGGAGGGAAAGTGCATCCTCGGAGCTGATGAATATTCTAGTGACTGTATGTTGAGGAATCAGAAATTTGAAAGTCTGATGGTTTATTATAATTACACATTCATTTGTGCTGTTTAGTGGCAGCCACATGTGCCTGTTGCCTGGGACTGTGACCTGTTATTAAAATCAGTTGTGCCTCCTTTTCCAGAGATCAAGATGAGCGGTGATGCGGCAGATTCCACAGATACTCGGCATGAACCTGACCAGGTGGAGCCAGGTAAGGAGGGTCCGGGATTTGGGGGGCAAGGTGAGGGAGCCTGAGGAGGGAAGGGAAGGAAAAGAAAAGGGGGGGCACAGGTGCTGGAAGTTTCTGTCCGTGCCTTGCTCGACTCCTGTTGCTGCTACCTTGCGCTCTTCCAACCAGGCTGAGAGTTGATCAAGAATGTGCTCGGGGCTAGGATTGCATTGGTATCTTGACCAGCATGCAAGGTCCTTCTGGAAGGGCAGTGAACCCATGTGTGTCTCAGTAATGTCCTCTGCGGGTTTAGCATGGGAATATGCTCACGTCTTGCCAAAGGAATAATGCCACTGAAATGGTCTTGGTCTGCTCAGTTTAGCACAAACAGCTCTTCATTTTAAACAAGGTTCGTGTCAGGAATGTTTCCTTAGGCAAAACTCCCTGGGGACTAAGTCGTTTTTGGCCACGTATATGTAGAAAAATGGAAGGGGCTTCAGAGATAATCAAATCCAGCTAGGTAATTCCAGCAAAAATATATCGCTCTTCATCTTGAAGCACGATTGGGTTTCTCATCTCCACTACTCCCACCTGACGGCTGCTCCGACTCTCACTGCTCCATGGCTAGAAGCCCCAGCTTTCCCTGAATAGGGGAAGCTGAAGAACAGGGTGATCCTCTGAAGATCATAGTGTTGGTGTTCGCACTGATTTCTGCCAGGTTACTTACCAACTTCTGGACTGCCACAAGGTGTGATATACACCAGAAAAATCAGTTTTGTATTTTCTGGCATCGCTTCTGACCGCTACTGCCTGCAACGTGCTGTGAATGCAAGCCCTCAAGTCTGTAATTTCACAAAAGCTCACGGTCAGATTCCCTTTCAGGCAAAGAAACAGCTAAATAATAATAAGAAATATTTTAGCATCCACTAGGTACAACAAATTAAGATCATCAGAAACTGAGGCTCACCTGTAGACTTAGAAATAAACACCTTTTAAAACCAAAACCGGCAGAAAGAATGTAGAAGGCTCATTGTTCCTTGAGTAATGAAGAGCCCCTGAGCTTGGGGTGGGGTGTGTGTGACAGGAGATTAAAACTTTACACAGAATGATTTCACTGTTTCTTTTTTACTTCTGTCATTTGAGATAACTTTAGAAAAAATGAGATCTTGGTAAAGCCAGAGAACTCTAGGCATGTTTTAATGGGACTAAAGCTACCACTTTATTTACACCTTGCACTGAGGACTAGAGCTCCTCTGTGCTCATAGCAATTAAACCGGGTTATTTGACATAATCTAAGGTAGAGATAAAATCTGGATCTATTCACATCCATGAACTCTGAATGACTTTGGTCAGGTCAGCTTCTGCTCAGGGCTTTCAGATGACCCCAAGTTGTTTTTTGAGATAAATGTTCCCCATCCGCCTCGCAACAGGCATGTCCCCAACATCCTAAGCTCTTTCAGAAAACCCTGGTGGCTGTCACAGGGCCTTAAATTGGCAGCCAGAGGCTCCTGAGATGTTTTTATGCATCTTGGCACGCAGAGTTGATGGATAACATAGTTGAATCAAGATTAGGGAAGGTGTATTGAGAGCTGGTATTTGGGTTTGGTATTGGCTGGTACTACATGTAGTGGGAGACGCTGGCTGCTGCTGCTGTAGTTAATAGTGTTAAACAGGCGAGAAGCTGGCACCACAGCTGATCGGGTAAAATATGTTTTTCAGCTTAAGCTTCCCAGACAGGCATTAGTGTTAGCTGTAGCACCTCTTTCTAGTGGTAATTGAGAAAAGAAAGCAGAGAAGTGAAGTCAATTTGTTTTAAAATAACAAAAATGTTTGCAGCAGCACTAGCTCTGCTCTAGGAGCCTTCAAATCAAGCAGGGAAATCAGAACAAGTAAATCTCCTTCATTTGCAAAAGAGTGACACTTCCCTGCGGACTGATACAAGGAACCTGTTCAAATTATTCTTTCTTCTAATGCATCCCCCGTGACTGGTTGATCCTTTCAGGATCGTCGGAGATCACCACATCAGGCTTAGCTGTGATGAGAGACGCTGCAGAGAGTTGGATGCTTCTTGTGGGACTCTCTAGCAAACAGCCACAACCCCTCCTGCGGGGTGACCGGTCCCCTGCAGGACGTCTCAGAGAGGAGGGTGGCCAGGGCAGCCCCACACACTATTGCTCAGGGGTATATATTGTACTTCAGGTGGTGTAAGCTGGCACATCAGCCCCACGGGCAGTCACGACAAGCCAAGCCCACGGAGGGTCTGCCTCAATGCTTTACCTAAAACCTCTATACATCTTTGTTGGCTTCCCCCCTCCTCTTTCCGACCATTCTGTTTTTATAAACAACAAAGCTCTTTGTACTGAAACTCCCTGGAAGTTTTTATTTTCCCTTATACACATAGTTAGAGGAATATTTACTGCAACACCTAATAGTTTAGTGTTTTGTTTACTAGCTTCATGTGGGAAAATCTGTTTTCCAATGACTCACTAATTGAAGACCCATTTCCTAATGATTTGGACCAATCCACACAGCTCCCCAGGAATCTTATTACCCCCAAAGGAGAGGGCAGTTACCAAACTGACAATATTACAACTTATAAAGAACGAAAATCCTTCTAGGTCCATATTTACAAAGGCCTTTCATCACCAAAAGATGCAAACAGACTCCAAAAAGAGTTGTTAAAAAAAAAAAAAAAAAAAAAAACACAAACAAAAAAACTGGAGGGAGCTGGGTGCCAAAATGCTTTTGTAAACCAAGCCCTTGATCTAAAATTGATGCCTAAAGATCTGATGGGAAGTGTCAGTAGCAGAAGCATAATCTCATCCTTTCATATCTCCGCCAGTTCTAGGCTTAGAGGGGGAAAAGGGGTAATTTAGGGCATTGTTTTACTTTGAAAGTGTTTAAAATAATCGTGGGGTTTTGGTTGGTTGTTTTTTTTTGAGAAAATTTTCAAAATTGTTCATCTTTCATAGGAGGTTAGAAAGCTAAGCTTTTGTTTGTTGGTTTTTGTTGGGGTTTTTTGTCAACACCGATTTCATAGAAAATGCTTCAAAGCTTTGTAGCAAGATATTCTCCAACCCCCCACATTTGTTTGATTCCACGAGCATGCCATGTCTACTGGTTGTAGTGAAATGTTGCCATTTTACAAAAAGCTACAATTAAACACCCAAAATTCTAAGGACCGTCACCTACCTTGCCCAGTCCTGTGACTCTTAAGCCTTCCTGTATGTTACTCTGCCTTTTTTATCACAGTACATGTGAGAGGGGCAAGAGGGGAACAGGCACGAGTGCCTCTGGCAAGGGCTGTGGGTCGGACTGCCTCCCCCCATCACCCAGGAGCTGTGCAGGTCAGCCCCAGGCTGGGGGCCGGTCCGGGTCCCCTCTCCAGTCAGAGGGTCCTCTTTGCCCTCTCCTGCCTGATGCCAGCGTGGTTTAATGCCTGGTGTGCGGCAGCCGTGGCTGGGCTCGCCGGCAGTCCCACTGACTCCATGGGGGGTAATGACAGGCAGGAGTTTTATGCTTGGCTGTAAGCTCTTTTCATCTTTTTAAACTGATGAAAGCCATGCCAGCAAGTTCTGGGCTGATTTTTTTTATGGGAACTGTGGGGGCTTGGCACTGCAGAGTGTCGCCCCTGGTCTTCAAGCCGAGAGGCAGAGATCTCCCCCTTCTTGTGGTTTATCTAAGCCCTCTGTATCTGATGCAACAAAATGCTGAGGTGGGACTTGCCTCTGTCTGTCTGTTTGTTTGTGTCAGACACTTGTTCCCCGTTTATCTGCTTGATCAAAACAGGTTACACCAAGCAAAGCTACTTCCCTTTGATTTCATCTGTTGAGGCTATGGGGGGGAAGCCAAAGCTTTAACAAAAGGGCGATAGGGAAGCTCTTCAAACACAACCATCGGTAACTGAATAGCTGCGGGCGCTCCGAACATTTTCCCTCCCCACCCTGTACCATGGGGAACTGGCCGGCCTGCCAGAGCCCAGGGCGGGGTGCGATGGGCACCCCGGCGCACGGGGAGAGCAGCTGGGGTGTGGATGTGTGGGTGCAATATAGGACAGCCCTACGGCGTAATCGCTGCCTCGGGAGCAGCTGGTATTGCTCCTGGGACAGTGGCGCTTGGCTGACCTGGCAGCTTCGCCCGGCTGCATCACTCCGGGCTCTGGGGGAGCAGCAGCCAGGTGGAGGAGCGCGGTTCCATGGGGAGGGCACGCAGGGCTGGAAAGCCGGGCTCTTGGCCGGCTCTGACCCCGGTAGCAGGGTTATCCAACCCTCACAGCCTGGGTACGCTATCTGAGCACACCAGGAAGGAATAAAGCAGAAATCTTCTCCCTGAAGGAGACCCTTTCTTTTAAACCCCAAGAAAGTGGTAAGGAGCTACGACGCATCTGCTCCTGTGGTGTTCAAATGTGTCCCTGTTGAGGAGACATGCCTGGGAATGTCGTTCTTCTCCCCCTGCATCCTCGGCTTCATCCAGCTTGTGCCTGGGGAAGGAAGTCAGCATGAGATGCCTCCTGCCGCCAGACACCCAGGGTCCCCCGGCAGCGGAGGAGAGAAAGCCAGGGCAGCTCTGAAACTGGGTGCCAAAGCTTCCACCCAGGCAAAAGTTCCTCCCTGCACCCCGGCTTCTATGTCAGTGCACTTGGCATCAGCATCAAATCCTTATCAGGGCAGATGGAAAACCAGAGACCTTGTCCCAGTCTGCCCCTCTGCCACGCACTCCCTGTACGAGCTTAAGCCCCCTCTGTTCCTCAGCCCTGAGGCAAGGGGCCTGGGCTCCTCTCCCACCCCTTTGCCAGGGCACAAGCTCTTTGCTGTGGGTGCTGCTGTCCCCAGGAGCGGGCACAGCTGCGGGCAGAGCGGAGCGCTGGGCTCCGGGAAGGCTGGGGCTCACTGCGTTCCCACCGCAGGTCGCTTGTAAACGTGACGGCTCGGCTCAGGCTGGGACAGAGCGTGGAGCTCCGAGCTCTGTCAGCTTCTAAGTCAGGCCAAAAGGCACGTGTGGGGGCAAGGGGGGCCAGCCCGAGCAGCGCGATGGCTTGTGCGAGGCGAGCGGTGGGTGCCCCGGCTGCACTGCCTGCTGCGCGGGGGCTCGCCTTGCTGCACGCGGGGGGCTGCTCGGGCTCAGCTTCTGTCTTTTGCCCTTTGTTGTTACCTCGGCAGATGGGGCTGGAAAGAGAGGGCCAGGCCAAAGCCTTTTGAGGAAACTTGTCCTTCCCCGGCCCCACGCTGAGCCTAGTCCTTGGCTACACCTTTGCTCTCCAAGGCCAGCTCTCCCTGGTGAAACTTTCCTCAAAGCCTCCAGGATTTCTCTTGTCTCTTCCCCCCCGCAGCCATGCACAGCCCCAGGACAAGTCCTGAATAAATGAAAGCAGCAGCAGTTGGGCTGGAAACAGCTGGTTGCTATGGCAATTGGGCCTGCTCAGGATTTGCATAAGGCTGATGATTTTCATAGCACAGCCACATTTAAGGCAAGCAGGAGAAATTTCCATATTCCCAGCTCCGAGTCAGTTGGGGCGTGGGGGAGGCCAGGAGGGGGGTATTTGAAATTCAAATGAAGGTGATTAGGGTTTGAGGTTGGGTTATTTTATTTTTTTTTCTTAAACATCCCATTATGGAAGAGGATAAAAAAGGACGGGGAGGGGAAAGGGGAACAAAAGGCTGGTTTGACTTGAATCAGAGGGGCAAAGGAAGAGCTGGTCTGATCTGCCTCTTGCCTCTGGTCTAAGAGAAGAGACTTGCCCTCTCCCAGCACCTGCAGGTGAAGTGTTTTCCGTGGGAACAACGGCTGCCCTCAGGTTTCCTTCTGGAAACTGCCTGAGTCTCCCACACTTGCTGTCCTGCTTTCTGCCCCACACGAAGGGTATGCTGCACTCAGAGCTGCAGCGGGACTAGAAGATGGGGTTTCTTTGAGGCATTGCTGACAAAGGAAAGGCGTTTTTATAACCCAGGGGTTTCCACCCAAATTAGACACTTGAGTCTTCAGTGAAAGCTTCCCCTGGAGTCTGTAGCTGTCTGCCTGAGTCAGCACAGGTTCACTTTCCCTGCTGACAAGCCCTAACTTTCCCATGGAGATGCTCTGATGCCCTGGCGCGGTCTGTCTGTGTCTTTAGAGCACAGGGTGAACATGAAAACGGCAGCCCTACCTGGCTGCCTCGAAAACTCCCCATCCTGTTCACACTTTCCCCTGCTCCCTTTAAAAAACGCTCCTTAGGGTAAGCCTTGGAGCAGCAAGCATCCCAGAAGGGCATGTTAAGGCTCCAGGGAACTGGCTGGTGCCTGATCAGCTTCAGCTTCTGCTCCCCAGTGCCACTGGACACAGCTGGAGGGCATTAGGGGCAGCCACTAAAATGGAGAGAAGGTGATTTAAGCGAGCTCCTACCACCCGGGTTTTTTCCTGCTAGTTCTGGAGAAGCCACTGGTCTGACTGCTGGGGACGCTCGCGTGAGGGCTATGGCTTGGTATTTGCTTGAGTCTCCAAAGTGAATTAAAATCCTGAGGAGTGTGCTTGATGCCGAGTATCTTTTTTGCTTAATAGAACCGCATCCTTCTCAGTGCAGGCGAGCATTTTGCTTCATGCGCAGCATGCAGGTCAAGTGTTGTTTGTAGTTACCATAGTTGTTGCCGCTCTTTTCTTTACCAGCTCTTGGGTAATTTTTTAACTCCAATTGTTGTTTGAGGTGAGAGATGTGACTCTTGTCTCAGTTAGTGTGAACAAGTTAACTTCTCAGCTTCTAGAAAATGCACATTGTAAGGCGCTCTGCATCTGGCCTGTTTTGTCACTCTCTGATGGCATTGCGCTTTATCAGCTGGAGTGCTAAAATCTTCAGGATAGGTGAGATTAATCTTAATTTTAGATATTCAATACTTGGAGGCTGAAGCCTGACCTACTCACCCCAGGCTCCTTGTACAGTCAACGATGAAAATAAGTATCTCCAGAAGGTGATTCATCTCTCTGCCATCTATCTTGGGGGTGAGATGACTTGCCCTCTGGAAGCGCCTGCTTCCTCTCCGTGGCTGTAAAGGGAGCCTAGAGCAATTGGCTCAGAAGTAGACACCTAAAAATTAGACATCTAAGCCCAGGCAGCTGAATCCCCTGCCTGGTGTCTGCCTGGCACTGTTCCTCCATCGCCATTCAGCTGTTCTGAATTTCCCTCCCAAATGCACGCGGCAAAAAACTGATTCCCTGTGGGAATTCCCCAACACCTGTTGAAGATTGAAATCACCTTCTAATTCCCTGTCCCTTCTGTGCAGCTGAGATCAAACTGTGAGGCAAATTAAGCGTGTAGCTGGGTGGGAAGGGGGATAAGGTTAGCCTTCTGGTTGCAGCCCTGTTTTTGTCGTCGGGTGAAGAGCCACGGGCGGCTGTCACTCCCCACAGGTGACATCTGCATGTTGTGGCATGTATTTGCCTTGCGAAGATGAAGGCGCACTGCAATCCTGATTTTACTCTTCTCCCATTACGTTGATTTTATCCTCAAGTGCCGGACTGGCTCGGCGGCTTCCAGTGGGAATTGTGTTGGTTCTGATAGAGTGCTTGCCTTTGGTTTCCAGAGCAAATGCTATGTTCCAGGCGAGGGGAACAGCAGCGGGTGGGGGGAAGCTGTCCGGAACTGTTCTGCTGCTCCCATCCCCAGAGAAACCTCCCCAGGCAAACTCGCACCAGATCTGATGCCAGTGCTATGCAAAACAGCTGCCAGGTGAACCAAGGAGAGCAGCACAGTCCTCATCTGCGTGCTGCGGGGAGCCAGCTGAGCTTATCGCTGCCTTTTCCCCCCCTGTCCGGAACAACCACAAAGCAGGGAATGACGGCTGGTTTGATGCAGCGGTTCCCAGGAACCACAGTGCGAGGGGCTCAAAGCAATCTTTCTCCATTTAAATCCCAGGGCTTCCCCAGTTTGGTGCAATTTAAGGAGGGGAGGACTGCATCCAGCAGACACTGGAGACTTTGGATCCCGTTGTGTCTGGCTGGTGTAGCAAGAGGCAAGTTGTTGGCTGGTGTGAAGCTCCATTAGTATTAGTGGAGTTCAGGCAGTTTACAGCAGCCGAGAATCTGCTGCCACTTACACTTTTATTTCTTTTTATCTCCTGGAGCTAGAAAAGATTAAATCTTAAGTGCAGATCCTTGTTGTTTGAACAGCCCGTTCCTTTAAGGAGAGAAATGACTACTTCAGTGTGAGTCCTGATATTGACAGAAACTGGGAGGAAACCGAGTCTATTTTTAAAGTATTTGTAGGGAAGTTACTGATTTACCTGAAAGAGGAGAGTTGTTATCCCCATCATACCCGAACCTCGGCTTGCAGCTGGAATAGTTTCAATTTACTTGAACACAAGCTTTTAACGAAACAGAAAACGACAAGATTTGTTTGCAAATAAATCTGTGCACAAACACTCGCTGGTCCTGCTGAAACGTTGAAGGGATTTGGGTATCCAGCTCCCATTTACATAACCACTGGGAGTAGAAATAACCTCGCCCAGTTTTAAATATCTCACTATTGGACATCTAAGCCTGAACTAGTTGCCCCTGGGTCCCTTTGTAGTCAATAAAGAGAAATAGTCATCTCCAGAGGGCCATTCATCTCAACTTAAGATAGGCGTCTAAGATAGGTCAGATGAATGGCCTCTGGAGCTGCCTATTTCTCCTCACTGTCTACCAAGACAGCCTGGGGCAGCTATCTCAGACTTAGACGCCCAAGCTACAACCGAGTTAGTGTCAGTCTCTGTGCATATTTGCAGTATGCTCCACTGTCACAAAGTACCTGGCTGAGGTGCTCCTGAAGAGCCCTGTCCATCTGCAGTGGAACGCGCGCGCGAGCGGCGGGCAGGGCTTGGGGGAAGTTCTGCCTGGCCTGGTAGGGGAGGAAGAGGGAAAGGCAGGCAGCAGTCTGTCAGCTGCACCTGATTGTGAAGGGAGGAAAAAGTAAGAGATGGGAAGCTTGGAGGAGGAGGAAAGAAAGTGCGGGAGAGCTTGGGCCTGGCGGTAGCGACATGGAGTGAAACTCCATTCCAGCTGTGCATCTCAAGCTCCAAGTTTTGGGGTGTACGGTGGTGACTCAGAGCCATCATCACTGGCACCCAGGGGTTTCCCTCAAGGTCTTTGAATCTTGCCTCATCAACGTGCTGCATCTGAACGTAGAGCGAAACTTCTTGTATCCAAGAAACCAGAAGATTGCCTTTTCCTTCCTGTTCTATTTTAGCAACTGGGAACTTTATTTCCTCCTCCTCTCCTCCTTGCCTTTCTTCCTTTTAGCTACTGCCTTTAGATTGCATCAAACCCCCCGGTGGGTTTCAAAGGTAGAAACTGCAGGCCTTGAAGATCCTCACACAGTCCTGCTCAGGTGTGTGGATACTGATTGCGATCATCTATTAACGCTATCAGCATTCCCATCGTTATATGTGCAGTTCTTGGCTCTTGGGGCGTAGAGCTGGAACGCAATGAATGAACAAATTCCTCGGGCAGGAGCAGCTGGAGAGAGATGGTCAGGGAGCAGATGGTTACAGCGAGAGGCGCTGGAGCACGGAAGCACGTGGCAAGTTGGAGGCTGTCATAGAGTAGGGAGTTACGCGGACGCAGGTAAAGACCTGAGATTGGGAAGAGGAAAACCTTTGAGTAGCAGATCAGGAGGAAGACAGAAGCAAGGGCCGGCTATAGCACAGCAGAAATGCAGACAGACTGGGGGAGAAGGTGCAGATCTTGGTGGAGTTGCAGACAGTAAGAAGATAGAGGAGGTTTCAGAGCAGGGGGGCAACAGCTTGTTCTGCTCTGAAATGCTCCGTTATTGTTTCATAGCAAAGACCTACAGCTCAGCCTAACTGGAGCAACAAAGGCAGCTCAGTTTCCGCAGCCAATGCTGTTAACGTTGCTGATTAAATCTCCAGAACTGTTTCTAGATAGCAGAGAACGGGGTGCCATGAAATTGTTATCGTTGACTCTAAAATATTTTGCCATCTATGAATAATTGTACCAAGCATGCTCCCCCTGAGGATCTCAAAGAACCGTGCTGATTCACCTGGGAATATTATGTGTACGGTGCAAGCTGAAAAACTGCATGCTAGGGTAGGGTAGAGGCTTGTTCAGATGAAGAAAGCAAGTCAATGGGAGAGCTGGATTTGCACTCCTGCCTGCACAGCCTCTCTTAACCGCTTTCCAACTCTTTGCAAGAGAGACATGAACTACTGAAAAACACGATGTGTTGAAGCTTGATCAGATCACAGGGTACAGGCTATGCTTTATGGGGAACGTTATACTGGAAAAAACAGGAGGAGGTGGCCCTGGGGGCTTGTGCCAGTGGGATGTGAACAATTTAAGACTGTTTATTACAAACTCAGTTGGACTGGAAGAGAGTGACTTAGGGAATGGATTGCAAAGGGAAGGGGTTTCTTGGGGTTGCCTTTGCAACTAAAGAGGCTTCGTGGAATCCCTTAAAGCATTCATATCTGTGGAGCGTACAACCTTTCCTCTGTGATGTTCTTGATGAATTTGGCAGGTGTGATGGGGGGGGTGGGGGGGGGATGTTTATCATCAAAGGGGAATGAGTGAGGGCCTGTGCGGTACCTTCAGGCTGAAACCTGTCTGATTTTTCCCCCTGTGCCTGCCAATCTCTTTTGGAATCAAGGAGACGCCTCTTGAGCACAACCCCACGGCACCCTCTGTTCCTTTAGATATCCCATAATTACTCAGTGCCACATGGGTTCCTGAAGATCCCTGGTTAACAGCCACGGCCACCTGTTTGCTAGCCTCTCCCACAGTTAGTTCTTGCTTCACATACAGTGCCTTGGTCTTGGATTTCCCTGGAGATTTGCAACATCCTCCAGCTCACCTCTGCTGGAATCTCCCTTGCAGTCAGTGAGCTTTCCCCTACCCTCGCTGCTTGGCCAGGTGTCTCCCAGGCAGAAGCGCTTCTGCTACGCTTCAGGAAAGGCTGATACCACCAAATGTTGCAGAAGCTGCCTTGGTACTTCCATTGCTGCTGTCACATTGACTTCACCTCCCCCCTCCTCTCGTTGCTCTCACAGTAAACTGAGCTGGGCTAGCAGCACCTCTTGGGTTATGTGTGTTCTAAGCTCTGGAAAGTATACATCTATGTTGACTGTCATTAATGCTGAGGTATTTTTCTGTTTGTTTCATTGTAGGCAATGAACAGAATGGGCTGGACTTTAACAGGCAGGTAAGACGCTCCCTGGCTTACCACGTATTTTCCTGCTTTCTTGAATTACTGTTTTTTAATTGCTCATCTTGCTGAGTCCCAGGCAGCTACTGCTAAGAGATAAAAACTGTTAGGTCAGAAGCTACCATTAAACAGACCACATAAGTTCTTCCCAATTGCCTTTGTGGGATAGAATGACAGATTAAACTTCTGGTTTCCAGGCCTTCCTATTTCATAGAAGTTCAGTTAATTATAGAGTTTCTTTAAATCACCATTAGCTTGAGGCTTTTTCTGGCTTTTTAATTTTTTCCATTGTCATTTAGATACAAAAGGGACCACAGCTACACTGGCAAATGCGCAAATCCCGCCCCAAAGTCCCATGCATTTCTACTGCTTGTGACACTGGCGCTGAAAGCCCTGTGGTATGCAAGTCTAAGAGCACAGAGCTGACTCACAGGAATATCAGCAAGGACTGAAGATGAGGTGGTTTGAGGTCTTGGAGTGTGTAGGTCAAGACCAGGCCTGCCTACAACGGCAAATACCTCTTTGCAAGACAGTGGGGAAAGGGACAGCAGATAAAAGCAAGCGCTTCTTGCAGGGCAAGAAAGTTCTAGTTACAAATGAACGTGTGAAGGACCGTTGTCTTTGTTGCGTTTGCTGTTATCCTCCTGCTTCATACAACTAAATGCAACCCCTGTCTCACTGAGTGCCGGAGATTTTCGCATGTGGCTCTCAGAAATCCCCAAATCTGACATCAGAATTGCCAGGGGAGGAAGGTGACAAGGTGACAGCCCCGCAGAGCATATAGATCTTAAATCTGTACAGGCACATGCGAAAATGCTCTCTGAGTCCAGAGCTAAGGATCCTGTGGCTGTCGGTGGAACTGGAGGTGGTCCTTGTAAAGAAAAAGAGGAGGTCTAGAGAGTGAACCCCCTGCCCTGCTGCAGGACCCCAGGGCTGGCGGCGGAGCTGGAGCGAGGAGAGCAAATGGGGCTGTAACTCCAGGGGCAGCCGCTAGCACTGGAAGCAGGAGTTGGCACTCTTAACAGTATGGCAACCTACCCGCTTCCAGTCGTGCGTTCCCCGAGTTCAAGGGTTGCAATCCCTTGCAAAGGCTTCCAGCTAGCAGCAGGTGGGCAGCTGAAGCTTCTCGCCATCACTTTTCTGTCCTTCAGGCTTGCCTTGGTGGCTTTTGTCTGACAGACGTCAGCAAGCTGCTGTTTGTTTGTTTGGTTTGGCTGCTCTGGTTTTGGGTGGGTCGTAACTTCCTATCAAAGGTGTCTTAACACGTTCAGCCATCTTCCAGGTTTTTGGAATACCCAGCTGAAAACAAAAAGTCTTGTGTCTCCAGCTCTGTGGATTGCAGAGCCCAAAGCACAGGCTTTCCACACGCCAAGAGAAGAATCCAATCTGCTTATAACTAGTGATAAAAGAAAATTCCCTCAAGACAGAAATAAGCTATGAAAGCACAAGATCGTTACATGTTACAAACTTTTCCTATGGCAACACCACAAAGATGTTAGAACTGGGAGCGGGGCTGGGGTTAATCAAGGAAACGCTATTGAGTGTGGTGAAGCAGTGCTGATTTACACCCGGTGATGATTTGACCCATTATCTTTAAGGTCCTAGTCCTCTGCATGCCACTGAAGGAGCAGGTGCTGGTAACGTTGCGAGGGCAGACAGCCCCACAGTTAGCAGGGTTTGGGCCAGTGTCTCCTTGATAGAAAAATCTTTCTCCCCCAAAGAGGCGGTGGGTTTATGACAGCCTTTTGTCACATTCACTTCCCACTTCAGTTTTTCTCCTTCCACCAAACGGGCACTGCAAAATCCTTTTGGTTTGTGCCAGCACATCTCTTTGTGTAACTGAGTAGCAAACCTGACTGGGGACTTATCAAGGTTTAAAAACCCAAAGCCTGAAAACGTGGCTCGTTTTAATGTTTTGGGGTTTTCTGGTTTGTTTGTTTGTTGGGTTTTTTTTATGTTGTTGTTGGTGTTGTTTTTTTAATCTGGTCCGATTACCCAAAACATAGGTAGTGTCCGCAGAAGGGGTTTTCCAGTGATGTCAGGGATGGGGATGTAAGTCCGTGAGAGTGGACACAGGTTTGTGCAAATGGCTCTTTGTCTCCCTCTCTTGGCCCTCTCAAGGCCATGTGTAGACTTGAGCCATTATTGTTATTATTATTATTATTATTATCATTATTATTGTTATTTTAAATGAGCATGAGCCCAAATGCACACGGGTTATACACTCACGTTTCAGGCTGACCTCAGCTATTGCTGAATTCATCTTCAATTCAGCAAACAGATTTCAAATGACGGGAAAAAGGAAGAGGGGAGATATGGAAATATCAAAGTGTTTTCATGTAAAATCAAGTGCTGAGCTCTTTAATTAGGGGTGGAGGTTGGTGGGTTTTTTAATTTTGGTTTGGGGTTTGAGGTTGGTTTTGGATGGCTTTTTTTTTTTTTTTTTTTTTTTTTTTCTGTTACCTTGCAATTCAAGTTTTCAAACTGAAGCCAGAGAAGTATGGTTTGAAACACAACTCCAAACTGAATGCAAGAGCTGCTGAGCTTTCTTTGACTTTATTTGGAGTGCTGGGCGCTAATCGCTTTGAAGATCATAAATCTCACATCATTTAAGCCTCTCCCCCAGTCTTTGTAGATGGCCTACATTTCAGGTCTGTTTCCCTCCCATGTTATGCTCCAGGCAGGAAGGGAAGGGTGGAGTGACCTGGTTAGACCCCTTACTTGCCTACCAGTTCCCTGCTGTGGCTGCTCTCACCCTGAAAACGGGGAGGAGGGCAACTCTTGCGGAGTTTGAGGTTTTCTCCCAGTTTGTGGGTCAGCCCTGCGCTTTATGAGAAATCTGCCTTCTGATCCCTCAGCCTATTTGGCAAACATTTCTTCCCCCCTCCCCTCTTCAAACTCTCCTCCCACCTGGATGCAACAGTAATTTGTATGTGAATGAGAGGGAAAAGGGTGTGTATGGAAAAAGAAGCATCTTCTGCCTTGCCTATCTGGTTTGGCTTTTTATTTAGTGAGTCTAATACTGGTTGTTTCCTGTTTATATCAAGGGAAATGCAGGGAGATGGTAATAAACTTTCACCTTCAGTGCTGGCAGCCTGGATAGGGACATCTGCTGCTTGTTGGTTTGGGATCGTGTCCAGAGCGTGGCAGGGACAGAACTGAGTAACTCGGCAAACGTGGCTTCAGAGTCTTGCCATGGAAGGGCATTGAGTGGGACCAAGAGAAGGTCCGACTGCAGGTGTGGAAACGGGAACCTTTACTCGCTGTAATGTGGTGATCCTTACCAGGTGGTGCTGCTGCGGTCTCACCAGCTCTTGTTTGGTTTATTTCCCCGTCCGCCTTCAAGGAAATATTGCGTTGTTTGTTTTTGTAGATGGCTCTGAAAAGAACTGTCCTAGAGAGCCAGGTAATTCACTCTGTGCCTGGAGTTAGTCCCTGAGATAATGTTGCCTTCTGGAATTACACACACGGAGCTAGGGCTAATGGTTTTGAGAGATGAAGGGCTTGTGTGCGCGGTGTGAGTGTTGCAGCCCAGCACACGGTGCTGCGCGTTAATCCGCAGCTGGAGGAGGAAAATATACAGATGCTGAATCACCGAATTATTTTCCATCAGGAAAGTGATGTGTAGGATCATGTCATCTGTTGGTCCTTGCAGCAATGCAGTCTCTGAGTGCCAGGGAGGAACGAAGGCTCAGATCTCCTCTCCTTCCAGAAGATGGAAGGTGCAGTCCCTTCCAAGCCTCTTCATGGTCTCAAGCACTGAACTGCACTGAGAAAAAATACGTCTCAAAATAAAGCTGAGAGGTTATGTGTCGTTAGTGCAGGAAAGGCTTAGCAGGATCTGCATGTAACCAAATATGTCATGTGGTTTCATTCCAGCAGAAGGCTAACCCTTGCAGACAGGCTGTCATTTGTTTAATGATAATGACAGGTTTGATATTTGTATCGATGTGAAGGTGATCCTGCCGTGAGACCTCACAATATTAAGACAGACAAGCAGGCACTACTGTGTTTGAGCAGCCCAGGGCGCAGCACAGCTTGAATTTTCCTGATGGCTCTTTACTCCTATTACTTTGTTTTCTTTGGTTTACAGCAATAAGGGGATGTAATAAGGATATATATCTCTTTCCAACAGACCTCCTAGAAATAGGATCTTGGGATGGATTTACCTGGGGAAAGGAGGTAGCTTGGAGATGTGTTGCTGGGGCAGGAGAGATCTTCAGAAAACAAAGGGAAGCATCTGGAACAAAATAAGGAAATAAGATACACAATTGAGGTGGCCTCATATTTCATATGCACATTAGCTCAACACCTACATTTGCACATCAGGTCATGCACATTGCCATTTTGACTGTTGCAGATGACTGTAAGGGACACGTTTCAAGATCACTCTCTTCCAGTGGTCAGTCAGCATTAAATAATTGAGCTGCTTAAGATTCCCCCCAGCCAGCAGGACCTGAGCAGACTTTTCTGGCCATTGAGTGTGTCCTCCAGTATATCACAAAAGAGCAGTGAGGAGCTGGGTCTGCTGAAGAATTCCTCCCTTCCAAAACCGAGTGAAGGATCCCATGTGTTACTGCCCTGCTCTCTGCAAGAGGTGCCAAAGAGGTTCCCCTCCCTCAGGACCTCCTTATCCAACTCCTCTCCCTGCCCTGTTCATACCCGACAGAGCCATTGTCCAAGGAAACTTTAATTTTTGAGGTTTATGTGGGGTTTTCAACAGTTGTTATGAGGTAATAGAGTGGGTTGCCTCAGGTCGTCAGAGCTGATGTCCTGTAGACACGCTACGAGAAATTAAAGTGGGCAAACTGCATCTGAGATCTAAAGTCACTGGTGGCTCTTTTTCAGTGCCATTAATAACACTCTGACCTTGTTTGGTACTTTCCACCCACACGTCTGAAGGTATCGTGCTAATGAATTTTGCATCCTGGTGCCTCTGGAAGGTAGGGAGGTGTTTAACCCTGTCTTACAGACGAGGCAGACACAGGCTGACTACCTGGCTTTTCCCAAAGATGCTGAGCACCGTGATTGCAGTTGAAATCAGTGGATGCTTTATAGGACAGTTGCCTGTGGACATTGAGGTGTATTGTAATCCTGGGACCTGCTCCCTAGCAGAGCTGGGATATGGACTCCGATTCTCTGATTCATAGTCTTGTGCTCAACCACAGACAAGTTCTTCCTCCCCTCCATCCTTTTGAAGGTGGAAAGAAGGGCCTAACTTGCTAGGTAGTTTGTTATTAATATCTGGGATGCAAAACTCCCTGCAGATTTAATTTTGCTCAATCAGGGCTTCCCTCCCCCCAGGGATCTCTCTCATACTTCTTCATTCCACTTTGTGTTCCCACCTCCCCCTAATCTCCTGTGTTCCCTACATGTCATTTCTGTTCCTGCTTGGCTTTTCCCTGTGGGTAGTTCAGGTTTCAGTCTGCCCTCCAGATTTCCATCCCAGTCCTGTTTTGCCCTCCTCTCAGGGGGAGGTTCACATCCTGCTTCCTTCTTCCCTCTGGGGATCAATTCAGATTTCACTCTCTCTTCTCTGCATTGCCCCAGGGTATCAGCCCAAGTCTTGCATCTGCTTTTCATCTCTTGAGCCTTCACTAACTGGAAATCAGCCTGGCTGTCCGTATCTGCCTTGACTGACACTGGATCTAAGCTGAGCACCACCTTGGCCTTTCCCTTTTGAAGTTTCCCTGCTCTGTCCTAGGGACAGACTGATTGCATAAATTTGTATGTGTGCGCTGGTTCGTCATTGAAATGCAGCCCTTTGGGAAAGCATCAGAGAAAGCCCTGGCTGGAGGGGAAGCCCTCTGTTGCTATATACGGCGCTGCTTTGCTTAGGACAGATATGTAGAGGAACCCCTTCTTCAAGCTCGTTTGGTTCTGGCGCCTTGCAGAGGCCCTCAGATGAGATCGCTGGGAATGAACTCCCAAACCAGGCAGTGAGTCTTGGGGGAAGCTTGTGAAGGGAAGGGGGATGGAAATGGGAGGAAGGAATTTGGCCTTCTAAAATGTTTTCTCAACAGGTGGACTGAAACCGTCGGATTAATTTTATGTTAGCCAGTAACAGTTGACAACAGCCCAGCACTGCTTCAGACGTGGCTGGATTGTATCTGTTTCGTACGATCCAGCTGTGGTCCGTTCACAAACTCCTGCTTTCCTGCTCCAGGCTTCTAAAGAGCAACCTGTATTTATATGGTATTTCCTACGCTTGTTGCCTCAGTCCACCAGCCATGTATCTTGTACGGCTGTTTCAAAGCTGTCTTAGAGATGAGGGAGAGACAGATAGGTCTTCCCTTCATGCAAATTCCCTGCTCCGACTGGGCTCCTATCATCCTTTGGGAAATACTTTCTAGGCTCGCAGGGGACAAGCCCCAGTTTCGTGGACCTGTCTAAAGGGACATAACAATTGTTTCCACAATAGAAACTAGGCTTAAGGCATGGTTGTCGCTTTCAAACCACTATTTAGGTTGGCCGGCACCTTTTTAAGCGGTGACTTGCACGAACTACTGTGCATGGATATGACTCTTCTGCCCACTGGAGGATGGCTCATCGGTAATAAGGAGAGGACTCGGAATTCTTGAAGGCCTTTCATCTGGTGAGCTCCAAGAATTCAATCAAAAGCCTGCACCACCCAGCAAGGGTGGGGCCCTACACCCATTTTGCAGAAGGGCAAGTCATAGCATAAAGAGGCGAAGGCCATGGGGTTTCCAGCATGGCCTCTAATTTTGGAAGCCTGACATCAGAGTGCACTTTCTCTCTTCCCAGAGGTGCTGATCTGCCAGTGCTCCATGTGAAATCAGTGGGCTGAACTGGGGCTGCTCAGCCCCTTAGGAGCCAGGTGTTGGGTTTATGCCAGCCAGGAGCCCTCTTGCCCAGCACGGAGAAGTTGCCTGGAGCCACTGAGCCCAGAGGAGAGAACTGGCTCTGGGCTCCCTCGATCACTAGACTTCATTCCCTCCACCCATAATGGAAACCTCTGTGATAGTCTCCAGAGAAGTTGATCTTTCTCACTCTCCCTTTCTTTTTAAATTATATTACTGGTGTGTATTTAATGCAATTCCTCTAGCTGCTCTTCTTGTGTCCCAGTTCCCTGGGGCGCGGCAACTGGTGCCAAAACAACCGTGAACCAATCCGAGAAACCGGTGGAGCTGGGATGGAGCCAGCCCCAGTCACGGGAGCCGTCTGATTCCAAATTAATTCCTTTCAAACACGGGATGTGGTGGGGAGTGCCCAGCTACCGAGGGCTCCCTGTGCCACGACTGGGTGGGTGGACACTGCTCTGCCCTCCTCCTGGGTGACTGATCCGGGGTCCGCGGTGCTGTGCAGCAGGGAGGCAGTGCCAGGTATTTAGATGGCTCATGACTAGTTGACAGCCAGAGGGCACAGAGAGTCCAGAATAATCACAGCTCCCTCCCCCTAGACAAGAGATCCATGGAAAGGGGAAATTTTCTCATGCAGGGAATTTGGAGAACAGTTAAGGGTCTGATTCTGGCCCCAGAAAAGCCCAATAAGGCAACATTGCTGCTGACTTCAACAGGAACATGATTAGGCTCCGGGGAACCTGTGTGAGCATGCAAGAGGGCATGGGAGAAGCCATGAAGCCTGGTGTGTGAAATCGGATTGATAAGGAAAGGGGCAGGGATGCAGCCCAAGGTGGGAGCAGAGAAGATAAGCACAAAGGTGTAGGCAGAGGTGGAGTTCTGGAGAGCTTTGGAAGTTGGGCAAGTGAAATTGAGAGAGATGCAGGGAGCAGTGTGACAGCGCATGAGAAGGTTGGGGCAGAAGGGCAGGACCTCTGGGCTGAGGATGGCTAGGGAGGAAGGGGCAGGGAGAGTCCTGGAAAATGGAGACGTGAGAGAAATTGCAGGCTTAATGGTGGTAAAATTGCTTTCCGTGCTTTGTTTGGAGGTTCTCACCATTCTGACCAAGAAAATGGGATCTTCCCCTCCTCTTTTTGTAAATGCTTCCAATCTGCCGTGTCCACAGGCCTTGCCAGAGAAGGTACCACGTGCCTGAGTACCAATAGCAAGAGCAAAGATGCTCTAAGTGGCTGCTTTTCAGTATGCTGTTGCCAGTTCAGTGCTCCCTGAACATGGATCACCTCCTGAAAGCAGCAGCCAGCTCCTGTGCTCCCGAGGCTCTCGCTGAGGCTGCAGCCTCTAGCGCGACTGCATCCCGTGCCGGGACACGCTGCCCTGGGCAGGCGCAGCTGCGAGCGTGGCCGTTTAGGGCACGTGCTCTTCCCACCTCTGGGTTTGGTCCTCCACCCCTTTGCCCAGCACCTGCTTTTGAAGCCTGCTGTGCTACCCATGATCGTCTTGAGGTTTATCATTTGGCACAGAAGTGTGACTTCTTTTTCCTGTTCTCTGTTTAAAAGCAAAAATACTAGGGCATGCTGTGTCAGAAAGGCCACGAATGCAAAGCTGAGCGTGGTTCTGTTTGTTTTCTTCTGTGAAGCATGCAGCTCTGTTACTCTGAAGGTTTTGATTTCCCACCCCACTTCTACTACAGCTAAGGCACAACTCTTAACATCCCCAGCTGAAGCTCAGAGGAGGACAAAGCATATTCAATCATGCCTCAGTTCATAAATGCAAAGGCCTCATGTAACTGTGATGCAGGTGTGTTGAGGTTAGGAATTACATTTTAATTTTTCAGTGTGCTGTCATCGCTGAGTTTTAGGATATAGTCTGTTAGGCATTCAGTGTGGGATTAATTCCTCTTTTATCATGCTGTCAGCTTCTGAAAAATCCCACCCTCTGGTGTGAAAGGACATCAGACATTACAGAGTGAATATCATTGCATTGACATAAGGGTTTTCTGCTTTTTTCCTGCATGTCTGTGAAGCCTTGCCGTACGTGCAGGATAGTACATGTGGAAATAGTAATTGCAAGCCCATTATTATTATTATTATTGCTATAATTTATTATTAGTGTGTTTTTTATTTTATGGTGCCCACGTGTGCAGGTAATTCCCAGAGAAGTACACTTACGCCATGGGAAGGTGGGAAGGCTTAGTTAACTGCAATAGCCTTGGATCCAGTTCTGATACCTGTTTCTGTCATAAAACTTCCTCCCTTCACTCCAGGCGAATCACTCTGGGGCCGCTGCAGACAGCCCTGTTGTACTGAATAGCACTTTGGGGGTGACTGGGCCCTGGAAGAACCGTGCCCTTTGTTTTCACCGAGGGACAATTGGTTCAGACCCTCCGTGTGCACCTGATCCTCCTCTGCCCAGGGAAACAGCCTTACTGCTCTGCAAGCAGGGGAGGGAGGGATATGAGTAAGTCAAACTCTTAAACAGTTGTGAGTTGCTGACTATGAGATAAGCCAGATACAAAGGCAGATAAATATCTGTTTCAAAGAGGTTACCGTCCAAATAGAAACTACACAACAAATATGATTGTTTTCTATCTGACAATAACGACTGCAGCTCCCGTCTGGTAGCTGCTACGGGAGAAGGCTGACATGGCTCTAAGGGCCTCACGGAGATCTCTTATCTTAGATTTGGGGAAAGCATCCGAGGCTCTGGGTGCTGAACCAGTTGGTGGGTCCCACCTCTGTGAAGGGGATGATGGAGCGGTGCTTACGTTGCATCAGAAGCGCTCGCCGAAAGGAGGTGTCGGGGCTGCACCCAGGCTGCCCGCTTTGGTGCCGAATAGGTGAGGGAGACCAACCCAGCCTGCCAGCGAGCAGGGACCCTGAGCTGGGCCAAGTGACCAGCAGAGCCAAAGCCAGGGTCCTGCCTGAGCCGTGGGACCCGACCGCCGGCCCATCGAACCAACGTGGCTCAGCCGGCCGGTCCATCGGACGGGTACAGGCTTCCACGCAGTGAAATCGGAGCTGCTGAGGTGAATCTTTCCAACTTCCTCCTGTACGGCTGGCTTTTTACAGCTCTGCAATATGTCTGCAGGATGTTTTCATGAGCCGAATGTTTGCCAAAAGTTCACAGATCAGTTACAAAACAGATGTACTCTATTTTTTTTTTTTCTTCCCCCCTTCTTCCTACTGGTAAGGAAGAGTTTGTGCAGTAATTGCAGGCAGGTTGGGAGATGTTTTCTTCATAATTCTCCTTCTTATGAAATGTTTATGAAACACCTTCCACAAATCGGTTACGCAAGCAGGCTGAAGAGCTTTGATCATTTTCCATCACCCTCAATATGTTTCTTAGTTTGTTTTGCTTTTTGTTTTTGTTTTTAGGCCAGAGATAGGTAAGAAACAACCCATCCTTGGCCAGGCCCAGCAGACGTGCTAGCCAAGTAAGGAAAGGACTCTCCTTCCATCCAGTCACCCTTCCTGTGTTTTTCACTCCCATTGCTTGGGGGCAGCTGACCCTATTTTAAGGCTGTGAAAACATCCACTTGAGATTTGCAGGCGTGATTCCCTTCCTAGCCCGGAGCAGCCCGAGGTCGCGGGGCGTACGGGAGCTGCCACCTGCCGTTACCTCCTCCGGAGGCTTCGAGCGCTCCCGGCCCTGCCTGGGGGCTCCCCTCCAGCCCGAGGGGAGAAGGTGCCCGTGGGTTCCCAGCCAGCAGCCCAGCTCCCCGGCTCTGGGTGAGCAGGATGTGTTTGCAGCACTTCCCTTGGTCCCGCTCTTTCACGAGCTCATTTTTCCTTACAGAGGTTTATTTCCCCAAGCCAAACTCAATGGGAAGAAAGTTAGGTTTGCTCCCGATGACTTCTTGTTCCCCGTCTGGCCTGATCATCACGTAAAACCAAGGTCCTAAGGACCACAGTGGGATCTGCTCCTGGTTCTAACTGGGTAACTGTTGCTCACTTGCAATGTTTCACCAGGGTTCTCGTCAAATACCTACACAAGGTGACTCTAACCATTTTGAACATCTTTGGTTCCTTGAAAACTTTTCTCATATTTGTAGAAAACGCTTGCAAATAGGTGTCAGATGCACTGGGAAAGGAGAAGGCAACTCCTCCCCGTGTTTTATTAATTAGAAATTTACATTATTTTAAGGGAGTCTCATGATATTGAGTGGCCTCGCCCACAATGTGTGTGGTTTTTTGGGGGTTTTGGTTTTGGTTTTTTTAATGTACAGTTAGTAATATTGCCGGTTTAGCCAGGGAAAAAATGAAGGTGCAGGATTTGCATAAACCATCCCAAAAGTTTTGGATATACCCCGAACTCTTGCTAATGAACAATTAGCCAGCTGCAGGCCTGTTGCGGAGAGGAAGAGGAGGGAGAGGTAAATTTGAGCCTAAACCCAATGAAAATAGGTGCAGGGGAGAAGGATTTGTCAAGAACACCCAGGTTCCCGCCCACTGCGCAGGAGGGAGCCAGAGAATTCCAGGGACGGGGGAAGGAGCAGTGGGAGATGTTGTTGTTTTTAAATCGGGAACCGGTCCTTTGCCAAACCCACCTCCCGTTCTCATATTGTGCGATGCCTGGATGCAGCTACACACCCCTTTCACCCTGGAACGCTTCCAAATCATTCCGCTTGGCAGCTGTAAAAATTGATTTCAGTTTGGAAATGGCTTGTGCTTCTTCAACACTCCACTCCTATTGGGATCATAACTTAGGCAGGATCAAGTGCCTTGTTCTCTAAGACGCGGATAACTTTTCTTTTTGGGACTGTTCAGACTTGGATGACTGCGTTGTGTGAGGCAGACACACATGAATTGCAAGCAGGGGTAATTATTATTTTTTTTAATTTATTTTTTTCTTTTTGGCTTGGATGACTTCTTTTTAATGCACCCTCAGAAAGAAAAACGTGCATAAAGCCATTTTCTGCAATGACTGGATGGCTTGGCGTAACGGTGTATTCTCCTGAGCCTTTTGTCTAACATTTAATAACTTGGACACTATCCACATTGATAGTGATCGAGAAGACCTTCCCATCTGATTTTTTTTCGCCAGGCTAAGAGGGATGATCATGCCGACCTGAAAGGTAGGAAAGAACTGGAATTTATAGCATGTATAACTCTTGTTGCAGGGAGCTAGGATTATTGCAAAACTAGTTTCGGCGGTGTCCAGAACTATAGTTGTAATGAAAGAAGATGTTGTAATTCTCTTCCCTCTGTGTAGTACCTTCCAAAATGCAGAGGTTAACGTTAAGGGCCAGCTCCCTGCGCTGCAGCTGCAAGCCTCTTTGTGATCCTATTTTCTCCTTTTCTCCTGCCCCGGTGGAGATACGTGTATTTGTTTGCTTTAGTCAAATTGAAATCAAACCTCCCTCGACCAAAAATATTGGCTTGGGCCATCGTTTTTAAAAGGTGAATTTCTTGTCCCCCTCTGCTGGTTGGAGGTTGTATGACCCGAGGTCCCCATCAGCCCTGCAAAACCCCGGCAAGCGCGACCCTGCTTGTCTTCTGCAGGGTGCTGGGCTCGGGAGGGATGTGGTGGGAGATGCTGGAGTTCAGCCCCGCTAGTCAGAGTGAATCCGCAATGCTGAGCCTGTGGACAGGGTTTTCAGGACCTGTCCTTTCTGATGTCCTCCTGGTTTTTCTAGTTGGTGGAAACTGGAGCCTCTTGGTGCGCTAGAAAGGTTTAGGTGAGGAATGGGACTCATGGTGTGAGCCTGGTTCCAGGCATTCTTGTGCTTAGGAAAAATTTGAGCCTAAGTTTGGAAGTTCTTTGCTTGGATCTTCTCATAGAGAAAATGTGTTATAGGAGCTCGGTATGACTTTTCTGTCTCCTGTGCATGGCACCTGCGCATAGAGACCCCTCATACAGCTTTCAGGAATTAACCTAAAAACTTCTAAAATCTCCCCAACCGGGTTCCCCTCTCTCCTGTCCCAGTCAGCCTTACCAAAGGATTTCAGCTGGTACAAAGTCAGGTAACAGTTTTTTGGGGGGACTTTTTGTTTGCTTGGGTTTTTTGGGGATGTGTGTTTGGTTTTTGGGTAGTTTTGGGGGTTGGTTTTTTTGGGTTTTGTTTGTTTTTAATGGAGTAACAATGCTTGAAATCAACATGGAGACTATGGAACAAACCAGAAACAAGGATTCAGTTCTGGTTCTCAGGTAAATTCTTCTCTCAAGGATGTGGACTCAGAAATCATGATTTTTTTGAATCTTCCTTGAACATGAAAGTAGATCAAAATGACCACTGGACAGAGGGTTGACACCTGTGAAGTTTTCCAGTTCTTTTTTCCACGGCTTGTTCTAGCTGAGGAAGCAGATTTCTCCTCACCAGACGAGTACAAATCCTTGTTGCTTTCTGGCAGAAGCTGAGCAAATACATTTGGTGCCCGGGGTGCTGCATTTTCAACTCTGGAAGAGTACACTACTTTTTGAGGTCTTCTGCTTCGTGACCTTTCTTTTCCCATCCCCTTGTACCCTGCTCTGGTACCTGCAGAACGAAATGGGAGGCTCTCTATAGCCAACCCCACCACAGGGTTGCACTCTGTGATCTATAAAGAATTGCTTCGTGTCTTCCTTATAACTCCACAAAATGCCTCAGTGTTTTGTCTGAGGAAAGCACTCGTATGCTTTAAACCTTGCTAAGTCACTAAAACTTAGTTACTTCCTAAAGTTTTTTAATTAATGTGTTTTAACTGAGCAAACTGCAAGCCTCCCCTTGGCTTGGCAGAGCAGAAAAACTATGTCTGCGTTATGGCCTGGAGAGCAGAAGCGGGGAATGACCACGCCGTTCCGCAAAGCCAGGGGGGAAGCAGTGGGTCCTGACCTCTTCACTTTTCCCCGAAAGGAGCCCTGCCAACCCCTCCAGCCCCTCAGACTCCCAGCCACCCCACGCCTCCTGGTGCCCCTTATCTCTGCTCCCTGATGCTAACAGTTACTTTGCTCTTTTTCAGATTAAAACCGAAGACCTCAGCGACTCCTTGCAATCTACAATCCCCCCTAGGTCAGGTCACCTTGTGCAGGGATCATCAATGATGCCTGGCAGCCAAATCGCAGGGGTAAGTGATTTCGCTGCTTCAGAGATCCAGAAATCTGAGCTGGCACCGGTTAGTGGAGCTTTGAAGAGGCTGGGTTTGAGACACTGGCCAGATTACGTGTGCCTTTTGACAGTGGCAAAAGCAGACTCAAAGGTATGATGGACACTGAATTGGAAAAGTGGCTCTGTGTTGGCAAAAGTCAGCTTCCCACTTCACCTCTTACTTTTCTGTAAAAAGTTTTACATGGGTTCAAAGGGAGGCTGGACACGTACTTGGAAGAGATTTCCTTCAAGGGTCTACTAAGTAGACAGACTTTCCTTCAAGTTTGTCTACTAAGTAGACAAACCACACTAAACTCAGGAAACCCCTTGAATTGAAAATAATTGGAGGCTGAGACACCACCAAGGGGAAGTGTCAGACATGCTCAGCCTGGTCCTTCCCCTTCCATGAACATCTGGTTAATGCCACTGTTGGAGATCAGATTCTAGGCTAGATTAACAATTGGTCTGAATCAGTACGACCATCCTTGAATATGTTGCCTCAATCTGATTTATACCAGAGAAGATATTAATTCCTTGAGGGAATTTTTCTTTTCTAAGGTAAAAAATTGGAGTTTAGCGCTTAGCTCTTGTTAAGTTCTAGTGGGAGTTAGATACCAGAAGGCCACACAGCTGCTCAGTAATCTTTTCCCTCATTCTCTCGTGGGGTATTGAGATCCCTACACAATTCGGGGATTGTCTAATTTCCCCAAAGCTTCAAAACAGTTCTTGAGAAGCTCGAAGAGCTCATCTTATTGAGTAACAAATTCCTTTAAAAATATACCTCTACAGACAGTTGGTCTTACTGGGGCTTTTTTTATGTGTGTGTCTATCCCAAGTAAATGCAAACTCTTAGCCCCTAATCCCAACAAAAGATGTGGGGTTTGGACCCCAGCACTATGAAAGAACACCAGGATGTAATCCTGCTCTCCCAGTACCTGTTGCCTGTCCTGCTTAGTGCAGGGTGGGGAATTCCTGGCAGTACGTGGCAAAGAACAGGAAACCTTCGCGGAGCCGCTCACTGTGTTCGCTGCAATGCCTTTGCTGTTGGTGCAGAGCATCAGGCGCTGTGGGGAATCGCTTCTTTCCCACCTCAGCACACGGCTGGCTGGGACACTGGCCTTCTGCGGAGAGCAGGCTCTCCGTGTCTGTGAGATGGGATCGTCAGCTGCACTTGCCTGTGTAATTTTAGGGAGTTCACTTTCTCAAAATACATTTGCTGGAAGAAACTGAAATCCAAGAGGTTTCACTGTTACTTCTAACAGCTAGGTTTTGATTGCCAGTGCCTCAAAATTGTCATTGGCAAGAATTAACTTTTTCAGATAAAAGTAGACAGTTCTCCATGCCGATGCCTGTGTGTGAGCACAGAATTCTTCTTATACAGCTGAAAACTTCAGATCCCAGAGTATGTCTGGGTCTGTAGCTCTGCAGTGCATGAATTACCCTATTCCGGTGTGTTGGCAGCTAAGTGGAGAGTGTGACTGGGGTCAAGGATGGTATAAAAGAGCAAGGAAGCTTTGTGGGAGAGGTGATGCTGTGTGAAGAGCAGACATCTCTCAGTTTTGTTTTTCCTTATGTTTTTTTTTCCCTGTAGGATATGAGCTCTCTTCACACCCTGCAGCAGCTTGTATTGCTTCCCGGTCACATGCAGTCAGTTCCCCAGTTTCTTCTGTCTCAGTCTCAGGCTGGGCAACAAGGTAAGAGCAAGAAGAGCTGAAAGGGGCATTGCTATAAGCAGATGCATATCGAGGAAAAACATTCTCATGTCTGTTGCTTTCATGTTCTCCGTTAAAGTTTTCCCGGCGTGACAGTGTCTGTTTCCCTGCTGTTACCAGCTGCATTTCCACCCACCTCCCCCCGTGCTGGTTCCCACACCCGGGGTGCTGATCCCGCTCCGGAGATGCTCCTGGCACCTGTGGCTTGTGCTGGCCAAGAGTGCCACCTTGGGGCCTGGTGGGATCCCACCTCTGAAACCGGGGCTAGCACCCGCCTGGCTTTCAGCCCCCGCAGGGCTTCCAGAAAACGGGAGAGCTGGAGCTGAGGGAGAGTAAATCCAGAGAAGGAGCCGAGCTGCTCTGGTGGAAGAGCTGTGCTGGCACCGGGACAGTCTAACCTAGCCAGGAGCAACCCAGGGATGAGAGCCGAGAGGTTCGGGAACGCCAGTGGTTGTTCCCAAATCTCGCTCCAAGCCATGGAGAGGACAGGAGGTCTAACTACTTCTGAAACACAGTGTGATCAGCTCCACGAAAGGGATGAAAGGACTGAGGACCAAACTTTCTGTCTTTATGGCCGATATTTGTTATGGCATTTCTCCAGTGACGGGGATACAGGCATGCCATGGATGACGTTTTACGCTGCTTGTGGACAGACAAACACAGGCTCTGATCCAGATGCAAAGGGACTCGGGTTCTTTGCTCACATTCTCGATAGAGTCCAGCACAGAGGTCCCTGTGCTGGGACTCTATCAGAATTATTCAGAATTAAAACCTTAAAATATCTGTAGCTTGAACCTGCTGGCAAAGACTCTCCAAAAGAAAACCTGTATTGTAGGCAAATGTGAAACCTATTTCCCATTGATGGTGTATAAACTCTTCTCTCTGCCAAGTGATGCTGAATGATGCATGAAGAAACTACTCTGTGTATACTTACCAATAATCTAGAATTTAGTTTTTTTTTTAAATGGCAGGATCAGGATAATCCATTGCCTACCGCCTGCCTTTATTCGTGTGCACTAGGAAACCCATTATACTGCAAAACAGAACTTGGTTCCTTGCATAGAGTTTCTTCTGTTCAGTGACTTCCCTTGGCATCTGTAACCCCTCCAACAGATGGCCACTTGTTTGGCTGTGACCCCTTTTGGTTCCAGTCTTTACCAAGTCTGGATATTCTGGCCGGTAACTGTCTTGTTGTGCAAGAGCACTTCCATTTGAATAGATGACTGCCAAGTTTTAACGATGCTTTGCCATGTGCGTGCACAGCCCCTGGGGAGTGGAAGTGAAGGCATAGTTTGGTTTTGTGGAATTAGTTGTTTGGTGCAGATACAGGTGAAGTGTTCGTCATACCGAAGAGATGCACAAACTCTTCCTGAAGTTGTCCCTGAAGTCACCATGGGAACACTCGCAATGGTTCCTGAGTTCTGACTGCTGGGCACATCAGTTCATGGATTTCATGGCCGAAGGGACTTGGCTGTGGGCTTAACCATCCCAAGAGCGCACGTATTCTGCTTTGGTGTCTGTGTTTTAAAGCTGGCTTTAAGCTAGATAAGTTCCCAGGTCTGCTTGATTGTGCCCTGATGTGATTCATCGCACAGCCCTTCAAACAGCTAGCGCTGGCGGATTTCGACAGGGGGGGAGAGCTCTGTGCCATAAAGGTGGAAGCAAGAGGCCAGGTAGATGCTGGGATACTGTCAGCCAAAATATTGCTGCTGAAATCTTCATCTTACAAAAACACAGCCTCGGTCTCACCAGCTGTCAAACCGGTGATTCCTGAATCCAGTCCATAATTTTCTTTTGAGCTAGAGCTTAGCTTTCGCAAAGGTGTTCAATCATGATTTTAAAGACTCCAAATGACAGAGCATCTGCCGTGTCCCTAGGCAAGCCATTCCAGTGATTAATTACCTTCACTGTTAAAAATGTGCACCTCATTACCAGCCTGCATTTGAAATTCAAAGTTGTTCCAGCATTAGAGGAGGCTTATTGAAGCACCAATCTAAATAAATAAATGGGAGCCTGCACATTCAGATCTAAATTAAAAAAGGAAAGACAGAAAGAGGGAGAGGTGGGGGAATGATTGATTCTGGAGATAATATTTTTTCCTTTTTTTTTTTGCAGAAATCCATAAATTTCTACAGTTTTCCCTGTAATTGTCATTTATAATCAATAGAATATATTGACTGTTTCAAGAAAGGTTATAAATCCTCACTAAATTCTATAGGCTTCACCCACAACAGGCTTGAAGAACATAACTAAGGTTCTAAGAAGCTACACTGCTTTGGTCACTACTTAATCCTTTAGGACGTTTCCTGTAAGAGGTATAGGCTTGGACTTGGCAGTTTGTCAACTAAATAATTACGCAGTCCCCATAAATACGAGTTTTTGTTAGTTTTATAGATTTTTCCTTCTTTTTCTTTTCATCATTTCATGCCAGTTTATATATTCGGAAAGAAATTCAATTTATTTGAAATACAGTAGCGTGGAAAAGAAAGGGTCAGATGGCTTCGAAATGAACTTCAAAAATGAAATGTATAGTAGAAAGCAGAGTGGAGAGGCTCATGAGATTAACTGTAGGATCAGGATTTTTTTTAATGAGATCAAGTGGCTGAAAGTTGGAGTCAGAAAAGCTTATGTTGGAAATAAGACACACATTTTCTTTAGCAGCTACAACGATTAAGCACTGAGGGAGATCACCACTAAGGATGTAGTAAATTCTCTGCTTCTTGGTGTGTAAAATCAAAGTTAGATGTCTACGTAAATTGTCTCTGCCCTAGTCCAGCCTTAGGTTAACGAGCTACATGCGGGGATCAATGGATGAGATATTTTACCTGTATCATTATTGTAATAATCCCTTTCAGGCTAAAAAGCCATGAAAAGAACCTTTACTTTCTCTTACTCTAGCTCAGAGCCATCCACATTTGTAAGGGCTGAAATGCTGCTATTTTGAAAGACAGCTAACGAACCTCGTCCCTCGGCGCTTCGCCAGCCTGCCCTGCGCAGCAATGCCCAGCTGCCCGCGTGCTGGTGCAGGAGCTGCTCTGATCACACGTGTCTCTTTCTCTCCTCAGCTTTGCAGCCAAACCTCCTCTCCTTCCCTCAGCAACAGGGCAGCCTTCTCCTCTCCCAGCCGGGACCCAGCCTGGCATCACAGGTAACTTGCCTCAACGTGCACTCCAACGCGCCGTCCCACCCTGAGAAGCACCCATCTACAAAAGCGCTGCTTCGTTAAGGGCAGATGGCAGAGGGAGCAGCGTACTTCCCTGGTGGTGTGACTCTGTGCGTCTTTGCTGCGGTTTTAACAGGCTGTGGGCCGTTCTGGACTCCCTGGCTCATCAGTTGAACCCCACTTGGATGTACCCCAGCACTTGCAAGTGGCAAAGCACCTAACTCCGTCAGGGGCATCTGAGGAACCCAGTGACCTGGAGGAGCTGGAAAAGTTTGCCAAGACTTTCAAACAAAGGCGGATCAAACTGGGGTTCACGCAGGTGAGCAGCCTCGTCCATGGTCAGGGCGGTGTTGCTTGTGGTGTGGACATGTGGGGCTGGGGGACGTCGTGGCAGAGGCACAGATGGAGGAAGGGCTGGAGTAGGTACAGTCTGGCTTGCTTTGGAGCATCCTCTTCCAAACACATGAAGAGATAACCCCTTCCTAATACTTCATTACCACGACCTCATTATCACAACTGCTCCAATACACAGAGGCTCAGGGGGCGTGGGGCAAATTCCCGTGGGAAGGGAAGTCACACTTTCTCTGGAAGGCAGGTCGTGGGAACAAGGCTGAGCCTATTCTGGAAGCAACTTGAGAGGTGGTCTGAGAGCAGGAAGCTGTGAGGGGCTTTTCTGAGCTCATGTTGTGATTTGGATCTTCTCTGGCAGGGTGACGTTGGACTTGCCATGGGGAAGCTCTATGGCAATGATTTCAGCCAGACCACCATTTCCCGCTTTGAGGCTCTCAACCTGAGCTTTAAGAATATGTGCAAGCTCAAACCCCTGCTGGAGAAGTGGCTGAGTGATGCAGGTAGGTGACATGACGTGCAGAAATGCCACCAGTCTTGGCCAGGACAAGAGGATCCATCCAGGGAGCCTCCAATAAAAGCCAGGAAATATGGAGCTGGAGCTAAGGCCTCTCAGATCCCAGACTGGATCACACAGCAGGCTGCATAGCCACCTCAGCGGCAAACCGCATCTGTCCTTTCTCCCTGGCAATATGGGAATTGCAATTCTGTGTCTGGGGCAGTCCCTTCCTGCACTGCCTCTTGCTCTGTTGCATGGCCTGGGGCAGATCATTTCACCCCGGTCCATTTGGTCCCTCCCTGTGTAAACTGGAAAGAATAGGAAGGGACTTCTAAAGTCCTCAGCGATTAGCCCACGAGCTATAATTAGAAAAGGAAGATATCACCGCAAGGGGAATCCCCAGCAGCAGCAGGATTGGGCTGGTGTCCTCTGCTGGCTGCGAACCACTGCAGCAATGCCACCAGTCTCGTGTGCTTCGCTCAGCCCTTCAGGCATCGCACGTCGGTCAATGTATCACGTCAGGTGCTTCAGCTCTATGAGGCTCGATCCAAGTGATGTAAGTCAACATCTTCAACTGTGTGAAATTAAATCATTAGAAAATGTGTGTTCCACATCAAAGCAGGCTGGAAATCAAGCTAGAAAAAGGAAAAATAGTGTTGATTGAAATTTTAGCACTCTTACTTCTTTCCTGATTTGGACAAGATCATTGATGATTTGGACAAGATCATGATGAATTGCTGGAGCAATTTTAATCATCCTCAGAGGAAGGGTCCACAATGTAGGGACATTTTCCTTACTTTAGGAGGTGCCATGGTTCCCAGAAAGGATCTAGGAATGGAAATAATTTGTTATTTTCTTGCATATCTCTCTTGCCTCCCTCTTTCCCCAGAATCTGCTCCTTTGGATTCTTCCATGAGCACTCCCAACTCCTACCCCTCAGTGAATGAGATGTTTGGACGGAAAAGAAAGAAGCGAACCAGCATTGAGACCAACATTCGCTCCACGCTGGAGAAAAGATTTCAAGATGTGAGGGGAAAATCTTTCAGTGTGTTGTGAACTCTCTCCGGGTTTGGCATTTTCTAGGTCATATCAGCACTGAGCCCTCGGAAAGAGATCTCCTTGTTTGTTTTGACAGCAGGTTAAAAAAATGCTTGAAGGGGTTAGCAGGAAAAGCGTCAAAAGCAAAGAAATCAGACCCAATTATTTCCTTGGTAAATGTTGTTTTAAAGGAATGACAATTCCATCACCACACCTGCCCATCGCTGCCCACTGCTCAGCGCCGTAGGGGAAGCCCACCCCCTGCACCCACCGCTGCTCTTTGCAAGTTGCAGGCGCGGGCAGGGGACCCGTGAGGCCGTGGTGCCCTACAGAGCAGGTGCCCCATTAAGTGGGTCTCGGGAGACCACAGAACTAGTTGCTCCAGATATTGCTGCTGAATCATTTCCGAAGTGGAGCCTTTTACTTTTTAAGCTTCAGAATTTTCAAGAAAAATCACTGCAGAGAGCAAACAGAGCTTTAAATAGGTAGGACTAAATTATGCATCAGAAATTTTTCATCAAAACTGGTTTTGACCAGCTCTCATTTTTTCTTGGTTTCTCCCTCATATCTGATCATATCAAAATTTCCTCCTAAGACTGTTAATGCGAACAAAAGACAGTCTTTATCAGATCGTTATGAGTACCTTAGGTTTTAGCTAGTATGAGGCATTCTTTGTAATGGGAAGACTGTCTTGGCATCCATGCTAGGTGGTTTTGACCCTCAAGTCTCCAGCTCAGGTCAAAACCCTTAGAGCTGTCGAATGCACCAGAAAGTAAGTGACTCAGAAGAAAGGCTAGGTGCTATTATTTCCCTTTATGAATGAGGGATGGAGGAAGAAACAGAAGAAATGGCTTTTCTGGGATGGCGCAGGTAGGCGTACAAACAGCACCCCGAGCTTGTGTCTCCTGTGTAGTGATAAGAAGACCACCAGCCATTAGCTTCCCCCAAGCAATGATTTAGGGTGCTGTTAAGATCAAAAAGCATGGTGCTTTATGCAATAACAGGGCCAGGTAGGTGACTCATCCCCCACTGATTCCATGAGATTTGGTGTTGAATCAGAAGCACTTTCTGGTTCATAGAACATAATCTCTCACCAAATATTTACCCTTTGTCTTGGAAGGAAATTTTCTCCCTTCCTCAGTTTACAGCCAACGCCACCCCTGTCCTCTGCCCTTCCAGCAGCAGAAGCACGCACTGATGCTGTGAGTTACGGCTCGCCAGGGCTTTCTTTAACCTCCTGCCCTTTCTCAGCAGAACCCCAAGCCCAGTTCAGAGGAGATATCCTTGATAGCAGAGCAGCTCTCCATGGAAAAGGAGGTGGTTCGGGTCTGGTTCTGCAACCGGCGCCAGAAGGAAAAGCGGATCAGCTGCCCGATGCCATCCCCCATTAAATCACCTATCTACAATTCCAGACTGGTGAGAGACTTTGGATTAAGGATGACATCCTACATGCCATCCCAGACAAGAAGAGAAAAGGGTGGGGGGATGCAGCGGGGCTTGCTGGGAAAGGAAACAGGACAGGACATTTCCTTGTACACACAAGTCCCTGAGATGCTGGCAAGCCCACTCCACCGTCCGGTGGGGGACCACACCTGCAGCAGTGTGCAGGGAGGCAGCTGGGCCAGCCACGGACCAGGCATGTGCTCAGCATCCCAACTTGATTGGAATCTCATGCCCACACTTACAGAACATTTATTTTTATTCTATTAATGACAGCAACAGAAAGAAAATACAAGTTTCCTAGAAGGTACCGATCAGTTTAATTGTAGGATAATTTATCCAAATAGGGGTGCTATCCCAAACCTTTTCATCCTGAGAATGGTAAACCAAAGCTTTCCTAAGTTAATGGAGGAGGAATCAGCATTCCATGGAATAAGAATTACATCCACTCATGTTAATTTAGTTGTTAACTCTGAAACCTAATGGTAACCATTTACATATCTGTTTGGTTTACATCTGTGCAGAAATGCAGAATACGCTTCAGTAGTGCTAATTGTCCTTCTCTCATCTTGTACATTCACATTTGGGCAGGCGCATTTTCAGTGCCAGGAAGGATGAGGAAAACAGAAACTGTTGTGAGAGTTGGTGACAGTGTGTCCTTGTTATCTACTGTCAGTGGCTACTGTGGATAATAAGCCAACGTTGCATTTCTGCTACTTAATAGTTGCTTAGTTGCTGCCACCTATAAAAGTGGCAGGAACCTCCCTACGGTGGTGTTAACGCTGGAGCACATGTGAGTGGGAGGGAGCGTATGCATTTGAAAGCAATATTTTATCTTGAAATCTTTTGGGTTTTGGAATTATCCATCAGAAGGCAGGAAAACATCATAAGAAGTTTGGTCACTTGTTGCACAACAGACTTGATCTACAGTCACAAGCACAAAATGCTGCTTGCAAGCCATGAATTTTTAAGGCAGCCGCTTTGGTGAATAATTTTCCTGTGATGCATTGTACAAAGTATGCCTTTGCTCATCAGTCATTCTGAACAATGTGTTGCTTTTAGTTAAAGTATCACAGTGGAACAACAAATGCCCCTGGCTCGCTTTGATTGCAGCCACCAAATTAGTAATAGTCACCTGAGAATTCTCACCCATCAAGAACTCCCTAAAGGAAAAGGGATTATTTGTGCCCAAGACCAGAGTGAACTGGGAAGTTTCAGATTGAGAACATCCAGTCTGAAACACCCAAAGGACAGTGGCTCCTACCCACTGGGTCTCAGGACTCCAAGAAAGTTTGGCTTGCATTTGATAATTTCAGGTCTTTCCATAGGTGATCTAATCCATATAGGATTTAGACCTATAAAGAGAGCGTTGGGCACATGTAACACTCATTCTGGTTCCTTTCCCTGGCCCTGGATTTGAGAATGGTGCTTCCACACTGGAATATGAATAGAAATATCTGTGGGAGCCTCAGATGTAGACAAGAAGTCTGCCCGGGAGCGAGCACACTCTGAAGGGAATGTGAAAGGAGTGGCATTTTGTGATCTATGTCCTCATAGTGCCAACTGCTTACTGTTTGCTTCTGTTTCTCTCTAGGTCTCTACCTCAGGGTCCTTGGGGCCCCTCTCCGTCAATCCAGTGCATAGCACCATGCCTGGGACTGGTAAGCCGTGAGGAACCTCTCACTCACCATTCCTTCCTTCCTTCCTCTGCTTTGGCTCTCTGACTACTTGGTGTCTAGGTCACGTTTGCAGGCCACTCTTATTAAGACCCTTGGGTTTGGCCAGGGAAAGTATCCCCACGTTAGTGTACGGGGATAAGAACAGCCGAGTCTTTCTCTTGGCTGGAACGAAGCCATGGAAAGCTTCCTGGGCATGATAACATTCCCAGGTTAATCCTGGGCAAATTTTACTGGAGTGTTCAGGTTTGGGAGCCAGGCACACCTAGAAGCCAAACAGCAGGAGTGCTTGGGGGTGGGTTACTTCACGTCTTCAGCCGAACATTGTCAGGTCTCCTTCAAGAAGCGCGAATCACAGTAATCACCGAGAGCGCAGCCCTGGGGACCCCCAGCACCCCCTCTGTGCTGGGGCACGGATTCTGCTCGGTGCTGCAGGGCAGTGACTCAGATGAGCAGCAGGATGGGCACGAGATACGGTGGAAGTGTTTGGGCTTGGGCTGTTCTAGGCAGGAGAAGGAGATCCCAGTCTTACTCTGCTTTCTCTGCCACACAGTAACATCATCGTGTTCCCCAGGGAATTCCAGCAGGCCCTCCTCCCCTGGCAGTGCACTGCATGCCAGCAGCCCCGCCACAGCCCAGAGCAACTCCAAAGCTGCGATGAACTCTTCTGGTTTCAACTCTTCAGGGTAAGGCAGTGGGGGCCACAGCTTGCTCCTTGGCAAGGGCATTGGAGGGCTTGGGAGAAAAGTGATGGGGCCCTAGAGAAGAATCCGCAAGCCCTTAGAGACTCCAGCGATGTGGAGCTATGCAGTGGCATGTTCTTACATGAACCTTTGCATCTAACCTGAAGCTTCTTGGGATATGGCTATTTTTCTACTCAAATAGTAAATCAAGTTTTGGCTAAAAAAACCACACTGGGTAAAGAAAGGGAAAAAAAAACCCAAACCAACCAAAATCTGAATAAAAACACTGGCCATAAGGACTGTCCTAAACTAGGTCCCTGTGTGGAGGAAGCAGAGGAAGGCTTATTTTGCTGTTTCTGCTTGGATAAGCCCCTCCACAGCCAGTTTTCTCTCCTGCAGTGCCACCCAGAGAGCTCTGCTGCAGGGTAACTATTCCACAGAGGCAGATGAAACAAGAAGAAAGATTTTCCTCTGCCCTGCCTTTAGATGCTACAACAGCACCAAGCCACGCATACGGGCTCAGAGCCCTTCTGGTTATTACACTGAACATGCCTCTGCCACTGTCTGTGCTGCTCAGGCCTCTCTGCGTTTGTAGTTTCTGCTGCATCGCATCAAGGATGCTGTTAGTAGAAGGCAGCAGAGAGCAGAGGGCGTTCCCCATAGCTGCTGGGCTTTCTGAGTCACGGATTGTCCTGTGCCACGAATCAGACCTCCTCTCACATGGAGGAAGTCCAACAGCCAGGTAGTGTGTGAAATCACGAGCACAATGCAAGACGTTGCTTAGAAAGCCAAGGGGTTTGGTATGAGTTTCCTATAGGAGCAAAGGGTCACTCGCTGCCTGCCAAGTCAAAGAAAGGTTACAAATGGAATAATGATTTTAATGTCAAAGGGAAACTGTGAACAACATGGCAATTGTAGCTCTTATTCCCTGTGTTGCAAACAGATCTTGGTACCGATGGAATCAACCTACCTACCTCCACTGAGATGACTCCTCCATCCTGTATAAAAGGAGCTCTGACTTCTAGCTATGGACCAACTTCTCTAGGAACAATGCTTGGGGCAATATCTGGCGTTCCGGTGCCTTCAAAACGCTGCCAAATGAAGGTCTTGTTTAAGGGAACCCACAGCAGCAGAACTCTCCAGGGACTCAAACTGCAGCCGACCTCCCCCAAGGATTCTCAACGCCAACAGTGACATTATAACCCTCTTCCAGGCATTCATTCACTTCAAGAACGAGCCCTTGCTTAGCACTATTAGCATGAAACACTGCCCTCTGCTAGCAAACCTCTGCATTCACACTGGATTGCCTGGCAGTCCCTAATCTGGAAGGATTTCTATCAGGACCCTCTTTTCCCCCCACTCATTTCAGAGCTTCCCATAAGAAGGGTCTATCATGCTGTTACTATCACGCACACACACCACAAACCCCCAAACTGAGCCGAGGTTACCCACTTCATTTCACCAGAGACCCGTGTCCAGATGTGTGAGCCTTGGTTTTCGACTGACTTCCAAGGTCAATGGCACTGTGCTTTATCCACTACCAAACTCGCTTTGCTTTGAGCCATTCTGCTCTGTTTCTAAAGGCGCTTCCCCCCCCGCCCCATTTTTCTTCCCCCCCCCCCCTTTTTTTTTTTATTAAGTATTTTAGAGCCTTCTTATTTTTTCCTTTTAAAAAAATGGTTGTCTTTTGCAAAATTTGTGTCCAGGTCTTGTTATTGTTCACAGCTGGCCTCACTGCCCCACTGGAGGATGTCACTGTTCGAAAACCTTGGGTGAACTTCTGACTCGTTGAACACAAAAGCAGTTTGCGTTGATTTGATGGGACAAGGATTAGTCTTGACCTTCCCTTCTTTCTTTTATTCATCCTTTGGGTTTTATCTGATACCAAACGAGAACAACCTCTCTGGTGTAGAGGTGTGCATGTGTCCTGAGCTTTCCTGCACTGTAAGTAATGTAGCTTGCCTGTTCTCTGCAGCATGCTCTTCTGTTCCTGGGAGGACAAGTTGTATTGCTCAGGTGTGAATCTTGATGTTTGTGTGTGCAAGGAATTTCTTAATTTCATGAGATGCCAAAGTGTAGGAAACTTCAACTTTCGCAGCAAATCACCAGGGAAATTGTTGTTACTTTGTGACTCTCCACTTGAGAAGAGGTAGATATTTAATTTTGTTAAAGTAGACTTGAGTAATACAAATTCCTGGTCAGGTTGTCTATGGGTACAAGTAATTAATTCAGTGGAACTAGAGTAAATTAATATCTGGTTCACAGATTGTAAATAGTCATTTTTGAGTAGTAGTCTTTTTTTTTCTGATGGCTTTTTTTTTTTTTTTTTGTAAACGTGAGGTTTTTTGGGTTTTTTAAGTAAAAATTATCCTTTGTCACTTCTGGGGAGGGGGGGAACATTTGATCCATTGTTTCTTATCCTACTCCTGCAGTTCTGTGTGATGAATTTTTGCCATAGGGAGTCTGTGGACCTTCAGAGTTTACCAGCTACCTTTACACAAAGTATTGAACCCTACATGCACATTGTATATAGAACCGCATTTGTTGCTTTGAGTGAGGTTTTGTTATAGAAGCAGACACCGATAATAATGAGAAAGGACTGGAAAAGATAAGGTAACATTTCTTGAAAAATGAAAACTAAGAAAAATATTTCTTTTTTTAAAAAAACACTAAAATAAGTTTTTCAAAATATTCTAACACAAAAAAGGGAGAAACTGTATTTGTTTCCTGGATTCCCTACCCCCATTCATTCACCTCTAACTGAAACACTCATCATATCTGTTTTTCAGTTGAAACATTAAAATTAAATGAAACCTTTTTTTTTCCAACAAAATCTGTTGTGATTTCAAACACATTTTATGTTAGCAAAGCAAGAAATGTAGATGGGAAGTATTAATCTAACTTTCCTGATGGCTATGGCCCTTCTTTCTGCCATTGATTACATTTTCTTACATGCTTGGAGGGTTGATTTCAAGCCTTGTTCTCCATTGCTTTCCAACTATATTTAGGGATGTGAAAGGAATTATTTGCATATAATCATGGTAAAGCTAAGCTGTGGCAGTCTGGTACAGCTGCATGGGTGAGTTTTCTTGGCAGGTTTCTTAAGGTTCCCATTGCTGTCTCTAACAGGGACTTCCCCGCGAGAACTGTCTCCTACAGCCAGAGTGACAGGAATTAAAGATGACAGCTTTTCCTGTGGTGTGCCTTAATCACAGGATTCTTGAGGAAAAAACAAATTCTCCTCCAGCCAAGAGAATGATACGACAACAGTATTTCAAAGCAACTGTGCTACAACAACTGCCTTTAAACTCAGCCAGCTGTTCGCTAGGTCAGCTGCAGGGACGGATCGTAGCATCACAGAACCATTTAGGTTGGACAAGACCTTTAAGATCATCGAGTCCAACCGTTACCCCAGCACCGCCAAGCCCACCGCTAAACCACGACCCTAAGCACCACATCTACATGTTTTTTAAAACACCTCCAGGGATGGTGACCCCACCACCTCCCCGGGCTGCCTGTTCCAGGGCTTGACCGCCCTTTCAGTGATGGTGCCAACACGGCCCCCCTGTGCAGCCTGACCCCTGTCTTTTCCTCCATGGGATTGCTCGTGATGGTGGGCTCCCACAACGAGCTAAGGCAAGCTTTGCAGACACAGCACCACCTGCCCAGCTGCCCTCCCGCACTGGCTCTGTCCTGCTGGAAAAGTCTGCCCGATCGCTGCCAAATGCTACTAGTGGAAGATCTCTAGAAATGAATGTACTCACGTGTACACAACCAGGGGACTGGTAACGGGTTTTATTCACACACAAGATCTTTGTTACTGGGTAGAGAATTGGGGTCGATACTACATTTACGTATTTTTCCAGATTAATTTCCATTAATTTTGTGTAAGCAAATGAGTTAAACGGGCTGGGAGGTTGGTGGGGTGAGACTAAGGGATCTGTACTAAAATGGTGGAGGGTAGGAGAAACAGGATGAAAAACTCAGCAAATTTTTTTTTTTGCTTTCTAACTAAAATGTGCTAGTGTTTTATTGGTTTTGTTGAAAGAAACGTTTCCAGAGTTATGTTTCTTTCTTATCTGATCTAAAAGATTAGAAAAAAGTATACTTTCATGTGAAAATTTCAATTCTGTTGTAGTTTAAAAGAAGTCCATTCAGAAAGCCAGTCATTGACCTGTCCTCATGTTCAGATAAAGCGCGTGGAAGGAGAATTCCCTCTTCTCTCCCTGGCGGGGGTGGCACCAGCCCCACGTGCTAAGACGAGCCGATGTGCGTTGACAACTCAGTCGCACAGGCTGAACCCTGCCAGGTGCATCGCTATGGGTTTGTGGCCGTGGAGAAGGGATGCTGCAAGGGATGTCCTAAGGGAGAGGTGCAGGGGATAACTGGCCAGCTCACAGCCGCTCCCTCCAGGCGCTGCCTTTCCTCAGGCCTTTCCACTGAAGCACCTCAGTGGAGCTCCTGTGAGGGCTGGCCAGCACCGCGAGAGGAGGATGGAGGATGAAACAATCTTTTTTTTCATGCCAGCCTAAGAAGTGATTTGCATGTGACTGTTCACTGAGTGCGCTGCAATGCTATGAATAAAGTCAGCAGGATTTGGATTTGGACCAAACAACAGCCCTGGCTAGGGATGAAAAAGAGGGGTGGCTGGCTGCTGCTCTGTGATTATAAAGACCCTTTAAGAAGCTTCCAACTTTTTAAGCAATAATTTTACAATCCTTATTCAAAGCCAGTTCCATATGAAAAAGATGTTCAAGTGGCATGAAGGGATCTTGCTCCAGCCTCTCCCTCCTAAGATACAGCCCCTCTTAAAATTAATACTCTGCACAATGGAACCAAATGCATCGCAGGATGGCATGTTGCTAAGACATTGACACTCTCTCTTTTACTTTTTTTTTTCCTTTTTTTTTTTTTTTTTTTTACTTTTGGCTATTATGAATATCTAAAGATTAGCAGATAGGAAAAATTATTTTTAAACTACTGATCTGTACCTTTGGGACACCCTGTCTTTTTTAATTTCCTGCATGATCTTGGACAAATGACTTGATCCCCAGTAGGCGACGGTGATGACAGTCCTTCCCTTCTCCCAGTCCTCAGCTTGTACTAACCAGCACAGTTCATGAATGATGAATATCACAGCTGATTCTGTTGCCATTCATCATAGAAGACATTTATTACACTGACCCTTGGCAAAGCTCTAGTTTCCAGCTCATTTCTATTGTTAAAAATCTCGAGTCATTTCATAGATTCTAAGCAATTGCATAAAAGCTCAGAAGTGACCATTCTGCTTGCCCTCATAACCCTAGCCTGCAAATTTTACTCAGTAACTCCTACACTAATCCTGTACCTGGTAGCTGAGCTGTAACTTGGCTACTGGTTTCAGTAGCCAGTTGACACTCTCCTTAAACACTTGGTAAAGGCTCCCAGAGGTTTGTGAGCCTCTTTGTCAAAAGACACCAAAAACAAAATTATGAAAGGCAGCTAACTATTTACAATAATATATTTACAAGTTACTGTACATGTATGCACCCTTATAGTACTGAATAGATACAACAGCACCAAAATCTGGCTCTTAACTGACAAGGACTGTTACATTTATTTTTCAGAAGTTTCCCCAGGTAATTTGCTCCCACAAAAACAGCACCGCATACATTTTGGAATATTATTTCTGAAAGCTGGGAAGGTAATTACAAATGTATTAAATGCTGAATAACGGTACCTGCACATTAGTACTGCAGCTGAGATCAAAGCCAAGCTGCGCCAGGTGTTGTGCAAACACATCATGAGAGCTGATCTCAACTGAAAAGTTTACAAACACAATAACAAATCTCTCAGATTTTATTGATAAACTGGTCCTGAACAGGAAAACAATCCCTAGCAGATTGTACGTTTCACAAAAAGCTACAGTTGGAAGGGAAAGGTCTTAATTCCTGTCTTCTAGGGATACTTCCAGTCTCACAGGAGCATCTAAGGGATTAAAAATAAACACAGCAGGAAATTCCAGCTTTCCAAGAGTAAGAGTCACCTCCCACAGCCATAGATAAGCAATGCAGGGAACAATTGCTCACCAGCAGGTGCCTCACAGTGGCTATAAGACCTCACGTAATCTCCTGAACTACCTGGGCTGCTACCAAAGCAGCCCTTGCGCAACAGCCTCCACGCTCTGTCCCTGCTCTTCTCCTGAGAAGAGCTCCTCCGCGCTCCTCCGCGCTCCTCCACCGTTAGGACTCAAGCATCAGCGCCGTGCACCCCAGGAGCGAGTGAAGAGGCAGCTGTCAGCTGAGTCCCTGTCTAAAAACATCTCTGTGGGTCCCCCATCCCTACCGCCTGTGAGTATAAGGGGTGCAACCCCATTCATCTTTTGTTTTTATCTGTGGTCTGGTCATTCATAAGCTCTCTGGAGAAATAAGCCAGATGCCACTCAGCTCCAAAATCAAATCATGCCCTTGGAAGTTACGGTCTCTAGGTAGACCTGTCTCTAATTCCTGCTCTTAGCCAGAGAGGACTGAACTGACACCCTCAGAATATAGAAGGGACAAATCCTCCCGACTTTCCTTTCTGCTGACAGACGCTCGGATGCATATTGGCGATGCTCTCCTATTAATGACTGACATCAGGGGTGACTTTTCCACTGAACTGCTGTAGCAACTCCAGTGCTCAAAGCGAGTGTGCAGACTCAGAGGAGGTGGGGTACCTGATACATCCACGGTGTTTAGCAGTGTCCAAGTTCAAGAAAGACAGGGCTGGAAAATTAACAATTTGCTGTTGGTATTTAATTTCTTCCATTGTTTATTCCCCTTTCTTTCCTCCTCTTCCTTCCTTTCCACCTGCAAGGAGAATGAGTGCAAGCTGGGAGAACGTGGCTTGATTCCTTGCCCTTCCCCATTTTCCCTGTGGCCTGAAGGGAGACTTTGGGCATTTCTAAGTGTCCAGATGATTCCATCAAGTGCCCTCATCACTCCTGATGCTCACAGCCTTGGGACTTACAGTTCTGATAGAATTGGCATAGGTCCTAGCACTCCGATGCAATGCCTTCATCGGCTGAGCTTAAGCTCCGGCTCACCTTTGCAGACACCAGCAGGGACCAGCTCCCGAGCTGCCGTGGGACCCCGCTGCTCTGTGCCGGGGGTCCCTGCCTGCGCAGCCTGGGGCTTGCTTCAGAGCAGGGGCCAAGGCGTCGGCAGAGAACTCTGAGCATCCCGTAACCCACAGTGCAACTAGAAGCGTATTTTGATGTGTTACCAGAGCTTGTAGAACACAGAGAAAGGTCCTGCGGAGTGCTGCACGTGACAGGCCTAAGTGACCACAATGGGGCCTGTCCCGCTCCGAGCGCTCGGGGTCACCCCCAGCACCGGGCGCTTGTGGCTGCAGAGGGGGGTAGGGGAGTCTGGGGGCCACAACCTCCTTTCGGCAGTTTTTAAAGCAAATTGAATAAACAGAAATTGCAGGTACCGGCCCGGAGCCGGCTGTCAGGGCCGGGAGGAAGCACAGCCCTTTCCTGGTGCCTCGCTCCTGCTCTGCCCAGCCCCGGTGCCCAGCCCCAGCCCAGCTCCGCTCTCACTCATCCTGCTCTGCGTGTCCTGCGCCGCCGCTCCCCGCGCAGCCCGCACCGCCCCCCGTGCATCCCGCACCCCGCCGCGCATCCCTCGCCGCCCCCGCACCGCCCCCCGCGCATCCCGCACCCCCCCGCGCATCCCTCGCCGCCCCCGCACCGCCCCCCGCGAATCCCGCACGGCCCCCCGCGCCCGGTCGTCCCAGGCTCCCCCCACAGCCCCGTAGCGCGGCGCTGCCCACCGTGACCCACCCCGGCCCCTGCGGGGACGCCCGGCGCAGCGCAGCCGCCGCTTTTACAAATACCCCCACCCCCGCGGGACCCCCCACCGCACCCCCCCTCACCCCAGAGAAACACCTCCAGCCGCAGGGGAGCCCGGGGACCCCGCGGGGGGGCCCAAACCGGCGGGGGCGCCCCCCAAGCGCCTGCCCCGGTGTCCCCTCGGCCGCGCTGCCGGCGGCAGGGTGCCCCCCGGGACGAGCCGGGCCGGGCGGCGGGGCCGGGGCGCGGGAGGAGCCCCGGGGGGCGCGGAGCGGACCCTCCCCGGCGGGCGCTGCCCCGGCGGGGGGCGGGGAGGGCCGGGCCGGGCGGATAAAGGCGGCGGGGTGCGGAGCGGCGCCGCCTCCCGCCCGGGCTGTCCCGCAGAGCCGGAGTGGGCGGCCCGGCCAGCCCGGGGTAAGGAGCGGGGCGGCCCCGGCACCGCCGCTTCTGCCGTAGTCCCGGGCCGGGCCGGGGGAGCCGGGTCCCCCCGAGGGGATCTGGGGCGCTGTGGCTCGGGGGGGCCGGGGTCTTTCTTGTCCCCAGGTGCGCAAGGGTCTTACTAATGGGGGGGGACTCAGCAGAGCGCCGTGCCCGCGGGGAGGGTGCAAGGTGTGTTTGGGGGGACTTTGGTTTGCACGTTGTTTTGGGGTGGGTGGGTTGGTTTATTTATTTATTTATTTATTTTCCCCTTCCTGGTGTTTCAGCCAGTGGGCTGGGTCGGGTGGGCGCCCCCGGCCGAGGGGGCTGCGGTGCCCGTGAGGCCGTGGTGCTGTGCCCAGCAGGATGGTTTCCGTGGTGCTGGAGGTGGGGGCCAGCCTTGCCGCCTGGCTGCTCCTGTACTGCTGCTGCCGCCGCTGGGGCAAGCGCCGGTCCTGCGAGTGGAGCTGCCGCCTGGTCACCCTGCTGCACGGGGTGGTTGTCACCTGCCTCTCCGGTTACGTGGCTCTCCTGGACGGCCCCTGGCCTCTGACCCACGCCGGTATGTTTGGAGTCTCACCCTGACACATGTCCTTGTCATCGCTGCAGGCTCCTGGTTCTGTTACAGGTGGAGCTGGGGGGGGCTGATGGCTTTTGCTGTCTGTTCCCTTATGTGTATGTTCTTGGGGTGTGTCTGGGGCAGGGGTTTAACTCCTATGCTTCTTTCCCAGCCCTTACCACTTCTTAATGTTAATTTTATTTTATTTTTTTTTTTAGTCCATGTACATATTGGAAGTTTTCAGGTTGGCAGCATGAGTTTATTGCAGCATAGGTGTAGCAATGTGTTGGGAGTAGATCAAGTGCTGCTCACATCTTTAAGGGTGTAATAAGGGGTTGCACCTGGCTGTGGGGTTTTGTTTGCTGTTTTCTATCATCACGTCTCAGTTCTGCAGATGGGGGTCAGGCTTTCTAGAAGGGTGGAGAGCGGAAGAGAAACAGAAGCATGGCAGGATGAGATTGCCTCCCTGGGCCTGCTGGGCAGGCTGAAGTGTGAAGGGAGAGCAGGACCAGACATCTAAGCTTCCAGCCTGGCACTTGTCCAGAGGATAAAGCTGGAAACTAAGGAGGAAAGAGATATACTCACAGCCTGTATTGCTCCATATTGTAGAAGAATGTCTCATTTAAGACCCCAGACTAACATATATCTTTTGTTTCAGGTTCGCCAAATACATCTCTCCAGATCCACGTGCTGTCCCTGACCTTGGGTTACTTTATCTTTGACCTGGGCTGGTGCCTATATTTCCAGACAGAGGGGTACCTCATGCTGTTCCATCACATGCTGAGCATCTGTGGCATGATCATGGTGCTGGGGCTGGGGAAGTCTGCTACAGAAGTCAACGCTGTTGTATTTGTTAGTGAGATCACCAACCCACTGCTCCAGACCCGCTGGTTTCTGCGGGAAATGGGCTGTTACCACACTTTCCTGGGAGAGGTGGTGGATTTCCTCTTTGTGTTCCTCTTCCTGGTGCTGCGGATCGGAGGAGGAGCTTTGATCATGTACGTGATGGTGACATCCCCTGATCCCAACTGGCTCCTCAAGGCTGGAGGCCTGGCCATGTACATCGTATCTTTGGGGTTCATGCTTGAAATCTGCCGCTTTGTCAGGAGAAAAATGTTGAAAAAAAAAATTGTTCCTGGACAAGCCTGAGGAGTGTGAATGCACCTGTGTGAGATGTAATGGGCACTTGGCAGCTCGTTAACGGGTTGTGGATGACAGTCCCTTGGGCTGCAGTCCTGGCTACTGAAGCTTTTTCCTGTGGAAAGAACTCCTAAAAGCAATGTGGAATTGACTTTCTGGCACTGGCAGCGGTCTGCTACCCCTGGAGGAGATGAATCAGCGCTGGGAACAGGAGAAAACTGACAGAAGAGGAGTTCTAGTGGAAATCTGAGGAACCTGGCATGTCTACTGAACTCTGATTCCCTGCCTTCTGCAGCGATGGTAGAGGCTCAGGGAGGGTGGCAAAGCCAGGCTTGCATTCAGTATGCAACCAATAACTGCACAGACTGTATGTTCTATAATCCATATTGGAGGCAGAATTATTTTACAGCATAGAGCCAGAAAATCAACCCTGAAAAATACCATCTACCCATCAGGTAGGGGTGTGACCTAGCAGAGATTTACTGAGCCTCACTCTCCCTTAATCCTGGAGTTGGACAACACGCTTGACTGAGTACTTGGATGAAAGCTTCTTAACAAGATTCAAGCGCTTCCAGGGGTAGAGCAGATTTGTCCTTTGAGTGTGAAGTGATGGTACTTGAGGTGAGGCAATGTTTTACCTCATTGTTTTTAATGCTATATATTTTTTTTTAATACTTGCATTCAAGCAGATACTGATCTTAGAGCAGTGTGACTTCACTGGACTGACTCAGGCCCTTGTAAGCAAGAGTCAAGAATTAGACTTGTGCCAATAAACTCATAAGCAGGTGTTCACCTAGCCTTGGATTGCTTGGGGAAAAAAAGAAAACACACCAACAAAATCAGGCATTTTTGTGGGTGAGAGGTGATAGAGAAGAACCCCGTTTCTGTTCTGGGGCTGGCTCATTTACAAGCCACTTAAGCTGAATGCATGATTAATGAATCTCGTAGGTGACTATATTTTCAGGGGTGACAGTAATGTTTAGGCAGTCTCAAGTGTAGCATTGCTCCATACCAGCAGGTCTTGGAGTATGGACCAGTTCTCTTGTTTTCATTACCTCTCAGAACTGTGTTCTGACATTTCCCCTGGGGTTTTAATGTGAATTTCCCTCTGTTCAAGGCTGCAGTTCAGATTTACTTTCCTGTACAAACCTTGCTTACAGCTGAGAAACAAATGGCCTTGTGTTGCCCTCAGGTTTAGCAAGGCTGGTTGCCCTTCCTTCCTGCCTTCAAAGACCTTGTTTAGAGGAGCTGCTTCACGGCGCTAAAGAGCCCCTGAAACAGCTTGTGCGGCTCTGGCTCGAGTGAGGTGTCACCCCTGCTGCTGAGGTGAAGGAGGGGAGCAGTGGGAATGCAGCTGCTGTGCAGATGCAGCTTTACCAGCTCCTCCCTGCCTCTTATCGCACCAACTTTAGCACTGTTCAGGGCAGATAGCTGCCTTGGCTGGGGGTTAGGATAAGGTGCTTGGAGAAATTAAATAACCTAACTTCTGACATGCCCTTTGAATGCAATGCAGCTGTGAATCCAGACAAGTTAGCAGGCTAAGATGTCTAGAAAAACAGGAGCCTTGTGCTCCCAGTAAGTTGCCAGCATGGCTCTGGGGGCCTGGCCTCATGAGGTATGAACTCTTGCCAGAGTCACTGTGCTCTGCCAAAAACTCCTATGAATGATGAGACTTCTAATAAAGTTATGTTCTCTTTTTTTAAAAAAAAAAAAGAAATGATTGCTGTAATGTTCTTTTGTTCCGGATCTTAAGGAGGCAACAGGAGTTAACGCTGAGAAAAACAGGTTTGAGGGTAGCCTAAGCATGCTAAGGCTGGTAGTCACTGACAGTGCTCTGGCTCATGTCCTGCAGTTCAGGAAGCAGTGAGCTGGTGGGGAAACAAGCACAGGCTGAGTCACATGCTCTGGAGCTCAGGCTTTGAGGTGTGAAGGATAGATGAGGGTCAGCAGAAGCTCAGAATTGTGACTAATGAACCCATAACCTGCCACGCCAAGAACAGGATGTTAAATTGAGGTGTCTGCTCTTGGTGGATGCAAGGTCACAGGGTAACTGTTAAATACTGGTTATGGCCTCCATCCCAGGTTGCCTTTTTTTTTTTCCTGCAGCACCAATGCTTCTCTGTTCCTGCATTTCATCCTAGGAATGACCCATTTGGATAGCCTGGGTTGCAAGGTGGCTTGTCTACACTATCTTTGGAGAAGCAATTAAAAGCTTGAGAACACCTTGGGTGTTATGAGACATCCTAAGCCACTGCTGGGTGGCTGTTTCCAGCTGAAAACTACTACTGCTGGGCCAGGACTCTGCTGTCTGGAGTGGATGTGGGCCTGGGCTTGGTTTCCACCAAGTAAACTCTTCCTGGGACAGTAACCCAGTGACCCAGCTTGTCTGCATGCAAAACAACTAATGGTGGTTACCCTGTGAGATTTGAAGCAAAGCGCATGCCCTTGGGTGGTTGTGCACCACATTTCATCTAAGAATAGTTTTAGTGTTAAACCCTCTAAGGTTATGCTAGAAAAGCATCTGGCTCTACCCTCCATATCTCCTTGGATTTCTTATTTGCTAACATTTCAAAGAACGTAATTTTTAATACAGGTGGCTGATTTATGTCTGTCAAATATCCTTGAAGGCTTTTACAGTTAAAAAAGTGAACAGCAGTTGTGGCTTGTCACTGTGGAAGGCTAGTGACTTTTTCTTGTGTATTTCCAGTTCTCACATATTTCCAGTTTATTTTTGGATGAGATGTTTCCCAGTGTTGGCAAGCTAACGTGTTCTGTGACCCTTCGGTGGTGTAAGCTCTTGTTAGCGTAGCTACAGAAAGAAGATAAGAAAGAACATCCTGCTGAGGGAGGGTGTAGCTACACTAAAATGGGTAGCAGTGTGCAAATAGCTGTTAGCAGAGGTTCCTGTCCTGAGTTGTTTTGCTGAATGCTATTCATCTGCAGGCAAAATGAGCTACTGCAACTCAGCCTGCCCATTTAAATGGCTGACTGTGCACAAAGCAAACAAGAAAATTAGTGTATAAGCTGCACCTAACTTCTGGTACAATCCATGGGGAGATGATTTAATTTGCCACAATGCATCTCGCCAGATGCAAATTTTGCGCATTGTATGATCAAAAACCCCCACCACTTCTCTGTATTCTACCTCGAGTGTCCTTTGCCTTGTTAGGGCTTCCAAAGCCACCTTCTGCAGCCATCCCTGTGTCCCTGTAGTTCTTCCTGGTTGCTGAGTGTCGGTGCCATGAGTCAACATGAGCCCTGTAGCTTTCTGGCTGGCTGTCCACACTCTTCTTTAACCTACGCTAAACAGCAGAACAGCTCCATCTCTGTTGTTACCGAGGCTTTTGGAGAGGGCCTGGTGCAGCCAAGGCGGAGGAAAGCAAGATGAGACCTAGGATTTGTCAGAGAAGCAAAGGGACTGTTAACGCTAGCGAGGATGCTGAAATAGCTGAAGGACTGGCGTTTTGTAGCAATAGGAGCCTGTGCCTGGCCTGAACGGGAAAAGTAAGATAGAGAGATATCCAGCTGAAAACAGGCTTATTACAAGTGCGGTAAGAAGCAGGACAAGCCGTTCCCACCCTCTGTGTTTCAAAAGGTAAAACCTGACAGGATGAAGGAGAAAAAACCCCAAAAAACCCCACCAAACCACCTGTTTCTGGGTGGGAGAGATCGCAGCTTAGGAAGGCGGCGGGACGGCACCTCGGGTGTCCCGCATCAGCCCTGGGCTCTGCTGCTCTCCGCGTGAGGTGAAGGTGGGGGAGAGCGGAGCCGTGGGCTGCCGGAGCGGGCTCGTGGCGAGGGGCGGCCCGGGCCTGGTGGCCGCGGCGGGGGCCGGGCCGTGACCGGGGCGCGTCCCCTCGGGGACACGCGACGGGCGGCCTCTGGGCTGCCGGCGGGAGGCCGCGCCCGGCGGCCACGGGACCCCCCCGCCGCAGGCTGAGGCGGCCGCCGGGCCCCCCTCCCCCCGCTCCCGCCGCCCTTGCCGTCCCTCCTCCCCGCCAGCAGGTGCCCCTCGGCCGCCGCCGCTTCCTCTTCCCAGCGGCGGAGGCCGGGCGCCGGGCCGGCCTCATCGACCGCGGCCCTGCAGGTGGGTGCGCGGGGCCGGGTCGGTCGCGGGAAGCGCTGCGGGGGCGGCCGGACCGAGGGGAGGCCCCCAGGGCCCCGCAGCTGGGCGAGCGGGGCCGAGCGGGCTCGGCCGGCGCGGTTCGCGGCTGGCGGCGCGGCGTTGGGCCGCTCCGGGTTCCTCCATTTTCTCTCTCTCAAAAAAAAAAAAAACCAAAAAACGGCGCGTTGCTGGACGTGCCCATCTAATTCTTGAGCTCTGGAGGTGCCCATCTAATTTTTAAGCTCTATTCGGGGAGAGCGGGGCTGTTTCGGGTTCGGTTTGAAGCACATACAGTTACTGTAGAGCCTGCTGTCATTCCCGACCCTGCTACTGGTTGTACGAGCAATAGTACAGTTACTGCTGGGTTTTATTGCCCTGCTGACAGGCATCGTTCACAGGTGCAATGTACAGTGTGTATGCAAATGATAGATGTCGAGCTTTGTGCAGTTGGAAGATGGCCCCCTTCTTTCTTTCCAGGGGATGGAGAAATGTCTTCTTCACGTGTAGGTGTGGAAAATACCTTAAAACGTTTTAAAGGTCATTCCTCTTCCTTCTGCCGGCCTTCGCCAGCTGGTCAATCCCTTTTGTCACATCAGAATTCCTCCTGCCTTACCTGCCCTGGCTGTCGAATGCAGTGCAGACCTCACGTACCAGGGATGTCAAAGGAAACACCTGGGCAGAGCAGTTAATCACATCCTTGTTTCATCTCCCCGTGTTCCCAAAGCCCATTATAACGTAATGGTTTTGTTTACCCAGCCTCCTGAAGCCATCCCTGGTAATTCTTGCAACAGGCCGGGCAGGAAGGTTGGGCGCCGCAGCTCTGACGCCTCGTCACGTGCAGCCCCGGTGCTCCCGGCGCGGCTCGGCGGGTGCCAGCAGGACCAGGGCTGCTTTGCTATTGTGCAACTGGAAACTCGCGTATCCCAGACCGTGGCTTGGCTTTTTTTGGTGCTCTTCCCTGAATGCTCGGGAGCGATGAGGCACATCTTATCTTTCATGGAAAGGTATTACAAATGTGAACGAGATGTAGCTGTTAGAGTGTTATGTATCTGGGGGGCTTTTAGCAACCAGAGCAGTGTCCTCCACCGATGTTTGTGCACTGTAATCTTCTGGCATGTCTTTTGCTTGTTTGAGAGATTCTGTGTTGCACAGTGAGTGAGGGAAGGTGTATGAAAGAAATACTGCTGAAAAAAATCTTCTATGGGTATAGATTCTAATCTTCTCGCATCAAAAAGATTTGGGGGTCTTGGGGCCAGAAAAGATGAAGTGGAGCCCGCAGTTAGGAGAATTAAGTAGTTTGCACCTTGTCTTAAGCCTCTCAGACTGCAGAGGAGGGAGTGCCCAGTGCCTTGCCCAGGGGAGGTGCGGAGCAGGCGAGGGGCGCCCAGGGTGTGCAGCCAAGGGTAGGAAAGGGACTGGCTGTGGGTGCTTGGCTGTTCCCCAAGGTGGTGGGCCACTTGATTTGATCACCATTTGCTGGGGGTTGCTTTGTTCTAATCTGTGTTTTGTCCTCACATGCTCATGAAGCAGTTTGAACTATATATCATTCCACTGGAAGTCTTCCTGGGGAGGATGAGGGGAATTCTACGGTGTTTTTTCTCTGAATTATCTTGCAAATGTGTTAGTGCTAGAAGGTTAAAATTCAGTAGCAGGAGGAGATGGTAATGCCTTTATGTTTCTCTTGACTTATTTGCAGTTGGTGTCACTGCAATGGGAAGATTGATTAGCAGTGGACCTAGCAAGAGACTGTGTGTTTTGGATTTTCATCTTTTTTTTGTTTCAGGAGAGGAGGAACCAAGCTAGCAAACAGCGTGACAGGATGAGTAGGTCAGGTGGGGCAACACAAGCAGACCAGTCAAATGCAGATATATGGGCAGGGAACTAAAACTAAAGGGCAGGTGTAGCTCTGGATCAAAGTGTTATTGCTGGATGTGGTGCTCCTCAGCCTGTCCCACAGGCAGTGCAGATGAGCACTAACATATCCCAGCAGATCCTGCATTGCAGACTGGTTGGGGAAGTCCTCTGAGGTGCTTTACCAAGTTGTAGTATGTTTTCTGTTCAACCAGGCTAGGAACTCGCTGCCTCACAAGGTCATTGCTTTCAGTGTGTCTTCCCACAGCTGAGGTGACACTGGTGGGGATCTGTCTGCTGGTGGCCACATGGTGAATCTGCCCTAATTCTCAAGGATACGCTTCTTTGATGTAGGCCTTTCCCCAGAGGAACCACGCTTCCTCTGCAGAAAAAAATTGTTAGGAGGAAGCAACACCATCAGGAAACAGCACTGTACACTCTGGGATGGTTACGGGTGAAATGCTGCGCTGGGGTTGTGCTAACACTGCCGAAGGACAGACTTTCTGATCCGTTTTGTCTTTCTGTTCTTGTGACAGGATGCTGTTCCCCCTGCCTCTGCGAGTAGCCTGCAGTCTGCTTGCCTGGCTCGCTCTCTACACTTGGTTCTGCCATCGCTACAAGCACCGGAATTACGAATGGAGCTGCAGGCTGGTCACGCTAACCCACGGCATCCTTGCTACCTGTCTCTCTGCATACATTGGCTTTATTGATGGTCCCTGGCCTTTGAGTCACCCAGGTGAGTAATGAAGTTGTGGTCCCAAGTCCCCCAGTGAGTGACGGCATAAAGTGGGGTTCTCCTACCGCTTTGGTATCCAGGCCACTTGAGGAATGATGATTGTAATGATATCAGAGCTGCTTTGTGATGGAAAGTACTAGAGGAAAGGAGAGACTGGTACTGTATTTTGCTAGTGTGTGGCCCTCCCCAGCTGCAGTCTGGCAGAGTGTGTGATCATACTGTGTGGCCATTACGTGTGCGCAGCTGTTAGACTAACAACTATAGTATTGTGACTTGCCTGACTTTTCCAGTGGAGCTGTGATCAGTACAAGCTAATACCAGTCTGCCAGTGCTGAAGGTGAATACCCCTTTCTTATCTTGGAACCTGCCTGCTTGTTGCCTCCATGCTTTAAAGCTCTCTCTGGTGTTATGTTTCAGGATCACCAAACACAACTCTTCAGGTACATGTGCTGTGCCTTAGCTTGGGCTACTTCCTCTTCGACCTTTGTTGGTGTGTGTACTTCCAGGCAGAGGGTGCCCTGATGCTGGCCCACCATCTGGTGAGCATCCTGGGCATCACAGCATCATTGGCACTCGGGGAGTCAGCTGCGGAGGTCAACGCCGTCATCTTTGGTAGTGAGATCACCAACCCACTGCTGCAGGCTCGCTGGTTCCTGAAGGAGATGGGGTGTTACCACAGTTTCACAGGTGATGTGGTGGATTTCTTCTTCGTGGTCCTCTTCACTGGGGTGCGGATTGGAGTGGGGGCCTGGCTGATGTACTGCGAGCTTGCTTCTCCCAAACCCAGATGGTACATTAAGCTGGGTGGTGTCATCATGTACGCTGTCTCCTGGGTTTTCATGGTCAGCATCTGCCGCTTTGCTAGGAGGAAGAGCATGAAGAAGTACCACGCTTGGAGGAGTCGGAGGACTGATGAGTTGTACTTGAAAACTAATGGACATCTCAAAAAACACTGACTGGATGCTGGGTAAAGACTTCCTTGAGTTCACAATCTGGCAAGAAGGGGATCGTGCCTGAAATGCCACTGTTGGGAGAGGAGCCAACACACGTTAGCAATTCTGGAGCCAAATTTATCCCTGGCATGACTCCATTGAAATCCATGGAGCTATGCCATGGATTCACTGGATCTGCAGTGTTTGGCCTGGCAGAGACTGGCTGAGTGTGTACATAAGCATACGTTAAATGATAGGAGTGAAAGAAGGGCTAATTTTACAGACTGAACATAACCAGTCCAGCAGTGCAGGTGTAAATAGTAATGTTAGTAGCTAACTCCTTCAGCACTGGTATAATCTTGGAAGAGAGAAGAAAATAACACTAGATCTTCATGTTTGGTGTCCTGTACAGTCTAGATAGTTAGAGTGACTCTTCATACTGTTAGGAAGAAGCATGTTCTAGTGTTTCGTCAGAGCTAGGATTCCTGGCTTTTCCACCAACTCGTTATGTGACCTTGGGCAAGTCACGTAACGCTAACTCTGTGCCTAATTTCCCCATCTGTGAATTGGGGGTGATGGAGCTGATCCATCTGTGTTATGCACTTTCAGATTTTTACTTGAGAGGTGCTATATAAATGCAAAATGATGGTTGTTAACTGCACTTTGTTCATTATCCCTATGTTTCCTTTGGGAGAAACAATTTTGGTGGTTGAGCTCGAGTGTGACTCTAGAAAGAACAGTATTTTAGGTAGGTCGTTTCCTACCCTTTCTAATTCCTTTTAATAACTTATTTAACAACATATTAATAATTTATTTTTCAGTAGTGTCCAGAAGCTCTAATCAGCACTGGCGCCTTGCAGGACTAGGTGCCCTGTGAACACACCCAAAGATACAGTACCTGGATGTGAAACGCTTTTCTGACTTTTTCCCTGTTCTTCATCCCTGACTGTTAAAACTCCACCCGCTCCCCCACCCTGCAAATACTGATTTTAGCTCCTTGAGCGACCACGACTCTGTTATGAGAAGCACCATCAGGACCTACCAGTAAGTGGTTTTCTGGCTGATGGACCAAGCCCCAGTTTGTCTGAAGAATGCCAAAATCTGCTCTGCTGTGCTTACTGGCCCAAATGCAGGCAGGGCATGGAGCTAGCCTGAGAACAAACGACATGCCTTGAGATTGTTAGACAAATACCTTCTCCAAGCTGCAAGAAACTTTTAAAAATAAGAACAGTAAATGCAGAGTGTTTTACTGCAGCAGTCTGCAGTCTCTACTTGGCTGTTTCTGAAATCTAAAGGGAACAGGGGCCAGAACCTGATTTGTAGTGAAGGCTGTGGATTTCTGCTGTCTTTCAAAATGTCATCCTAGATGCAAATCCGTGTATCTGAACGCAGAGTCTGCCACAGTTTTTGGGGATAGTGAGGGCTGTAGGTGGATGTCTGGGAGCTCTATGGAAAAACAACTGAAAAACACTTGAAACCAGCATTGATGTTTTTCCCCAGGACCATAAGATACCAGTTTCAACAAGAATGTTTCCTCAGGTCCAGATGGGCATTTCTGGTTGAAGGGCGGCCAACATGTTTCTTCAAAACACAGTGGCCAAGGTGGAAGAGCTACCCAGCTTCAAATCTGTCCTCTGCCCTGTTCAAGCCAGAAACCTAAACTTGGCTCTCCATCTGAACTGATGCCTTGACTCCTGGGCTTTGAATTTACTTCTGTCTCCCTGATTGGATCTGGGCCATTTTATAAAAGGGAGCATTTATAGGGTAAGAGATCTTATTTCACAGCCTAATAATCAAAGAAGCAAGAGGCACAGATTCTGGCCTTTTTTAAGCAAAAAAGTGAACCTGACGGCGGGGGGGGGGAAATAAGTGTTAACTTACTTGGTCCCATTTACAGGGAAAAACACTCCCCCATTTGGCAGCTTCTAGTGTTTATTCCACGGCATGTTCTTAAGCACTGTTCCTTTGTTACTGCTGTTACTATTATGATCATTTATTCTGAGCCTCAGCACCAGGCCTCCAGTGCAGCTCAGGTGCCAGTTCTGCTGTGAGCCTTGCCTGTTGCAGCCAAAGACCTGAAGAGCCCAAACCATTTCAGATTAGCAGAGCCAACTGGTGGGTGAGCTGGTCCTGAAAAGGAAACGTCACTCATTTAGCACAGCATAGTGATAAGACTGTTGATCCTTGAAGGGTGACGGGAAGGGCTGGCTGGTTCTTTCCCAGCTCTGCTGCTGCTGCCAGGCATGTCAAAGGAGTCTTTTTGCCTCAGCTTACTCACTTAACAAAGTGGGTACAGTATTACCTACCTCATGGGGTGTTTTCATTTGTTAACACTGAGCCACCTTTTATGGAGGCTTGGTGGTCTGTGTCAAGCTGTGCTGTATAAAGGCAAAATGCTGTTGCTTTGAGTGAAGCATGTCTCACTATGATCCATCATCAGCACTTTCTCACCTGAACATGGCACTTCCCAGCATCTGGTTTGCCTCACAGAAGCAGGAGTCCGAGGTGTTTTGCAGTGGTGCTTATGGGTAGGAGTCAAAAGGAGTAAGCTAGACACCCGCGTAAAGATCAGCTGTGCTGCTTTTGTTCGGGTGGGCTCCCAAGTTGAAGGATGTCTGGTGGGCTTTCCCTAGTAAGGATTGCAGTAAATATGGAGCCAAAAGAATTTCGGCAGCCAGACTGACCAGAGAGTAAGGGCTTTCAGCAGCAAGTCCTGAAGAAATGTAGGTGAAAACAGCCTGTTCATTTCTCAGCGCAGCTGCTGACTTGCCCACCAAGAAGAGTTTCCTGAGCAGTCCTGTTGATTTGGACTCTGACCTCTGCTGAGGTTTGGTGTGCAGCTTACACGTGCGTGGTTACAGCCCTGCTGTGGGAGCTGTACAGCCCATACCTGCCTGAGTGAATAACGATGTCAATTAGTGACTGCAGGTGTCTGTGAAACACCTGGTATGAAGATGTTTTGAAAGATAAAGCACTTAATGGCTGGGAGGAAAACTTGGTTGGAAGAAGTAGAACACTGCTCGATGTTGAGGCTTTGGAAGTTAAAGGCGTCAAAAAACAATAGAGCAATTAGGAGTGACTTTATAAGGTAGAGCTAGTAATGATGTCTCAGAGCAAAGCCTTGCAGTCTGTCTAGTGGGCTCCAGCATAGAATCACAGACCCAGAGCAAGTATAACTTTCAAGCTGTTGAATACATGGTGGGACCTGTCCTCAGGCTAGTCCATAGTGGCTAGAGCAAATTGTGAAAGGAAACTGCAGAACTAGTGCAAAATAATAACTTGTGTTTGAATTACTGTGTAATAGCAACTAATGTTCCACCAGTGAATGGTGTAGATGCTTTGTAACATGTTTTATAAAATAAAGATTATTTAATTATATGAGGAATTTGTTTTCTGTCTTTGGATGCAGTTCTTAAGTCATGTTGTGTATTGCTGGATGAGTCAGCACTGGCCATGTAAATTAACAAAGTGGCAGTCACCGGGTGCTTTTTAGGAACTGATCCAGCAACTTCTACAGCTTTCACCATTATTGCTTCTTAGACATGTTAACAGACAAAGCTTTCTTTGTAGAATCATCGAATGGTTTGTGTTGGAAGGGGCCTTTTATTTGCAAGGTCATCGTGAGGAGCACTTAGGAGTTTGGTGTTTGCTAATAGGTGCTTTCAGGTTGTTGACTGGCTGAACATGGAGCATTTCTTCCATAGTGTTTGTTCCCAGGCCTATCCTCAGGCAACTCATGGAGCAAAAATGCTTCCTTTGTTTTCTGTGCCCTATATGCTAAAGGAGAAGGTTCTCCTGTGTTTCTGCACCATGAACCATGAGCTCTTCTCATTCATAAACTAAATGTACTAGGAATTGATGGGAAGAGAGTGTGTTTCAGCGTTATTTAACGTTGCCTTGTGGGGGGTACTTGCAGCTGTAGAGATGAGCCAAAGTTAGCACTGTGCAAAGGTGGAGATTTAGTCTGGGGTCCCTGTGGTGCTAGTCTGTCTCTCCGTGTGCCTGCTGTAGTGTTACCACTTACATACTGCGGAGCTGTCTTCATTCAGAGCCAGCATGAAACTCTCCGGCTGTGGAGCTGCTGGGAGCTGTTTATATCGTGTTCCGTTCGTGCCCCAAAGCTCCTTGGGCAGGACTGCCTGTGCCACATAACCTGCTGGGGGAGATGTGAGCTGCCGGGAGGATGTTGTGCAGAGCTCAGGTCTGTTTGCACAGGGGCTTCGTGATGCAATAGCTTAGCACCAGGAAAGCCAGCAACACACAGAGCAGCTTTGTCAAGTGATTTAGAAAGTTGTGTGCTACTTTTGAAAGCTCTGCTTCAAAGGATGCTCCTAAAATAAGAGGAGAGGGAAACATTTCTTTGAGTGATGCTTTCAGCGATTGCAGTAAGAGACCTCGGCACCAACAAGAATTTCTGTGAAGCAAGTGCTGTGCAGAACAGAAGAAAAGCCCTGCCCTGCGTGGCCTGTGCCAGCCGCTCAAACTGTGTGTAGCCAGGCCACACCCAGGAAAGACCTGTAGTGTTGTGTTGGTAAAGAATAGCTACTCTGCCTTGCTTACTGTCGCAGCAGTTTGCCAGAGATCCAGCATGGCAAAAGTCTGTCTTCTATAAATAGTTAAGCCAATTTAGTTGTTTGGATGTAACCCTTAAATCTACCTCAAAATCCTCCAGCGCTGGGGAGCAGCTGTGTGGTGTTGAGCCCTCTAGAGATGCTGGCTTGTTTACAGGCAGCTTGGCTGCATGATGAAGGGGTCTTAGGGACTGCAATAATTAATGCTGAGAGTTTGTTTAACCTCTGAGGTAGTCCAGAAGCAGAGAAGAAAGTACAGCAGCATTGTGAAGGTTTGTTTTAGAGCTGCAAGCATCTTGCAAGTTTGATGTCTTCAGGAATGACACATCAGAATCTAGCCTTAAGTCGATGAGCAGATGTGCTTTGACTGTAAAGAGTGAAATCTGCTCCCCTACCCTCAAATTAATTCCAGTTTTTATCTTCCTGTTATTTCTTTTTAAAGCCATTTCTTCCCTGCTGCCTGCCTTTTGCTTCTACTGCTGGCCCTGCAGTAGAGCTTTACAAAATCAACCTCCTCTTTCAGTCCTCTGCCCTCTTTTTGGAGCTGAACTCCTTATTTGTATTTGAATAAACTGTAATTTTATTATATTCAAGGCTTTATTCCCTTGCAACAGTAGTCCAAGCACTGATGTAAAAGCATTAACATTTTAAGTCTTTGGAGGCTGCTATTAGACTAATACCAATGCGGTCAGCAAGTCTGTTTCTTGGACAAGGGAAGATGAGAGACAGTTTTAAACTTAATGGAAGTTGTGGGTATGTTCCTGATACTTGCAAACTTTGTATAGCTTGGCTGGAAGTAAAATAACATGTCTGCTGCCATTTCCAAAGAAACAAAATTTCAGACACAGAGAGAATCAGTCAGCATTAGCTTTGTGTTGCATAAGCAATTTCTAGGCAAGGAGCAACTCTTTTTTGGTTATACCAATATACCAGCACTTTTCTTTTTCCAGGTCGGCTTCAATATGTGCTCTAGTAAATCCATGTAAGAGAAGATGTTAGCTTCGCTGGCTTTGTTCTGTTTCCCTCAAGTTCCAGGGGGAGTTTGGGGGCTGATAAGTTGGCAACATACGGAAAAGCTTTTGCAAAGTAAGAACGGTTTGCTGGTAGTTCATTTCACATGGGAAGGAGAAAGGTTCAGTTTCTGTGGCTTCTCAAATGTTACAAAGTACAGGTTTTCAGCAATGCTTGTATTAAGTTGCTGTTTGAATTTTATATGGTCTCAGAAGGTTAAGATCTATTCAGCGTAACTGATAATCCTCAAATGTAATAAGAAACAATGTTATTTTCCATCTCTTTAGATTTTATCCTAATAAAAAATTGTTTTGTTTTGTTTTAAATCCCCCCTCCGATTACAGGACATTGATTCTAGCAGAGAGTAAGAAGGAAGCTCATGACAGACCGTACAGCAGCTTCATCTGTCCTTACAAAGGGTGCTGCTTTAATTATGCTGATATGGAAAGAAAGCTTAGTGCAATAAAAATGCTTACTGTGATGTGGATTATCCAGGTTTAGGAAGTCTAATAGGCAGTCTCAGTAGAAGCTCTGGTAGATTAGGCTATCTGTGTCTCAACAAAGTCAGCAAAGTATTGCATTTGTGTCCAAGTGACTAAAAAGCACATACCAGCTGTGTATACATTTCCAGCATTTCCAGTGAACTGCCTGTCTGTAGGTAGCAAATCATGTGCCTATTTTAAGGTATGAGATGATAAAATGATTTGAAATTCCATAGCAATGTGGAGCACAGCACAAATTCATGGGGTGGGTTTTTTTCAGGTTAGAGTTGTATCCAGACATCCGTTAGTGGCCATGGATCGGTGGTGTCAGATTCTGAAGCAGGCTGCATCCATGTTACAGTGAAGCTGATTAGCATCAGCCCAGCACCTGGCTGGAAAAAGCAGTAGAAGGGCAAGGAGATAGACGTGTGTCTGGATTTGATTCAGAGTATCATTACTATCTTCAGCTCCCTCAAAAGTTGAATCTCAGCGAATAACAAAATCCCACACACATTCTCAGCTGGCTCAGAAGAATCTTGTGCCAGAGCAGTCCCCCAGGATCAAAGGATGCTGAGCTAAGCAGCAGCTGTTAGCTCTTAGGTGAGTTTGATTGGATGGGATTGCAGGGCACTACAAAAAAATCAGTAAGGCAGGAAGGTTTAAGTTGCGCTAAGCTTGAGAGCAGTCAGGCTTACCCCATCCCTGACACGAGGTCAAGGTCTTGTCTGTTCTTCAGGAGTCAAGAATTCATATGCACGTTTGGGAAATGAGCTGTCTTCTCTGTCGGCCTTGGGAGTCATTTCCCCTGTGCCTTTCCTCTCCAGCTGTGCAAGGAGTAAAGTTTGACTGTTGCTTTGCAAAAGCATCTGACTTTTTTTTTTTTTTTTTTTCCCAAACAGTGGTTGGCATGGCAATTTATGGTAAGTTTACGTAATAGTCCAAAATACTGGTGCATTCTGTCACTGGTCTTAAATTGATTACTGGTAAGTAGCAAAAGTTAAAAGACTAAAAGACATTATGCATTTAATTTTTATGATGGAGGTCAGCAAAACTCAGCTAATAGCCCATCATGTCCAACTTAACAGCACACAGTTTTACAAACCTATCTGTTCCTTACTTGAGGTCTGCAGGAGATCCATTGCACTCACAGGTAAATTGCTCTAACGGCCGATAATCCTGTCTGAAATGTTACAAAGTGAAATTTTCCTGAAAGAAACCCGATTACATTCACTGTTTGCTCATACTTCAAATCTGAAGTATAGCAGCTGTCAGAGGCAAGGCAGTGTGATAAATCCGGCATCGGGGCGTAAAGGTAGGATCATCTTTTGCTGCTTCGCAGAGTCCGTAGGGGTGCAAAGCCTGGCCAGACGGCCACGGGTGCACCGCGGCGGCCGGAGCGCAGCAGGCACAGCCCCCCCCCAGCTCCACCGCCCCACACGCCCCTTCAAAGGGGGGCCCAGGCGGTGAGCAGCACCTCGCCGCCCGCCTGCCAGCAGGTTGCATTAATATTGCAGGCAAGTTTCGGGAAGAGGTGCCGTACGCGGCGTTCCCAGCAGATGGCAAGAGCTCCTCGGCGAGCTCCGCGGCGAGCCTGGAAAGCTTCGGACTTTCTGCAAGGAACCCTCGGGGAAACCTTTCTCTGCCATCCCGCCTTCTCCGCAACCCCGTACAAGGCACCTCCAGGGACGTGCCCTTATTGTGCCACCCTTTAAGGCAAAGAAGTTATATTTCGCAGGAGTCAACCTTTTGCTTCAGGGTCCTCCTTACCTGAGTTGCTCTGGATTGTGAAAAACGGGCTGTGGGGGACGTTGGTGCTTTGCCCTGGCAGCGCGGACTGATGAACTTGGTACGCAGTTTCCACTTCTAGCATATATGTCTGTGTGTGGTACTCTATGTATATTCAGACTAGATGACGACTTCAGAGCTACCAAAACCCACCCCAACCTTTCAATTGGTACTATGCAGTGTAACTGCTTATTGATTTCCCCTCCCCACCCCCCGGATTTCACATTGTGAAACTGCCTAGGCAGAAGTATCATAAATACGCATCCATATTAATGTAAATATGCAACCAGCTCCCAACCGAAAAAATCAGCATTTGCAGAAAAGAGAAGCAGTTACGGTTTCAGAATGTATTGAATATAGCTTCAAGCAAGGTATGGGCTTGCATGCCTAATGATGTATCTGATCCTGAGTTTCCAGAACCCTGTTTTCCAGTCTCTTCCCAATGTTGAATTGTTTTATTAGTGCTTTTTCTTTTTAATTGTTGCATTAAACATTGAAATGTGAATGCAGCCCATTATGAGCAAGAGTTAATCTACTGAACCCCATGGCAGAAGTTTATGCTTCCTTTTTGTCACTGGTATAGTCTTGTGTGATGTTGCCTTTGACAATACTGAGCAAATTTTTGTCAGATGTTAATCACTGTCACTCCACTGAATTTTGCATCAATTCACTGCAGCAGTGGATAAGCTTCCGTCTCCTTCCCATATATATATATATATATATATATATATTTTAGGATTTCCTCCAGCTAATTGTTGTTGTCATTATGTTGTCATGCTCAATAAAATATAATTAAAGTAATAAAAAAGCATCAAGACCTAGCATGCAAATGCTGGGCCTGCCATGAAAAAGATCTCCCAGGAGTCTTCCTTTCTCAAGGCACAGAACTTGATGTTCCCTAAGTTAAAAGCAGGGAGGGCTTGACTGCAGAGGAGATGCACTAAAGAGATATATAATAAATGTGGATAGATATAGTTATTCATTCACTCCATTACCACTGGCCAATGTATTGCATACAGCTGCAGAATGAGAGGCACCTGTGGTTGCGTGCCATGCACTTCTACCCCCCACCCCCCGCCCTTTTTTTTTTCCCAAGCCTCTGTCTTCCTCAAAAGGAAATGAAAAGAGGAAGTATAAATGTCCTGCATATATATGTCAAGTATCATGTAGAAAATTATTTCATCCCATGCTTCCTCTCTTTGCAATGTACTTCATCAAAATGACAAATTCTTCAGACTATCAGTCTCCTGGCTTCCTGATTCATGCTCGCTTCACTCCAAGGGGGGGAAAGCTGCATGTTGTGGAACAGTAGGGTCCTGACTATAGCTTCAAGCAAGGTACGGTCCTGCATGCTTAATGATGTATCTGGTCCCGAGTTTCCAGACTCTTTCCAAGTCCATTGTCCTGGCTTTGAAGAAGTATATCAAGGTAAGATTAATTAAAGGGAGGGAGGATGGTGTGCTGTATGATTTGGATTAGCTAATAAGATTATTTTGGTCTGTTGGCGTGTGGCAGGAGAGACTGATGTTCCACAAGTCCCTGTGCACTAGGAGGCCAGGTATTCATGCCCACCTTCCCTGGCAGTGGAGCTGTCCTGCTTTCTATTCCACTCCCGTGGAGCTCACGAGCTTTAATTCCTGGTGACATGAAGCACAGTAGCATGGAATGTTCCTGAAGTTCTAGCATATAGATATTATTCCATCTTATTTATCCCCTTGTGCTGGCAACAAGATTTTGGGATTAGGTAACGTGCCTAAAACTCAGCTTCTGATCTCTTATGGTTTGCTTTGTGCTGTTTGTGCACTGTCAGGAACAGGCTCTGCTGTTGAAATGTGTGTGGAATCGAGATGGGCCTTTCTCTCCAAAGCTGTGTCCTACGGGGCACAGATGGCAGGGAGCTAGAGCAATGTACCAGCAAGGATGGGTTTCTCTAGAGAGCTGTGGTTGAGGAGGGGAAAATCCACCCATGCTGAAATTTGCATGTCCGTATATTGTATGTTTAGCAGGTATGGTAAGGGGCAGCAGTCTACGTCGCTCACCTTTTCGTGTTGGAGGGGATTTTTTATGTTAAGTGGGGCAGGAACAGGCCCTGGGCCGCCCGTGTTCTGGGAAGGCTGCGATGTGCTCAGGGAGGGATCAGTGCTCGTTCTCATCTCGGGGTTTTGTTGACCTTCTGCGGGAAGAATCCCCGACGAAAGGCATGGTGGAAGTGCAGGGCCTCGGGATTCGGCACAGCGCTGTGGACGGCCGGGGTCTGCGGCGCAGGGGGCACTGCCTGAGCCCCTCAGCTGCACGCCTGCGGCACCGCACTGCCTTAGTTTGCTCGTTACTTTCTTTCCGAGTTTCTTCGTTGTCGTACTTTCCACGCCGCGCGTGGGGAGGCACGGGCGTCCCTGCCCCCAGAGCCCGTACACCCCAAACCCGACGGCTGGTCGGGCCAGGGTGGCACATGGAGGGGACCGGCCCGGGCGGCGGGCCCGAGGGGAGGTCGCTGTGAATCCGTTCGGTGGGAAGCGAAGGCAGCACCCGCCGGCCTGCACACGGCTGAGGCCGGCCCGGCCCCGCGTTCACCCCCCGGGGCCGGGGCAGGCCGCGGCCCGCTGGAGCCCCGCGGGGGGACCCGGGCGGCGCGGGGGGGGGGGCCGCGGGGCTCGGCCCGGAGCGCCGGGTCTGGATGCGGAGCGGCGCCCGGTGCCGGGGGGGCGAGGCGCCGGGCCTGGTGGGGCGGTGAGCCGATCCCCGCTCCCGGCCCGCTCCTGCGCCGAAGGGGAAGGCGAAGGACCGCGGGGCTGGGCAGGGCCGGGCCCGGCCGGCGCCGTGGCCGGGAGGGAGGAGCGGCGGCCTGCTGCCGACGGAGGGGTCGGCGGCAGCGGAAGGACACGGCGGGAGGGGCGGCGTGAGGCGGACCGGAGGTGCAGCCCCCCCCGGAGTGCGGGGGAGGGGAGAGCGCGGAGGCGGCCCGGCCCGGCCCGGCTCGGCGCAGGCTCCGCCGGGACGCGCGGCTCCCGCCTCTCAGCAGCGCAGCGGGGCCGGCGGCAGGGCCGCGTCGCCAGCGCTCGCCGCGGGACTTTGCCCTGAACCGGGCCGGAGCGAGCAGCGCGCAGGCCGGGGCCCGAGCGGACCGAGCCCTCCCGGGGGGGGCCCTCGCCGGCCAGGCCGGGCCGCCGCGCCCCGCTGTAGCTCGGGCCAAAGCGGGACAGGCGGAGCGGCGGGGCATGGACCTGCAGGCCTAAGGGCGGCGGCGGGGCGGCCGCCCTGCCCGACCCCCCTGCGGACGAGCCGGCGGGCGGGGGGTCGGGGCGGGCCGGCGGCGGGACATGGGCCCCAGCGCGGCCCTCGGGACACCGGCAGCGGGCAGGGCGCGCCGCCCGCCCCCCGCGGGCGAGAGGCCGTAAACAGCGGCGGGGAGGGGGCACCCCGCGGCCGGCGAGCACCCCTCGGCCCGGGGGCGGTGGGCGTGCGGCCCCGGCGTGGGGAGCCCCGCCAGCAGCCGCCGGCGCCGGGGCTGCCCTCCGCGCTGGAGCTTCGCGCCGCAGAGGATCGCTGCCTTCGGAGGATTTTTCCTGCTCGGCAACGCGTTGTGTTCCCCCCGCCTGGGGGCCGAGGGAGCGTCGAGGGGCACGGCTGCTTTTGGTTGCATTTTTGGCTTTTGTTTTGTTGTCGGAGTTGTTCCTGAACATCCCCCACGCCCCACTTCCGTGGTCTGGATATTCTGGGTGACTGCAAGAAGAGTTTCGGAGTTGTTCTGGATTCCCCCCCCCCCCCCCCTCCCCCCCGCCCTTGAACTGAATTTGTCCTCTGTGCATGCCTCTTCTGGACCAAGGCTGGATCCTGAACCTCAGTGCATGTTGGGGGGCAAAGCCTCGTTAAATATTCCTGCAGTAATAGTAAAATGTAAATTGGATAATACGACTTCTTGCCAAAGGCTCCAATGAGTGGCACACAGTCCACAATCACGGACAGGTCAGTATAAAATGAGTTTTCTTCCTTTTTTTTTTTTTTTTTTTCTTTTTTCTTTTCTAAAGTCTAGGCTCTTCCCAGAGCTCGTGTACTTTGCATTCTGACGAGTGACAGCGGGACAGGCAGAATCAGGAAAGCGGGATTAAATCTGAATTTCTGGGAGTTGGTACATACCACGGTGGTTGACTGTCAAGGCAAGTGGGTTAACTTTGAAACTGGAGTATTTCAAGTCCAACAGCTTTCAGGCCTGCCAGGCTGACTTTGTAAGAACTAGAGGTTGCAATTCAGCTGCCCGGATGGGTTGGTGCTGGGAGGAACACCAAAAGCAACTGTTCCTGCCAGAAGTTAAAGCAAGAGGAGTGACAAGACTTTAGGATACAGCTGGAGCCTGAACTCAAAAACCGTGCAGAGGATGCACTTGCTTCTCTTTAGGTCAAGCATTGTAGCCTTCCAAAGAGAGGTCACTTCAGGTGAGGGCAGGAAGGATAGTTGATGAGCAGGAATGTCTGCTGGCGTCTACACTACCTTAGCAGTAATCTGTTCCATGCTTTAGATACCTGCTCAAGCCTCTGGGCTTCTCTGCAGGTGCTGCCATGTGCATTTCATTAGCAGCCTGGGGTTCTTGCGCTTGTACTGGGATGCTTCAGAGACAGAGAAAGAAGAACATGTATTTTCTATTGTAAGAAAAAAAATCAAGTAGGAAACCTCTTACATGCTTTTTAGGCAGAAGTATGGAGTAAGTGTCTTCAGGCTCTTTTGAAGAGAGGAAGAGATACTTTGTTTTACATTTGTAAGCTGAAGAAACTTTTACTATGTGTTTTGTTACATTCTCCTTAATTGTGCACATTGAGTAGTTAAGGTGTGAATGTGTGTGTTGAAGGCCTCGCTAGCCTTTCATGACCAAAATGTCCAGTTCTGGCACAGGAGAGGAGCCAGGGCTGGGGCAGGCTGGTGATGCTTATGGGTGCTCGAGGTTACCTTTTAGACTCGAGGTACAGGCAGGAAAGAGAGCAAGTGTAGTTCTCGCTTACACTTAGTCCTTTTCATGGTTCCACAGGTCTTAACAGACAGTACAGTGCCTGAGCGGCGTGAAAGAGCTCTTGTACAGCTCAGAACCACCTATGGTTTGTGTTTATGACTGTGCTGTTCATGGAGTACTAAGTCTTTGAAATGAATTGTGTAGCATGTACTAGCAGAATTGGTGACAGAAGAAAGCCAATGTTTTTTTTCTTTTGCACTGTGTGTGCAAAAATAAATCTCTATTTAATGACATTAAAATAGACTATTTAAAAACAATTATTTCTAGTAGTTAAAAAAAAAATGTCCTGGTCCATGCAACCCAGTGTCACAGGACACACTTCTTCTGTACCAGACAAGACGGTGACAGTAAACAGAAGGTGGTGTTTCAGTGGCTTTGTGAGAATTTTGTCACGTACTTAAGAGGGTATGTCTTATGGCAGGTTGGACGATATCAAAAGGAATGATAGGATTTTCATACCAAGAAGCAGTTGAGTGATGCATGGAAAGGAAAAGCATGAGGACAGGGAATTTAATTTGCTTGTTAGTAAAACGAAATACTTTCCGTTATTGAATCGGAACAGCCAAATTGAAAATGGCAGAGACAAAAGATGTCTCATTTCCTTTTGCTTTCAGTGGTGGCAAGAGGATGTTTCTGTTTGGTGTGCCATTAAGGTTTTGGTTCAAAAGACTTTTAATGTCAGGTAAGGAGCTGTCTTCATAACCCTGGCAGTCGAAGCTTTCTGGCAGCAGGGTTGTGTGGCGGTTGGGGGAGCGCGGGGAAGCAGGGAAGCCTTGCCACAGCCCTTCGCCTCTGGCCTGCAGGAAGCCCAGCTCTGGGGCTGCAAAGGGAATTCTGGCGGTGTGGCCCATCTATTCCCCAGCCAAACCTTTCAGCAGAACGCTGGATGATGTGGCAGTGGTGCATGTTATTAGCATGTGGATGTCTGGAGCAAGGCCCCTCCTTTTTATCGGCAGCGTTGTGCAGGATCTGGAGATGGGGTGGGTTTTGGTCACTGTTGTCCTAGCAGTTGTGTTGGTGAAAAGCTTGCTTTCCCGTTAGGCCCAAGAAGCCTCTGCGTTGCCTCTTTAAATCCAGCTCCTAAGCTTGGAATGTAAAACAGGTGCACTATAAATAAACTTGATGCTTCTAGTGTCATTAGATCTACATGCTATAAATTGTATGACGTGTTCAATTCTCTCTGTATTTGTCGGTGCCCTTCCTTGGTGGGACCGAGTTGGGAACTGTCTTAAAACAGAAAAACCCAGCTTGCATCTGTGCCCAGTGGCATTGTGAATATAACAGGGTAGCATGGGCCTGCATTTTTCTCTGTTAGCTTTACATATTTACATTTTACATATGTGTAGCTGCTTAAAGCCCTGTTACAGGCAGCAAATATTTACTTTTGTATCCCTTCAGTTTAAGATAGTAATCATACCGAGTGTTTTGATAGCTGTTTGACATTTCCCTTGTCCAGGCTGAACTCGTCCCATCCTTTACATGTTTTATGTCTTTTACGTTCTTGTTGATGTCATGTGTGACATTAATGTATATGTAAATCAGAAGGAATGTATGAATGGCCATTTCTAGTGCTGTTCGGTAGCCAGTATGATAAATGATGTTTTCATTAAGCCCCCTCCTTTTTTTTTCCTGCCCTTTTTTTTTTGCTCATAATAGTCGTGTCGTGTCGTCCCCCCCCCCCCGAAAGTTCAATGGATTTTAGTGTCTGAGACTATGCTGAAATACAGTCGTGCCAGTTCATATCTCATACATCTGGGGTAATTTTTTCTGTGGACCAAACCTTAACCCTTTTAATTTTGATGCAGGTTATGCTTCATCGCCGAGTTGAACAGCTGAGCTGTTATCCAGCTGGCTAACAAAGCAACATCGTTTTCTTCTAGTGTCTTAAGACTGGAGGGAAGTGAGTGCCTGGGGAAATGGGGGAATACCAGGTATTAAACAAAAAGGCATAACAGATGTTAAGACTTCTGAGAACGTAATGACTGTTCAGCAACCTTACTGAAGAAGCATCTGATACAGCCCGTTCCCAGTCAGCTACTCAGCATTTGGAGAAACGAGTAAAGGGTGCTAGCAGAAAAAAAAGATTTTCTCGTAATACTTGAGGTTTAGAAATACATAAGCAAAAAGTGCCCCAGGATAGCCTTGATGCACTACATGGCTTCTGATGCTATGAGAGAGCCAGAACTTAAAGCCAGTGACATTTACTTCCTCTTCTTTCTTTGGGGATGTTCTTTTACTTTGTCAGCTGCTTCTTTTCATATCCTGTTGCCCAGTGGACCATACCAAACAATCTTCAGAAGCCTTACTGCTCTGCCACTTCACATTTGTAAACATTTATACCCTTTTAATTTAATTCTCTTAGCTATACTGTATTTGTTTAGAGGCCTCCTCAGGTGGCATTTATCTTGCTTGACTTAGTAAGTTTTTGAGGTAGACATCTCTGAGCTGGCCATCAAGATTGCCTTTATAGTTAGTGGAAGAAACTGGGCACATCTAGGGGACCATTGATTATCCTGAAGTAGGTATCTGAAATTGGTCAGGTGAATGAATGATAAGATGCCTGCTTGTCTTCATCCAGCTCTGGATTTAGATGAGATTCACCACACTTTCAAACCTGAAAATTTCTGTTCTTGTTCTTCCTCAAATTCTTGTCTAGTTACTAGTGCTAGGTTGGATTTTTTTTTGCTGGGTATTGTTTTGGGCTGTCAGCGTGAGGATTTTGAAAGGGGGAGACTGGGCTACAGGGGCTATCTAAAGCTTTGGGACCCCACTCTGGGTAGGGTATATTAGAGGAGGTGGTTTTCCGTTTCTTCTGTGGGAGTGCACATGAGTGTGCCAGCGTGCACTCACTTCTGAGCTCTTCTGGCCCAGCCGCACTTGGGCAGGCCGGCTGGCTTCCAGCCTTGCTCCGTTCTGCCGTTTGCGGCAGGCAGCACATGGCTGAGCGAGGTAGGGGTTTTATTCTTTGCAAGGACATACTGGGGCTGGGATGAAATTCGGCCATTTGCAGGCTCTGGTTGGCCACCGAAGGATGATCAGAACTCTGCTGTATCCTGTTATGACACTAAAGAAACATTTGTATGCTATTAATTCTTTTTTTTTTTTTGTCTCATCGTTAACTTTATTTTTCTTCCTGTAACCATTCCAAACAACGCTGCAGAGTTGAGCAATTGCACAGCTACAGAACATGCTTTATGTTTCTGTCTGTTTAATAAAGCACGATAAAAGAATGGAGGCTCTTTCTGCTTTTGCAGTACCTTGTTGAGGAACTGATGACTCTTCCTATGCAGTTGCTTGCAAATGAGTTTTATTTATAACAGTGCTGTAGTTTCTGTTGCTATGATTGGAAAATAGGAGAGGTAGAATTTACACATAATTACCTTTGAGAGGTTTTAATTCCTGATTTGCTCCTGACTTGGTACTAAAATAGACCCTAATTGTTTCTTATCTGCTTAGATGCACTTTCTCTGTCTTTGGCTGTTTGTAAGTCCCTGTAGTAACTGGGATTTCTTTAACTGCCCTTAGTGTTATTGAGTAGCTAGATGTTGTTATCATGCATTTTATTTAATTAGTAGAGTTTGTAAGATCTAATATTTATGAAAAGTTGGCTGCAGCACAATGTCTGTTTCTGTGGGCTAGAAAGTGTAATAGTCATTGAGGTAAGTTGCCTTGTGCTTTCCATCATTGTGCCTTCACTATGTTTGCAAATTAGCAGTTGACACAGTCTGTGCATAAATTCATTTTTTATTTTGCTTTTATTGAAGCTGTCAGAAGAGAGTACTGTCCGTGATGTTTACTATTGGCTAGGAAGCAAATGCTGCCAGTTCATGCTGCATAGTTTATTAGGGTTTTTACTGGAGACAGAAGTTGAGGTGAGCTTGATTTTCAAGTTTTGAATAGAGCTGTGGGCGTCATGATTATTTGGGTGGAGGCAGGAATGATATTTCATCTGTTAGCCCAATTGTATAATTCTCCCTGTGCACATAACTCCTATTATGGCATTTATTATTGTTTCAAATGGGTAGAGTAGGAATGGCACTGGGATGTATGCTACTTCAATTTTATACTTTTAAAAATCTTGTCTAGCTCCGCAGGAGTCAGGGTGTGATACATTTAGCAGCAAAAAATACTCGTCAGAGCTAGTTTTGAAAAGCCTAGAGGGTGTGCAGGACTGCATGAAAAGTCTGGAGAAACGGCCTGGCGATAATGTGAGCTCTTCAGCTACCATTCCTGTCCAAGGGATATCCACAGGGGCCTCGTCATGTGAAACACGGAAACCCTTCTGCGAGGCGGTGAGGCCTCTGCGTTTCCCAGCCTGATACAGTCTGTTCTGCGGAGAACTCTTTGACTTAACCACGGTAGTGTTTGAGTGCTGATAGTGCACTGACACCACTAGTTACTGTCACATACGGGTTGTCCTTTTTGGTGTTGTGCCCCTCCCCTTTCTGCCTGTGGACAATTGTTGGCGCATTGGAGTTCTTAAAGATCACCGTTCTGTTTTGGTTTGTTAATGCCTGCTGCTGCCCTGTTTAGAGATGTCTGAGAAGAAATGTGCATCTTACCCTTGGAGCAGAAGTTGCTGAGGTCACTGGTGAGCTTTGTGGTATTCATTTTTGAACTTCTCAGACCAATCTTTATAGAACTGACTTCTGTATTGATGAGCATGACCCATAGCGTAGAAGAGTTTCTTGGTCCTTAAGGGTGGCAGCATTGACCACGGTCCTCCTGCTGGAAGTCAAAGTAATCTTCTGTTTACTCTTGGAACTATTCTGTATCACGTTGTGAAGGTAGTGATTTAGGCACTGAAGATTGTTTGGCAGTCCATCTGAAGGCAGTATGCAGCATTCGTGTATTTGCCTGGGGAAAGTGGTGCAGACACCTGTACCAGTTACTTTGCATATTTCATGACTATATCCCAAGATCTTTTGATTATTTCAAGAAGGGGGGGGGGGGGGGGGGGGGGAAATGTCTCCTAGTGGATTTGTGCCTTAAGCATTTTGTGTGAATCTGGTTCAGTGAGTAGCTTCAATGCCTGCTTCTGTTTCCTTGCTTTCCTAAGAAACTTTGGAGTATAATTAACAGGATTTTTGGCATTAACTGTTTTTTTCCCCATTTTTTCCACAGTGTTCTGGATAGCATTGTTGGCCTGTCATGGTTACAACCGTCAACCCCCACCCCAGCCAGCCCAGTGCTATAGCTTGTAGTTGTGCAAAGTATCTCAAAGAGGAGCAGTGTTTGCCTTGGTCTGGAGGCTGAATTCTCCACTTAAACCTCTAGGTGATCCTTCTGGGTCACCGGAGAAGTATGTTGGCTGTGCTGCTTGAAAGATAAGCTTGGGCTCTTGCTTTCAAGGCTTTATCCACCAGGTTTCTCATTGAATGCCTCTTCCTTCCCTCTGAAAATCAGCAGTAGGAGACTTATTAATGAATCCCGTTTGTATTAGCTTTGAGTTTCTAGACTGGGTGATCTGAGTTGTTAATAAAAATACTTATTGTAGCATTCCTAAGGCTCTGCAAATATTCCTCTGCATAAGCACTCTCCCTTCTTTCACTCTAGTCCTGATATTTTATCTGCTTTGAGATAACTAGATCTTTCTTGTGTAATGAATGTCAATAGCACTAAGAGAAAATAGACTTGAACGCATACTTTCTGGTAGGTGATGCTATGCTACGTTTTGCTGGGTAATTACTAGGTTTAAAGAACAGAAGTGTTAGTTCATGTCTCAGCTTGATTAAACTAAGGGTCAGGAGCCTGGATGTAGATAATGTCTTAACATCAGAAGAGAGGGCTCAGAATAAGGATGGGGGAAGCAGTAGCAAATTGATTAGTAAAATGAAAAAGGATGTAAAATGTGCAGTGTTTGATTAAGAATGTACAAGGGATAAAATACAAGGCAGGATACATACAGAATAGGAACAGCACACTTAGAAAAAGACAGGAAAAAACAAGGTTTACTCACTTTTCTTTTAAAAGAAAACATTTAAAAATAAATATATTAAAAATGACAGGAAAAAGCAGTGTCCTTATGCTTCAAATGTAAGCATAAGTATAAATAGTAAAAACAAAACAAACAATGTTCAGACTGTGACATTCACAAATGGTCTACTAAACATCACTTGTGCTTTGTTATTACCCTGCATCCTTTCCTTGAGTATTTTCAGTATTGGGTCTATTTCACTTCTCGGAGCAATGAACAGGAACCCTTTCTTGCATAGTTGCACCATTTAGCAAAGTCTGATGGTAAATAAGAAGCATTGCTGTTTACATTTGCTGGCAAAGGCTTAAATGTTATCTGCCTGGCTATTTTAAGCTTTGTTTTGACAACACTGAAACTTCTGGGCTCTGTGATGTCGGTTGGTAAAGTGCTTTATTAAATTGCTCTGGCACTGGAAAAGCAAATGAACAGTGTGCTTCCTGAGGCTGAATACCTGAGGTGGAAAGGATCCTAAGGCAGGGCACGTGAGTTGCAGTACTTGGAATAATTTGGTCGTAATCTGTCTGGATCATGGTCATATTAGCTACTTGGATCCTGACAAACGTCCTGCTGAAGATAGGTGGTGTCTCTTGCAGGACTGGCACGCTAACAGTCTGTGCTGTCCGGCACATGGCACTTGGGTCTCAGTTCATTTAAGGGTTCAGAAAAACTAAACGTTTTATCACCACGGCACAGGGCTATGTAAAAGATGGACTGAACTGTGTGTATTGAGCAAAAGGGCCTCTTTTGGTGGCTATGAAGAAGTTGCAGTGCTGGTGCTGGAAACCTAAGGGAGAATCCTTGGGTTCTGGGAGTTCTTGGTTGCTCTCAGATGGCACAAGAAGCGTATGTGCAAGGGCAAGACTTGAACTGGTCTCTCTCTGCTCTTGAGCTCCTGAAATATGTATTGGAAGGCTTCAGAGATATTGGTGGAAATATTACTCCTGTCCAGGTGCTGTTCCTCCTGAAAACCCTAAGTAGCAGCACAGCTGTTCTTATTTGAGAAGCTCATGTTGAATTTATTTGCAGACAGTGAATCCTGGTTTGTGGTATCACAGGCAATCACTTTACCGAGAGCGTGGGTGACTTCCCAAGATGAACTAGTAACCTGTGAAGAGTTGGATACTCTTTTGTGGAGTCCTGAGTGAGCTGTAGGGCTGGGAGGGGGGCTGGAAAGCTTAGGTGGGACCTGGATTAACCTGAGCGAGCATTTCCCAGTCTGGAGGAAAAGGCCCATCTATTTAATAAAGCACTAGACTGATCCAAGACAGGTATGGGATTCTGAGTCCGCCACTCCCATAAACATACAAGCTTCAACCTGCAGGCTTACCTAAAGTATCTGATGGCTGCTTGAAAGTCTTTTTACCCTGTTATGATAGTGGCTGTTAGCGTAGCTTATTGGCAGCACATCAGACAAGGCGTCTCCTCTCAGCACTCAACACTGGTGCACAGAGGCACCACTGCATGCTTCTGTTGTGCCCAGATGCAGAAGAATATTCTGATGTGTAGGGACTAAGATCAAAGCCACCAGAAAAGTGTTGGAAAAAAGGGGAAAAGAGGAGAAACGAAGGAGAGAAGTTATAATGAGCGAGGAGGAAAAGGAAATAGGAAAAGGCTGCAATGTAAGACATGAAAGTCAATAGGAAATGAGCGAGAGGGAGAGAAATGGGAGAGGTGGTGGCAACTGCCAGATAGGAGAGAGGTTTCCTGTCTGCCAGTGCTTTCTGAAGGCAAACATCAGCCACAAGGGACAAAGTAAGACCTGCTAGTGTAAGGCAAAAACCCCTGACAAGCCAAGGCTACAACTGTGTTTTCTGTGGAGGACTGAACGTGTGTGCTTGGTGTCTGGGAGCACCTGTCTATTTCTTGAGGAGGCTGTGCAAATACTGTTCAGGACTGGGAAACTCTTCCAGCAGTTGTAATGCCTTCTAAAATTTTGCTCTGCTTTGAGTGGGAGCAAGTCCCATGTTGACAGTATTTGAGCCATGATGATGATTCCTTTTCTTTTGTTAAGTAGCTTTCAAAGTTGATGCTTGCAAGAAAATAGTGTGGTTTTCTGATCTGTGTCGATAGTTTCTTCTGCATTCTGAGAAATTACTGTGATGTCCCAAATTAAGCCAAAAGCAAGCTGTTCTTCTCAAGTTGTTTCTGGTTTTAAGAGGGTGATTTTCACTGCTGCAGACTGGTGTATAGCCATCTGACCTGAATTAGGTAGGCAGCATCATAACAACTTTGAAAAGATACTCAGGGGGAACTGTAGTAGAGAGAAGGGAGTGAATTTATGTGAACTCCCTAAATGTGTGTGTGTGTGAACGATGGTTTATCAGAAATACTTCTGTGTCAAGGATAAAAGCTCTTAGCTTAGAGATCTCGTAGTGATGAACTGCAGCTCTCAAGTTGGCAATTTGTTCTTGCTGTCTGTTTAGAGAGACAAAATGATAGGTTGTGGTTTGCCCTGCGTAGTCCCTGTGGTTTCAGTAGCGGAAGTGGTTCATGTGGGTGCAGATCTGATCTTAGCAAACCAACAAGCTCAATAATTTTGGCTGGTGAAGGTGGTATGGGGATACTGCAGAGAGAGCCGTTTGCAATTGTTGTGGGATTTTCTTTGTTGTAAGGATGCGTCAAAGTCTGTAGGGCACTGGTAATATGAATACCTTTGTTGCCGACTTCTTCTCTACCCTTGAGTTACAGTAGAACCTTCAGCAGTAAAATAAAATATCTTGTAATAGTTCAGAAATGGATACATGAAGAACTGTGCTCTGTATCTGGTTTAGTTGCTTCAGTGGTGGGTGCCTTCACGTGCAAGTTTGATAATACTTACTCAGTGGTTGGTAGGTATAAAGTTGCCAAGCACTGCAGCCCTTTCAGCACTGAAAGGCCTAAGTTTGACATTGGGGCATGTCGGGTCCCTGAAGTTACGTAAAATGTTCAGCCCACTCACGCTACGGAAATTGTTGTGGGAATAAACCCCCTTAATACTGGGGGATGGAGGGGGTAAAAAAAAAAAAAAAAGAGGCAAGTACACTTCTGTGTTCTTCCAGCGTGGAAGGACGTAGGAATGTTGGTGATAGCTTTAAATGCTAGTGTGTTGTTTATTTTGGATGTTAACCAGTGCAACTTCAGCTGTATGTATTGCATAGCAAACCTTGACCTCCTCTCCCTTTTCCTTTTAGTAGACTTATTATCAGGTTTTGCACTCATCAGTGAGACATTAACTATATTTTTTGGTGTCTGCACCTGTTCACCCATGCTTCTGACTCCCCTTCCGTAAGTGGGGTATCTGGCTGTGCTCTGCCCCTAGTGATCCAGATGCACAGTCCCTGGTTTCGGCCAGGAAAACACTTCTTTCCTGCTAGTGTGAAAGGTGCTTGCCTGGCTGTGAGATCCAGCAAGGAGGGAAGAGTTGCTGTGTGCTGATGGGGGCTTGTTTTGACAGTTAGCACCAGCCTTACTGGAGGAGGCTCGTTCTCACAGCAGAGCTCCTGGATCACGTGTAAAGCAGAAGCAGATAATTAAGCTTAGCTGCATGGGGGAGAGGAAATAGCCCTGCAACAGGTTCGAGTTTTGGGCAGCCTGCAGATCTAAATCCTCTTGCTGGAATCCAGCCAGATGGAGAGAACCTGCTCCTTTCACCCTAGCTTTTTTTAAAAAAAAAATTTATTTTTTTTTTTTTTAAATCATCGTGGCTCTGTGGCTACTGGGAGGTAGCTTCACTGAGCCTGCTTGCTTACTGCAATGACAACAACATCACAGGAGCTCGGAGTGCGCTGAGAATCTTGCTCCATCTGTTGCTTTTTGTGTACGGAGAAAATGGTTCCTTCAGGTCTATAATATGCTTCTTGGAATATTGATGGGTTTTGATCAGTTGTTGGATCAGCTTCAGAAACTTGAAGTGTACTCCACCAAAACAAGTTGTTTCCCTGGTTTTATTGGGAAGTGAGAATGTATTTTTCCCAAAATAAAGTGTTCGTTTAGAGGGTGTGTAGGGATTGAATTTTTCTTTTCCTTTTTTCTTTTAAATGAAATACCTTTTAGATCAAAACTGCAATTAGCCCCAGAAGAATGATTTCCACAGTTAGATCAAGAGGAAAAAAATAACAAAGAACATGCAAATAATGAGGTGGGGTTTGGGTGTGGTTTTTTGTGTGTGTGTTGTTTTTTTTAAAAATTAATTTCTAATTGATTGTGAGGACAGGCACAGAGGGACTCTGGACACTTCAGACAAAGACTGTTCTGTTCAGGGACCTTGTTTATTTAAATCCCCATGTGAAATCTCTTCATCTTCTTCTCAAAGTTGTATTTGGATCGGTTTGCTGTGGTAGTAAATTTTGAAATACAATGATTAGCTGTATGGCAATGAGAAGCCTACTCAAATATCTGGGACCCAAAAATGGAAAGCTTGTTTCCTGCGGGATTTTCAGAAGTTCTTTCTCAGTCAGGCTAAAGCTAGTAGTATTCCTGAAGGTGGTCGCATGCTCTGAGAATCCACGAGCGCTGTATCCTCCCTTTGTCTCCGTTACCTCTCCAGCTGTGTGTGCACTGGCTGGAGATGTCAGGCTGCATGAATCTGGCACGGGAATAACAGATCTGTGGGGCAGCCCTTTGTCAGTGACAAACACTTTGGCTGTCACTGTGGCCCCAGGATCTCTTTCTCCATGGCAGTCGATCGAGTTCAGTTGCATGATAACACGCAGGAAGAAATGCTCAGTAGCAAGTAAATTTTGTCTTGTAAGATTGCGAGCTGCCTGTACTGCTGCTCCGCCTCCCTCTTTTCCATCATGTGGAGATGTTTGCTTTAAATTAAAGCACTTCTGTTGGCATCCTGGTGGTTTCCATGCTGCAGCGGGTCTGATTACATATATTCCATTTCAGAACCCCAGGCAGAAAATACCTTGGGAGAAATTGCCTTACTGCGGGCCGTTAACAAGTTTAAAGAAAACTGTTATTTCTAATACTGGTTCAGTGCACTGAGAACTGATGTTTTGCCGGTGACCAGTGCTTAATTTTTGTATTTACAAGTTTCTTGCATGTGTGGTGACTTGAATCATCTCAGTTACTTAAACTCAGCTGTTGGTTATGGTGATAATGCAACGTTTTGTTTAGTCCTGTGAGAGTGTTTGGCTGTTGACAGCTGCTGATGGGTAGTAATCATGTTAATACAGTACAGTGGAAATTGGAGAGGGAGGTCTGTATGTGGTGTTTGGAGCATGCTTTGATACAACATTGAGGGAGTTCTGGTTTCTTGCAAGCATGGATGACTCTCAGATCTAGCTGATAAGAACAAGTATAATAAAGTTTCTGTAGGTAAGCTGTGTGCATGCTCTGCTTAAATGGAAATTATAATACTTAATTTTGTATATTTGATGATCAAGTGTTATCTGAAAAGCAGCTGCAATTACGGTGTTAAAATTTGCCTGGTTTTAGCACCATTCCCCCTCCAGAGGCTAATGCAGGAAGTGTCTCGAAGCTGCAGCAGTGCTCAGCTTGTGAGCAAATATGAAAAACTTCAGATGAATCAGCTGCCAGGCCCCACCAAAGTGCTGGCCTGCCCCTTTGAGGAAACATACCGTCATAATTACACGGGTATAACTAGCTGTGTGAACGCTCATCCTTTGGAATTTCAAAGTAAGAGGCAAATGCGCTGTTGCAGTTACAATGGTAAAGCATTCTGGCAAGATCTAAAAATCTTTTTCTCCCTGCCTGTCTCCTGACCCTTTGCAGGGCTCCAGCGGTGTGCTTTAGGCGTGATGGTTGGTGTGAAGCGGGGAGATGGAGAGCCCTGGAAAAGACTGTTGATTATGCATTGGCTTGAGGGCAAAGGAGAAATTGTCAATAGGACAGACTCTGAAATAAAATTAATTCTAGGGGAGGTAACTCAAACTGATATTTGGCTCATAGTCAATGTCTGGAAACACTGTGAACTCTAAATATCGGTGGTTGTATGTTCCTTGTCTCACTGAAGCGATGAGAGAATGGAAGTACGTTCTAGTGTGTTAAAGAAATGGATTTCTGCATTTTCAGAGGCTGGGGCTGTGAATACAGGTATTGCGACCTTGCATGTTTGTTTCCCCCCACCCCACGTTTAGAATTTGGGAGTGTAAGGCTACAGATGTGTAACACAGTAACAGTAAATCCAGTGCTGGCTGACTTACGGGGTCAACATTTTGTTGCAGTTCATGTCCTTTTTTTTAATTATTATTATTATTTTTTAAATTTGTATTGTATTGTAGAGCTGGGGCAGGATGAAGTCTATGGTGAGTTGTGAATGACCTGCAAAATCCTTTGGAAAGAATTAAGTTCAGCTTGCCCCCCTGACCCTGGTTCTTAATAGATAAGCAGTTGGTAAAGTTTTTTAGGCCTGAAAGTATTTATTGCTGAAAATTTTCAGCAATAGAGTGTACCATAACTAGGTATTGAGTGCTAAACCCATGTTATTGTTCTTGTGTTTTTACCTCTTTGAATTATGACACAGTTTAAATAACTATGTTCAGCAGTTTGCTATGAATGAAGTAGATTTTATCTTAGAAAATGGAGTATCCCTGTTCTCATTTTTCTCGCTTTTCAATTTGTCAACTATACAATAATTACTTTTCTCTCTCGTTTAGTATGCTGGTTTGGCATTGATTCAAGCTTTAATTTAGTGACTGGAATAAATACTGTGTTTCAGAGCTGTTTTGGGGGCCTTTTTTTTTCATTACAGGCTTACTGGAATCGGTTGAACTTAATTCAATGACAGGATAAGCAAAAATGTGTTTAGATAGGCTGTTCTGAAATGTTTAATGCCTTCTAAAATTGTTCGTGGTAAAAGATCAAGGAAGGAAACAGTATGACCTTTTAAATGAAGCTCCATATATCCCATTTTCCTACGCCAGAAGTCAGCCCAGACAATGAGACTGAAAGAATTAGGGTTCTCTTTCATAAAGGATCTTTCACTTTTTGCTTTTACAGATAGGTATTTTTCTTTATTGCATCACAGATGTAGCAGACTTTACAGCTGTCTTTTAATCAGTTTCCATATTTGTACCAGAACTTTCTTATTTTAATTACTGTCTGTAGAAAACTGTTCAGTAGCATATTTTGTGTCACAGTGGAAAATGATGGGTCCTTCTGTAATTTTTTCTTGGGTTATCAGATACTTTATTTCAGTAATAGCTATTACTAGTAAATGCGTGCAATTAACAATTGTGCTTAAAGTTTTGACGACTTCACTATTTTCTTTTTTTGAAGTTGTTTTTTTTTTTTCCCAAGCACTGCATTCTGCTTAGGGTTAATGCAGCCATGCATTAAAAACGGACAGATGTGATTCAGTCTTGTAGTGATTGACTCTGTAAAGTAGGTTGCCAGTCTAATCCTAACTTGTGCTGATACGTGCTTTTTAGTCAGCTGGCTGGAGCCTGGAAGGTGGGTTTTGTTCAGAGCAGAGCTAGAGGACTTGTGTGGTGAATCATTCAGTGAGGTACATCATAAATTGCGTTGTATCACAAGCAGTAGAGAGCTGTTGTATTTTCTTGTCCTCTACCCCTGCATTTGTGTTTTCTCAGCCTGCTCAGTTTATCAGTTTCTTTCATGTCTAAATCATCCTTTCCTCTGTGGGTAGTACTTCTCTGGAGCTTGTCCCACATTTGATTTGACCTCCTCTTGTTTCTTCTATGACAGTTTTCAATTTGAGTTTTGCCTGGCACTCTACACGTGCTGTCTGTTGAGTTTCACATAGTGACTGCTAAAGCTGTCGACTAATAATGTACTTTAAAAATGGAGCTATTTTTTAGGGGGTTCTCATCTGGTATTTGGGATTCTAAAAGCATTTGGTTAACTCTTGTGTAGCAAAATGCTCTGAAACCCAAAAGCTTGCAGGTCTTTTGGCTTACTTGCATGTGCGTTGCTAGCACTCACTTTAACTTTCCTTCCCAAATACGTTGTGTATGCCAAGTCTCTGTGACATGGTTTCTGTACCTCACGGGGTGCCATGCAGACTTCTCTTACTAATCTTTTAAAAGAGGAATTATGGTACTAATTTAAGATAGAGTGGCTTAGTACTGGTCAGATAATCTGGATAGTATTTCTACTTCGGCAATTGTTGATCTACTTTTTTACTGCAAAAATAATTTCCTGTTTCTGTACCTCGGTTTCCTATTTTTCAAACTAAGTTCCAGTAATTTAAGGAATGTTTCTAAGGACCTGAAATAATGAAGTGTTTGTATATGTGAAGCAGTGGTTTTGCAAAATTACTACTTTATCTGACGTAAGCTCTCTTTAAATTGTCTATTCTGACTTGCAGAGATTGCTAAGGGGAAGCTTCTGTATCTTTAACTTCCACTGACTATTATGTAATGCAACATACTTTGGATACTCAAATGAAATATTAACTCATTTGTTCATCAAGTTGTCTTCTGTTTTTCCATAAAGCATGGCCAAAGTAGGCAAACAGAAGATTTCTTAGTTGTATGCTGCTTGTGAGTTGTTGCTATTTCGGGCCAATAAAAGTACATGAAGATACGGAGGCTTCACGGTGCTGGGAAGGGGGAACGTACCCGCTGTGCTGTGTCAGTCCGCACCGCTCTGCGCAAGGCAGGAAGGAATTGCCTGCAGGCGATGGAACAAGTGTGTGGATGACAGCTGCAGGTCAGGCAACGTTTGGGTGCTGCTGCTGTCAGAAACTGTATTGAAGGATCAGTATCAGTTCTGTAAAGGCAGAAGGTCAAAGACCAAGGTGTGTCTAAAGCAAAAATAAAATGGACGTCACTTGAATATAAGGCAGCATAGCAAAGAGGGAAAAAAAAAAAAGGAAGAGTTTATAGTTCTCTTGACAAGAAAGAAGTATCATTGTGAATGAAATATGAGAGTTCTGACCTTTTTGTGGAGGGGAAAATAAAAAAGAAATTGGTCATACTTTCCTTAAAGTAAACTTTACTGAAGTGGAGTTCAATGTCTCTAACATTTTTGTGACTTCTAGGTAGGTATCTACATTCTGAGTAATGGCCCACTGTTTTTGTACTTGAAAACACTCAGATGTGTCTAAAAGATGCAGGTAATCTAGTGGACTCTGTATTCTTGCAGGATCTTGCTGAAATATGTCAGATTTCTTGCATATCTTCTTGTCTGTACTTCTATATTTACAATCTCTTTCTCTCTCAGGAAGAAACCCCAAACAAAACATAGCAGCCTTTTGCTAGTCCCCGCTCATTTGAGATGCATGGTATGGATTTTGTTGCTCTATATAAAAGATAGGAGGAATTAACATCCTGAGCCCACCAAATGAAAGAGGGAGGTTGAGGGTCAGTGCTCATAACATACAGATTTATAAAGTATTTAGATACTCTGATGGGGGATCTGGACAGCCCTTCTGCTCATCAGTTACAATTTTAGGGGCTAAGGAAGTGCATTGGCAAGCTTTTTGTATATTGATGTGATGTGTTGTAATGTTAGGGATTAATTGATTAAAAATGCATGTATCCATCTATCCCATATCCTGTGTCTGAACTAAATCCTTTTTCAAGAATAGGTTTCTTCATCCATGCCTCTTAGAACTTCCCAAAAATTGTGAGCGAGGTTCAGCCTCTTGAGCTAAGCTGCAAACAGGATGCTCAGTGTGTTGAAGCCTTAGGTTTTGTTACAGAAACTCAGCCAACAGTGGTAGTGATCAGATGTGCAGCTCTTGCTGCTCCATGGATGCTTTTTTTTTTTTTTTTTTTCCACAGGGGTGTGGACTCCATTCCTTGGGGACCATTTTGCTTCCGCTGTATGGAGCTCTGGGAAGCTGTTCTTTTCCCATGCCTGGCTCCTTATTGGGGTAAAGGTCTGTGATTTCACATAAATATTTACCATATCCCAGCCTGACCAGCTGAGAGCTGCTAATACTGTTATTGAACAAGAAGAGCGTTGCTTATGTTGCTTGCAGGGTGTGTGGTTTGTGTACAGGCAAGCACTGAAGCATTCCTTAATCAATAGAGAGTGTGAGGGAGGGAGCAGGGACCAAAACTGCGGTTACTTGGCAAAGAATGATAGAACAAGGAGATAACGAAAATTCTGGGAAATGAAACCTGAAATATACAGGCTTGTAACTTGTGTGGTATTTTAGCAGCTTTAACTTAATTGTCTTATGTTTTATTACACGTTTTCTAGAAGGACGAAGAAATGGGGCTAAATGAGGAGTTAGCTACTTATTCTTTTACCATCTTTCCTATGTTCTTAGGAGAGAGTTCTTTTTAAATGATGTGGAAAGTGGCATCTCTTGTCTATGTCTTCTTTCATTATCTTCCTTCTCTGTTGTTGTCCAGGACTGTAGAAATCCCTGTAGATTTAAAATAGTGATGCTACATTTACAGTTCTAGCCATATCTTGGCTATCTCTGATTTCTTCTAAAAAACTGGTTGCACCAGACTCTTTCTTGCTTTTTTTGATCAAAGATTTTTTTTTTTCTCCTCCAAATTGTTTTCTTATGTCCTGTGGCTGAGAGAGTACTGAGGGAAGGAAATCTGGGAAATCAGAGTAGGAAGCAAGATATAAGCTTCCATTCCTGAATCTTTCTTGTTTTTACACTATTTCCTGGCAGCTGCATCAGTTTGTACTTGAAAGGAATGCATTGTGTTGCTTTTTCCCCAAAGCTGTAGATAAAATATAAATAAAAATTAATACTGTAAAAAATTGTAAGTTTATTATGTGCTTAAGCAAAAAAACTACAGCCAACAATTAAGTCTTACATAACTGGTCTGTGTAGTTCTGCAGTGGTCATACTGGATTATAGTCCTGTTAAAAATCAGTTATTCCTATACTCTTCCCTATCCTAAGTAAGAAAGAGGACTTTGTCTAAAGTTGTGATCCATGCCGCCTTTGTGACATTTTGAGTCAGGGCTTAATAGGCTTCAAAAGGTGGTTGGCGCTTTAGGAAGCGATGTTTTTTCCGAAATTCGGTATTTCAGGAAAGAAGCAACCTGCAGAACTGGCCCTGTTTACTTACACCAGCCCATCGTATAGTTTTTACAGTGTAAAAAGAAGCCTTAGACCAAGAAATGAACAAACTCAGTGTTGGCTGCAAGAGTTCGTTCTCATAATAGTTCTCCAAAAGTGCTGTTGCTGCGCCCTGTGCTTAAATCCTTTGATACTTTTCCTGATAGACCGAAATTTCACTTGGATTCTTTAAAGTGGTTTTGACTTTGTTATAACGAAGAGAAGGCTGCAATATCTATTTCTGAAGCTTTTAAGATTGTTTCATGGTAACAACACTTTTCTTTTCCCAAGTGTTGATGCCAATTAGAGAGTTTTTATGTTTAAGGGGATTGAAAATATGCCTTCTGAGATAAAGGCATGACACCTACCTTCAAGCATATTCCTGTTGTATTTCTCCATTTCTTCATTGACCTGAATTATTTCAAGTTAAATATTTTACATGCAAATTTCAAAAAGCAAGCACTCTGCTCAGAGGAATTTCAGTTTTGCAAGGACATAATATGTATTACTCTGCAATGTTGTAGATATTTGTTCTTAGTGATTGTAAAGCAACTTACAGATCTTAAATGTGTGGGTTTTCCCTGCAATAGGGAATGCATTGAAGGGAAAACTGAGGCACACAGCTAGGGAATGTGAATATCTGTGGAGGGGAGCAGAGCTAGCTGTGAGCATCCCTTCCAGGGTCTGCTTGTTGGAGTGCGTTGTTTGGACCGCTGCAGTTGGTGAGAGAGTGCTCTGCGTAATGAAGGAAATGGGAAACAGCAAAAATTTTGTTTTAAGCAAAGTATAGTTTACTAAAGTAAGGCATATTGGCCTGCTTGCATTGTTTCATCGACATGTCACTTAATGGTAAGGAGCATTAGGGAGAAGAATTTAGGAAAGACTTGATTTTAAAATGTAATCCAGGTTTTAAAATGTCTCTGTTTTGACACCCTCATTTTCGTTAGCAGTGGCTGTTTGGTGCACGTGATTCTCATTCGGGCATGAACAAACTGGATATGAAGCTGTGCTCTGGGATTTGCAACGACTTTTCCCTCGCTTAACTCTTTGTGATTTCATGTTTGCTTAAAAAAAATGCCCGTTCATTTTTTTTCTTCTTTTTTTTTTCCTGTGTTTTGGGTCATATACCAGGACTCTGAAAGGAAGGGGTGCTAGCCTGTGAGTGTCGGAGCAGCTGGCTATGTATTGGATTTTTTTCTTTCCTCCGGTTACCATTTTCTTTTTGCGAGCTGACATTTTCTTTTCTGATTTGTGAAATTCCTAGAAAATGAGGAGCTGGGCAAATGTTTCAAAATACGAACCAATGAAATACAGCTTACTACTATTTAGAAAATGATAATGCATGCCACTGGAAAAGATAGAAGCATGGAAAATACATGCTCTGCCTGTGAAATTATTGCATACTTAAAACCATGGAGCAGATAGATGTAGGGGCAGGAGCTGATTTCTTTGGCTTCCTGTCTGCTGTGTAATTGTAGCCTTGATGCAGTTGTGGCTTGGAGATTATATTTGGTACCAGCATGCATTGGACTGGGCAGCGCAGCAGCTGCGGTGAGTGTAGTCTAAAAAATTTGGTCATGAAAACTGAGGAAATGCAAAAGAAAGTAACTACGATTAATATGTTAAGTGGTTTGCTGCAGTTTCACCTTTTTAATAGGCTCCATGATTTGGGAAAAAAAGTGGAATTTAATTAAGAATGGTAATTCAAATCGAATCACCCAAAATTATTTTGATTGAGTTAGACTGTTTTATGGCAAAGGCTAAAATCGAGATCTTGCTTTCTCTCTCATCCTGCTGTACGTGGCGGCTTGGATGCTTGTTAATGGAGAGCCAGGCATCGCAGTGCCTGGGGCATAGTTAGAGCCCTGGGAAGATTTACATTAATCAAACACAAACAGACAGTGTAGCGTGAAGAAATTTCTATCCCGCTAGCAGTGCTCACAAACTTAATTAGGTTATTGGGGCAGAAAAAGAAAACAGCCCCTTCACCCTCCAATCCTTCTTCCCCAGGGCTTGACCAGTCATACAAGCTGTAAGAGCAGTAAGCTTATTGCCCCCCTGGTTTGACCTCCTAGTTTCTTTCTCTGGATGACAGAAAGAGGCATGATTTCATTCTCGCCCTCTTTCCTGCCCTCTTCTCTTCTAAAACAATACAGAGGCTCTGCTTTTCTGAAACTGTGTGCATTTCAGGTGCCATGGTGGTTGGATGTTTTCAAAATGCCTGCAAACAAAATACACTACGTGGCACAGTGTGACCCTGTAAAAGGCTGAAAGTGGATTGAAGGAAAAAAAAAAATCTCACTGCCCTATGCCAAGTCTTTGTTCATGTGCCTCATGTGATGCAGTTTCTTTGATCAGTGATCTGATGTAATGACATGCGTGCCCATATATATCTGTGTGTGTGTATCTATATAAACCCACATATACATGCATGCGTACATATACATAAATACATACAGAATTTACGTATCAGTGAAACATATACATAAATACATGTTGAAGTATATATTGTTCTGTCCCTTGGGACAGTTGGAAATGCTGAATTTTATAATCCTAGCTCTCCTCTGCTTTCTTGTTGCATGCCGTCTCTGTGGGATGTACGCGGATGCTGTTCTCTGTGTGTCCATTAGCAGTGCAGCGTTGGGCCACAGCTGATGGTGGTTGGGAGGAGGTGGGAGAGAAGAGGTGGAGTTTCTTCCCTTCCCTCAAGTGGTCAGTGAAACAATCAGGCAGATGCCTCTCAAGGATATCGGATAAGCGTAAAAAAGCCAGAAAGCTTCCAAGAGGTGTAGCTTGTGCTCCTCGGAGAGGACTTGGTCTCAGTGTACTCCCCCTGGAAATGGGCCTTTGGGATCTCCCTGTTCAGCTTACTTTGTCCTGTGAAACAGGTAATATCTGAGACTCTTTGTTCCTATTCTGTCATATATGAATATACTGGAAGTTGAGAAAATAGCTTCCTTGAATGCAGAGGGGGGAGAGAGGATTTTTCCTTTAATATCTGTTGGAAAAAGGGTGAGAGGGGAGGTTTTTCTCTTAGGTTATGGTTTTTGTTTGTAGGGTTTTTTTCCCCCCCCTCTTTTAATAGCTGCTATGCAAACCTTAGTTACTATTTTCTGTTTTCATTGTGAAAATGGCCAATTAAATATGCTTGCTGTGAAAATCTGTGCCTCAGTGTTTCAGCTCAAGAACAAAGGTTTTGACAGCTAGAAAAGATGCCTTAGATGCTGGCAGCACTACCTTCTTTCCATTTCCCAATGCTGAATTGCATACCAGCATGTTAGCAGAACCTCCTCATCAGCTTTCGCAGTCTGAAATGAATGTGATTTTTGATAAGCTGACGTTTTATCCATGTCAATGTTAAATTAGATTTTGGTGTTCAAGAAACCATCTTTGAGTGTTTTGGGTGGGTTTTTTTTCTGAATACAGTTTTCACTGGCCGCTTTTTTTTTTTTTTTTTTTTGTCTTTTATTGTAAAGTCTTCTAAAAATGAAGCAAATTGCATCAGTAGAGGATAGTCACAATAATCATCCGGACAGTGCTGTTGGTGCAGAATTGAGGCAATGTTAATACAGTGACAGCCATCAGAGCATTGAGAGACTCCTCTCCATTTCCAATAGTTTCTGATAATATATGGCTATGAGGATTTGATGTAGAAGGGCTGTGAGATGCTCATCACTGCTGGGGAGATTTGGTTTTTACATATATACATACAAAAAAGGTTATATGTAAAAAGCTTTTTTGTCTGTGTTTTTTTTGTTTTTGGTTGTGGGGGTTTTTTGGTTGTTTTTTTTATTTTATTTTTTTGTGAGTCGATATGCTGCAAAGTGGTTACTTAGTTACTTCCCTTTGTGGACAGATGCTCATTTTCCAGGAAGGCAGCACTGTAGGTGGCTCTGACATGAAGAGGTAACTGTCTAAAATACTGAGCAACAATCTGCAAGTTACTGCAAGCTCTGCTCTCAGCCTGGGTGAGAGCTGGCAGTTGTCACCATTGTGCCTGTATGGAGGAGGATGTACCAAGAACTGGTCTAAGTGATGTGGGTGGGGAAACAACTTAAAACTGGTATTGATATTTCTGATAGCTCAGTTATCTCTATCCCACTGCCACACATCTTGAGGAACTTTCCTTCCATCACCTCTTAGCAGCTGGTGGGTTTACTAAGTAAATGGTTTTTTTCTTTCTTCTTGGATTTTTATGTATTTTAAGAGACCCAAGAGGAAAATACTCATACAAACATATTCAGAGGCCTACTAATATCAATGTATTTGATTCGTATGCACTTCTCAGGATCCTGAGCCTTTTTGCAAGTACCACGGCTTTGCTACTGTTTATTTTTTTTTTCTTTTCCTCTTCCATTTTATAGTAGAAGAAACTAGGCTTGGTGTTGCTGTGAAATCCTAATCCTGTGTTCTGCTCCAGTCCTTTACAGTTGGTCTTTCTGGATTTATCCTGTAATTTAGATGAAGAGGAAGATGAAATGTGAAGGAGCAAAGCATGCCACGAATGCCTGTGCAAATTTTTTCACTTCTAGTGCAGTGTATGCTATGTGCATCTTTTGTCTTGTGCTTTATAGGTGAGACCTCCTGCATTTCAGGGGAGAAATAATACGTTTGCATATCACAGAAGTCTCTCTGTTTTTCTTAGGCCATGTAAATAACTAAGATAGCTTTGACTTAAGTATGTGGTGTTGATAATCTCTTTCTAGTTCAGTTTACATCACATTGTCAGAATATACAAAAAAGAAAAACTGACATGTATGGTTGAGAAACTTTCTGTGGATACTTTCAAAATATGAGTTAATGCTAGGATAGAAACCCTCTTGGGAAGTGTTGAAGCAAGTAAGCTGAAATATTCAGTTAGTTGCATATTTTTAATTTAGTCTCAAATAGTTTAGATTTCTATTGCCCTCAGTGTTTGCATCTACATGAGTAAAACTTCACCAGCAGAATTAGCTAGATTGGAAGCTGTGCAGGACTAAGAGCTAATAATAACACTATACAGGTTAAACAACGTGGTAATGATTTCTTGGTCCTCTCTGCACTACAGCTTTTGTTTGTAAAATTGTGTATCCAGTTTTTCCCTGGTGTAAATTAGGCCACTGGGAGCCCTTTGCCTTTGGGTAGTTTAAGACGTACTAGCTGTAAATTAGTTTATTGCAGCTGGCAAATATTTAGAAGCTTTGCAAAGGTTGTAAGGGTGGATATTGTCTGCACATCCCATGTAGAATGGGTGTAGTTTGACCAAAGGTTCATAACTGGGTGGGAGAAAGAAAAGGCAAGGCTGAAAATGCTTTTTGGTTGAGTGCTTAGCTTTGAACTGATAAATTCCTAGTTCTGATGAACAAGTAAGTCTTGGATTTGAGGTGTTGGCATTACATTTCTAGACCAGTAAATGCATGTTGACCTTTAAAACAAACTAATGAGAACTGAAGGAAAATGTGAATTAAGACAAAGCGCCTTTCTTGGAGCTAAATATTTTACTCATGCTGACCTTAGTTATCGTAAGAGTAACTTCATGAAATTGTGTGTTGTACAGTAGGTCAGACAAACTGATAGTGCCTTTTGAATATATAAATCCATCGGTGAAGGTGTTGCTGAGCTATGTACTTCTGCTAATGTGTTCAAATTGTGGTAACATCTATATCAAGATAAATCTCCAGTGATGTATTAAGTCAGGCATGAGTTCATAATGCTGAAGAGCAGAACAACAACTTAGCCTTGTTGTTTTTTCTAAAACATCTTTTGAAAGACATGCTGGAGGAATAGTAAATATGTCTTAATGTGGATACTTTCTTACTGGTATCTAGCTAGCACCCGAGCTGTATTTATTAGTTACAAGCTACAGAGGTGTGGTGTTCCTGTGCCAGGCAACTGTACTCACTTACTCACCAGAAATGTGAACTCTGGGCCAAATATTCAAATACGGCTCTGAACCTTGTACGTATATTTGCAGGACTTAAAACTGGGTAATTGGAGTTTGTGTTACAGTATTTTGAAAGCTACATTTCCAGTTGTGTTACATGCACCATGTTTTTTTCTCCTCCCTTTCTAATTGCTGTCTTCTGCTGTTTTTAAGAACTGTTTCCACACTAGTCTTGTTGCTGGTTCATAACAACCACAAGCCAGGTATGGCATTAATAAGGAGCTAGGCTGTGTGCCTAATGAAATGCAAAAACTGCTTGACACGCTGGGGCAACGCGAGTGATCTCCAAGCCCTTATGCGTGCGTTGGGTGAAAGCACATCCCATGGTGGCTGATGGCTTTAGGTTTCTATGGTTGGTTTAGGAAAATAAAATTGTCTGGCGCAGCGCTCTTGTTCTTTTGTCTCTTGCTTTGATTTTTGTGCATCTAACTAGAAAGCTTTTCCAGACGCCGTGTAGGACGAGTGGTGGTGGGGAGGCGGGGAGTAGGGCTGCTTCCATTGAGCCAGTTCTGTATTGCAATTATTGGCAAGCAAAGCAAACATTTCATTTCCCCCTAATTAACTCCAGTTTAGGGAGGCAGGTTAATTTTGACTGCCACGCCCTGTCTGCGCAAGAAACCTTGTTGCTTTATTTGATCCTTTTGCAGAGAGGCAGTTCGTGGGCAAAGGGATTTAAAATGCTTTTCAGAAACGAAAACTGGAGAAAAGAAGCGGAACATACTTGTTCTGCACTTACCCGCCCGGCAGACAGCTGAAGCTCAGGGTGCCAAGATGATACGAAAATGTGGAGAAAAGAGCTATTTTGGAGCTCCTCTAGTACGGCCAAACCATGCATATTTCAGCTGCTTTTCCTTGCTTCAGGGAAGCTTGAGCTCTCCATGCCTGGGAATAGTTGTCTATAGCCTACTTCAAAATAAATAAGTGAGAAAACTGGGTCATAACTTCTGAGATCATGAGGCTTGACCTTGCTCCTCCTCTACCTGGTCAGTTCTGTTAAGTGGGTCATGCAATAAAAGCTTGTGATGAACAAATCGTGGACATTCCTTCTCTGCAGTGCTCTAAAGTTTTGTTTAAATTTTTGTTATGGTAACATTTTTTGAAGGTCATCTTAGAAGAATACTTGGCCTTTTTCAGTATTTCTGGTGTTTAATTCATCTAATTTTTTCCATTTCAAAGATGTTAATTTTTCTTTCCCAGAGGTGGAAACTGATGGATTTAGTAACTTGTAACCAGTCACGTTGGGAAACTGGTAGGAAATCACCTGTGATTTGGCAGCCTCTGTTCTTCATCGGTTTCTGAACAGAGTTGATTCCGGTTTTGAATTACGTTGCTTGGGCAAACTGCATCCCTGTTGCTTGAATCTTGCTGTTAGGCTGAATCTAAAAGTAGCATTGGGGAAACATGAGCAACTTGGTTTATTTATCTTCTCTTCCACAGCCCCTCTCCCCGGTTTTAGTTTGTCTGCTTCTACTCCATTGTAGATACATTAAACAATAGGTGTCCTTGTCTTAAAAGGCTGTAACTTCAGGCCCTGTAGATGGGAAGCTGATGCTTCTGAGCCTTGGAAGTCAGTCAGGAGTGGAAGAACAGTACTGGCTGCTGAAAATGTCTCTGTCCCCTCCCCTTTGTAGAGTTTCTGCGGGGACTAAAAGTTCTTGCAGGGTCCTGGCTTCGGCAGCAGAGCAGCACAAAGGCCACATTGAGAAAAGCTGCTGGGGAAGCCCTCCTTCCTTGCCTGCCCTGTAAATGCAGTTCTTTCTCCATGAAAAGCCCTGACATCAGCTCTTGGAAAAATCCAAGTGCTTGTGTCATGGAAAATAGCAGAGGCACTTGCTTGGGCTGGGACTGAATGACTGAACTGTGGATGAAACTTCTCTAGAGATGCGTTTCTTCTACCCTTTCCAAACGTTACTGTTCGTAGAGAAATCTAAACCCTTCTCATCTGAAAGTTTTACAGTGAAGGGGTGCTAAGGAAAGAACTACAGTTGACTATAGTATATTCAAAGTACCCTGCTTGTTGTTTTTAATTTATTTTTGTCTGTTTTAGCAGTGTGTAGATCCTTTTAGAGCTGTTCACATCTATCTGCAAAGGAGTATTTCCCAGAGAGAGCAATGTTCATTTGGAGGGATGTACTACCTGTATCATCAGGAAATTCCATGTACCTCCAAAATCTCCGTGTTCCTGTAATCCATTCCATGAAGATTTATCTTTGTGTTCTGTTTTTCTTTCATCTTTTTAAACTGTTTTTTTTTTCTCTTTTTTAGCTCCCTTCTCATGCTGCTGTCTTCTCTCCACCCCTCTTGATGAAACCCTCACCCAGAATAAATCTCTGGTTAACTGCAAGAATGAAAGATATATCTTTATATAGATACATATTTTTTTTTAAAGCTCAAAGAGGAAACATCCCTGTGATGGAAAGGCGCTTTCACTAGCACCAGTGGAATGTTCTTTCCCTGTAGAAATACCTTCCTCTTAACTCCTGACCTTCTCGTCTTAAAGACGATCAGAAGCCTGCTAGCTTTCTAGACTTGTGAGGAGGCATAATTTTTTTCCCTTTATTTTTATAAAATTTGGCTTAATCTAGTTTAAGTGCTTAATGCTGTCAGTTGCCATGGTGCTGGTCCTTTGCATTGATGCTTATACTGATCCATTAAGAAGTATGTTGATGGGCTGTATTGGCTATTCTGTGTTTTCTAATCTAAAAGGAAGATTGAATGACACTTTCTAGTTAAGGTTAGAAACATTGGTGGGCCAGAAAAACAATGTAACATTGACTAGGTTGGAGGTACTCACTGATGCTTCATTAGGGCAAATCCAACACTGAAGTTGTTGGGAATGTTTAGAAGGTGGAGAGCTGTGTGGAGTCAACATAGAAGATACTGGCTATATGGGCTCTCCAGTTGCTTCACTAAACTTCCTATGTGCCTTCCAGAAGGCAGTGACTAGGCTTTTTTACAAAGCTGTTGGTAATCTAAAGCTAATAATGCCACAGACAGTTCTTCCATGAGTCATTGCGTCAGCTGTGGTTGCTGCCTTGGACTCCTACAAAAATAACATGGAAACTTTTTATTGCATAGCTCGGTTTTGCCTCCTTGTGCACTTGCTACAAGTTCATAAGATCTGTCTGTTGGCTCTGACAGCGTCCCAGGTTCCATGCTGTTTGGGTCCCTTCTTCAGCCTGGCTGCTTTTCTGCACCTTGCGTCCCAGTCTGTTGTCACCAGTATGCAGTGTGGGTTTTTTGAGGAAGAAAACTCTGGCTTCCTGAGCTTATGTACTTTGATATGGGGAGAAGATGACACTGCATAAAGCTGCTCTGTAAGTGGGTTTATGTTAAGGTAAATAGACTTGATGTGTTGAATCAGTGTTGTCCACAGAATAGCTGATGTGGTTACACTGTAGTTTGTGGGCAGTATAGTGAAATGGCAGACTTTTCTGTCTGCGTTTTTTCTTGGTTGCTTATAGCTGCCCACTTGCTGCATCTGTGTTTCTCTCTATCCGCCTGTCATGTGCTATCTCATCAGTTCCTTTTACTCACCCACTGTCCTATACAGAACATGGCTACCCCTTTTTGTTGTGACAGAAGGACTGCCTTTAGATCTATATTAAGGTCACATTGGTACTGCTTTTGTTCAGGTCGTGTCAGCAGTCTCCCATAATACCTTTCCCAGGGCTTTTTATAAGCCCTGCAAAAAACTGCTCTGGTGGATATCTGTGTCTGCAAACTGGGAAAGCAAACTGACTGGTTTGGTTGGTTGTTTTTTTTTTTTTTTTTAGTTCCTGTCTCTTTCAAGATGAAACTCTGCGAATTATCTGCAGAATGGCATTTAAGATGTCCATGCTTACTGTACTTTCAAGGCACTTACTGAAACCTGCTAGATTTAGACAGATGTAGCCTTTTTCTGAGTGCTGTCAGTGCAAGTCCAACCAGGGTGTTGAAAATGAAGCTTAATAGGTACTGAAGGAGTTGTATGCACTAGATGCACTAAAAATAATCATGAAATTCTTCAGTGATTTTTTTTTTTTTTTAACTGACACCCAAGAACAGACTTCAGGTTTTCCAGTTGTAGGATCTGTTTGGGTATGTATGAGCAAGAGGAGAGTACAATCCAGCTCAGCATTCCAGGAGTGTGGCTGCTAGTTACACAACTTGCTTTTTCACCAAAATGCACGGAGGTGGTGCTGGCAGAAGGCATCTAATGCTTCTCCTTGATTTAATTGGTGAAAATCTCCTGAAGTAGGCTGATGTAATTTTAAATAGGCATAGTTTGGCGTTTTTACTAGGAGGGCAGGTCGAACTTTGAGTTAACCTTTGGTTTTCCTCTTCTCTTTCTAATATGTGAAAAAGATGAATGAGTGAACCTGTAGTATTTCTGATCTCTCCTGCGCTGGGGATGGTCAGATGTCTTTGCTGCTGCTCTTGCAAAGTTACGAGTTCTGAAAGAGGGTTTGCCTGTAACAAAAGCAATATCTTATTTAAATGAAACTAATAAAGCAATGAAGAAGCTTCTAATGCAACTGTTCATCTTCTAATTAAAAATTAGTTCTGTCAAGCAAGCAGTTTTTGGCTGTTCTCTTTTGTATGGGTTTCACAATATTTCTTACTCATCTCGGCACAAGTAGTAGTAATTTATACTTGCATCGTGCAAACACACACACAAGCTTAATTTCAGGCATGTGAATAGTCCTGCTGAAGTAAATGGAACTGAAGTTAGGCACATGAATAAGTATTTCCAAGGTTGGGGCCCTTGTCTGAATCTAAATATTTTTGTCTTTGATCAGTTTTTGAGATAGCAGATACTTGAATTCTGGTAATATTTTAGTATGGGAGGAAAAAAACCCCAACATGGTTATCTGAACGCAGTGCTATTTATGGTCAGCTATATTTTCAATCTCCTGGGCTAGAATGGAATGCTTTGTACTGTTGGAAGCTGGGAATCCTTCTTGCTCTGGTGTGTTTTGACACATTAGGTCTTAAAACTATCTTTTTCTGTCTTGGCTTTGAGGTAGTTACTAGGCGTTGGTCCAGTACTGAATGGTGCATGCATGTGTAAGCTAACTTGGAGAAGTATAATTTTTAATCCACGGTGTTACCAGGTGTATTTTTTCTCACTTGGCTTTACGGTAAATAGATTTTCCTAATGCAGCATGACTAAGAAGACAGACTTTTAGTAATTTGATGCATTTAAATTACTTAAATTATTTTTTAAAAACAAAATGTGACTTGGCATTTAATTGTTCCTGGTATTTGGGAGAGTGGAACAACTTGTTTGAAAATGTGCTGATGTTCATCAGTTATCAGACAAAATGTCTACAGGGTTTTATCATGTAGCCTAAACTTGCCAGCTAGATTTGGAATTAAATCTCCATCTGGTAACCGCACCCTGCTGCGCCTTCAGTTTGCATGGTGTTTACAATAGTAGGTGAAATACATTTTATATGATTATATATAGTGCTGAATACTCTTGACACGGGATTTTCAGTACTACTGTCAAACTTAATGCTATTTCAAAGTGAAGATGAGTTTCACTGAGATTAATACTTGCTGGATAAATTCATGGGAGCTCTTCAGTGTTCATTGATTATACTCCACTTAGCTACTTGTACTTGGGTTTCTGCTGTAGTATGCAAGTGACATAGGGTTTGGGGACTGGAGAACATCTTCAGCAAATCAAGACATGCCGGGTACTGCTCAGGTAGGAGGCTGGGAAAAGAGGAGGAACTTCTATATGAAGTGCTCGCCAGAGTGTGACTAGCAAGGATGTTAATTGCAGCTGTAGTCTTCGCACAGCTGACTGGTCCCTCTCTGTTTCTTGTGATTTCGTAACTCGGTGGCCTGGAACCATTTCAGGTCTGGGAGGGGAGTTTTCCCGGGGGGTGTGCATGTGTGTGCTGGGGAGCTTTACCTCCAGCCTAGCTGGACAAAGCCCATCCTCTTCCTACTCCACTGGTTTTATGGAATACCTCCGAGGTGAAGCAAGTGCAGGGGGGCCCTGGAGCTCCCTCAGCCTCACCGAACGTGCTGCGTGTGCCTGCGAGGCTGTGCTGCTGTGACAGTGGCCTGCTGCCTGCCCTGGTTCCCCACCACGTCCCTCCCTCCCTGCCCGCTTCGGAGAATAAAGAAACGCAGGACGGAGAATAAAGAAACGCAGGACGCTGGCGGGCGGCCAAGGGGCTCCAAAGTTTCCGGGAGCGGCTCCCGGCCTGCTCCGCAGCCGCGCTCCGTGCGGCCTGCCCAGGGCGCGGGGCAGGGGGAGCAAGCCCTGCCACCCCAGGCCTGGGCTCGGCTGTCCCGCCGTGGGTGCTGGCGTGCATCGGGGTGCTGGGGACCCTTGGGCAGCCCTGAGCGTCTGCCGAGTGCCCAGCCTGCCGCTGTGAGGGGGTGACAGCCTCGGAGTGGGAGACATTAGCTCCCGCTCAGCGGGGCTGCTGCGCGCACCCCGAACCTCAAAGCACAGGAGAAATTCCTGATGATTTTACAGACAAAACCTCTGCGTTCTCCTAAATAATGCATGTTAGTGGTCTACGTATAAGTAGAAAGGTTACACACAACTTTCTAGATCTCTGGGACAGAGTATTTGCACTTCATCCTTGAACAGATAATAATTAGCTCTAAACCAACGAAAAAGGTACAACTTTATTTTGTCCATAAACAGTTTCTTTTGCTGGAGCATGAGCCTGGACCTGCTGGTCGCCCAAGAAACAGGATAAAGTTTTGGGATAACGTTATTTCACTTAAATTCTTCATTAAAATATTTTCTAGTAGTGTTAGGATTCTTAAATGCAGCTCAAAAGTTCAAGTGCATCAGGTAAAAATGTGGGATAATTCACCTTAACTGTTTTTTCCTGCCTTTGGAGGGACGATGGGTTGTCTTTCCCCAGGATCCTTTTTCTCCGTTTCTGCTTTTCAGTGAAATACTTGATTACTGCTGCATGTGTTTATGGTGTTCAGACAGGGTCAGGCTGGCCTGAGGTGACTTTTGTCATCTTTGCTTTGGGATTCAGGTTATCTTGCACAAAGTAGTTCCTTACTGGTTGAGATCTGTAAGTGGGAGGACTGGATTCTGAAGAGGTCTGGCTTTGCCGGTGGAGCAGAATGAGGAGAGGCTTGGTTAGCTGCACATTTCTTATTTGAATCTGAGTGGATTTCCCAGACTTCTAGGATTAAAATATTGTGCTTTCTGGGGAGAGGAGGAAAAAAACATTGCTTCTTATGCACTCTATATGCAGCCTTTTCTCTTCAGTTAATTAACTTATGTGCAGCTTTACCCATAGATTCCTAAGGCTTATGCAATCAAGGGACCTATCTACCCCCTTAATTTTGAAAGCGGTTGTTGTATTTCAGCTAAATTTGATGCTGTTATCTAAAAGATTGCATGTGTCTTGATGTGTATAATTAATTTTGGTAATCGACAACATTTTAATCTCACTTGCATAATGTGTCATCAGCTGTTTGTTTCAGAGTTGCCCTATTAGTGCATGCTTGCATAGGGGATTGGCATGTGTGAGCTGGCCAGCATTTTGGGTGTATACGCGTTCAATGGAATACCTATTATTCAAAGTGAGGGATTAAGTTGACTACTTGTGCTGTGTATCCAGTTATGTTTTTCAGGTAATGGGAGGGAGTTACTGTAGCTTTAAGACTGTGTGGTATTTCTGGCTGGGCCACTTTACGTGTAGTTATTGAGGAAAAGGGAATAGGTGAATAGGTGACAAGGTGCCTCTCCTTTGGAGAAAGAAGCTTAAAACATGAGGGGGGGGTGTTGGGCAGCTGTCTCGGTGGTGCTCGAGGAATCTCTTGTAGCGCTCAGAGAGAATGGTTTGGTTCTGCGCGTTGGACCCGTTTGGTTGAACAGGCTCGGTTTGGTCTGTCCTGCACTGTATCCCTCCTTGGGACTGTCCTGCACTGTAATGCAGATGTGCCATGCCCTTTACCAAATAGGTCTGCTTAAAGCTAAATTTAAGATAGTAATAATAATAATAATAAATAAAAGGTTGATTTGTTTAATGCCCTGTTAACTTCCATGGTATTAGCTTTTTACTTGAATCTCTTCTCTGCCTCCATCTCATCCTCACCCCATTACTTCTTGGAAAACCTGTATAAACTGGAGAAACTGAATGCAATAAGGGTAACTGTTATGTATATGGGTGAAATTCTCAGCTGTAATAATTGCAGTTGTCTTCATTTAGAGCAAGAAGTGACTTATGCTTTTCTTGTACATACACACACAGCTCTAAATGTCTGTATTGCTTTCTAGCAAAAGGATCTAAAAACATTTAACAAGGTAGGAATGGAGCTAAACTAACAAATTCTGAGAATAAAATGGTTCTGGTTTATTTAGTAGGAGTTGGTACCTTAAGCTAGATGGCATACACCTTACTCTGTCATTTTTCTGCAGCAATTCAAGGGAAAAAATCCTGGTTTCCTAAGTCCCGCACCTTTTCCTTACTTAAAAAAAATATGCATATACACTTCTTCCTCCCTTTAACTTCAGGTTTGTGTTACCTGTTATCCGTATGCCCCAGTAATAATATTTGGAATAGTTAATATAATTTCAATTTAACTTTACTCTGTTGTGCTTGTCTCAAAGATGGTGAGTTCGTACAGTTTCATGAAAATAGTTAGAGATGTTCTCAGGAGGAGGTGTCAGCATGAGCTCCTGTATTACTAGATATTGCAGAACCCACATAGGAAGGAGATAGCTGGAATGTTTCGGCTATAGGAGAATTTTCAGTTACGAGTTTGGACCTTCGTTGGGTACCAGGTACTCGGTCCATCAGCAGGACAGAGTCAAGCTACATTAAGTTTTAGCGTATGGAGCTAGTTGTTAGGAGAGGAAGGTGACCCATGAACTATTATACTGTACTAGGAAAGAAAGAGCTACTAGATACTGCATTTGAGAGCACAGGTTTCTGCGTCTGTTCTTGGTTCTGTTTGAAATCTTAAGCATATTGATAATAATTCTTCACCTAGTTGAATCAGCTGTAAATGGACTAATAATTGGCCGAAATAGAAGAACACCAAAAAAGACATTCTCTTGTAAAAGTATTATGGAAGTGTAAAATAACTGTATTTAAGCACTAATGTTGATATAAAACATAATATTGAGAAACAAAGAGTTCATTAAACTTATCTTCTTTCTTCTTTTCAGGTTTCCTCTCAAAAAACCTACAAGGTGAGTTACTGAAGTTTGACTGTTTATCTGTATTGCAAATTATGACACAGAATTTTTAAGGAGGAATGCCTTTAAAAGGAAAAAAAATGTACAAACACAGATAGCAATGCCCATTACAGATGTGAGGAAATTAATATCCAGACTGGGCCAGGATGTCAAAAATGTAGTTGGTGGTATGCTTCAAGTGCATGGCATAGTGTTACCGTTTGCATTTCTGTTACGTACGCTGGTGGGTCTCATCTTACGTGAGATTTGAGATGGTCAGAGAATGTGACACTGTGTTGGTGCATGAGGTACAGGTGCTTCCTTTGTGGGGTGGGGGGGTGCTATTCTAAATCTTTAATTTTTGCATACTAAGGGTATTTGAAGGTTTAATGGGAGAGGAGGTGGAGTTAAGATGTCATGAGTTTTATTCAGTTTTATGTAGCTTAAATTTAATTTGCTTTTAAAAGAAAACATGGCCTGGTGTTGAATGATAAAGAGAATGCACTTGCTGTTACTAATTTTGAAGGTTAATGAGACAGTTTCTAGAACATTGGATACCCTTCCAAAGATTCTGAGGGAGATCATTTTTCCACCTGAATTCAGTCTGGGAATAAATGTTTTAAGTGAACTCAATGCGTATGTTTTTATCTAAATCCCTTGTTAGCAGACAGAACTAGCTAAGGTTGTTCCTGAGAGCCTTGCCGGTTAGGCAGTGCTGCTGTGGTGCGGTAGTCAGGATCCTCTCTTTGGTTTGACACAGACACGGCAGCATTCTGAGCAGAGAGTCTCCAGCTGACAAGAAACAGAAGGTTGAGCGCTGCAGTAGTACACACGACTTTGATCCGACAGGTAAAGTTCTAAAACGTCATAGGTGAAAATTTCTAGACTTCAAAAAGTAGCGGGGATTGAAATAAAAATGATTTTAATGTGTTAACAAATGTGGTTTTCAGAGTTGGGCTGTTCCACAATTGCAAAGCTGTTTTGAAGCATGTGGGCATTGAAATGAATACGGCCTTGCTTTTAAATGTGCTCGTCTACAAAGCAGCTGTTAACTGTGCAAGAATAAACTTAGATTAGTGGTATCAATGAGTAATTCTAACTACTTCCTCTTTCAGAAAAGTCAGTCTGAAATTTCAGTAGGCAAATACTGTAATTAGTTGTGAGTAGTTCTTTTGGCTGTTTTAGTTGAAGTGTGAAATTGGAAATGTTACAGGCTTGACTAGGGCTGATATTCCTGGTTGGTTTGATTTTGTTTTGGTTTGGTTTTTGAGCCTTAGTGGATTTTGATCCATCTCTGTCACTTGTAAAGTGAATTTGTACTTTCCAATGTGATATATTGTAAGATAAAAGTCTATTTTTAAAGGATATGCTATCCTATTTTTTTTTAACCTTCCAAAAGGTTAAATTAGGGTCAATTTGGTAAGCCTGTCACAGTGCTGTCTTGGAAATTACAATGCACGCAGGGAGTCTTCACTCTGTCTCTGAAACACTAACCTGTAGACTACTGTGTATGTTCATGAAGTGCATGACAGGCTCTTGTCTGAGCCTCTTGGCCCCATGCAATGTAAGTTTTTCATGTCTGTGCATTCTGCTGTTTAGCCCAGTCTTTTCCCTGGGGCTTGTAGAAGACATGAGAGTTGAATGTAACGGTGGTAGAACTTGCAGAATGTTTTTTACACAAGATATTTGAAGTGACATTTATAAACCACCCTGTTCGTTAATGCTTTATGCCACTAGATCCATGACTCCTTCCTAGTGTGCACAAAATAAATAAAAATGGGCTTTTAATGTCAGGCAAAAAAAAATCCTATACAGGAGAAAACCTGAATTAGTGCTTCTCTTCTTTTCCTTTGTCCTTGGGAGTAGGTAATGTAAAATTATTTCAGGTTGGGGTAGGTCAGGAGAGGTCTCAGTCTGTGAACCTGCTTTGTAGAAGGAATTTGTTTTCTTCAGAAGCAAACTTCAGGAATCCTCTAATCTTAATTTGATGAAAGTCATTGCAATTTTGAGAGATGTTACTTGACACCACTGTTATGATGCTAGTGATCTGGTCTGATAGATGAACTCTGTACTGCAGCTTTCATAAAATTCTTTTCTTTTTAAGGGGTAAATTCAGAATGCTGAACTACTATGCATCTATTGATTACTTACGCTGGAGATTAACGTTACCGGAGTTTCTATGCTTGGACTGTTTTTTATCCAGAATGCTCTCTGTAGTTCATTGTAGAGAACTTCTTTAATTGTCTTAGATTCTGTAATAGATTCTCTGCGGTGTTACCTGTGTCTTCATGTTTGTATTATTCACCCCTTATTCCAAGTGTTTCACCTATGTTTTGTTCACATCTTATTTGTGTTTTGCACGATTTAACCTAATAAGTCAATCTGTGTTTTTCATGAAGTTTTTTTTTTTTTTTCCTCATGTTTGGTCTCCATATTTTCTATATCTCTCTCTCCTTTTCTCCTGCTCTCATGCAGATAGCTCCTCCAAGAAGACAAAGTCTAGTTCGGAGGAGAGTAGATCCGAGACGTATGGTAAGCTAAAGCAGCTGCTGCAGCCTTGCACCTTTGCAGTCTGCTCCATGCTTTCTGTCTGTGCACCCAAGGCTTTAATCCTTTACCTGATCTGCATGGTTGGCTCTGCAGCAGGGACTGGGAACTCGGGTTTAAATGTTGCTTCAGTGTATCAGCTTGTAGTTTTTATAGTGGCTAGAAACTAACCTGTACCTGGCAAGCATAGGCTGTCACCTGGATTCTCCTGTTATCTGTTGATAGCTGGGAAAACTTGCTGGGGCTGCCCTTCTTGGAGACCTCGTGCCACTGGGTAATTTTGGTGTTGTATGAGGACACAGCTTATTCTGGACTCCAGAAGAGTTTTTGTGGTTGTAGAAAAGTCTGTGTCTTGCTCTAACTGGAGGCTAATCTGGATAAGCCAGCAGTTCATCTTTTTGCATTATTTGTAGAGGATCTTGTGTCAATTCCTTTTCATGTTTCACAGATGTGGGAGAATGTATCTGTAAATAATTTAAAAAAATATGGAAGAATATGAGCTTCACAATTCTTTGTTCTGAAGAGGGAATAACTTCCCTGGCAGTCCCGTATAGTTGTGTGTTACTACTGTGTTGTGGGCTTGTAGACTGGAACAATTTGGCATGTTAACAGTTTGGACAGCCCCACGCATTATGTTGCCAATACACCATGATGGGTGCTGTTGGAAAGAATCTCTAGCAAATACAGCCTGTTTGCTCATACTCCTCCTTTAGCTTACCTCAGATACATCGATCTTCAGGCTGTGACACTCTCTCCATCCTACCTTTATGTTAATGACTTGTTGACATTCCAATCTGTAAAGATACTTGTATCTTAGAAACTATAAGGTAATAAGTTTTCACAAGTTGGTGGGTGGTCTTTTGGATCCTACTGGATTCTTAAGATTCTTGGACCTAGACTAAATTTGGCCAGTACTGCTACATCTCATGTTTCTAAGTGTGCATGTCCAGCTCTCTCTTGACTCCAGCTATGGGTTGCCTTTCCTTTCCTGTTTGTTTGGTTTTTTTTCTTGATATTTAAAACAATCTGTGATACTTTCTGATTTTTCTCTGTTGAGAAAATTGCTTGCTGCATAACCTGATGTGGGCTTTTGGACAGATGCAGTGTCTTCTAGTATCAGCTTTGTCATTCCACTAGAATAAAACTGCCAGGTGTAAATGGCTGTAATCCAGCGTCTTAAACCAGCTATGTAATACAAAATGATGCTGTCATAGCTCTGGTTGTAAGCAACATTAAAAAATAAAAGCAAAAAAACCCACCCAAACCCCAAAAAAACTGACCCTGAATTGTTCCTTCCAAACCAACATAGGCATGTTAGCAAAAGCCCTTTAGTTGCTTCAGTTCAGGGAGGTGTGATCTGTTCCTTCTGTGAAAATGAGATCTCTTAACTTTCCCTGGAATTTTGAATCATGCTTTTTTTTTTTCCTCCTTCTTTCCATTTTTAAAAGGAAAGTGGTATGACAGTCATGTTCCTCAGGGTGTGAGACTTCCTCAAACTACAAAACAGAGCTGGAAACCTGTCTTAGGGAGACCAGGCTTGCTACAGCTTGTGTGTCTTCCTCCCATGCTCAGGGTGAATGAACAGGGACATGGCCTGCTTGAAAAGCATGTGTTTGGGGATGATGCTTCTGATGGACTTGTGTTGAAGGCTTAACCAGTTCTTCCCCTTGCCAGGCAGGTGCTGGTTAGTGACAGCGTAGTGGAGTTCACTAGATCCCTATGTCTTGAACCTGTATTAATTTTTGCCTAATGCTACTTACCCATAATATACTGGAGGTGCTGTCAAACTGTTGTAGGTTAATTACAGGAAACATTTGGTATGCTTGATGGAATGTATCTGTGTTTATACTTCTCCCTCAGTCTGTGCAGTGTCCTGGTTTTTTATGAATAGCAGAAAGGAACATGACTTCCTAATGTAAGCCTTTACTTCCCCCAAAGTTTCCTGCAGATGCTCTATCCATGCCCAGTATCTATGGGAGCAGTTTCCACTCATCCTTCCTTTCCAGTGGCCTTTGCTGTGTTGGACCTTGCCCTGCCTTTTGTCTCTGCCCTCCACCTTTGCAGGTTCTGTGGTATGCGTAGAGAAGTCTGCTGTTTGCTTTGGATGGGACCAAACTATTTAAAAACCTACAAGTAGAAATACTGTACTGATATTTTTCTCGCTGGTGACTGGATATTAGCTAGCCATCAGAAAGTGAATAATAGAAAAGTCTTGAATGACAACAAGAAAAGGAGGTGTGGCTTTTGTGTATATGTTTGTTCTTACCTCTTGAAATTCTTAATTAAGGAGCAAGAGACCAGAATTTCTTGAAGTATATGAGTGGCTTGGGGGTGGGGGGTGGGCAGAGTGTTTATGTAGGGAAATGGTTCTAATACGTGCAAGTTGATCTGTAGTGACATGAAGCTTAGAGTGCAGTATTTTCTTACGCAAATCCAGCCATCTCATATTCGTGTATTCAACAAAACGTAGATGATCAGGAGAGAGATTGAGTGTAGTTTCAGATATGCTGGAATTTACTAATTAGTGCCATAACCTCCCACAATACTTGATACCTGTTTCTCAAAGTAGAATGTAATCTTTTAATGAACTTGAAATTAGCTTTCAGGGTGGTAGATGAGATATCAGTTCCTCTTCCCTTTTTCCCATAACTTGGTCGCTCTCCAAAGATACCTTCCTTTATGTTTGGTAATGATCAGTCTCTGGCCCAAATATTAAACTAGGCTGTGTACATACTCTTTCATATATTCTTTCCAACACTGGGATGAGTTTTTAAATCTTTTGTTTTGAAACCCCAGATTTTACCCTTGTTGAGATGTTTTTACATTGAACTTACTCTTCTGGTTTTGTTTCTTGCAGTTCTTGGCAGCCCTGTGTCTTTATGTTGTGGCCACCATTTTTCCAGGCTGTTAAGAGGACTCTCAGGAGCCCCTCGTCACTACCCTTACAATAGCCAGGAGGCTGTGAGTGCAGGGGCACTGACCACAGGGGCTGAATGTGTCGTTGCCATGGGAGCAGATAGTCCTATTTATCATGGTTAAAATACATGGGTCTCTTTTTTTCTAGGAAGGTTACCAAGCCTTGTTTTATGAACCCGTTGTTATTAAGTTTTAGCAAGACACTATATGCCGCGCTAATTTCAAACAGTATAGTTTTTGGACTGGCTTTACATGACTTCTGTTACCAGGTTAGTGGAAGAATCTGAAGAATGCTGCTAGTGTGGCATTTGGCATGAAGATCATGGTAATAACTAGAACTAAGTGAAATTCAGAATTTCATCCTTTGAGAAGTTTTATCTATAAAAGCTGACGGTATTATTTATTTTGTGGAGCAGCATTTCTGAAAATACTTTATAGAAATAAAGCTTCCCAAATTAAGTGAAACGTGTGGACGTTCTCAAAACCCCAAGGAGTTTGTTTTTGTTTATTAAATGATTCATGTCAAATCGCTGTATTAAATTGCATTTTCCCACTGTGGCCTCATGCCTCCAGGGAGGTTATAGTTCACAAGTCTCCTCCCATGCCATGTCCCACACAGTTTGATTAGAGGAGAAGCTACATTGTGTTATGGGAGATGTAATTCATGTCTCCTGTCTAGTGAGTCAGGTTTTTAGAAGGAACCCCTGCTTTATTTGTGCACTGCTAGGGAAGGGAACTTTCCTATTTTATTGAATAACTTCCAAATACTTAGGATTTGTGGAAGAGAAGGTGGTAAACGATCTTTTTGCTAGAGAAGCTCTTGGGCAATTGAAACGTATCTGGAAAGGCTGTTTGAGACAGTGATTTTTACCATGATGTGTTGGTGACCTTGAGAAGTTCGGACTTTACCCTTCCCTGTTGCCAAAAGGCACGCTGGTCACGGGCTGGAGCGCTGAGCCACCATGTCGCAGAGGGAGCAGTGCCACCTATTGAAACGTTGATCGTCCTCGTTTTTCTTGCAGCTCCTCTTCTCTGACACTGGTCGTTTCTGACTGCTTTCATTTTTAATCTTAAACCTCTTTAACTACAACACATAGTAGCTGCTTTACTGTGCTCCTGGCTTGAGGCTATACCAGTGAGTTTTTATAATAAACACGAGGATGAAAAAGGATTTTTAAGCTTTATGTTTTTTCTCCACAGAATTTTATGAATCCACTCGACATACGAACATATAGTCTCAATTTTGTGTACTTAAAGTATAGAGTGATGTCTTCTCACTGCATGCCGTCAAGATACTGTCATGTGAAAGTGAATGTGGGAATAAGATTATTATTGGTTTGGTTTTTTGAGTACTATTGATGATAAGTTTCTGTTGACCTTGTAATGTTTACTAAGTTTCAGTTAAAAAAAAGTGAAATAACGTGGTAAGATATTTCAAAATGAATGACTTGTGATTTCCATTCAGGGAACGTGAGGAATTGGAACAGGAAAGCGAATAAGGTGAATGAAAAACTAATTGCCATTTGCTAACGTGGACTCTTCAGTGTAGCCCCGAACTCATAGACTTTAATTAGAGTGGGTGAAGTTGGTTTAGTTAGTAATTTAATATAAGTGTTTCTGTACGTACTTGTGATATCCAGGCGTGACAGTAACAGCTGTTGAAAACCTTACGCTGTGTGTCATTGGGCACTCAGTGGTTTGTGGCTTTCCTTTAGGTCCATTCCAGAGTGTCTGATGAGGTGCTCAAGGTACAAGATGCGGGTTATGAAAACATTGCTGCTCTAGTCTTAAAATTCCACCACTAAGCAGATTTGAAATTGAATGTATTTCATTTAAAGAAGCGAGCAAGTGACAAATTTGGGGGGTTTCTTTGCTAATTTTTCCTCACAGCAGTGTAAAAGAGAGCAGTTGAAGGTTGCTGTCTTTAGTTCACCTGGTTCAGACAGGGAGTGCTATCAAAGCTGATCCACTTCTGTAGGCGATGGTGTTATCTTCAGAAAAGAAACAGTTTAATTTGATTATTCCTGTAACTTAAATTACGCTCTGTAAAGTCATTTTATGTTGCATCTCCTACTGCATTGCCACTGCTTTGGCCGCTGGTCAGGTGCATTCAGGGAGGAAGCTTATCGGTAGATCCAAGGGTTATTGGTTCTGGAAAAGAAACGAATTCGGTGGAAGAGCAATGAGCACGCAGGGCTATACTGTGCCTTTAAACAAGGACAGTTCTTATGAGTCAAAAGATTAGTTAGTGTCTTACTCATAAAACCTGTACGTCTGGCAGCAGGGTTTAAAATGAGCTGGTTTTATGAAATAGCATATGTTCTCTTTCCCACACCCCACCCTGGGGCATCATTCTTGTGAAGTGAGACTTAAAGAAGCTTGGTCATATAGAAAAATGGGAGGTACAAAAGGGAGAGGCATGTTCTTTCACTTAACCATATAAAGAGGGTGTGAAAGGTGGTGGGTTTTTCCCCCTCTTGTCTGCTTTCACCTTGCATCCATTCTATCAACTTACTGCAGATGACTATGTACAGTATAATTTGTTTCTACTTTATCAGCAGAAGGGGAGTTACTGGGATATGATACTGTGACCAGACCGCTGCAGAAGTGCTGGAATGCAGCTTTTCCTTTCCCACTACTCCCACACCCATTTTCATATATGCCACACTGGAGGAGAACAGGGCTGACTGGGCAGACAGTGTTTTCACTTGAGGCTCCTCATTTCCATTAGGAGTTACTCCAAAGAAGTGAAAGGAGCTGTAGTGGTGCGAGAGTAATTTAAGACATGGGTATGACTCCACACTTTTTTCTAATTCCTTCCTTAAAAATTATTCCAGAAAAGACAGTCTTGCTGGAGCAGCATCTTCACAATTCCCTTAGCTCCCTCTGTACTAACAGAAACTGTTATGATTTTGGTATCTCATTGTGGAGAACACTTAATTCTTTCTCAAGGTGCTGGTGTAAGAATTTTGCCTGATGTGGATTTATAAATGAAGCAGCAAAGCAAGCTGTTAGAAATAAGTGATGTTTAGTAGCTAGTAGTTTCTGTTGTGTAAATAAGAGAACATCAGTGAAGCATTTTGCAGAGTTTTAAGGTCGCTTTTCAAGATAAGGGCTCCACTGTGATAGGCTTTTTGCAGATGCTCCTGAGAAAGTGCCCTGCAATGAATATTCCAGGACTGCTGATTCCTTTTGGTTTGGTTTTCCCTTATTTTGTTTTCAGGTGAGCAATGGACATAGACAGCATTTCACTGTTTGAAAATGCTGTACCTACTAAGTACATTTATTTCTGCAACAGTATTTATGTTCGTGTTATACTGAGTAATCCTGACACCGGGAAACAAAACAAGTTGCCTTTGATGTCACACAGCAAGTTGAAGGACTCGCACCTCCTGGGATTTTGGCCCTGTAGTGGCTCAGTGGGAAATGAGCTTGATTGCAGAAGTTGTGTTCAGTGTAATGTGGCTTGTACCTCTTTATGCTGCTGTTCTGGTTCTTCGTGATAGTCTCACCTGGAGCAGAAGGTGCTCCAAGATGAGATTTTTGTTGAGAGATGGGTGAAATTTTCCTGACCAATAGATCTGTTTTAGTCCAAGCCGCTGATGTAGCTGCTGATGTTAGTCTGAGAGGTTTGTGATATCTTTTTTAAAGCAGCTTGTAAAACAAACACTTGTTTGATGTTTTTGATGGTGTACTGGAACATGACAGCCTGCTGCCATACTTTGAAGAACTATTAATACAAACAAAGGGAAATTGTGCTCATTGGTTCGTGTACCTAGCTGCCCTTCTTAAAACGCTGCTTCTACCTCAAGTTGTGTCTGATGTGCCAGAGCTGTCTGCATCTCTGCTGTTGTATATCTGTTTTGTGTAACTGAAGCAATAAGCTTGACCTGTCTTGACATCCTATCTGTTTCTGGACTGATGCCCTGTTTCTGTCTCTCATATATTTTCCCCTGTTGTATTGTACCAGTTTCTTTCAGTACTCTGTGATTATCTAGGTGGATAAGGTTTTGGACTCATGCCTAGCTTGTGTCTCTTTGTATTTTTCTCCTTCTCTTTCTTCTGCCCTTTCCCTACTTTCTTATGCAGGTCTTGTTCAACGGTGTGTTGTTATCCAACGGGATGAAAACGGATTTGGGCTGACAGTCAGCGGAGACAATCCAGTCTTCGTGCAGTCCGTCAAAGAAGGTAAGCAGACTTGTTAAATGTGCTAGCCAGTGAGCAGCCTTGAGGGTTTTCCTGTGAATCATAGAGACATTTGCATGAGCTGGAGGAGAAAACTCCAGATGCCTTCCTTATGGGTGGGATGGCTGTAGGTTTGGAATAGGATGTGCAAGGACATTGCCTGTTGGGATGCAGTGAATCACCTCCTCAGTGTCTGATGGATTTAGAAACTGAGCTCTTGTATCTGAGAGGAAGTAAATGACTCCTTGGAACGTGGTGGGACTGTGGCTTGATATATACACTGCAAAACAGAAGTGCTCTAGTCTAGTCAGAGGTTTTAATCTGATGGAGTCAGAGGAAGCTTGGGTGAGTGCAGCAGGTAGCTTTGTGTGGAGCTGCAGAGGTACTGAAACCATTTTCCCCTTGAATGGTTCTATTGACGTTGGAACTAAATGATTCTTGCCTCTCTAGATGGAGCGGCCATGCGGGCTGGAGTGCAAACAGGTGATAGAATTATCAAGGTAAGGGCATCCAAATCGTCAGAGAAATGGATCCTTTGTGTTGAATGAGCTCTTTCCCTGCAAGAATGTCATTGATACATCGGCTGTAATGTTTGCATTTGCCTGTGGGATAGGGTGATAGCCTAAGTTTTGATGTTCTGGGGAAACCAGAACAGTAACCACCAAAAGCTCACTACTGGACATTAGTTTTTTTGTGGAGGTCACTCCCATTTCAGAACTTTATGGGCAAGTTCAGCATCCTACAAGGTTCAAGTACCACACATAGAGCAAAACCAGAACTGACAGGAGAAAGAAGGAAGAGTAAATAAATAGTCTTCCTGGATTATTGTTTTTCCCCTAACTGCCCCTAGATCTGTATTCTGTTTTAGTCCCAAACAACTAAGAAATCAAGTCAGTAACTAAAGACTCTAAAATATTGCTGCAAAATAATGGTTGTGCTACAGCAGCTACTGACACAGAGCTGGGATTTCAACTACGCATTTAAATTAATTAATTAAATTAGTTACCCTAATTTTTTTTCTGCCCAGTCAGAGGTGGATTGCTTTTTTTGTTTTTGGTTTGGTTTGAGCGCCTGCTTTCCTTTGGTATGGGTGTATAGGTGTTTTTTGCAGAGCTCTGCTCACCAAGTTAAACTGTTAGAAGGACAAATTGTTTATGTGTTGTCTTGAAAGATACAGTAATGCAGATGGGGGGGAGGAGAAAATATTGTTTCTCATTCTAGTGCTTATTTTGTAGCGTATGGGTACCTTTGGTTGGAAATTGGTAGCTAAACACTGTTAACTTTTTCTTCCTCCCTACCCCCAGGTGAATGGCACTCTTGTAACACACTCAAACCATTTGGAGGTGGTAAAGCTGATCAAGTGTAAGTAAAGAGAGGGTACTGGTTTTATCTCTGTGCTCCTTTTAATCATGAAAGGCATAATTTTAAAGAACCAATGACCCATTCCGCTGTCAAGTGACAAGGACGAGGTCTAACCATGCCCCATACTGAGAGATAAAGGGTGTGTATGAAACAGTGAAGTGAAACTGGGGTAATTTTGACATCTCAGACCTGAGCTGATACATACTTTTGCAGTTTATCTGTAGCTTGATTACCATCAAACTTGCCAATGTGTCTTCCCATCTTTTGATTCCACCTTAAATACCACAGCTATTCAGGCACTCTTAATGTAGATTACTGTATGCTGCTTACAGCGTACTGGGGTTGATAAAGGAAGTGTGTTCTTGGTTGATTTTCTTGTACAAGGAAGAAGGTGTTAGTGGTTTCTTCCACCCTAACGCAGTTTATTTTGCGGCATGAGCGTATGTATTCTGTAAATGCACCCTGGTAAATACAACTGCTGGAGTAGGAATTGGATTGCGTGCTTTTATTAAGGATTATTACTGTGAAAGAATTTGGATTACCTGAAATTTAAACAGAGATCTTTAAAACAGAGCTGACAGTGCTCTCGTGTTCTCTGGTTTGAAGAACAAATGGGTGAAGAATGGTCCGAGTTTTGTCTCTAGGGCAAAATGGCAACCAGACAAACAACAATCACAGAAATCTGCAAGTGTCTCTGAAATGTGAGTTGTTCTTGTTCTCCCTGCAGCGGGTTCCTATGTAGCTCTCACTGTTCAGGGGCGCCCACCAGGGTCGCCCCAGATTCCATTAGCTGATTCTGAAGTGGATCTGGCAGCATTTGGGCATATGTCTCCCATCATGACATCTCCCTATTCACCTGGCACATCAGGAAATGCAGAAAGGATTACTAGCCCAGTGCTTGTGGGGGTAAGATTTAAAACTTTTTCAAAGAACCAGTGTAGCAGTGGAAGAAATGTAGTAATATATTTTTTTTTCCTGAATTGTTTTGTACTTCTTGCACATGTCACGTATTGGCATCAGAATATTTATCCTGCCACCCAGTGGGCTTTTAATCACATGGGGAAAAGCAGTTTGCAAGTAAAAATACCCAGTCCTAGCTGAGATAATAAAAAAAATGGCTTTGAGGGGTTATTCATAGGTTGTCTTTGAGATACACTGTGATTTGTGTGATAGGAGTTTATACGTTTTCTGGTCCAAACCAGTCATGCTGTAACTGCTACTAAAAAGTGGATTGTAGGTGTGCAGATGTGCAGCAAAGAAGAGCAGGGAAAACAGATAGGCAAACACTTCTGTCTATCATGTATATTTATATGTTGATAGCTATGTTTAAAAGTAGAAAAGAATGCATAGGATTTAGAAACTTGAATTGCTTCTTGTAGGGCTTTTCAGAGCCCATGTTTAGAAAATGGATGAAAAGTGGGCATATCCATTTTCCTTGTCTCTCTTCCCAGCTCCACCAAAAAAACCAACCCTTAATCTCTCCATCTTTTCTAGGAGGAGAATAATATTGTCCACAACCAGAAAGTGGAGATTCTGAGAAAGATGCTACAGAAAGAGCAGGAACGGCTGCAGGTACTGGAGCTGCCTGAGTCTGAAGAGGGGTGGAGGAAAGTATGATGCAAATATAAGGATCAGTTGTGGAATCACTGCTTAGTAGCATCTTCAACATTCCCTTGTGTAGCTTGTGTTTCAGCTTAGCTTTTCTATATACCGGACTAACAGCAGAGATCTAGTCACTCTTAGTGATCAGTTCTTGAGTTTTTAATCCTTGACAGAGTTAAAAAAAAAAATAAATTGTGGAAGCTTTCTTAAGTGGAAATGTACGTATCTGTCAATCTGATCTAATTCTTGGGCAAGTAAGCATCTCTGACTTACTGAGAGATTTCAGTAAATCTCTAGAATGTGGTTATTTTTGTACGGCACAGGAGAGACAGGAGAACTATAGAAAGTGGGCATTCTGTAGCATCTACTTAGTAGGTGTGCATATGTGCTATTTATTATTTTAAAAGTGTAAATGGAATGAAGAGTAGTAATAGGTTGTGTTTCAGAGCTTTGGTACTGAGGAGATACTGAGTGAAGCTCATAACACTATTTTTCAGTCTCTGCAAGAAGAGTACAGCCGATCACCCACCACACGACTGCTCAAAGAGATACAGGAAACGAAGAAGCACATTCCTCAGCTGCAAGAGCAGTTGTCCAAAGCCACAGGCTGTACTCAGGTAACAGAATGTGTTGGGCTTCTCTGTGGTATGTTCCGGGTGAAAATTCTTAGGGGATGATGATGTTCTGGGCAAGCAGGAGTTCCCGGCCGTGCTCGTCTGTGCTTGGACAGGCAAACTGCACCCTCTAGAGCTGAGATTTTGTCATTAGGCTTGCAGAGGCTGACAGGCAATACAGTGCAACGTGAGCATATGAAGTGGACTTTGAAATCATTTGTGAAAAACTGCTTTTAAAATATTAAGTGCAGACTATGAGGTGTTTATTAGTCTGTCTGTCAATACAACTTAAAAGAAACCTGTGAAGTCATTCTTACATTGGAGAATGAATAACTGGAACATAAAACAGCTTTGCTTTTGCAAAAAATAAAAAATGTAAGTGATACTATTTTTCCCCTTTCCCCTCTGCCTATAACGTTATAAGTCCTGAAAACGGGGTGTGACTTTTCTGTTGTCTTCTTTTAGAAAAGCCTTACAGCCTTTTCTAGATATATAAAAAAAGTTTTATAAATAAGTTGAACTGTCTCCATTTTGAAACAGCTAATTTTTAAGGATTGTCTCTGGAAATATTCTACTTGCTTTGTGCTGTCTCCCAACTCACTTTATTTTTTTTTAGGATGGAGTCTTGTCCTCCAGGTCTGTGACAGAATCACTGCAGATCAGTGAAGTGGAGGCAGAGAGTGCGGATTGTGTGAGCAAACTGGATTACAGTGGTGACAGCCCCTCCCGACCAAACAGTGATGTTGCTGATGTGAGTCTTGAATGGCTTCATAATTTTTCTTCTATACTTTTGGATTTGGTTTTCTTGTGCAGATTCTTTTATGTTTGTGTTGTCCTGCGTGTTATACATATGTAGTGTATCTCAGTAACGCTGTGTATTATTGGAATAGGCTTTTCAGTACACACCAAAAATCTTTCTCTGAGAAAGCATACTGTATTGGACTTCGTTAGGGACTGGAAAAGAAATAGTGTGGAGTTTGGGGTTTTATCTAGGATTACATTTTCCTGGCACAATCCCTGTAACCAAACAAAGAAAGATGGATGCCAGCATCTTTTTCAGAACTCAGAGATGCCAATTAGAGCATCTTTTAAGAGTGTGGTAATATTCCGATTATGGCAGCTGTGACTCAGATCCAGTCAGTGGGCGAGTTGCCATGAAAGTGGGGAAGAGTCTTACTTCTACCGAATAAGCTTCAGTTACTGCCAACAGTAAAGACTCTTAGTCCGTTCATTCGTTAGTTATCAATCTAGTGTGTTAGTTATCAAAAAAGTGTGCTCGTATGGTCTCCCTACTGGAGTGCCTTAGCACCTAATCCTTAATTAAGTCACTGTTTGATTAGTGCAGAGGAATTGAGACTCTGTACTTGGGTTTTGGCATTAGTTTGTTGTTTAACGTAAGGACGTGGCAGCTAAATTTGTACTAGCAATTGGAAGGGAAAGAAAAGTGGGTCAGATGTACCTCCAAAATGTGAACATAGTAAACATACATGGCTCTATTTTGAGGCACTTGTCCTCCAACTTTGACTATACACTCATGTTTGTATACAATAAATGCAGAACAAAATTCATAAATATCTTCCTAATAAAATTAATCCTGTCAGTATTGTGGAAGGCATTTGGTCACTGAAGGTGATTGACACACCAAACAATCGATCTTTTCAATCCCAATGTGACCCTGAGAAACTTGAGGATTGAGGGCAATAGAAACCTTTTGAAGTTTAACAAGAAGTCCAGAGTTCTACAGCTGGGATGGAATAACACCATGCATCAATGCAGGCTGGAAACCAACAGGCTGAGTAGTAGCCTGGCTGAAAAGACCTGGTTGTTACTGCAGACACACTGAGATGAGCCAACAACACGTGCTTTTTGCAAATAAAGCCAAATGTCTACTGAGCTACAGGAGAGAGAGGATTGCCAGCAGGTGGAGGGAGGTTATTTAGCCCTTTCTGCTGGGCCATGGTGAGACTAAACCTGAAATACTGAGCCCATTGCTGGGAGCACCCTCTTCAGAGGGGATGTTGAGAAAGGGGTCTAGTCAGAGCGCTGGCAACATGGGTACTACAGAAACTGTCAAAGAGGTGAAGAGAGCAGAGAGAAAGCCAAGGACAGGTGCACTAGCAGAGGTTACAGCTCTGTTGTTACTCAGTGTCACTAGCTTTCTTACTGAAACTGCTTCTGCATTTGTTTTTGGTTTTTTTTGGAGACTGTGCATGTAGGTCACACAGTTTTCTTGTTCATAACTCAGCTGTTTAACAGTTCACTCTGTGAGAAAGGAGAAGTTTTGGCTGTTGTGGCTGAAAAATGTACTGTGCAGTTCTCATTTTCCTGGATTTGCTGGTACTCACCAGAACTGAACTTTCTTTCCCAGAGTCCACGCAGTGGCTTGAAGGAGCGGATTTATGCAGATGAGAGCCCGGAAAAGACTGAAGTTCAAGATACTGTGAGTATAAAACATAGTGTCGCAACAGCATCTCCTGTAATGGAGCCGTTAAAATCTTGCTGTTTTTTTCCTGTTTTCTAGATGGAGCATGCATAAACTTTGCTTTAGAAAATAAAATGCAATTAAAATTGTGCAGGGAAAGTTAATTAGCTGAGTAGATGTTTATGGAGTTTAAGAGCAGGCCCATTCAGAAGCGAGAAATACATAATCAGCAGTAAAACAGCCAGACCTGAAATAGGTAGAGGACTTTGTACATATTTTATTCTTTGAGTCCAGCAATCAATGAAACAGTTTTTTCTTTAGGGTATTTAGTCATTATGAGGCTGGCATTATCAGGGATGGCCTCAAGATCAGGTTCAAAGCAGAACACAGCAGAAAGTGCAGACCTATCTGAACGTATTACTGTCTTCCATAGAATGACTTGTGAAGTATTTTTCCCCTCATCTGCTTGACTTCCCAAAGTAATATTTCTCCATATGTACTAAGATGGCATTTGTCATGTGCCACACGCTTAGTGTGCTCGTGTCTGAGGATGATGCAGCTGGTTTTGAGTCATCTGATCTAATGTTTCTGAATGCTTGCAACTTGGGAGAAGCATTAGTAAGGGGATCTCACAACTGCAAATTTGGACAAGGTGGACTTAAGTGATTGAGGTTTCCATTAAGTTTTGAAAATTAGTATAAAAATTATATTACTGTCTCTAACTTAGTAAAGAAGGTTTACTGTGCCAAGAGGGTAATAGCACTGTATGCTGCTTCCTTCCCTTCCATCTTTCTCTTCCCTCGTTCTCCACTCATCCCAGGATTCCCAGTCCAGTGTTGGAAGTCCTCTATCCCGAGTGGGGCCTCAGATCATTGGAGCAGAGGATGACGACTTTGACACTGAACAGGAGCAGGTGGGAATGACTTTTAGCCTCAGCCACACCTTTTCCCACTTGACCATAATTCTGTTCCTCTATGCCTAAAATACAGGTGCTCCATGACTTGTTTTTATTGAGCAATTCCTGTGTAGTGAGTTAAGAATCGGAGAATGTGATTCCTGCTATTGCTGATCTTGCCAAGTAAAAACATTTGGGGAGTCTATGACAATATGCTGTCTTTGATTCTCTCTGTTAAGTTTTCTTTCTGCTCATTACTTCAGGCTTTCTAGAAATTAATTTGCCTTATTTAATTTTCTTTTGCTTATTTAGTTTCTATTAAGTTCTGCATTGTTGTCACAGCAGTATAGCTGCTGTGGCTTTTGAAATATTTAATCTGAGTTATTTTAGCTGTCCTTTGCTCTGAATTATATTTCATTAAATTGTACATAGAGTTCAGGAAATTATTTCAAAGAAGTGTTTGTATTGTAAGCTCTTCTTGGTATGTTAGAATGGCATTGCAAAGGTTCTGGAGTTGATCACTTTTAATTAAACAAATGAGGAGCTAAGCTGTTGGAACAAAACTTCTTGGTTTTTCTCACCGTAGCTTTCTTGAATAATTCAAAAAGTTTCTGTGTATCTCTACAGATTAATGGACAATGCAGCTGTTTCCAAAACATTGAGCTCCTGAAGTCTCGCCCAGCTCACCTGGCTGTTCTTCTGCATCATGTGGTGTCCCAGTTTGACCCTGCAGCATTGGTAAGATGTCCTGGAATTGTTTTGCTCACCCACATTGATCACCTTAACCAGGGTGTATCAGAATCTCCTTGTTCTTGTGTAAGTGCACTGTCAGTGATACTGCTGGGTTGGCAAGGAGAGAAATGCAGCTCCTGTGCAGGCATGAGAGTATTTCAGATAAATGAAGAGAAGCACAAAGAGAACTCTCTCCCTTACATGTAGCTGTTTACAAATAAGTATTTAGCTCTTGAAAGCATTTCATTCCACCCGAAGTCTATCGACTGGTGGGATTAGCCATCTATAGGGGAGGTCTGATCTCCTTCTCCCCCCACCCCCCCTTCCCTTCTCTGCTGATTACTGGGGCAGCCTAGCTGAGGTTACCTGAGCAATCTAGATGGCTGAAAGTAGCTAGGAAGAGTTTCAATCCAGCAATGCTGAATTCCTTGAAGTATTTGAAAAAATATTGGAGTTAGGGGTGTTAGAAGAGTTCTCATGGTGTCACTTAATTTCTTCCCCTTCTGTTTTGCAGTTGTGCTACCTTTACACGGACTTGTACAAGCAGACCAACTCCAAAGAGACTCGGCGTGTCTTCCTTGAGTTCTACCAGTTCTTCTTGGACCGAGCTGCAGTAGGTTCCAGTCATTTCTCTCATTTTCAAGCATATCTAGCAAGCTGACTTCTACCTTTCTCCACTCACCTGAAAAGGAAAAAACTAAGGAGTTATTTCAGTTCTCCAAAATAAGAAGGTTTTTTGTTTAAACGTTACCAGTGAACATGGCAAAAATGAATGGTGTGTAGCCTCAGATGCCTGGTAACTCAATAAATCACAGGGAATGCATTGTCTGTTAGAGGAAATAATTTTGTGATTTGCAAGCAAGTTCGAGCTGTTATACATTGCCTTTTAGTTAATAATTGCTGCATATATTGATGTGGCTTTGCAATGACTGGGAAATTTTATGTCTGCTGGAAAGCCTGAACAACTTCCTTACCGTCATGAATTTGACGAGGTAGTGTAGCGGAGGCTAGTACCACATGTTCAGATGCAACACACATTGGGGATGGGAGTCTCCCCTTAATACCATCATGTGTTCAGGTTGTATGATTTTGGCTTTTGAGGGATTTATTTGTATGTTTGTACTGTGTGTTTTATTGGAGTGGCATTTGTTGTGCATGTTCTCCCGGCCTTTCTTTTCTTTTACAGAATCTAAAAGTTCCAGTTCCAGATGAAATCTCCTTAGAACTAGGTAGGGTGCCCTTGCCTCAGGTATCTGTTTCTGCAGTTTCTACTCCCTGAGTCAGTCCAAGTTTCTGAAATGTGCTTGGGGTTGCTTCAAACATACAGTGTCATGTGTTACAGGGAGAGACAAATAAACGCTTCTTATGTTTCTTGGGGAGCACGTAATACATGCATGCGTGTAAGTGGTGGGGAAGCACTGGCCACATTGTCATGTACATTTTTTAGTATGACAGTGGATGTGTCCAAAACTGCTTACACTTAATGCACTGAAGTTCATATTATCAGCAAGTGAAAGGCAAAAAGGTACTTTTGGATGGGTTAAAATATGTATGTGAATGACTTTATTGTAAGATGGAGAGGACAGTTCTTGAATGCTCTATTTTCTCTTCTGACTTCCAGACAGAAGACGGCCGGAACTCCTTCCTGAAGAGCTTCATCGCCAGTTTATACAAACTATGCAAGATAAAGTCTGTCCAGAAGTTCAAAGGAATCTGGAAGATTTCAGGTAGCAACAGTTGTCTATGTAGTTTTCATTTAATTCATACCTGCCCTCTGTCAACATGTCCAGTACAGGGGCAGTCCAGACTTGAGGGACATAGTGATTTGGCGTCGACTGAATACGAAGATACTGCTGGGTAGACAGCCTCCACGGTCACCCTGTGACCAGTCTTTGAATGTTTTTTGACACCGTGTTGCAAATAATCAACTGCAAGATCAATTTTAGAGCTTGGAGTCTTCATTCCTTAAACCTATTTGAGGCAATTTCAGAATATTGTTTCTTAGCTGATGTTATATAAATCCTTCTTACTAATTGTGTTTATAATGAGCTTGTATCTTTCTTGTGGGTTTTTTTTCTTCCTTTTTTTCCTTCCGTCTCCCCTTTGGGCATGGAATAATCACATGGGCATATAGCAGAATTTGATAATTAATATGCCCTGTCATGTGGAGTCATAAGAGCTCTGTGCCAACATGAGACATTATACCACCTAAAAATGTTTCAATTCAAGTATATGCTTCAAATATGCAACCTGGCATGCTTCAGAAAGAGTAACCAGTTTTTCTTGACTCTTGCAATGGCTGCCTTTCTTGAATAAGTGCCATACAGCTCCATCCCTCCAAAGGGTATCTTAGCTATGTTTTACAGTGAATGTAAATGTTACAGAGAAATGTCATGACTTCTCCATTTTCATACAGAAACCAATAGTGAAACTTGTTCGACATTCTGAATGTCAACAGGTTGCTTTTCCTTGTAATAGGCCAGTATTCAATTTCAAGTGATGCTTCCCTCTCCCTGTTTTCCAGGCAGAAACGTAGCATGGGATTGACCCTGGCAGAAGGAGAGCTAACCAAGCTGGACGCAGAAAGACTTCGTGACCGGAATGCAGTGGAGAAGGAAAGAGCATGTGCAGAACAGATTATTGCTAAAATTGAGGAAGTCTTGTGAGTAACAGCAAGTATAATTGGGGTGTGTCTGTGTGTAAAAAAGGTTCTACCCTGAACCCAAAGACAGCAGAGCAAAGGAATTAGGAACTAGAAGCACTTTGACACCATTGTGTTTACGTTGCTTCCCCTGTTTGCTGTCAACGTGTGTTTGAGTGATGATAGCAGAAAGTAACCTAATAGTTAAGTCCATATATCTTTTCAAGAAGGCTGCTGTTCATATAGCAGAGGTAATGTTTCCATTGTCAGCTTTTTTTTTTCAGCGCATTATTAGATCAGGGTCCTTTTTTGGGGGTTGTAGAAACCTATAGCTTCAGAACCCATTTTTTCTTTTAACGCGAGCAGAGTCCAATTTTCCCAGCTGAACCTTCATTTTTGTTTACTCTTTTTTTTCCCACTCGAACACAACTGCTGATGCTCTGGGTGGATGTGGCTGGGGATTAATTGGCTTTTGAGTTTTGTTTTGAAATTCTTTCTTGTTTTTAGGATGACATCTCAGCCTTTGGAAGAAGACAAGAGGTAATGGAAGCTGTGTGGGCTTTGTGAAGTAAGAACCTCGCTGCTGACTCTGTGTTCTGCTGAGCAGAACAAGGCAGCCCTCTGCTGGCTGCAGCCACAAACTTTTTCTAAATTCCCTGACATAATTTGAATTTAGAGCATCAGTCTCTTGCTCTCAACCCCTTCTTATGCTGGTTTGTTGCCTTTGTTTCAGATCTGAAAAAGGTTACTGTCACTGAGAGTTCGTGTTTCTCTTGGTTTTTTTTTGTAGCTAACATTATTTTCTCTACATGCCTTGCCTTCTTCAGTTTGTATGTATGAAGATGTCTGGTAGCTTTTACTATAATCTCTACAGCAACCATACCTTTGACTGTTACTTATTTTTACCATAACTATAATGTTATTTCAAACATGTATTTAGGATATAATTTTAGAACCTTCTGTGTAATTCTCAAAATGTTATTTTCACCTCCTAGGCTGGTACATCTTTTATATACTCCATTTTTTATTTACAAGAGGACAAATTCTGTTCCTGGCTGAGTCTTTCCCATTGTCTGTGAAAGTTTCCTATCAAAAAAACAAAACCAAAAAGATGCCAAGTTCTTGTAGTTGAAAAATGGTTAATTTCTCAATAGAACCTTTGCTTTTTTAATTTTCTTGGAAAAATGTATTTTCCCCAATACATTTCTCCTTAACCTCCAACTGTTTTTTGTTTGTGTTTTTTTTTTATTATTTTTTGTATATACTTGGCAGTTCCACAATGCAGTATGTGATTCTTACTTACATGAAACACCTGGGAGTCAAAGTTAAAGAACCTCGTAACCTGGAGCAGAAGCGTGGCCGTATCGGTTTCTTGCCAAAGATCAAGGTAGTAGTGTTGTGGCCAGAGTGCATTTGTTTAAAGCTCCCAGCATGGGTGCTTTGTTAGAATTCAAAATCTAATTTTGCATGACACATTAGAAGTTGGTATGATTTTTACAGTCTTCATTGCTGCATCAAGAGGAGCTGGGATTACTGAGCTGCGTAGAAAACTTAGCAGTTGAAATTGGGTTCTACATATGTTTTCAGACACGTGGATTAGAAATGAGTTGTCTTCTTTCTTTCTTTATCTATATGCCTGAATTCTAACTGCCTGCTTTTCGCATTTCCAACATTATTAAAACTTTGGGTGAGAAATGTTTCATATAATACAACCTTGAATCACATGAGGATCTCATTAAGGCTAATCAGGTTGTGACCTGTATACTTTAGTTTTCATCTTGAGAAACTTGCCCCAAACCTCATGTTTCTTGATGCAGTAAAGCTACTCTTCTTGCCACCCACACTTTCCCAGTTATATAATGAATTTTTCCACCAACACTCCATCTTTGTGGGTGTATTCAGTTGTCTCCCACAGTGTGGGGGTGTATCTGGTCACAGTAGCTATTTATTTTCATCAGCATTTCAACTTCCTTTGAAATGTTAAGACCCATCAACAAGCAGTTCTCCCATGACAGTGCAAAAAGGTTAGATCAAGCATTCGCAGCCTTTCTGAAGTGGTAGGATAAGTTGTATTTCTCCCAGATTAGAGTCTGTATGCTTGTGGAGGTTTGGAGTCACAGGATGTTATGCCTTAGAGAAACAGGGTGCTGTGGGTCACTGTGAATTGGTCTCTTACCCTAGGGATCTGTTCAGATGCTGTGCCTCCTTGCCGTTAACCCTGTTATTACACACCACTGATAGTCTGTCTGTAGGCTGTGTTTGCCTCTGATGCTGCAGGATGTTGACCTGTCAATAACTTGTTCAAAATAAAATCCTTTTGTACCAAGCTCCTGTAGTTTTAAAGAATTAGTCAGTATCTCAGTAAATAACTAAATTTGAAGAAATGTGATCTGTTTGCTTTGCTTTTTTTTTTGTTGTATGTTAACTGCAGCAAAGTATCAAGAAAGAGAAAGAAGGAGAGGAAAAAGGAAAGAGAAGAGGCTTTCCTAACATTCTGGGCCCACCAAGGAGACCGAGTCGACACGATAGCAGTGCAAGTATGTCAGACAAGGAAATGTGTGTTCCCTAACTATTAGTCTGAAAGTCAGATAAAATCTCTGCTGTCTTACAAAAATCTGTGCTAAGAAGATTTAGTAAACTTTTTGTTTTTAAAAAATGTTTTTGAAGATACATAAACCTTGTTTTGCCCTGAAATGCTTCCTCTCTCCGTTGCTGAAAACCGGTAAATGCTCTTTCAGCAATGTAACAGCTCTGTGTTTGTGTAGTTGGCAGAGCCATGGAAATGCAGAAGCCCCGCCATCCCAAGCACTTGCCTACAGCGTCTTCTATTAGCCCAGAGCCATCAGACTCTAGCAAGATGCGCCAGAGTGGGTCCTCCAGTGACGGAGCAGATGCACCATACCCACCTGTCAACCCAATGTCTCCTTTGGCAATGGGTCCTTTTTCCTCTCCAGAGGGGAGCAAGGACAGTGACACAGGTAGGATAATACAAGCAAGGAGGAATGATTAAAGACGGTGAATGGGATGGGCAAAGCTCTGATGCAACAAACTTAACAAATTGGGAAATGTTTTTATGTCATTAGACATGGTCTTCCTTGCCTTAGTCATCTTTTCTGACTTATTCTTTGGTTCAAATTAGGAAATCTTATCATGGCCAGAAATTGTTGTTAGGCAGGTTCTATCAGTGTGGCATCGGAGCAGGAAAAAAGCCAGTCTCAGGTGCCTGCTTTTGTAAGCACAAGTCAGTGTCATCTAGAAAGATTTGTCACTGAGATTTTTCTTGCCAAACTAGCAATTCAGTTCCTCTAGTTCTAAGCTGAAATGAGGTGGTGCATCAAGAAGCTATGAAGAGGCCGTGAAGTTCTTTGATGTACTCTAATTTGGTACAGTTCTTGGTATTTCATACTTGTTCTGTGTTTAGGTTTGAAGCAGACTGGAGAAGCTCCACCTGCTAATGACTGTATGGATGGCACACCCCGCACACCTAATAACACCTTCGAATTCCCATCTCCTTTGGAAAACTTGCAGGAGGAGGAGGGAGAATCAGAGAGGTAACTAGGGAGCCCTGGTTGCTTGAGCCTTGGAAGAGCCTCCATGGGACAGTGGCTGTGGGAGCTTAGTCTGTAAAAAGTGACATCATTTGTGTTAAATATTATTGGTAGAAGTAGGAAATGTTCTGTGCCTGCTGCTGCGGTAGTACCAGAAAACTGTAGATCAGGAGGGTGAGGCTGACAGATGGACAAATGTTCTAGCATGGAGGTGAGGCCTTTGGTCTGGAGTTGTGTGATGTCTGAGTGGGGTGAAATTCTTGCATAAGCTTCCCTAATAATTTATTTCATTCCTTGCAGAATGGTTGACATGGGAACACCAAAGCCTTTTCGCAAGTGAGTATGCTTGTAAATGTTCGAATGTCACTGAATTTGTTTAGATTTTAACAAGTTATGAAGTAGAATGTGGTGATGTTCATAGTTCTGAGCTGGTACAATTGTCTGCATGATCTTTCCTTTTCTTAAATAAATACATGAAATGAGACACGGGCATCTGTATATGGGACAAGTGGAGTAAATCATATGCAGATAAGCCCTTTGATCTGTGAGTGAAGTATGGTGATTGTTGTACCTACTGATTCAAATTGATGGGTTAGGGAGTTGAGATTTCCACACGTTTTCCTCTTTATTATTTTTTTTTTAGTATAAAATCTGTGTATTGCTGTTAGGTCTGTATCTGCAGATAGATGGAGGAAATAAATTGTAACCTGCCCTCTCACCGCTTGGTATTTGACTTCAAGCAAATTATTTTATCTGTATCATTAAAAGGAGGATTATGGAAATACTGTAAGAACAGATATTCACTCTTAGTTGTTCTGTAAAGGGCAAAATTAGAAAATGTGCCTATAGGTTCAGACATCTAACAGCCTTCAGTTGTTAGGGAGAGCATATTCATAATGCTTTACAACTGATACATGTACTTAGAAGTAAAAAAAATTAAATATTTCTTCCTTACATCCATGCCTAAAATGGGAAGTATCTGACCTGGTTTTTTTATGTTAGGATGGACAGTGTTGGTTTCGCAGATGTACAAAGTGAGGATGAGCTGTATGATTTTGACATGGACATGGACCCTCCCAACTGGCAGCAACTTGTGAGCCGAGAAGTGTTGATGGGGCTGAAACCCTACGAAATCAAGCGCCAAGAAGTGATTAATGGTGAGATGGGTATTTTTTCCTAGCTCACCAAGCACGAAGTTGAAACCTATCCTGTGAAGCTCTGAAGTTCTTAAAATTCCATACTCTCTCTGTCTTCATTAATCTGCTTGAAGTAGTGGCCATCTAAGTCTTCTGGTTTGCAGAGCTCGTGTGTTGTGAAAGTTGTACTTGTTACTGAAAAGTATCCTGCGGTGAAACTAATCCAGTCCTTGGAGAAGAAATAAGCAATATTAAGTGGTTTGACACTGAAAGGCCAGTTTGCAATATCATGTGCCATAAAAGAAGGCAAGAGGCACTGTCTAGGCTGTTGGAAAGCACATGATGCAAATGGAAAGCTACTACCAAACTTCATCTTCAAAGCTTCATATCAATTTCAGATCTTGCAATCCTGCAGAACTCTATGTGGCTATAAGAGATGCTGAGAGCTCTCTGAGTCATGAATCAGTTAGTGTTTCTGTTCTTTCAAACATGGAAGTATAGCAGAGCGTGGCTCCATTCTGGAGCAAGCTGGAATATGGGCCAGCAAGGGAGGTGTCAGTAAGGGAGACTTTTTGTAAGTTCATACTTCTGCTTCTGTTTGCTTCACATTTGAATCCACGTTGCCACACCTCTTTAAGAAGGTGGTTACAGTCCTGTTTCCCCCTCTTTCTTCAGAATTGTTTTACACTGAGAGAGCTCATGTCCGCACGCTGAAGGTTCTGCATAACGTCTTCTACCAGCGTGTCACCCGTGAAGGGATCTTGAACTCCAGTGACAAACGGAAAATCTTTTCAAATCTGGAGGATATCCTTGGGCTTCATGGTAAGAGCAGCTGAGGTGCCTTTCAACTTTGTAGTTGCAGCTGGAATTCTGGGGGTGTGTATGTGTGTATATATATATTTTTTCCTGAAAAATTTAAGCAAGTGACCCAGAAACAACAGGCAACTTTGTAAAATGCTTCAGATGAACAAGGATACTTCAGCTGTTCTTCCTTTTTGCACAGTTTTTCCATTTCTGATTTACAAAGATAATTTCATAAGGAATGCGTGTGTTCAGTGTTTCAGGTACTTGCTTTTTCTTATCTGTGTACACAGACTCTCTTCTGCTGATTCATGCTTTGATAAAAGGAGCAATGCTTTGATGAATGGTTTTAATGGGTCAGTGTTCAAAATGTTACAACTGTTTAAGAGAATATGAAAACAAATTTGGAAGGATTGATGGCTTGCAGGTGGTTTTGAAGGGCAGCCCTTCCTAATTGTTTAGAGAAAGAACTGTTCATAATTAGAATTTCAGTTCTGCCGCTGAATAACCACTTGTATAATTTTATGCAGGTGGCTTAAATTGCATTCTACATTATTCCTATGTTTTTAAAAGGGCAGTGATATTGAGCCTCAGGAAAGGTAAGGCTGGAAAGGTTCTTAGTGGACATTGGAAGAGAGGTGAGACAGAAGTGCAAAGGAGTTATATAATGTTTTCTTAGATATTCTGCTAAATGTATTAGGTTGCAGGATGTATTTATCTGAAATTACTGCAAATCTAGTCTTTTCCTAGGTAGTTTTTATTTTAAAATCAATGATGAAAACTAAGCAAACAATTTGAGCAGTATTAATAAAATTTACTTTTTTTTTTTTTTTAAGTGGTATTGAACGATCAGATGAAAGCTGTCCGAAAACGGAACGAGACTTCTGTTATTGGCCAAATTGGGGAAGACTTGCTTTCCTGGGTAAAATCCTTTTTTGCTTCCTTGTGCTTGAAAATAACATTTCATAGAATGACAGAGCCAGAGGTTAGTGAAGGTAATTCCCAGCTAATAGGAACTGAAGGTCTGAAGAGTTGTCATTTCTGTGGAGCCAACACAGAGCTACAGAATGAAGGTTGAAGGAAAGCAGGAAGAATTCATAGGATTTTTCATTTGGCTAGAGATAAGAGTAATTTAAAGAAGAAAAAATAATTTCCTTATGATGTGTGGGTAGAGCAGAAAGGTAGTTTTGCAGACATAAAGCTAAGAACTAGATTTTGAAAAAGGTGATAGCACAGTTTATTTCAGTAACACTGAAATATAAGTCTTGTGTTGCCTGTGGTGCAGTTAAAAATAGATTAAAATACTGGTTTCCAATCCTAGAATTTACATAGCTGGACCTTTTCAAATTTATAACACTGTCGCAGGCTTCCTTTCTGAGATCCAAATGACAGGAGCAGGAGTGACATAGATTCTTTGAAAAAGGAGATTCCCAAGAGAGAACTTACCAGTTTGGTTTCAAGACTACTTAATTTAGGATTGAAGATTGATCTGCCTAATTCTTTTCAGCTCTGCATAGGTCTCTTCTGGTGTTTTTTTAATATCCCACTGTTTGTCTAGTATTCCAGAAAAAAAAAGAAGGAAAACAAAAATCAGGTGTGGCTGGTAAAGAAACACCTCCAACCCTTTCAGTTTTCCTGTGTATTACGAAAAAGTGAGAAAATACTTGCTAGAGCAAGCTAGACCAAGCTAATTGTTATATGCCCTTGCGTAGTATTTTGGCTAAGTGACTGAAACAAAAACCCACGGGATCTCATTCTTTGGAGTGAGTATTTCAGGAGTTACTACGCTGCATCTCAGACTGGGTAGCAGGAATGGGAAGAGTTGCAGTAAGAGGTTAACCATCTGTCATTTCAAGTACATTTCTCAGCTCTGCTCATGGCTATCATTTCCCCTAACTCTGTTTCTGTAATACTTTTGTTTAGGAAATAAGATGTCATGTTAATATTCTGGTTTTAAGCATGGGTGTCCCTGAGAAACAAGATGACTCTTGGCTTTGCTGACCAGCAGTCTGGTAGATAATGCCTTGTCGTGCATCTGAGTGCAGTTTTTTCTGCTTTCCTTGTGGCTGCTAGTGGAGACATGGCACCATATTCTCCCTCTGAATCAGTAGTGCATCTGTGGAAAAGGCTGGATGTGCTAGGGCTGGAGACAGGAGAGCTGCAGAGTTTGAGATGCAAAGGGTTCCTCAGTAGATCGGGAAGACAAGACCTTAAGAACAGGATGGAAATTACTTCTCATATGCTACCAGTAATTCCCTTCTTCCCTGGCAAGACCAGTTCTGCTATGTGGCTATATGTTGAAAGTGGCACATGCTGAACTTGAGTCGGTCTAAATGTGGCTTTCTTGTCTTTCTGGCACAGTTTAGTGGACCAGCAGAGGAGAAGCTGAAACATGCAACTGCCACTTTCTGCAGTAACCAGCCCTTTGCTCTAGAGGTCATCAAGTCACGCCAAAAGAAGGACTCTCGCTTCCAGACTTTTGTGCAGGTGAATTTTATGCAAAGGTTTGAGTTGCCTGAGGATGTGGCTTGTGGCCAGCACAGCATAATGAATGCTTGTAGATAAAGTTACTATAATTAATGACATCATGTCTAACATTGTCTTCAGATTGGGATCAGTTCCAATACTGTATTTATCTTTACTAATCATTTCTGGAGGGAGGAGCCTTTAGTTCTGGGGAACACAGAATGTCCTGATAGAATGCAGGAAAGCACGCGCTGTCCCAGGCAGGAGGTGACACTTCACTTGAGGTGGCTGTTCCCAAGGATGAGTACTTCTGTGGGGAAAACTGCTTATAGTAGTGCAATTTTGATGCATTCCACGGGCAGAAGACAGATGATGTATACCTATCCTGCCTGCCAGGAAAGGGCTTGAATACATTTGGCAGTTGGAGGAGAGAACATTATCTTCATTACCACAGACTGAGAAGAATTCTAGTAATACAAGGGTTGAGGTTATATTGAAAAATGTACTGTAGGTTTGCTATAGTGTGAAAGTCTAAACTGATGTCTTCCCTGCATGGCAGTGACTGAGATTGATTGGAGATGGTACCAGGCCTGTGTGAAGTAATGAGGGAAGGAAGCCGCTGCTTTTGTGATGAGCCTTTCCTATACGTAATTGCAAAGGGAGAGGGAATGTGTTGTCTGAATGATAGATCCTGGCATTTCTTGTCTTGTATTTAATTACTGGAAAGTGAAGTAATAGGCGTTTATGTGATGTATAGATGTTACACATTCAGGTAATTATAATCTTAATAAAAATGACAAATGTAGATATTGTGCTGTTTAAATTTAGGATGCTGAGAGTAATCCACTGTGTCGCCGGTTGCAGCTGAAGGATATCATTCCCACAGAGATGCAGAGGTTGACAAAGTACCCCCTTCTGCTGGATAACATTGCTAAGTACACAGGTAAAGCCTTTCCACCAAGGTTTGTGCATGCATCTCAGCAGGTTGTCTAGACAAATGCGATTTCAAGGCGTATGTTGAAGAACAGTTCAATTGTATGGATCACTGTCACTTTTCACTGTGACCTCGCTGCTGCCTCCCACACAGGGGAGGGCAGGTTAAAAAAAATAATAAAATCCAGTCGTTGTTTCTACGTTAAATTCATTTTCCTTCTTTGTACAAAAAATAGAAAAAAGAGAAATCCAATGTGAAATAAGCGAATAACAGTCTGCATTGGGTTGTAGTGTGTGTAGAGTGCAGTATAATAAATTAAACGTGGTTTTAAAAAGCTCAGGGGGGAGCGCTGAAGTTTTGAAGATAAACCAAACCACTCTGCTTATGAAAGTTACTGGCAAAACAACTCGATTTGCTATTAGTTTTTGAAGAAGGAAACCAGGAATTCCTGACTGTCTCCTCTCCACCCTCCAGTTCCTAGCCAGTTTTAGTTTTATGCTGATGGTTACTGTTATTTACGGCTTGTAATGATTATGACAGCCAAACAGAAGTGAAGAGAATGTTTTCTGTGCACCCTTTCTATTTCTGATTGTATACGAGTATGTGATAATGTCAATAGCTGAACTTACATTCAGAAGGCATAGAAGCAGAATAGAAAGAGCAGGTATCATGTAACTCTTCCTTGTTACGTGCTCTTAGCAACCACATCTTTAGGAACTTACTGAAAGGCAAGTTGCATTTGTGCTATTGTTTTGAATAGTCATTAGCATACCTTGTTTTTTCTGTGATTTTCTAGATATATTTAACTCACTTCTGTAATCTTGAAGAAGGAAATAACTAGAAAGCATGCAATCACTAAAGATGATACTCTGTTTCAATAAAGTGGTTTTCAATAATAAATATACTCTGATAAACCTTTTTTTCTTGAATTCAGGGCATTAAGATAGCTAAATCAAACTATTAAGAGAAAACGCATTTACATGAATTCCAATTTCCATGTAGATATATTTGAGAGAGGAAAAAAAAGTAAGATCTTCACTAACAGAAATCCCTAATTGTCCATTACGAACATAAAAATGTGAACAATGAAGAATCTAATAAAAACCTATCAAGTTATTCCGTTGCTTAAACAAGCTTGGATAGACATAGGGCATACTTCTAGGCAAGGAAGAAGAAAAGGAAGATTATAGAATCTAAGCAAAGAACATGTAGTGTTAAAGCTTATGGCAAATCAACATGTTTCTTCAAGAGACCACAAATGAGGTAATACAGAACAAATTGATTTTATTTTTTTTAATGTCAAGGTTTTCTTGTTACTGAGTAAGGGTGTTCGGTTTTGGTTTTTTGGGTGGTGGTTTGGGTTTTTTTTTGCTTTGGTTTGTTTTTAAAATCAATCCTCAGTTACTAGTTCAAAATTGCCAGTATCTTTGAAAATGGTCAGAATGCAGTCTGACCTACACCCCGAAAGTCTGATACAAAACAAGCTTCATAAAAAAAAAATTTGGATGTTCTTGACATAATGTAAATGAAGAACAACTTGGAAAGAAATATTTCCCTACACAATAGACACCAATAGAATCTTAATGAAGCCTTCTTTCCTCATCTGTTGCGTCTCTAAAGCACTACAGAACGTTTTTATGTTCTTGCAGAGGGTGGAGTTTAGCTAGGATGTGTTACACTGGCAGATATTTCCAGCATAACAGGCGAAAATATGATTAATAATACCACAAGATGCCTTTTCAGGTTTACTAGCAGTACCTGCTGTAGTGTAATTTCATTACTCATAAAAAAATATACTGCATTTACAAGTTCACTCTAATCATAATTAGGAAGCATGTGATACTCCATTATCCTTGATGTACTTGTTTATTTGCCTGTTTACTAGATTCTTAATGTGGCTTGCGGTAGTGAGAATTGATGGGGTTCACCTGTGTGTGTCTCTGTGTATGATCAAGTGACATTGGCTGGAAAGATAACTCGTTTGCTCTTGCTGTAATGGAAGACTGTTTTTTATAATCAGGCTGCATGAATGTAGCCAGAGATACTTCTTGCCTAAGCTGTTAAAATAAATACAGGTTATCTGGGTGCAAAAAGTTATTATGTAACACATTTTTAAATATATTTTGCATTATTTTTCTTTATCTGTTTCTCTCTCTTCCAAATTATATAAATAAGAGGATTGGTAGAAATACAGAAGAAAGTAGTCAGTTGCCAAATCCTGGGACTTTGGCTAGCTGGCTGTGTGCGATTTTAAATATGTACCCCAAAACTGTCTTTGTACCACAGTGGAGTCTTAGTAAATTTTTTAGATTTCTCAGAATACTTCTCAGATTGATGCTTGTGGAGTAAATAGTTGTCACAAGCCCCTCACAAAAGGAACAGTAAGAAGTGCTGTGTTGTGCATGTTGATCATCAGAGGCTGGTGTCCTGTGCAGGGCAGAATGAATTATCTCCTGTCACAGATGTATGGTTGTCATTTCACCTTTGAAATGCAGCACTTTTGTTGATAGGCTCTTCTGTTTTTAAGTTCTCTTTCTCAAATTCGAGGACAGCAAACTGCACTAGATCTCTGACTTTTTCACTCTTCATTGGAAGACATTATTACATTTCCCTTTTTTTCTTGCAGAGCTGCCTGAAGAGAAAGAAAAAGTGAAGAAAGCAGCGGATCATTGTCGTCAGATCCTTAACCATGTGAACCAGGCTGTCAAAGAGTCTGAGAATAAGCAGGTAGGAGGTGAATGGAGTTAGCGTCAAAAGTTGAGGAGAAGGGGGTTGGAGGGCAGCAAGCTGTTTTAAGACACCTAGGGTCTATGTACTAGTGTTTTGATGTTGTGCTTAAAGATGATTTGTGGCATGAAATATTCCTGTGAGAGGAGGAATCCCGAGCATTTGGGAACGTGTGAAAGTATTTGTGACTGCCTACGCTCTGACACTAGTGACTGCTGCTAATCAAAGTGACTCCCTTCATTGCATTTTCTGCAGCATTTGGAAGATTATCAGCGTCGTCTCGACCTATCCTACCTGAAGCAGTCTGAGGATCCCATGATGGATGAGTTCAGGGTGAGTAACAACAATAAAGCAATCTCTGTGTAAATCATGATAGTAGCCCTGGTGTTCAGCTTATGGTTCTACTAAAGTCTTCTGATGTACCATCAAATGGTCTTTGGAGATGAATACCTCTGTACAAAAATTAAAACAATTGGTCTCAGAAATCTGAGTTTTTTACCTTTCTGAAGATCTCTGTGGATGTAACAACTTGATTCTGCACATAGTAGTGTTGATGAAGCTTGTAACCTCTGTGAAACAAGTATTAATGGTCTGCAAGCTAACACACTGTATCGCATAAAAGATATCCTGGTGGACAATAAGTCTTATTATGGATATATATCTCATGTGACCGCATGGCTTAGTTGTGCTTTTGGAACTGGAGAGGCCTGCGAGTCACGAGGTGTAGCAATGCAGTTGGCTTTGAAAGAAGAACTTGTACACAGGTAGGAGACCCACAGGTATAGCCAAATAAAGTCTTAAGTCCAGGGCTAAAAGTACTGTGTTTCATCACCCCTGTAAATTCTTGCAGTTATGATAGTGAAGGTGGTTACTTGTTGTCAGCTGCTGTTAAATGGAATGGACAACACCATATCCTTGGAGCAGGACTAACTTTATGAAATGTTCACATTTCAAGTGAATGATGCATGCCAATAGGCACTTGCAACTTGAAACATGTTTTTTCTTTCTCATATGTTCCAAATACGTGGCTGCTACACAAGGACCCTTCCCCCTTTGCTCCTGCATCTTTTCCTTGTGATTTGGTACTTTATCCCCAGTTCTTAATTTTTACCACTGTCTATGCCTGTGTCTTGTATAGATTCTCTGTTATTTATCACTCTCCTATCTTCCCCAAAGTCAGCATGTATCTAAAAAATTCTTATGTGAAGACTTTTCTGTAAAACTGTGTCATGTATCCTTCCACAAATAAACTTGCAAGCATTTAGTTAGGAAATGAAGAACTTACTGGCAGTTATGAAATCTTACTGTCATTGATTGTAGTCTCTGAGACTTGGAAGGAATGACTTGTGAAAATTGTCACTTCTACTTGCCTGCAGATCTAAATGTCACAAGCACTGAAATGACTGAAGAATCCATTGACATTATAAAGTCCATCAGATCATTGGAATGATTTGTATATCATTTGTAGGCACACTTGACTTGCAAATTGAGTGCTGAAGCATTAACTAGTTTTAATACTAGAACTGGTGATTTCATATGGGATATTGGAAAAACTCCTCCTAGATATCAGGTGACATCGTAGTGCCTTGGTAGCATGACTTAGTATGAAAATTCTCTACCCTGTGACCCCTGGCATCTGCAAAAGAGCAGTGGGAGAGGAAGAGTGATAACAATTACCCTTCACAAAATTCTGGTTTACAAGCATTACCCTACTTCTGCTCCACACTTCTCTTTCCAGACTGGGTTTAGCTGCTCATCTCCAAACTGGAGTGCCTATCCTAGCCTTCCCTCTGACATTCCCTTGCTTTACCATTACTTGTTTCCACCTAAATTTCATAGTGCAACTTTTTTTGCTTTCCCCTGGTGACAGAACTTGGATCTAACGAAGAGAAAAATGCTTCATGAAGGACCTCTAACTTGGAAGGTTAATCGTGACAAAACTATTGGTGAGTCCTGTTCCATCTACCGACTTAACAAGCACACACAAACCCAACTGAGGAGAGAAAGAGAAAGCATTTCTGCAGTTTGCAATTATGATTCTTACTGCCACCTATAATAATGCCTCTGTGTTTCTCAGAGCTGATTAAATTATTCTTGTCAATTCTGAAATGTGCTGGAGTATCATTAAGGCCATGCCGGGACACAGCAGTCAGTCATGAGATGATCCAATTCCATCTGTAGCATTCTGCTGTAGTTTTGATGAAGAAGATTTGCAAGCTTTGCCTAGAATGGCATAGCACTGATTACAGCCTCTGCATGAGTAATCAAAAATGCAGCCTTTTTATTTCTGCAGGGGAGTGATACAAAACTATGAATCTTTTAACTCATTCTGGGTTCTTTTGCACTCGATGCAGATCTCTACACTCTGCTTCTGGAGGACATTCTGGTGCTGTTGCAGAAACAAGATGATAAACTGGTACTGAAGTGCCACAGTAAAATCTTGGCATCGACAGCTGACAGTAAACACACCTTCAGTCCTATCATCAAATTGAACACTGTTCTGGTTCGTCAGGTGGCAACAGGTCAGTGTAACCAATTGAGAAAGCAAAAGAGGAAGCCAAAAATGAACATTAGATCAGTTGAGGGTAGATGTTTTTGTCTAGAGTTCCAGAGTAGAACATGGAAAAATGTGTAGGCTTAATTCTTGGTTGTCCAACATCTTGCTTTGTATGTATGAGCTTTTTAACTTCTTTGCAACAGTAATAGGCATGGTTTGAGTTTTAAATAGACTTCTAAATTTAAGTACTCTGATTGTATCAGATGAAAGGTAGTCTAGAAGTTATTAGGAGGGAAAAAAGGAGAAATAAATCTGTTTCCAAATGGTTTGGGTGGTAATGGCTCTTTTTTTTTGGGGGACTAATAGACAAATTTCCTATATAGAGGAAGACTTATGTTTGTATATCATAGCGTTGGAGGGTTATCTCATGAAGTCTTCTTTCATTGCTTCTCATTGGGGTTATGCCCAGTTTTAGGAATTTTCAGAAAGCTATGTGGGACAAGGCAACTAGTTAAATTCTTCCCCTCCCTGTGTTGCTTCAGATAACAAAGCTTTCTTCGTCATCTCCATGTCAGAAAATGGCGCTCATATTTATGAACTGGTGGCACAGACTGTTTCAGAAAAGAATGTGTAAGTAATTGGTTCGGCTCCATCTGCTGCTTGATTTGTTGTACTTGAGAGATGTTGTACACCTGCGTGCCTGTGGTAACTGTGCAGGTGTCTCTGAATTACCTGAGTTCCTCTCTAAGCTTAGCTGAAAACAGTGATGTTGACCTATGTAGGAAGTATCCAAGGATAGTCCCTCCCAACTTACAAAAAGCAGGGGAAGGGTGTATACACAGGTGTTATATATATACTTCTAAACACGCCTATGTATTAAAAAACCCCACCCCATACATACACTCAGTGTTTCTGTTATTTTTGCTTTGCTGTCTGGCTCACTCCAGACCATTTTCTGACCTCAAAAATGGCTTTTGATTACCCTTGCAGTTCTGGTCTTTTATGACTGCATCTTCATGCAGAACCAGTTAGCTTTGCAGACTCTGGTACTAGCGTCATAAGCACCCCGGTGCATGAATTTGATTCCCTAGCTAAATGCTTTTTTTCCTCTTTGGTAGAGGAAATGCTTTTCTTCTGAAGCGTAAGCGGGGCATAGACTTTATTTGTATGATGCATAGCAACTGTTCTAGCGCGTCATGTATGAAATTCTTCAGTAATATCTGCAGTGTTACTTAATGCTTTTGTGTATGTATATATAAAATAACTGCCTTGCCTGAGAACTCCTGTTAAGGTCTTGTCATTCATTTCCTTCTGCTGAAGAGTATCCTGGTGAGGTGAGCATTATGCTCTGGTGCTTCATTTGTAGCTGCAAGGTATTGCTGAGGAATTGAATGTAACAGAATTAAAGATGTTTCTGTTGGTAAGAAAAGCAGTAATAATATTAACAGGATTTAAAAGGTGCTAAATAGAGAAGTATTCTTTATGCTGCATGTCTTGCATGTTTTTATTTGATGTTTCTTCTGCAGATGGCAGGACCTTATTGCTCAGATGGCAGGGACTGTAAAAATGGGGAGTACCAGAAGAGTGATTCCATTACCACAGTCAGGACCTGGCGAGTAAGTAAAAGCAGCTGGAAGAAGAAGGGCTCGTTTTTCTTTTTCCAGTACTCCTTCTTCTGCTCAAAGTTTGCCATTCAAAGCACGGATTCTCATGCAGCAGTTCAGATATGTGACTAAAAGAATGTGTTTGTTCTTTCCTCCCTGCAGAGAAGAGCGTGAAGAAGAGGAGCAGCAGAAGCTTAAAGAGCAGCATGACATTCCTGCCAGTAGTCTACAAAGTCCAGGTAAAACAGTGGTCCAGGTAAATGGTGTCAGTAGTTTTGCTGCATGGAGTGCAAATGTGCCAAGCCTTACTCCTTGTGGCTTGGGGATCTTTTGGTAGCTTTGACACTTTTCTGGAAAGAAATGATTTCTTTACAGGTCACATAGAGAAGTGATACTGAACCTCTTGACGTACCTCTCACTATTTCCATCTGTTTTATTAATTGCTGGGAAATATTCTTTTTTCCCCTGGGAAGAATTGACCTTTTACCAATCCCATGCTCAAGAACTGTATTTTTCAGTGTTTTCTGAGATACCTGTGTGAAGCAGAATTTTCTGCAGTTTAACATCATATTTGACATAGTTGTTTAACCTGAATGTGTATTTTCTGTTTACTAGATAAAGATTTGGGCCTCGAATCTCCCTTAATACTGAATGCTCAGTCGTCTTCGCCCATCATGTCTGAAAAGTCCAAGGTAGAAAGTCTTCTTGTGTCAGAAAGACAGTTTGATAAAGTGCAGCAGGCAGACCTGACACTTAAAGATTCTTCTGCATGCTATGAACACACAGCCACCAGTTTACCTTCGGTATCAGAAGGGCAGTGGGCACTGGATGCATTAAGGAACTGTAAGTATCTGTGGGCAGTGTCTGGGATGCGATTTGGAAATTGTTAGGTCAACCATCTAAATCAATGAGCTAATATAAAATCTAAAGCCCATTTCTATAAAATATCAATTCTCTCTGTGCTCTACATCACAGTATAGCAAAACAAAATGGATCTGACAGCAAGGAGTTCTAAGTTCTGAATTCGTATACTGGCCCTTTCTGTGGCTTGAGGCCTCTTGTTGTTTTTCTGTGGTTTTCCCATGTATAAAATGATGGTGGTAGTGAATTGTTACTTACTGTCCATGAAGTTCTTTGATAACAGCAGATTGCAGAACTTTGTGCCGTGCTGTACAGTGCCATGGCTAGTTGGCAGTTTTTTTAAAAGACAATGCAGTTAGCCTGTGGACTTATTTTCATAGCACTGGAGCAGAATAGGAGAGGTTGCATGAGTTGCAGAATATGATTCTGCATATTTTTTTGTAAAATCCTACAAATGAGATTGGATATATGTGAGCTTGGCAAAGTCTAGGTTCAGATTTTCTGAGGAATTGGGAGGTGGTTGGATATAATTAGATCAACACTTGTTCGTGTTGAAAAGAAATTTTCCTGATGGACAGATTATTCTGTAGAATTGTTTATAGAAGATTTTTAATCACTTTCTCCATCCTCCGGTATACCTCCTTTCACAGGAAGAATGCAGGGCTGTGCAACCTACTTGATCAGAGCTAGCAGTGCAATTCCTAAATATAACTTCCTAAAATTTGAATGAATTCATTAATCCATGTATCTCTTCTTGGCAACTCTGAAAGGGACACGAAGTCCCTCAATTGTACTTGGAGGCAGTAGCCAGTATTGCTTCTCTGTGGGTCATTTGCTTTTACCCAAATGCAGAGCATTCATATCCTTGGCCCAAATTCCCTCTTCCGTCTCCCTCTACAAGTAATGACAGTTCTCTGCAATCTAGTAGGTTATCTTGGATCTTTAGATCCATTTATGCTTCTCCTTACAGGGTTCAAAGTCCTTTTCTAATTCTGAATGCTGTACAAGTGTCCTTGGTACTTGTTTTCAGAGACTAGCGATAAGGTAATCTTAGTCTGCGGGGTGCGTAGAGACAGTATTGGTGACCCAGCATCTCATGACTATTCAGGCTGTAAAGAGCAGCCCTCTGACAGCAGCAGTGGGTCACTCACATTTTGACAGGAGCCTTCCACTTAGATGAGTGACTGTTCTGTTGTATGAAATCATAGCTTTTCTTGGGTGTTAAATGATCATTATATGTTGAGATTGAACAGTGTTCTTATGCTCTTGACAGTATCACATTTTTGTTTTGAACAATGTGTCCTTATTATGAAGTGTTTGGTTGGGATAATTTGGGAACCAAAGGAATGTGGGTTGAAGTTCAAACAAGAATAAATTTGCATGAAATTTTGGGGGAAATGTGTCTTCAATTTTTTTGATCTGTCATTTCAAAGTTGAGTGGAATATTCTCAATATGCTTGTTTCTCAGGTGGGAATCCCCTATTACAGCCGTAAGCTTTAGGTCACCTGGGGGCGTGAGTGAAACCTGGGCACTCATCAGTGCTCCACCTCACTTGCTGGATAATTTCAGTAGGTGATTTCTCGGTTGTTCCCTAAGCAAAGTGGAACTTGCACTGATCTGTTTGCTGTTGCTTGTAAGGTAACATGTAGACTAAGGCTTCAGACCATACATACTTATTTTAATCCTGGTTTTTCCTACCAAGAGTAATAAGAGGGCTGGCTGCTATAAGAGAGAGACCTTTCTGAAAGGGTGGCCTTAGGTCTAGCTTATTCGTTGTTAGGGAGGTTATGGTCTGAGAAGCCTTGTGAACGTTATCTCTACTTGCAGTGGGCTTGCTGAAACAATTGTTGGTACAGCAGCTTGGCTTTTCTGAGAAGGGGACCCTTGAAGACCGGCAACGCTTTCCCAGGTTTCGGACCGTTTCTCATGAAGCCCAAACGGAGAGCAGAAGTGAGTCTGGACTACAGCACTCTGACAATAACAAATTTCACCAGCCTGGAACGGACAGAACGCTTCTGAGAACCGGAACTAATGAGTCCACAGCTGGTTATGGCCTCCGGACTTCAGCTGAATCACCAGCTTCAGGGGATGCCATGCAGCTGATCGTGAGAGACCCCAGATCAAGTAGTACCTTAGCAATAGACCGCATGAGTATGAATCTGGAGATCTCAGCCGCAGAGCTGGAAGGGGTGGCCGCTGATGAAAGTGGGGAGCATTTTTTTGATGCTCGAGAAGCTCACAGTGATGAAAATCCATCTGAAAGTGAACTAATGGAAAGGAAGGAGGAAGAGGATGTGCAAATACGGATCTCAGGTGAGCATATTTCATTCGCTCATTGAATGATAGTCTGTCCAGATTCAGTATTAGAGATGTCCCCTTTTCCTACATGGTATAGGATATTTAAAGTTAACTTTCAGACCCTGACAGTAATTTTAGCCCTGAAAAGGGCTTTGCAAACATGTGCCTAATGAATTCTCCTTTTTTATGAAAGGAGAAGCTGAAATACTGTGGGGTTAATACACTGTGACAGACTGTAATTGTGGAGGCACCGGGCACAATGCAAGCTCTTGATTGCGGTTGCCACAGGACCGCTTTATCTCTCAGCTGACTGTTGGGACCTGTAGGGAGAACATTTTCCCTGAAGGAAAGCACTTCCCTAGTCTGTACACACAGAGTCCCCATGACTCCTGCTATTTTGTAGGTACTGTCTTGGTTTCTCCTGACCAAGCCTCAGGAAAAAAACCTAAGAGTTTAGCTTTGCACTGTAATTATCTCCTGCGACCTTACCCCAATGTGAAGGTCTTCAAAGATAATTTTTGTTATTTCTATTATTTTTACTACATATGGTATATTTGGCAGTTACCTGAGTAACATCTCAATGTGTATCTATTGTAGCCCTCAACAAGGTTATAGAGCTTTTAACTCAGCAGGTAACTAGCTCTAAGACAGCAGCTGTGAGCACTTTCATGGGACTTTGCATGCTTTGTGTTTGGAAAGTCCTGTGATGATTTTGATCAGCTGACATGGTGGCACACTACTAAATTTGGTAGACAAGTTGAGGTTTATCTCACATGTATGTTATAGTAGATGTAGGTACTAGAAGGTAGATTCTATATGACTATTAGTCTTAAAATTTCTCATCCATAAATATGTTTTTACTTGAAAACTGGATTCTCTCAATGTGAACAAGCCAATTTTTGACATTTGACTGCCTGAATGCTGCTTTCCAACTACATATTGAAAATAATTTTTCTTTCCCTGAATTACCAAGACATTTTAAATTATTAAAACTGAGCCAACAACTTGAAGCATCTAATTTATTTGTCACCTCTTACGCTGTTTACTTTCTTAACTGTGCAGGCACATCAAAATTAGATTGACCTGTTTTTAGTCAGTTCTGACTCCACATGCTAGCTTTGCTGTAATACTGTAGAGAAATTATTTAATATAATCCTATTGCTAAGTGCAGGTTGTGAAAGCATTTCTGTCTATAATTGCTTTATCTTTTAACATATCATCAGCAAGCTAAACTTTAAAGCTAACCCATCTAAAACCATCGTCAGCACCATAGCTAGTTAAGCGGAGGTTGGAAATCTAGCAGTCTGTCGGGTACCATTAGTGTAAGTGCACGTTTTTCAGATGTTATAATGGAAACACAGATTTTTTGGAAAACAGGAAGGTAGGTGATTAGCTCATCTAATCATGTAATTCTCAAACTGCAGTCCCCAAACCAGCCATGATCTCTGAAGCCTAATTCAGAATCAAACTAGTCTGGTCTGATACAATCACTATTCTGTATAGTGTTCACAAATGCTTTTTCTTACCCATTTTGAAATGTCTCAAGAGATCTGGGCCTCTCACCACTTATCTTCCTTAAAGTCTGCTTAAACTGTCTACAGTTCAGTGGTTCTTGGTGATTATTGAGCTGGAGGTGTTAGTAAAAAGCTGTTCTCTTAACAGGAAATTATTTGATCCTTGATGGATATGGAACAGTGCAGGAGAGCTCCACAGATGAGGAGATATCATCTCTGGTTCTCCAGTGCACTGCAGGTGGCCGCACCTCTTTGGACTCTGCACAGCAGCAGCCACTTTCCCCACGGGACACGCAGTCGGATGGAGGAAGCTCCCCGTTTGCTGAGGAGATGATGGCCTCACGCTGGGGGGGAGTGGAAGAGTCCTGCTCTTTTGTAGCAAGCCCTCACTTCTCTATAGAGTCACGTGTGCAGATGATGCAGTATATTCAGAAGATAGAGGATGACCTTGAAAAGTTAAAGGTACACTAAGTTTCTATTTGCAGTATCAGGATTTTCATATTCCATTTCATTTCAGAAGAGAGCTTGAAAATAATTTTGAGGGGGAAGGAGGCAGCCATGCCTGCTTTTTTGTCTTTGACTCTTACCTCTAGAACCTTTTGAAGCAGAAACGTGGTGCTGTTTTGGTTGCATTGAGTTGTGGGTTACGAGAGGCAAGTAGTTCCGCTAGAGCTAGCGGGTATGTATGTTGCTTTGATTTGAATTCGGAGAGTTTCCTGAGGGATAGGACAAAACCAAAGCAAATCTGCAGCAGTGGAGTTTTGAAAGGGCCGCTGGCCTAAGGAATAGGAATGCCTGACATAAAATGACTTACCAAATCTGTTGTATACTGCTGCTGATGTCAAATGGAGATGCTAAATTGCAGCAGACCGGTAAACAAGGTTTTCAGACTTGCTGTATTCAAAATGATGGTTTTGTATATGCTGGGGATTTTTTATACACAACAGCCATTGCTGTAGAAGTGTTATAGCGTCTTGACGTGCAAGTCATACCAACATGTTAGGTCAGTAGCCAGCCTTTAATTTAACTGAAGTCTGAAAAGTGGAGTATTGCATCCAAGTGGAAGGCCTGATGAAGGTGCCGATAAAGGAGCTGAGATCCACTGTGGGTCACTGTGCAACATGAGTGATTTCAGTCCACTCACTGGTAGTAAAACTTCCCTTTTCCTGTTTGAAGCCCTCTTTGTTCACTTGGTAATTAAAGAGCCACTTGAGTTTTGGGGTTGTTTTTTGTTTTGTAGGAGGTTGAGGAAGACTACACCATTCTCCGACGCCAAGGGCTGGCTGGATCAGCCTCCACAGGAGAGCACTCAGGTACGCAGCCAGACTGTCTCTAATTGGTAGCATATACCACATTAGCTTCAGACATTAAACAAAGAGCACAAAGTCAATTATTGATGTTTCTCACATGCACGCAAAAGGTTTCACCTACTTCAGCAGCTTTCACAGGGCTGAGACCATGCTGATTCCGGGAAAGGTCAGTTGTATCCATCGAGACTCACGTGTGCAGAGGAGCTTGTTCCTTCCTCTGAAAAGGTTGCTCACAAGCTGTCTCACTCATACCTGCCAAAGACCTACATCTCGGGATGTACAACTTCTCTGTCAGAGAAGGCTAGATTGATGTAAAATCCCAAAGGAAGATTTTTTGAGCATGTAAAATGAGTACAGTCTGTTTTCTCTTTCTCTGGAGTGTCTCTAGTGCTGTGTAAAGTGGTTGCCGTGGGTCCCTTTAAATTGGCCTTGGGCATCCTAGAAATGTAATTTGCTGGAATTAACTAACAAAGGTTGTCAAGGTTAAATGGCTGCGCTGTTTCTCATATAACGCGCTTTCACTGCTAATATTAGTGTTTAGAAACGTTAGCCATTCTTCTCTAATTGCGCTCCCTTTCTCTCACCATCCTTTTTTTTGTTTTTCTTTTTTTTCTTCTTCCTTCAGACAAAAGCTAGTCATGTTTTCAGGAGTGACTGAAGATTGGATGAAGAGTATCAGGATACAGTACCCGCTGTCTTCCTTGTGGACTTTGAGACAAGAGGGTTTGGACCATCCACATGTGAACCATACTTTAGCAAAGTGGGAATGGGGTGCTTTTCCTGTGGGGCATCTGCACTATCTTGTCAGTGAGGGAGCCTATTCTATTCTGCTCCTTTCCTTGCTACCAGAAATTCATTTTTCAGAACAGAAAAACCAAACCAAATGTACAGAGCTTTGGGTGTAGGATATAAAAATGTATTTAGACATTAAAAAAAAAAAATCAATGTATTTATTTGACTTCATTCCGTGTATCAAAAGCACATTTTAATTTTTTAATCTGCCTTTTTTTGTTCTATTTTAATTGGGTAGTGACAGTTCTAGCCCTCTGCATATAGTACACCCAGCCTGCCACTGCTCCTGAACCAAAGGTCAGGTCTGAGGGGAGAGGGTGTGCCTATGTGCAAGTGTATCTTTACTTCACTGGACTGGACTCTGCACTCCCTGCTGGCAATCAAACTGCCATGCGAAGAGCTAATTACGAAGGTGTTAGGATGACTTCTGGCTGGAGCTATCTGTATTCAACAATTGCATGGGAACTGCTCATGTCACCATATGTGTAACAAGAATTTTCCATGCACTAAATAGCCAGGCACTTGAGATGGGCAAATTTTCTTTTTCCCCTCTCCCATTAGGGGTCTCCTTCGTTGACATGCAAGATTAGAGTGGGAGAGGAGAAAGGTAGGTTTAATTTTTTTCTTGACTTTGTTGGCTTTGATCATTGTCTCCTTTGTAAAGTGATAAAAATACTTGGACCTGCAGCACTTTCGTAACTCTTCTCTGGATCAAAAAGAAAAAATGCAAACCCAGAAGTGTTTCAAAGATGTGGGGCAGATCTGCCCCTGATCCACTACTGAATGAACAAGGGCTGCCATTTGAGTTAGCCACAGGTACTGCTGATTATAGGGCCAGTAAGTTTTAGTACCTGAAAGTATGTCTTGCTGAGGGCTTGGGGTGGGTTTGGAGGTTTTTCTGGGGGGTGGGCTTGGGTTCGTTTTTGGGTTTGGTTTTTTTTTCTTTATATATAGATATATATATATAAAACCCCTGGTTTGTGCCAATGTGTTCTTACTGAAACAGAGATGTGCAAAACAAAGTAGGCTGAAACAGCTCTCTAGTACTTCGTTAGGCCTGTTGTAATGGGGTTTGTTGTTGGAATTCCTTCCAGTCTGGGAACAAGTTGGTGAATATCAGGCTGCCGGCAAAGCTCATGTGGGACAGCCTAAGCCGGCTGCGCCTCTGCTCTGAAGTTGGTCCTAGGGCAGGCAGTTCCTGCTTGGCATAGGTGGTTGAAGCTGTCCCCACTATCACAGCCACCATGAACAGGACTGCTAGTGGGAAGTGTGTAGGGCAGTCTCTTTTGCACCCTCTTCCCAAGTCTTAAACCAGTTAGCGAACCCAAACCGACCAGCATGCCAGACCTGTAAATCGCATTAACATGTCAGGACTGCTATAGCATTGCTCGTATCGTGAAATGCTGAGACTCTGTCTTTGGTCAGCATAAAGATCATGCTCCTTGCTCCTTTAAAGCAAATGTTTTCTCTTTAGCTACTGGCAAGAAATCAGATCGGTCCTTTGTCTACTCATGTAGGAAAAAACCAGTTATTGTTCTTCCCATTAGAGATCCGCAAGGAATAAGTTCTTGTAAAGACTGACAGAGTTTCAGCAGAGATGATCTTGGGCCTGGTGTGGAAGTTGGAGCCGTGAACCCTCACAGAGTAGGGAGGAGTTTCTCTTGTTTTAAAAGCCAATTGCACAAAGTGTCATTTTTCACCAGCGGAGCATTACACTGCCAACACAAGCCACGTTCTCTTCCAGGCTGGCAGGAGCTTCCTTTTTCCTAGCACCCACCAAGGCCTGTCCTGTTGCACCTGCATGAGTGTCCTGGCAGTATTAGCTGAGCGCTTCCATTCTTACGTGGGTGGGATCTCCCCTCCTCACCTTCAGCCATACGGTTCCTTTGGTTATAAACTTGTAGGCTTCCCCTGATAAACCCTGAAACTAGAATGCTGCCTCATGCTGATGTGGCGTCTTGTACGTGGTCCTGCCAGAAAGAGATCTGGGCTATAGCCAGCGTTGGTGTTTAAGGCCCTTTCTCCCTCCCAGCTCCCCTTCATCGGCTGGCATGGTGCTTGCCTGGGTCTGCACTCCAGAAACAGGAGCAGTCACTATGACCTTAGCTGTCTGAAAGCTTTCCAACAGGCTTCCATGGTTGGTTGAAAATTACCACGGAACTATTAGAGAGCTTAGTCTGGCTTTCCAGGAGTGTGCTGGAAGACCAGGAAAGGCGGGACCTGTGAAGCCCTGGTTGCTTAATGCTTCCCTTGTGACTGAAGGTAAAATCCTTGGTTCTCGGGTTTTCTCCAACTTGCATGAATTTCAAGGTTCATGGTGAGCAACATATTGCATGAGATGTAGCTGTTCAGATGTGCCACGGGGCAGCAATCTGCCCTTGCTGCCTCTGAGGTTTTCACCTTTGCATAAGCATTTTGTAGCATCATCTGCCACTATATTGATTCATCTCTCATAGGTGTAGTAGCAGTGAAAAAGCTGGGAGTGCAGAGTATTTATGCTGCCATGTCATCCTTACGTTATTGCCTCCAGAGATGCTGGAGTGGAATTTTCCCCACCATCCCCTAATACTACCTTGGACATAATCAACTGGGAGGCCAGGTGCAGTTTTGTCCCTGTCAGCTCTCAAGATGTACAAGGGGAAACATCCACACTTTGTGCCAGGCTCACAATGATGACAGAGAGGCCTTTGTGCTAGATGAAATGGACAGTCTGCAGAGCAGGAGATTGCAGAGAGCTTTAAGGAGTGTTAGAGAAGACCAACCCATTTGAACCCAGTTTTATGGGCAATATAAATGACACGCTGTGCTCTGTCCTGTTTATTTTTTTCGTTTCAGCTGGCCTTCTTATGCTACATTGATCGTCCTCACAAATAGGGCATTACTTCTCTAGAAAAATGATGGTGGGGTCAGGGATCCATTATCTTCTGAGAGCAGTAATCTGAAATAATGGGCAGTCCTTTTTCCTCTCTAGCACATCTACTGTATAGCAGACATCAGGCCATGTCTTGCTGTGTGGAAGGAGCTGGAACTCAAATGCACTATGCAGGATTCTCATTTTTTTTTTTCTCCCCCTTTAAGCCATAAGACTACCCTTTTTAAAATTCCAGTTTGCAGTGTAAGGAAGCATTTTAATTTGCCCCTCGTTGGTGGATGGTTGATTGTACATTCCCTTACTGAAACTGGATAGCAGAGCAGGACAGTGTTCTCTGGGTTTTTTTGCCCCAGGCCTTCCCAATGTTTTGGGTTTTTTTTCCTTCCCCAAATAAAAGATGAGCAAGGGTTTCTCATCTTGGGAACAAAGACAAAGTATAGCAGCCATTCTTGCATATCCTTCTGAGAAGTGTTTTCTGCTGTTACGGGATGTAGTTCATGGACAAGCAAAAAGGTCCGATGGGTATTTTCTGGAATGGGCAATTTCCTTCTCCTGTAGAAGGGTAGAAGAGCAAACGTGTTTGATCACTCTGGTTTCTTTAATGAACATGCCTTCTCTGTAGGGAGGGGAAATTCCTTTAATGTGTCCTGTAGGTGGGATCAGAAAGAAGGATGAGGAATGTAAACCTCAAGAGCTAAGAAGTCTAGATGGCTGGTCAGCTTTCAGACAGCACTATGCCTATTTCCAGTGTTTTCATAAAACGTAGATACTCTGATTTACAGGTACTGTCCCTGTTATTAGAAGACGGGTCTGACGCTTCAGCAGGTGACCCTCAATTTTAATCTCAGTGCTTGATGGTATCTGGCATTGTTTTCTCCCTGTGTTCCCCAAAGAAATCCCCGAATTCCCTCCCCCTCAGGTGCCAACTGACAAGCAGATGTACTGCAAAAGGGATACTGCAGCCAAAACACTGCTGTTTTATTTTGAATTAAGTCTTGTGGAGCTCTCTTCATACTAGAATATTTTTATTTTCTTTGTACAACATACAATCATGTACTCTTAACAGAGATTTACTTTAAAGAGAAGAAAAAAATCTGGAAGTATTCTTTAAAAAATACACAAAAATCTTTATTAATAATCCTGTATTTTTACTGATCATGTTTGAATGTCTAAAAAGACTTTATTGTTCTAATTATCCAGATGTATGTTTGTAAAATAGCTCTTTTATGACTTAGCTGATAAGGTTGTATGTTTCTGGAATTAAATATTGGTCACTTAAAAAAAATATCTGTTTTCAGGATCTGGGAAATAGAAAATTTAAGCGTTTCAAGTATCATTAAATAAGCTTAAAGGAAATAAGTTTTGTCTGCTGGATTTTTTGTTTGGTTTTTTTGAGGTTTTTTTGTTTTAATTGCCTCGAATGTTTGGCAGGACAAACTGTCTTGATTGGCAAAGGAAGCTTTCACTTGGTACAAGTGACCTTTCAGAATCTGTTGTTGCTGATGCAAGTGTGGGGACCCCCAGTTCTCCCAGTTCACACAATTCTGGTTGAGCAGCTGCTGTTCCTTGAGGAGGGAGTGAGAGCCTCCTGCCAGCAGCAGAGGGGATGCTCTCCTGGGGACACTGCCTGTGCCCAGCTGGTGGGCAAAGGGAGCGAAAACGCTGCTGTTCTCGTTTGGTCGAGGTAGAAAGCTCCCGTATTTCCAGGCACTGGCTGTTTCCCCGCCTGCTGTCCTGTCCCCTTCTAGTTTGAGTGGGAATGTTTGGGCTGTGTGAGCAACTTCAGTTCTGGTTGATGAGTTCACTCCAACCACCTGTATCTCACCCCCATCCTAACCTTGTGAATAAAGTGCAAGAAATTGATGCTTTGGACTCGGCGGTCTCTGCTTAGAGGGGCTTCTAGCAGTGTATCTCATTTGGTGTGTCTTCTCCGAAGCTCTGTGCCCAAGGTGGTCCTTAAAAAGAAAAACACAGGGGGTGAGAAAGTAGTACTGAATCTCCAGAGATCTTACTCAAGTCTTAAAACCTCTGACACTGAAGGCACCGGGTGCAGACTCTTCACAGATCTTAAGTACCTTGACCAAATTCCTGCTGGTCGGAGCGGGTCAGTGAGTAGCTAGTCTTATTCTGAAGTCAAATGAGCCTTCCTGAAAGAACTGAAGTTCCAGATCGGTAAGTAATCAATGTTTATGCTCCCCTCGCATCCTGGACTTGTACTACTTTGCTTCTCTGTGTTGGTGTCAGCAGCAGTCCTGTGTGAAGGCTGTAATCAAGCAGGGATATCTGTATATGCCATATAATGTAATGAGTATCCTGGTAAACGAGGGCAAAAGAAAGCTCACAAAATAAGAGCAGAAGGGTGCTTGTTTGGGAGCTGCCTTTCACAGGATGGTGCTGTCGGGTGCCTTGCCGACTGCAGTCTGCGTTGTACAGGGAAGAACGTCCCTATGTCTTCCCTGTGGTGTTGACCAGTAAGGAGGAATTGGCACAAAACATCAACAATGAGAAAACAAATCTGCGACTGGATCTAAGCAGAGAATAGTTCAGAACGCTCCCCACGGTAAGCGATGCATTGGTTGTGTTTCACACAGCTTGTGGTGCAGCTGTGGCTGTCCTGTTTGTTTCTGCGGTTGCTGGCTGTGATTTGAAGTGGAGTTTTGCCCTTCAGAGTGAATTTCCTACTTGGGTGCAACACCCGCTATCGCATTCACTGGAATGCTTTTTGTTTGCTGATACTTCATCCTGTATCACTAACAGCAGTTTAATGAACACTTTAAAAAGTCCAGCGTAGCTGTCACCATTCGTGCTTTGGCTCATCTGATCACGTTTGACAAATCTGAGCAGTGAGTTTCGCTTTCTATTTCAAGTCGGTTTTGTGTTGCTGTGCTCCAGCACTTACCTGCTGTAGGGGCTGCTTTTAAGTTTGTAGCATTGTAGTTATAAATCCAACCAGAACCACGGTCCAATGAAATGAAGTAAGTTGATTTTATTAACTTAGAAGCTTATTCGTATTTTTAAAATGGAATCAGTTTTGACTGTTAGGAACTGTTGGTATGTAGCCTTTCAACGTGATACTACAGCTTTAGTCTCTTTGCAATTTTTTATTGTTTAAATCTTGCTGGACTAATTTTTCCCCTGATGCCTAACGACAAGCATTTGCTCTTCAACCAAAAGGCTGCAGCTTCATATCAGATGTTAGCCAGAGTCCATTGGGCTTAAATGATAGTTTGCTTGTGTTCTGTGAAGTGACTCTTTTCCCTTATATACATCTTTTGGGTTTAAACTTTATACCTTTTGACTAAGTTTGGTTTCTTCCAGCAAGTTCCTTTTGAGCCTGCCTTCTCTGGAGTGTTCCCAAAGATGGTGCGTATGTGTGAGGTGATGTGTGCGGCAGAACAAGACACTTGTTTTTCCTCTGTAGGCTGCTCTGTTTTACCAAGTTAGAGTTTCTGGAAGATGAAACTTCACCCGTGTGCTTGGCAGCTCATGCCTCCCCTTCACACGGTGTGGGATAGTGTGCCTTTGGGGACAGTCACGTAACGGGAGCTGTATCGTACTGGTCTGCGTATCGGTGCATGGGAGCACTTGAGACTTTTCATTTCCATTCTTTTGCTGGATATTTTTCCCTCCACTAGAATCAAACAGAAATTTGAAAGAGAAATGAAATTGAAACTTGCTGTTGAGGGAACTTGCAGAATTTTTAATAGGGAACATCTGTGCTAAGAGTTCCGTGCCAAGGCCTCTGTTTTGTGGTGTTATCTGCAGAGGGTGCTTTACCGGAATACCTGTCATTTAGCGATATTCCTGTCCTTAGCTTTTGACTTCCCTGAAAAGTGATGCAGTCACATTTCTGATCAACACGATGATAAAAATAAATGAATAAAAAACAAGCACCAAAACAGAACATGAACTAAATCAGGTATATTTCTGAAAGTCGTGTCCCCTCTTCTTTTTATTATCTTTTTTTTATTCCCCTTCTGCAGTATGTGTATGAAGCTCTTTGAGAGATTACTTTATTATAATTGGTAATCTGAGCTCTATTATGCTTTCCTAATGATGCTGTTTGTGTTTTGCCTATTTAAATTTTATTTTACATATTCCCTTTACTGTGCTGCTGTAAATAAATGATTCTAAATAAACAGCTCAGAAAAAGCTGAGCTTTGTGTCTTCTCCTGCAGCCTATTCCATTGAATCCCAGCTAGGGATGGGGGAGAACCATGCTGCATCGTTCAGGGCTCTTTCACATAAGTGATCATGGAATTAATCTCTTTGCTGCCTGCCGTAGATAGGGAAGGAAGACACAAGAGAGGATTCAGAGAGTCTTACTGCGGGTGGGTTTGTGTAATTTCTGGGTTTTGTTATTTAAAGTATTGTGGTCGTGCAGCATAGCTCCCGGAAACGTTGGCATGTTTGGTAGCAGTTGTCCATGAATACATCTTCTGTGGGAATGCCTGACGGTTCTAGCTCGGACTGAGGTCCTCGCTGTGCTACAGACTTTTCAAGACCAATTTCTGGGCCAGAAAGCTTGGAGTTTAGGTAGAGTTGCAGCATGTGTTGGGATCCTGAGATGGAGGAGTGCTGACTTTGTAACGCGTCTCTTGTGCCGTTCACCTCCCGGTCTTTCTTGTGAAGTGTCTTTCCCAGCTTTACCTGGGCCTGGGGGTATTCACCTAGAGGGATTTGCCACTGTTGCTTGCACACCCAGTGATCCCAGGGTCTTTGGGGTGGCGGGTGGACAGAACATTTTCCCTAAATGGTAAAAGATGACTATTTATTGTTTTGTTTCAGGAAACATCTTTTGGCAAGGGTGGCCTTGGTATTTGCTGAAGAATGTCTACAAAGTACCTTTTCTTTTTATCAGCTACTCACTGCACTTTAGATTATTGTTTTTCTTCTCCCAAAATAGTTGTGAAGGTTTGTGTAAAATGGAAATTGTCCTGTCCTTAGCACGTATGCTTTGCCAGTTGGTCAGATTATCTTGAGGGTGAATATATTGCCAGCGGAATGGACTCGGGCAGGGCACAGCTGACACAAAATGAAAGCTTGGATGTATTTGCTTTAAGAGTGATCCAACATGCTGGCAGTAAAGACACGAGTGTCGTGCCACAGCATGGGACTGATACTTAGCATATGTCTGTTTTGAGATGTTGGCTTAAAAAAATCTTCAAAACTTTGTAGACACCTGCTCTTTAAAAAGGAGGGCCAGGGTAGCTTCTGAGGGGGAGGCTTAGGTAGCCAGAAGTTTTGTTAGAACCTTCAGTTCCACGCTGGAAACGTTGGAGCAGCGCGGCCCAGATAGCGTGAGATGGAACAAAGCAGGAAAATACGGCGGCTGCTGTGTGAGAGACTGTGGAGCTGGAAGTGTTGCAAATTGGTTTCCAGCCCCATTAACTAATTTGATCACTTCTTGGAAAATATTTCTGGGAGAAGTGTGTTCCTTGCTTGAGATGACTGTGCAGATCCCTCCTGCATCTCTCCATATTGCAAACAAAACAAAACAAAAAAAAAACAAACCAAAAAAACCCCACAGGGCTTCCTCCTTCAGTCAGGGAGCATCTATTTCTCCCCTTCCTCGCCAGATGGGAGTTTACAGCTGCAAATCATCAGTCGGGCTTTTGGCAGAATAAAATGCCCAAAATATCTCTGCCACTTTCTTGTACGAGTTTGTTTGTTTCCAGATGTCTGCGGCTTATTCAGCGTGAAGTATTTTCCCTGATCAATATTTTAACCTTCTTGTTGATATTTACTTAGTGCTGCTGAATAAACTGTATTAAGTGGAGCTCCATGGATGGGAGAGTAAATCTACATTTCTATCAGCTCTCTGGGGGTTTTGCAATAATTCATATTATCTGAGGTTATTGTTATACTAGGATATTAATGAGCACATCTTCCTTCCTCCTGTCTCTTGAAGCTTCAATTCAGGTCCCACTTCTGGTGCTAAAACAACATCTCGGTTCTGAATTAGCATGGAAAGGAGAGAGCTTTGTGTTTGCCTCCGGTTGGTTCCAGTTTGAAAGAATGCTTCCTCTTTAGTTCTATAAAGTCGTGTTTGATATAACTCCATCTGTTTCCCTTTGACCTTTGTGATGAGAGGGAGATCAAACCCTTCTCTGTGGGTCTTCATTGCATTTTGAAATCCTGCTGGAGGTTTCTGCTCCTTCTACCATCTTCTTTTAAACCTCTGAAGTCTAATTAGACAGCACTGAGCAGAAGAGACGCTCTCGCTTTTCTCCAGCAGTTCTGGTGTTTGTTTACTATTCAACACAAGAACTTGATTATAGAACTGCCTGTTCTGTGTTCTGCTGTGCATGCCCTTTACGTCGCATTTCACCTCCAAATACTGACTCTTTTTAGCTTTTTTTTTTTTTAATAATTTCTGTCCTGGAAGAAACATGTTCTCAATGTTTTGAAAGCCCTTCTGACCCATTCATCATCATCATTTTAGTGAATGCATGCAGCAGAAGTCAAATAGCCTCAATTGTATCTTATATTGAACTCTTTTTTTTTTTTTTTTTTTTTTTTTTTTTTTTTTTTTTTCCCTCTGCAATGTCTTTATTCTGCTATAATAAAACTACCCCTGTCACTGCTGAGCTATTGCTCATCTGTCTCTCTCCATAAGATGGGCTCTGCTTCTAGACTGGAGTTGGCAAAAAGAAAATGCTTATGTGAGGTAGGACACCATCAGTCCACCTTCAAAACAAAAAAAAAAGAACCCATCACAAAGTATTTCTTCCATGCTGCTGCTGCTGTTGCAGGTGGCAGCTGCAGCGCACGTGGCGTGGCAGGGATGGTGGGCATCTCCTGTTAGTCTTACACGTGGGAGAGCTGGTGGTAGCTCAGCTGGTGGCAAAGGAGCAGGGAAAGGCTCCGCTCTTGGCTTCTCTTTGCAGTGAATGCCACCCCCCGATGGCACATGTTCCTGCGCCAACGTCTGCACCAGAAGCGCGTGCTGGGGTGGCTGCCTCGCTTCAGCTGCTCCTCTGGGATCTGCTCTCTACTTGGAATCTGCTTAGGAGACCTGGGGGCTGGATTCTCAGCAGATCTAAACCTTTTTGTTCAGGTGACCGTGCTGATAGACACCATCCCAGGCCTTACCTGCTTTACTTTAACCCTTCAAGAAGTATTAAAGCTGGAAAACGCCGAGCACTGTGCCCATGAGAAATACTGGAATGGGATGCTCGGAGGCCAACTCGGGACAACGTTCGCTGGCTCGAGGCAGCTTGGTGCATGGACCTGCCACCCCTGAGGCAAGCGGGTCTGGGGCCACCGACAGCTCCTTCAGAAACTGCCAAGAGAAAAGGTGGCTCCGCACCCCCGAACGCTCCTTCCCTGAAGACCGGAGGTTTTATAAATCGGTGGAGATTTAAGGGCGCCAGAGGGAGTCACGGCGAGAGCAGAGACTCCAGGGCTGGAGTTCCCCGAACCGACGGCGCAGATGGGGAAGGTGCCGCGTCTCTCTGGGCTTCGGAGGTTGTGCCAGTCGATGCCAGAGCCTGGAGCAGCTAAACCGGCATCTCCTCCTCTCCGCGCTGCGTTCCTGCGCCTTGGACTGACCTGCTGATGGGATCTCTGAAGTCAGTTTCATTCTTCGTTACTCCCTTTCCTAATTATTTCTCACCTGAAAGTCTCTTAATCTTTTGCTTTCACTGCATTTCAAAGAGAGGTGTCTTTTGTGGTTTTTTTTTTTTTTTTTGTTTTGCTTTGCTTTTTAAATTACTGCTTTTATTTTTCTTAGGTGCGTGAATAGAATACATACAGGAGAAAACATCCTTTGATGGCAGTAATTACAAGGAAGAGAACACCAAAAAGCAAGGAAAACTAAGATGCAAGTGAAGATAAACACTTTGCAAATGATCAGTGCGATATTTATTATTGTCTGAGGAGGACAGATCTCCTTGCGAAAGCCCGAGGCTGTGGATAAAGGTGGTCTGGGTTCCGTTCTGAGGTTTGCTCTGCAAGCCTGACCTTACTGAAACGGTGTCGTTGCTCCAGCTGCCTGTCTCCCTTCTTGAAGATGGCAGGGGCACCACATGTGCTTCTTTAAACCTTATTTACGTGCTGTGATCTCCCAGGGTTGTCTCACCTTGTGCTCAGCACCTGAGGAGGGTACGTAATCAATCTCTCTGGAAGCGTTGGGTCCTAACTGCATACATATATATATATATATACACACACACACACATATTTATGAGATTTAATGGCAGTTAAAGGAAGGGGTTGCTTTCAAAATTGGGGATGAGTGGGAGTGTGAGGATGGAGGCTGTTAACAGGTAAGATATGGCCTAGAAAGGAGCTGAGTGCCCGGCTGTTGATGGAGCCTGACCAGACGTTCTGGTGAACAGGGGTGCGTCACCATGGCCCGAGCAGACACGGTTGCTGTGGCCGTGGCCATCCAATGGTCAGTAACTCCCGCATGGCCCCAGGGCTCCCGCATCCCTGGGCAACAGGCCTGTACAGCAAGTCACCCCCCCAGAGCGCCTGGGAGACCCGTGTCCCTGGCTGCAGCGCAGTGAACCGGCGGATGCCAGTGGTGGCCACCACGTTTCTTACCTCGCGGAGCCTGGATCCTGCAACCACGTCGCACCTGCTTGGTGCTGTGCATGATTCGGCAGGGGACTGTCCTCACCCAGCGAAAAGCTTTGGACCTTTGTGTGCCTTGCGGGGTGTGTGTGTGTGTATTATACAACACAGGGTGTGCAGCAGCCTCTTCAGATGGGTCTACTAGTATCCCCCCGGATTTTGCATCAGGATCACAGATGCCATTTCTGACTTTAGCTCTTTTAAATTCACTCGCGTTTTCTTTTGCATAAAAAAGAAAGCAAACTGTTCCACAAAATGTTCCTTATTTATCTAACTCATCCTACTAACTTCTTTGAGCCATCTAAATATATATATATAATGAGATGGGCTTTTTTTATGTAACTACCACAAGATACTTACTCCGCTTAACCAGTTCCTTCAAAGCTGTTCTTATCTAGAAGACTGTCTAATTTGGACATGTTCTATTACCAATAGGAAGTTGTTATGAACCTTGAAGAAAAAATCTGGCACATATAGAATAGATTTATTTTTTTTTTATTTTTCAATCAAATGAGAAATCTTGCCTTTTGCAAAGTCTTTTATCTCCGGAAATCTCTCAGTACTTCATGCCTTTGACTGATTTTTTTTTTTTGCTTGGTTTTTTTTGGTTTTTGTTTTTTTTTTTTTTTTTACAGTGGTACTGTTATTTACTCTTGTGCTGAAATGCAGCCACCTATGAAGATAAATGTAGCAGTTGTTTAAATGATTCACGACTTGACTTAACGTCAATTTGAGATCAGAGCCCCTCTTAGTGCAACTGAGAGAGAAAAGATAATTTAATTGCTTAGATATATAATATGCCATGAGGTAAGCAGTGTGGTTACTGATGGTGGCTATTTCCCCCAGATGTTTGGATCTGCAGACGGATTATTCTGTGGAACAAACAGCCTGTTGTTTGTGAAGATGGGGTGGGCTGATCCATACGTGTCGGTGCAGGCGTGCTTACACCCTGCACGGGCACAGCCAGTAAAGCTGCTGCTGGGGAAAGCGTGTGTTGGGCTGGATGGGGCTGGCCCTGCGGTAGCACAACCATTGTTTTGAGCTCCTGGTTTGGACAATGAACTTGTTTTCTAAGATGATCTGATCTCCCCTCTGTGTCTCGCTGACCTCGGGAAGCACCTGAGCAGTGATTCCCGGGGAAGGAGCTTTCGAGGGCTGCCTGGTGCAGCGGGGACCCGTGCTCTGCCCTGAACACCCCACAGGGTCCTTTGTCCCTGAGACCCTGGGACAGATGCTGCCTCTGCGACTTTCTGAAGTGTCAGTGTCTCTTCTCTGTCTTTCTCTGCCTCCGCGTGTAAGTGGGATCCCAAACCCTCTAATCTCTGGATTCGTAGTCTTACAACAGCAGTAGTTCCTTCCACAAACGCAATTTTCTAGGTCATCAAACTCCCTTGCTTTTGCAGGCAACTGTGTCACATAACCTCATTCATAAAATGACCAAAGTCTATTTAAAAAACAATTGGATGGCTTCCCTCCCTCTCCTCTCCCCACGTAAGACTTTGTATGAGAAGTCAGTTTCGAAACCTCTCATTGTTAGAATCCTTTTTATTTCCAAACCAAAACAGCTTTATTTGCAGACCCTTTCTACCCCATTTGTTCCCTTGCTGACTTACTCCAAGCACAAAGCTCCTAAAAGGTTTTAAAGAAAACATAACTGTCTCGGAAAGTGGAGAGAGCAAATGAAGTTGGAAATAATTGGAATCCAGCCCCCTCTGCTCAAACTTGGTGGTGAGCAGCAGGAGGGGACACTTTCCGCAAGCGGGGGAGGGGGAAAGGGAGCAGGACCGAGCTCAGCCATGCTGTCCTTTGTCATGCAAGACTCATAGGACGGGTCTGGTCCTGATGATATGGTGAGGGGTGCTGGGCTGCTCCCCTGCCTTCAGCTGGGCTGGAGCTGTGCCCACCGTGGGTGAGGTGAAAGGAGGGCATCATGCTGCCCGTCTGGGTCAGGCAGCACATCTGCCTTCTGCTTCCTAGGTCCCTGGCGGCCACACACACCTCTCGGGGCAGCTGTCCCCTCCGCATTGCTTGCTTTCGGGGAGCTCTCGCCTGCTGCTGGCTGGCGAGGGTGCTCCGATTGACACCATGCCAGGGGATGGCTCATGGAGATTTTGAGGCAAAGGCTCTGTACTGGCTTTCCAGGTCTGAAGTTACCTTCTAAGTGTACAGCAGCAAGGCTGAGGCTCCACTAGTTGCATGAAGGGCTTAGGGCCATGCAGGGCTCTACCTGAGCTGTGCAAAAGATGTCTGAAAGCAAGCAGTGTGGTTCCGAAGCCCTCCAAGGCAGGAGGTTGCAGCACCTGCCGGGATCATGCCTGCAAGAGGCAGGCACGGGAAGCCCTGCCTAACTGTAAGAGGTGGGTTCTGTCTGTCTTCTACTTCTGGAGCTTGCACAGAGGCTGCTTTTGGTCCAGAAGCCCTCCCAGCTCTGCCAGCCAAGCCTGCGTGTTCCTGTCGCCCAGAGCCCTGCTGCCACCGGCTCTGCACACGCAGACACGAGCAGAAGGCGTCGCTCTGTGCAGTACTGAGCTGCGGTCAGTTGTGAATCTGGACCGTGAGGGCCACAATCATAAACTACAGGCAAATGCAGCGCAGACATCGGGAAATGCTCTTCTATTCTGAGAGTAATAAATGCTCGGAATGGACTGTTGGGCAGGGTCGCTGGTGCAAAGGCACAGGGATCCTTCACAAAGCAATTCACGGGTAGCTGTTGTCCTAAGGGAAACGATGTGTAAAAGGGATGAGCTCAAAGCACCCTCTGCCTGTTACCTCTGTATCTCATGAGTAATTTGTCTCTGAAGCAGAGGCGGGTTTTTTTGGTTTGAGATTTTTTTTTTTCCCCTTCTGTGAAGCTGATTCTTCTCTTCCAGCTTATTTCTTCTCAGCAGGAGAGGAAGATGAATTTCTGTCAAATAATAGTTCATTGCTCTTAATGCAAGAGTCCAATTAATTGATGGTTTAAAAGCTTTGCTTTTCTCGCTATTAAAAACAAACAGGAAAACAAAACTGCAGTGTGGGAGAGAGGGCTGGAGCATTACAGCCCACAGGGACATCACGGCTCAGAAAAGGGAGCGTCTGGTACCGCATTTCTCAGCCTTGCACTATGAGACAGGTCCAGTTTGTCCCATTCCTGCCAGTTTCCTAGTGTGAGATGATGTCTTTTGCCCAGCATACATTACTGTTCAGGGCACAAAGAGGAGATTAACATTTAATATGAAGATTTTTAGCAGCTGTGGGCAAAAGTGTCTCACCCTGTGTCCTTCTTGGGCAGCATAGATGGAGAGGACACAGGGGGGAGAGTCGGGGTCCTGGCTGATAGCCGGGAGCCCCAAAGGAGTTAAGGATTTGGGAGGTGAGGGGACAAGGTGCAGCCTTTCCAAAAACCAAGTGGCCCTCCCAGGAGCGCTCAGTCTGGGCTTAGGAAAACTGGTCGCCTTTGGAAGGAAGAGTTCCAGTGCCCCACCGCCCCCTGCCCGCCCGCCCGCCCTCCTGGGTCCCCTGTGCTCCCGCCATCCTGACTCCTGCCCTCCCTCTATCCCCAGTCTCCTGCCACTCTGCCATCCTTCGCCTCTCCACGCTCAAGCCCCTGCCTTCCCTCCATCCCCGGCTCCCCGCAGCCCCCCTGCCCTTCCCTCCCGGCTCCCCCAGCCCGCCCTGCCCTCCCCTCCCGGCTCCCCGCCCCCCGGCCCCTTCCCGCGGCGCCGTGCCCCGGCGGGCGCCCCCCGCCCCCTGCAGTTCCCGCGCTGGCCGCTGGGGGCCGCGGCCGCCGGAGCGGGGCCGAGCGGGGCCGGAGCAGCCGCGGGCAGAGCCGCGCCGCCCAGCGCAGGTAGGAGCCGCCCGGCGGCCGCCGCGGGCGGGGGGGCACCGGGATGCTGAGGGCGGGGGCGGGGGGTCCCGGCGCCGGGGGGCGGCGGCCGCACGGGGCGGGAGCGGTGCCCGGGCGCGGCTGCGGAGCCGGGGGGGCGGCGCGGCCGCGGGCTGGGGGTGCCCGGGCCCCGCGTGGTACCCGGCGGGCGGCGAGGGGGCTGGCCTGGCCCGCGGCCCGTCCGTGCGGCCCCGGGGGTGGCGGCGGCCGCAGCGCCGGTAGCGCAGCGTGAGTTGCGGGTGTCACACTCCGGCTTCCCGGGGAGCTGAAGTTCAGGGAGCGCGGGGAGGGGGGGGCTCCGCTCGTCCGGGCCGCCCGGGTGGGGGCGCGGGGGGGGCTCCCGGGGCGGGGGGCGCGGAGCGGGGCCGGGGCTCCCCGTACTCGTGCGCCGCGGGGGGCGCAGCGCGGCCTCCCGGGCGCTGCGCTCGGGCTCGGGGTCCCCGCAGAGCCCCGTTCGGGCGCGCGCCGTGCCGAGCCGTGCCGAGCCGTGATGGTCGTAGGTTTGTCTTAAGCTGCCCGAGGCGCTGGTCGTGGGCGCGGACGTGCAGGTGCGATGCTGGTCCAGACTCCAGTGAAGAAGCAGCCTTGACTCTGGGCAGGGGGGGAAACTCCCCTCAGAGACCTTTTCCCAGGCCTAACTTTATTCTGTTATTTGTGCATAAACTCTGGCACAGCCTGAAGCTCTGCATAGGGGCGAGATGCAGCCGGTGCTGTTCGCTCTCCTCATCCAGCGGTCTCCCCCTTTCCCAGCCTGGTAGGCTCGAGACCCCCAGGTTGCGACCCTTGGGAAAGTTCGCCCGAGACACCGAGGTTCACCTCGCCTCCCACACGTGCATCCTTTGTGGCGAGGGGCCACTTGCCGGAGGACCCGGAGCTGCGCCCTCACCTCCCTGGGGGCCTCCCGGGAGATGCCGAGGGGCTGCTGGCTCTGCCACCGCACCCCGGGCAGTGTTCCTGCGGGCGGCCACCGGCTGCCCCCGCCACGGCAGCGGGAGATCCCCCTGCTCAGCCCCGCTGCCTTTGTCTCTCCGAGGCGAGACAGCCTTTTCTCTCTGAAAAGACGTTCAGCAGCCACATCCCGGCTGGATGTGGCTGCTGCAGTCAGCGAGCGGAGCCCCCTGGACAGGCAGCCGAGGGTCTCCGGCACCGGGGAGCGAGCGAGCATCCCCACGGAGCGGCCAGCACTCCTGTAGAGCTGCCAGCGGCTGCTCCTGCGACCGGCTCCTGGCTGTTAGGACGTGTGTGCTCACAGGTAGGAGGTGGATGGTAACCGCGCTCGGTGTTTTGCCGCTGCGGCTTGCTTTAGTCCTCAGCTCGCACAGGGCTGGAAGCGTGCGCTCTGAGAGCAATCTGCGGCGAGGCTCCCAGTGTGCCAAGGCATTTTTAAAACGTCTTGATGCGAGTCTGCTTTAGTATCTATGCATATTAGGCTGTGTATTTGAAGGGAACCATCTGGGTAGAGAAATAGACGGTAAGCGGCTGAACCTTTCCCCGTTGGTTTCCATTTCAGGGCTGGGCCTGATCAGCAAAGCCAGAAGTTGGGAAAGTTGCCGTGTGGCTCCTGGTTTGCAGGTGCCTCTTTCCCTGCGCCTGGGTCGAGCGAGCACCCAGAGACCAGAGATACCTGTGCCTGGCTGTGGGGAGGGGGGAAGCTGACACCCCTGCTGGGCAGAAAGAGGGCTTCAGAGGGGCAGCACAGCAGGCAAGGATGCTGCCCCCCGCAAAAACCCACCCATTTTTCTTAACCCTTTGTGGGCTGCCTCCTGTGGGGATGGCGCCTCTGTTCTTGGCCGTGGGAACAGGGTGCCTGGGGAAGGTGAACCCCGAAATGAAGGGCTGTGGGTAGGGGCAGGCCAGCGTGTCTCCCCAGCTGCTGCCGGGGGTGGGAGGGGAGGCAGCGAGGCTGATGAAGGCATCAATGGCTGCCTAAGGAGAGTCACCTGTGAGGGGCTGGCTCCGCGGGGCGGTTAGAGCAGCTGCCTGCAGCTCTGACACACGCACACAGGCAGCGCTGCTGCTGCCTGCAAGTTTCTTGCTGGAGATTTCTTTTGCAAGCTCTGCAAGGAAAATAAGCCAAGGAGTCATGTGGGCTGGCAAAGGCCTGAATACCTAGATGCCAAGGAGTGTGCAGCAGTCTGTGGGTGAATGGCGAATGATTTGCGGGAGCTGGTCTTCGGAGAGCTCCTCAAGGGAACAGCCAGGCAGGTATGTGCAGTGCTGCCTCCGAAAGTAAAGCGCGTGAGGAAATCCCACCTCAGCTGTGCGTGTGCGTGCTCACGCTGATTTCTTTGCTTGATGGAAAAGCAGCGGGTGAACCTAACGCTCACCCAGGACTTGGGGGAGATCCTCAGCTAGACGCTGGCTGATCGCATGGGTTCTGCTGGGGAGGCATCCGACTGCAGCACGGGATCTCTGCTTTCTGCCACCGCAGCTGTGCTGACCGTGTTGGGTTAGGTTTCCCTTTCTCTGGAGCAGCGGCTGGTTTTGCACGTGCAATAGGGCCAGAGGAGACCGAGGAAAGGCCTTGGGCCCCTTTGGCTGGAAGAGAAGCTGCGTGGTTTTACTGGGTGCGTGTACAGAGCGAGTGATGCTTGAGCCTGCGTGGGGAGCGAGGGCCTGTGTGGGTGGGAGGAGGAGTGGGCTTCCGTGTTAGTGGAGGAAGATGAAGGAGGGAAAAGCAGGGGAGAGGAAGAGCATGGGGTGACACAAGTGATGAAGGACTGGGAAGGAGCAGATGTGTGCTTAGAGCTGGATGCTGCTGGTCCATACAGGCAGATGAAGACTCCCTCATCCAAGAAACCCGATTTTCTTTGGAGGTGGTTTAAGCTTTGTTCTGTACTCAGTCAGGACTAAGCATGTGCAGATGGGTCAGCGTCTTGCCCCTTTTAAAGGCTTGCTGCTGTGCCTGGGTTGTGGATATTGATTCTCGCTGACTTTAGGGGGGAGCTTTTCATGCGCAGCACTTGTTACGGTCAGATTTTATTTATTTTTCATGCTTCTAGGCAGCCAGGCAGAAGGCGAGACAGAAGTTTTGCAAGTCTTCTCAGGAATGTTTTCTGCTCTGGGCAAGAGGCTTCTAAGGTAGCATGTACAAGGCTGAGGTTTCTGTTAATACATGGAATGAATCTCTTGCTGTGTGTGAGTAGGAGGAACACACTGAAATTGTGGTCTAACAAGGTGAGAACGGCTTGAAGGGCGTCTCGTGGGCTTGAGGGAACGATATGGATAGATCAATGGGATATTAGCGATTCCATGATGAAAGCTTTGTATGGGGATGGAAAACTTGGGCTTTCAGCTTTGTACAGAAAAGAGACTGTGGTACTACTGCAGAGTCGTGCCTGGGCACGGGAGACTACAAACTCCAGTTTCATGGGCTGCATGCACTCAGGGGAACTATGAATACTGTTTGGGGGTTCTCTGGCAAGAAAAATGGGGGACTTGGAGAGATAAAAGTTGTAAAACCTGTGAGGAGGTAATGGAACAGTTTTAAGGAACCCCATCATATCTTTTCATCTTGTCTGTGGGATACGGCTTGGAAGGACAATTTGTGGTGTTAATGTAACAGTGCTTTTCATGGTGTTCTAGTGCCTGTGGAAGACTTCGTGTGCTAAGATGGGGGTTGCTGTGGTGGTTACTTTTAATGAAAGTGGAGGAAAATGTAGTGAGGGCGCCGGCTTGAACAGGGTTATTTCCACACTGGTCAACAGTGAGTGGCTGCTGGGTAGAACAGAGCTGGCAAGCTTCAAGCAGTTCAAAAGCTATCGAGGCAGTAAAACCAGAACTGTTTTATGTACCTTAAAATGCTCAACTAGTGTCAAGAGGAGCTAATGCAAGTAAGTGAGCACGGGGCTCCCGGAGTACTTTTCAGCCATGCGTTTGCAGGTGCCTTGCAAGGCAGATGAGAAAGGAGCTCAGCTGTGATTTACGCAGCTTTCCCCACGTCAGCTCCTCTCTGTGACTCTGCCAAACGAGGTGAGCTGGACACGGGACCTGTCAGCTGTAATGTTGCCCTCTGCTTTGTTTGTTTATTGCTCTGCCTCTGTGGGAGACCTTGCTGGGGCTGGAAAAAAATCTCCTTGTGTTCCTGGGAGCAGCGCAGGTGGCATCCAACACAACACGGCTGAGCCACCGCAGGATGCTGAGATGCCTCCAAGGGCAGCAGCAGTGAATGGCGGCGCCCCAGGAGGTGTAGGGAGCTGGGGGAAAAGTGGAATCATTTCCCTGCACCAGGATGCTGAGGAAATCCCGGTTTGCGATAAATTAGCACTGATTGAGTCATTTAGAGAGGAAGTAATGGACCAGAGGAAGAAAGCTGGGTGTTGTAAATCAGTAGGACTGGGGATGATGCATCCGAGGGCCCTGAGGTGGATAAAGTGTGGAAGAGCAGCAGGGGTTACCGTGAAGGGGAGGACTCTTCCTCCTCACGGGGAGTTGCTAAGGCAGGAACCCAAGCGGCCAAAGGGAACGGCCAGGTACAGCAGGGGCAGTTTTGCCATGCGATTCCTTTCCAGAAATCAGACCTGAGGAAGAGCGAGGATGTCGGGCAGGTGAGTTTGGCTTCTGTGCTGTGCCTGGGGGGGCCCAGTCACCGCTCCAGCATTTGGATGGGTCAGACATCACCACAGCTTAGACGAAGAGGACGGGTGCGCAGCGGGGCAGCCTGCCTTCCTAATGCTGCTCATGCTTTGCAAAGCTGATAAAACAGGAACTGAAAATGTACCAATGGACCTAATTTATTTGGATTTTTCATTAGACTCACCCCAAAGAGACTAGTTTAGGAAATAAGTAGCAGAATGTGGGCAATAAATAGCTGGTAGGGTAAGGGGCAGAGTTCGGTGCTGGCTTTCCTAGTTAAACAGTAGAAAATACCAGTGTAATGGAGGAGCGCTGATCGGAGCGTAGATAGGTGATTATGAGAAGGTTCCTTACACTGAGTCTGGGCTTATTTATTATCTTTAATGATTTGGAGGTGGAAACGGATCAGAGCTGGGTTAGAGAGAGCGAGCGTGCCAACAGTAAGGGTGTGCTTTTGCTGCTCGTAATCTGGAAGAATTAAGAGACAAGGCTGCTGGATTTGAGTGTGCCGGCGGTTGGGCCACTGTAGCAGCAGTCAGGGTGTAAATCAGGACTGAGTGTTACAAGCATGTGCAAAAGGAAGAACCTGAGCGGATCTTTCCCTAATGATGTGAGAATGCTTCTGTGGGATTCTGCCAGGAGAACGTGCAGGGGCGTGCAGGGGTGCGTGTGGTTTGTGTGTGCAGCTTACGAGACCCCCTGGGCGTGTGGGCAAGCTGCAGGTGATGGGGAGCCGCAGGAGATGCTCTGATGTGGCACACAGTGCTCTGCATCTCGGGCACTGCCGTGGTCCAGGGGCTCCATGGAGAGCGGTGGTCGCCGTGACATAGCAGTGACAGTCAGCTCTTCCCAAAGCCTCTCCTGTCGCATCAGGGATTCGTTGCTGCTGGAGCAGGGGCTGTGGGCTGCCTTTGGAATGAATCGAGAGGAACTTTGCTGAGTCCTGGTGAGCTCCCTGACCGTCTGCTGGGACCTTCGCCAGGATTTTCCAAGGGTATAGATAGCATGTCAGTGATTTATCAGGGAAGGAGCCAAGATGTAAGCTGTCCATCGATGTGGGTGATTTCCCACCCAGACCCGCAGCGCCTCTTACCCAGAGGCTGGGGAAGCACTTGCAGTGCTGGAAGGGGAGTGTTACTGTGAAGCGCCTGCAGCGCAGTGTTGGAAGAGGCTGTGGTCTCGCAGTGGTGGGAGGGATACAGAGAGCCCAGAGGGTTCCTGCTTCCTTCCGCTTGGTGCAAAGCCCTGAGCCAGGTCTCACTCAGGTGGCAGGGTAGCAATATTTATTCTGACCGTCCTTCGCGTGGAGTTGGCTACATAACACAATACCCAAGCGGTGTCTCAACTGAGCACCCGGTGAGCCATCCAGCACGAGGGGATTTTCATCTCTGCTGAAATCTGCCAGCTTCAAAGTCTGCAGAATTTATTTGCATCCTTCATGAGGGAGAAAGCCAGGCGTACGTTTTTTCCTTAGTCTCTCAGTTTCCGCCCTCCCCCCCTTCCCCACTCTCTTTTTGGTTTGTTTATTTGGTTAGCTCAGCATCAGCACAATGATGTGGAAATAAAGCAAAGGAGCTTCATCCTGGCCTTATTGCATATGCATAAATGAGAGAAATAGATCATACTGGCAACTCCTAGCTAGGCTACAGTTAATGGAAATTCTTCTGTGACCTTATAAACCCCGCTTTGCAAGGGTTTATAATGAGTCTGCAAAAATACATTCTGGGCACAAACAAGTCATCTGAGGTCTTAGACCCTGTGAGCACAAAGTAATAATAATACTAATTTCCCACCCACTCAGGCATGTACTCAGCTCCTTAAAGATTTTGCTATTTTTGAAAAAGCAGGTTTTTCCTTTCTGGGACCGTCACAGTGTGTGTGTGTGTGTATGTGTGTCGGGGGGGGAGGGTGGCTGGTGAGCAGCTCGCTCTGTGCAGCGTCACGCCAGTTCCCCTGCATCGCCTCCCTTGGGAGAACCACTGTGGGTCCTTCCCATGGCTCTAGCTGAAGCGGTTTACGTCATTAATGTTGCAGACTGATGAACTGTGATCGCACCTCGGCTGTTTCAGCAGAAAATCAGCTCTTTCCACATGGTAGTGGCTCTGCACCCTCTCTCCCCTTCCTACACGGACATCTGAGTCTGTTATCAAAGATAGTCTGGGCCTGATCGGGAGGGGATGGATTGTTAAAAATCCCTGCAACGTTTTGTTCGGCCTTAACAATTGATTTTTTTTTTAACTTTTTGCTGAAAACCAAAGAGTTTTTGGCTCGGTGACGGAAGTTGACGTTTTTCAGTAGTGTGTTGCGTTTTGATGCTAAGGGTTTTTTTTTTTTAATGGCTCTCTGGTGCTACTTGGGGACAGAAGGATTGCAGGGCTAGTTGTCACTGATATTCGAGTCTGTAGCGGGATTCGTGTTGGGCATCGGGCCCCGTGCTTTCTCTTTGTAGACTGTGATGAAGCAGCAGATTGCTGTGCCTGATAGAGTTGCTCTTATGTGGCTTGCCTCAGGTGAAGTGGCAAGACTGGGAAGTGACTGAGCCACGGGCAGAAGCTGGCTGCAAGCACATTAGTGCAGTATCGTACTGCTACCGCACAGTTCATTGAAAACAATGCAAACTGTTACATGTACCAAAACTGCTTTTTTTGTTTCACCCAAAAAAGGTTGATCAAAATAAATCTTACTCTACCCACGCGCATTGTTTGCCCTTGCTGTTTTCTTGTTTGGTCTTTGCTTATTTTCCATTTTTGCTCCACCTTGTGTGTGATCTAGTAACATCTGGTGTTAAAAGATTGTATGTGTGCATGGACAGCTTTGAAAGCAGGCTATCACATCTCTTTTTAGACTGAAAAATGTTTGGGGCATAGACTGTGCTAGTGTTCGCAGAGCATCTGGTCCTCTCCAGGTCCAATTCATCACTGTCTTGCAGTTTGCATTATTGTTCACACCAAAGGAAAGTGGGTGTGAAGCTGGAATAATAATGTTTCACACTTGCTTTGCATTGGTTTTGATATCCAACAGCATTTTAATCTATCAGAAAAGGCATGAAGACATTGAGTGGTTGGAAGCTGAAAACACAGTCTACAAATAACAAGTTAATGACCCTTTCTGAGAAAATGACCACTTGCGCTCGATCCTGTATCCATGGCAAATTTAAAATCAAGATGGGATTTGAAGGTTCTGACTTAAGTGTTCAAATCATCATGCAGGCATTGGTAGGTGAGGGCAGCAGCAGAGCTCAGTGCAGTGGTTTGCCCCGACTTCAACTTTCTTGTAGTGTCCAGACCTTCCAAAGGGAGCTCCAGCGTGGCTGGGCAGCGGTGATGTTTTCCTGATCTGCAGAGATCCTGAACACTGTCTCTGTGGTGTAATACACGCTGCTCATTTAAAAAGGGGTGTGTGGGAATACCTGGTAAATGTCGGATGTCAGCGTTGTAGTTTCTTTAACCAAACCTAGTAGCGTGAACGTGGAGAGAATTTAAAGCCACAGGGTATACCTAAAGTTTTGTGTCTGGGAGACAAAGCCTTGCGGTATTATGGTAGTTGGACTTCCCGAGGGTCTTTAAGGAGACATGTCTTTCAGCGATTTGGACTGGCATGCCTTTTGTTCTGTTCCTGCTGAGTGTTAAATAAGATTTAAGTCCCCTCAGTCACTATTTAGTTATTGAAGAACATCACAGCCAACACAAATGCAAACAAAACTGTCTGGATGTTTGTTTATGCAACAGATCATTAGAAAGTCTGTAGGAAAAAAAAATGTTCTAGTCTGTTAGATAATTAATCTGCATTTTAAGAATTGTCTAAAGACATATTTGCAAGCTAGTCCATTGAGCTGCTTCTCATCTAGTCAATAATCCCCATCTTTAATAGTCCCTAAGAATGTATTTCCATAATGTGCGGCGAACAGTTGAGAAATCTGCATCTTTTTTGACTTAAGATGTCAGTGCTTGCACATTTTCTATGACAAATTTTTTTCTGACTGTTGGTGAAAAATCCAGACATAGCAGCTTCTAACTGGTAGGGCTGGGGATACGGAGAGAGAAAGCTTCTTAGAGCAAACCCCTGGGTCCAGATCCTTCAAACGCTGGATGAGTTTGCAATTTCCATCTGGCCTCGGATGCCAGTGTCATGGTGTGAGTCTGCAACGTGCTGGCAGCGTTGCCAGAACGCAGCTCGTGGGGAGAGCGGCTTCGCCGGCTCTCGAAGGCTCCTCGTCCTGAGGTACGTCTCGAGCTACATCTGACCCAGCGCTGTTGTAGCAGTAGCTCTGTCGGGAGGGGTGGGAGATGCTGTAGCCCGTGTGTGGTGGGCTTGTTCTGGCAGGAGCCCGGGGCGCAGGTACGCTGGCACCGCTTGGCTGTGGCTGGTGGAGCTCGCGGCGCTCCCGGGAGCTGGCTGTGCCGCGGCGGCACAAAGCGCGGCCGGGGAGCGCGGCTGGGCGATGGATGCCCCGTTTGTGCCCGGCATCCTGACGGCTGGCAGCTTCCCTCAGGGGCGGTGGACCAGGCTCTGATGTTGGGGTGTCCGCAGCACAACCAGCTGCCCGGGTCGTCTGAGCCAGGGTAGCCTGTGTTCTTCTACTGTGACAAGTGTGAGGGTTTGAGAAAGGGTGTGAAGTTCAGTCAAGTTATCTTGCATTTAGAGTGGAAGAAGGGTAAAGGTACAGACAGCTCTTGCAGCGTGGCTGGCATGTGGCAATTTACTAATCCACATTAACGAGAGCAGGGAGTAAAGCCCACACTTGGACAGAGGAGCTCATGGGAGTCATGGTGTCAAGGTGAGAAGCTGGAGCTTAATTTCATTATCTTATCAATAACTAGCTGGCCTTGTGCTATGTTGTGAATTCTCAGGAGCGTTAATGCTATCTTTGGCTGTCTAAGCAAAGAAATAATGAATACAAGTAGGAAGAGCATTGTGTGCAGTCATGGTATCTCTATCTTAAAAATGATGTTGGCAAACTGGTGAGAGATAAGAGCTACAAGGATGATGTGAAGTCTGTAAAGCATGCTGGGGAGAGACACTGAAGCTCAATCTGTTTCTTTTAACAAAGAGAACGTTAATGGGTGATTTGATTCTTGCGGTACTTAACCAGTAAGTTAACCAGGGGAAGAGACTTCTGCTAGCCAAAGGTATGAAGGCCGGACATGGTTCTGTGGCTGGATGCTCAAGCTAGATAAATTCAGGTGAGGAAAAGGCATGTTTTATTTATATACAGTTTTATACTTAAGCACAGGAGCAAATTACCCAGGACTTGGTACATTTGCTGTTTTTAAATTAAAACGATATATCTTGCAGTGTTCTTGTAGGTCAACTGCAGGCTGTGGAGGCTTGGTGTGGGAAAACTCAGCATGAGTCAATAGCTTGTAAACTGGTATTTTCAAAATGGTCAGTATTGTCCTTCAAATCTTTCTGTTATATCATGACTCCCATTTTTTTTTAATTCTTCAGGGGGCACCACATGCAAAATCCATCAGGGCCTTGGGCTGCAGTTTAGAAGGGGTTGGGTTGCTGTCAGCAGAGCCCATGTCTAGGTCCTGGCCAGAAGCTCAGGCCATAATGGCTCAGTGCCCTACGTGCTAAACTGTCACCCTGCTGAGTTTTTGCTTGTGAGGGCAACTCCTTTGAACAACAGCTAAGAATCCCCTCTTCCCACTGCTGTTAGGACAGGAACAGGCAGGACAAGCTTTGTCCAAAAACTGTCCTGCTTCTAGCATGACTTTACAGCTGGGGCTTGGGATGTCTTGGCCAGAATCGCTCCCTGTGGAGGGCAGAAGGTGGCTAGAAACCTGCGGTTACTGTTGTAGGGCACTCGGGATGAATGGAGCTGTGTATCGACTGTCTGAGGCGGGGAAGTTCTGTTCCTTTGGACAATGATGTAGAGCAGAGTCCCGGAGTTCCCTGTGCGCTGAATTTCAATACAGTTCTTTCATCCCTGCATCGCCCGTCTTCCTTCCCCGACTGACTTCTCCAGCAAGCTGCTTTTCTCTTCCCCTGCCCTTCCCCTTGGTTTCTTCCATCTGAGTGGCTGGGCATGGTCAGGGTGGCCGAAAGGGTTCTTTCGTCAGAGCTGCTTTCCTTTTGCTTTTCCATGAGACGCACCCCCTTTCAAAGCCTCCAGCGTGTGCCTGCGCAGAAACAAAGGATGCTGCAACCACAAATCCCTCATGCCGCCACCTAACAAGTGTTCGGCAAACTCGGGGAAAGAGATTAAGAGGCATTGTTATAATTCAGCTGGTGGCTGGCATGTTGATTTGGGCATACGGTATGCTCAGGAAGGTTACTTTCACCTAGCCCCTGGTCACCCGTAAAGCTGCAAAGCAGGGCAGAAGTGGAAAAGGAGCCGTGGTGAGGAGACGCGGTGGCACACTGAGCCTGGGGACAAAGTGGTTGGGGTAGGGGGGGCACCGAGCCTGCACCTCCCGGCTGTGGTGCCAGCACGCTCGGTGGGGGGCCGTGCTGCGTCCCCTGGGTGGGTGGCAGATGTTGCCAGGTGGTCACCCTGCAGCCCCGCCGTGTCTCCTTCCACCCCTTGGCTCAGCTCTTTGTGGAGTCGAAGGGCATTCCCTTTCAGATGGTGGCATCTGAATTTTTTTCTTTTGATGTTGGTGCCTGGAAGAAAATTAAATTAGAGTTGTATCACTATGAAGGAGAGATTACCATTTGTAAAAGCATGTTTTGCTTAAGTTAGTAATATTGTAACTGTTAATTGAGTGTTCATTGATTGTCTGTCAGTACCTTGATGTAATCCGTTATTTGCCTTTCCGGCGGGTGGCCTGCCACTGATTACATAGCATAGCTGCTCTCCCGCACCGGGTACCTGCCTTGGCTGTTTGGTTTTTTTCTCCCCCAGGGATTCCATTTTACCAGTGGTATAATTAGCATCATCTCCTCCTCTTCGGAGTGATCTCAGCCTGCATCCCATCCTTGTTCTTTCCCAAGTACCTTTAATGCACCTGATACTTCAGGGGTTTTAAGTGGCTTGAGACAAGAATTTAAGCAGGGGATGCGTTTGAACTCAGTCCAAGAGCTGTTGTCTGTGTGGATTTAGGGTCCGAGTTTCCCTAGGAATTGCTTCGTTCATTAGAGGTTCTTTGTGACTGAAGGTTCAGTTATGGAAGTGAATGGTGTTTTAGGGTAATGGGAGGGGGAAAGAACACCCATAAACATATAAATGGCTCCATAGTCAGGTAATCGCGGACAAGTTGTCTGGGGTAACTGGTATGTAGCAGTGAGACTGCGTGTGCCCGTGTCATGCTTTTCACTGGAGACTTGTCCAAGCCTTTTCCAGTGCTTCAGTGAAGCTCCTGAGGCTCCCTGGGGAGGCTGGGGGGGGTGTGTTTCTGTGCAGGATACACACGCTGGTGGGCAAAGGCAAGGAGCTGGGCTGAGCTCTTGTGCAGCGTGGCCAGTGGGTGCAGTGGGCAGGAGGGTTTGACGTAGCACCCGCACCCCCAAGTCGAGGAGTCCTCCAAGTACCTCTGTAACTCAAGACAAGGAGCTGGCAGCACATTCCTGTAATCCCCCGCACTAAGTGATGCTCCTCTTCTGTATCCACTGTGAGATCCAACGTGCCCAGAGTAATTGCATTTTTTTTTTTTCTCAAAGAATGAGACTTGTGGCATAACATGGTGTGATTTTGCATATTCAATTATTTCTTCTCCGGCAGATTTTGCAGGAAATCTTTAAGATTTGTAGTGGGCTTTTCTGAAGCCATGGGCTGGTCTTCAAGATCTTTCTGCTGTGCGTTTGGTGGACTGAAGCATTTTTCAAAGATTAATTGACCCTAGGTGAGAGACTATGATCTACCATTTATATAGGGGGGAAGGAAATTAATATTCTTTCTGCTGTGCTGAGTATGTTTAAACTTGTGCTTTCAGCTTGTCTGACTTGGAATATCTTCTAACTAGTACAAATGATAGAACAATTTGTTTTAGATGATGAGTTATGAGAATATTGCTTATATACCCAGAACACGACATTTTCAATCACATCTTTATTGCGTTGGTAAGAAGAAAAAAAAAAAGATTTTTTGTGTCTTGACATGTTTATCCTTTGGAGACAGAGTCAATTATCATATTGTATGAGAATTTCACTTTATAGCCCTTAGGTCTGTGGGAATATCATCATGTCAAGGGGAAAGTCCTGCAGGGTTTATTCCAGCTGTTACAAAGTTGGGAGGATGGCACAAGTTGGTATCTGCAGGTGGCATTCGGCAACAGGACGATGACCTCATGAAGGTGTGGTGCTAAAATATGTAAGCTAGAGCTCATTAAGTTCTGTGGAAAAGCTATCGTGGGGAAGCAAACTTGTCCTCACATGCTTTCTGTAGTTTACCCTGCTTTCATTTCACAAGAATAGTTCTGTAGACAAAATCTTAGAGGGATGAGGGACTACGTGGTCAGCCTGTCTGCTGATGTGTCATTGCACTGTTAACGTCAGCCCCCTGAGAGCAGTGATGGCTTCGCCATCCTGGGTTGCTGGGGGCTTTGTCACAGGCTCTGACCAAAGGATGGTTTGCTGCTGGGTGGTCCTGAGAGTCCCTGTGCCCTCCTTTGTTGCTTTCTCTCCCTCTCCAGCTCCAAAGTTGGGGTGCAGGTGACATTTCCCCCGTGCGGTGCGTTAGGAATCGCAGAGCTTTGCCCACACGTCCGAGCGTGGTGCTGCGGAGCGGCTCTGTGCATCCTGCTGGCATCTTCTTTCAGCCGTTCTGCAGACACAGCAAGGAAGGGGGACTCCTTACTGCAGCTCCTAAATCCCTGATCACAGTGACGTTTCTTCAGCTTCTCTTCCGTTGCGCTGAACTTTTGGCTCCCTCTTTGTGGTCTTCCTCCAGGGGCTGCGGGGCAGGGAGAGATGCTGGAAGATGACGCAGTGACTGCTCAGATGGGGCATTCATGTCACTGTCTTTTGCTGTTGCATGGTGATGTGGTCAGCCCAACTATTAATCGGACTATTAATCGGTGTCCTCTGAGAATGGCTCCTTGAATGAGGTTACCTGGACTGCAGAATGTGAGCGCTGCCGCTTCCCAAAAAGTCCCTGGGAAAGCCAATCAGTTTAGAAGCAAGCAGTGAGTTCAGCCTTGTTTATCTTTCATGCCCAGGAGTTATTCTGGTGCCCACGTCCTGCTGTGTCCCACCGCCGGCCATGTGTCAGTAGGTGCGGGGCGGCGGGTGCGAGGCGACAGGCTGCGCCGGGGGCTGCGTTGGCCCTGCCGCGGGGGGCAGGTGGGGCAGTGTGTGCGTGTGGAGAGTTCGGCAGGACTGGGAAGAAACCTGTGGCAGGGAGGTTAAAAAAGCTCAAAGAGAAAACGCTGATGTCTGTCTTTTTTTTTTCTCTCTTATTTTATTTTTAGTATTCATTTTGCCTATTCAGTTTTTGGCAGTGTGCAGCTTTAAACTTTCCATCAGGGCTGCAAGACCCAGAAATTTCCTTTCCATCAGCCTGTTAAGATGAAGGTGGAGATTCTCTTGCAGATCCTTGAGCTGGGGATCCAGGGCTTTGAGCAATATAGCAGAAATCATGAGTTGAATGATCAAATCAGATTTGGCTTGAAGCTTTTTATGTGCTTCAGCTGAGGTAATTGGTGGAATTTGTGCATGGCTAGCAGTGGTCTGCAGGGTTCATCCTGCTGTGAACTGAGGGGTGGCTGAGAGAGCTGGGGGTGCTGAGCCTGGAGAAAAGGAGGCTCAGGGGGCACCTTCTCCCTCTCTACAACTGCCCTGAAAGGAGGTTGTAGGCAGATGTCTGTCTCTTCTCCCAAGTGATAGAACAAGAGGAAATGGCCCCAAGTTGTGCCAGGGGAGGTTTAGATTGGATGTTGGGAAAAACGTCTTCACTGAAAGGATGGTCAAGACCTGGAACAGGCTGCCCAAGGAGGTGGTGGAGTCACCATTCCTGGAAAGGTTTAAAAAACATGTAGATGTGGTGCTTGGGGACATGGCTTAGTGGTGGACCTGGCAGTGCTGGGGTAACAGCTGTACCTGATGATCTTAGAGGTCTTTTCCAACCTAGATGATTCTATGCTTCCATGGATTACAGCAGTGTGTGTTGTTCTTTTCTTTGTGCTGGCAGACTTGCTGGGTGCTCGGTGAGGGACACCGTACTGGAAGCCTCTCCTCACTTCTCTCTGGAAGCAAAGCGTGGACAAGACTGTGGCAGGTTAAAATTGATGCTACAAATGCTGCTCTGGAAGTACAACCCAAAGCAGTTTTCTCCTTGACTGTGTGTTGAGCAAATTTCCAGTCACAGCAACTAAAATATCTGAGTCCCATTTGCAGACATTGCTGTTAATACAGTGCAGCTGATATGCTCCATTTGCTTGCATAAATGCAGCTTTTAAAGCTGTCACATATGCTAGATAGAGCCGCTACCCCTCACCTGCTTCTTCTTGGAATGGCAGTGTTTAGGAGGGATTCCCAAGACGATGGAGATGATGGTGGTATCTGTGTGTCTGTGCATATGCCAGGGCTAGAAACCCACCATTTCCAAGCTGGCGTGTATAGCAACGTTTCACATTAGATGCTCAAAATGCAGTTATACAGATGGAATTTTCGAGCTATATACCTTGGCTCAAGTGCTCCTGTTCCTGTAGCTTTGTTTACGTGGAGGTTTTGTGCTGGATTTTGATTTTGCTGTTATTGAGGTGGTTATGTTTTTATAGGGTTGCATTACTCATTGGTTCCTTTTATTCTCTTCAAGTTTGCCAGCCATGACTAATGAAGAGTTTTGCTGCAGCCCTTTTGTGGAGCAGAGACTCAAGCTGGGTTAAGGGGGGCTTTTGATTTTCCCTTTCCCACCACCAACATCTGATACTGAAGAGTTTGTGCTTTCAGTGGGAAGCTGCAGGCTGGGAAGTTGTGGCTCCGTTTTCCCCAACATCCAGACCTGGAGGGAACGATTCAGGAGTACTGGTGTCTCCAGTTTGGATGTGGCATGCTGGGAGCTGGTCTTTCTAGGCAGACTGGTGTACCCCCTGGTAAAGTACTGTCCCCATGTTATATCCTGGGAGTTCCTGACCGAGAGTTTTATGGGACCGTTAGGACTCAGGATGGATGGCAGGGGTTTGAGGAAATGCACTACCTTTTCCTGGAGCAGTGGCAATGATATTTCTAGTTAATTCTATTTCCATTACTGGGGTATTTGTGCTTTAATGAAGAGCTCCGATCTGTTAAAGAAATTAGTCTCTCTCTTGGTGAAGGAATGAAGTTTTGTTCAAGTGAAAATCTGAAGCATTGAACCTGCCAGCAACCGGCCTGGCTTTGCAGTGTGAGGGTCGTTATCTCCCAAGCTGTTGCCGCTGGGATGCCTTTGGTGTCACTGCACGTTCTCCCCGTTCCTGGCATAGCCGGTGACCAATTTGGGATCATTTGGTGCAGACACTGTTGGTGTTTTCTGTTTAGCAATGGCCACAGCCATGAGCACTGGCCCTGAACGTTTTGGCAAGGTCAGATGCAGGTACCTGCACCTGTGCTGGGGACAGCTGAGTTATTTCTGCTTCACTGCTGAGTTGGTGCCATGGTTTTTATTGTTCTCTGCCTCTCTTATGCAGAGCTTTGGCTTCTACGCAGAGAAGCTCAGCAGATGACCTGGAGTCTGTCATGCCATCTGTTTGGGTCATGTCCCTGTGCCCCCAGCTCTGGCTGGTTGAACGGGCGCTTTCTTGGCGCCACGTATTTCAGGAGTCAGTCAAATCCTGGGAGTGCTCCCAGGGAGGGGGATAGGATGCGGGCAACAAGAAAGATGAGGGAAGTTAACAGTGCTTCAGATACGACTAATTCTCCCCTGCTCCTAAAACAAAGCTGTTTTGCCTGGATAGCTCTGCCTTGCCTGTCATGGGAATATTGTTTCTGCAGGAGACCCCTCTTGGTCTGATGGGAGCACTGGAGTAAGGGTGCTTCCCCATGACCCTGGATCACAGTGTGTTGAGCCGGTTGAGCAGCAAAAAAGCAGCAGCAACTGGATTTTGCTGGAGGTGGTGTGCCTGCATATGGCAGAGTAGAACATTTCGTCCTAGAGGTACCTTGAGCAGCAGGCACTGGACTAAAATGTGGGCGGTTTCTCCCAGCTGGAAGATGTTGAATTTACAATGGAGACATTGGAGGAGGAGAAAAGGATGGACTGTCGCTTGCTCAGTGGTGGTGCCTGCGGGCTGGGGGAGGTGAGCAAGCAAGACGCAGAGGTTTGGAACGTGGCTGGTGCCACAGCACTGGTCACTGTGCTGAGCTGCAAAAAATGAGCTGCCTTTAGATGAGGGGATTGTCCTTAACCCTCTTCTTCCCAGAGGTGTTGCAGGAAGATGGAGTGATCTGCCTGGGACAAAGTGAAGAACCCTGGGTTAGAACTGAGAGTTGAGCACGCATCTCCTGACCTGTCAAAATTAGCTTTGCTCATCCCACAAACCTGCAATGCTAGCTCCCAACCCCCAGCTATAAACATGAAGTCACTGCTCCAAAATTAATTTTTTGTGCATGTTTCTTCTGCCAGCCTTTGGCTAATCTTATTTCACTCCCCCCCTCCCCTCCCCATACTTCCTTCTCTCTCTGTAACTGCCTGTCTAACAAGAACTGCATAATCGACTTTTAAAGGCCACCTAATGATGCAAACTTAAAAGTGCAGGGAAGGCGTGGCAAGACAAAGCAGAGGAGCTTGCAAAGGGACAGGGAAGATACCAGGCTCATATCTAATCTCCCAGAGCCCCCTGTGGTGCAGGAGGGGCCCCAGGAGGGCTGTGATTGCTGCTTTGCTGTGTAGCGTGCTCACCCCGCGTGGCCCTGGGGCCGTCCGTTCTGTATTCTGGCTCTTTAAACTTCCTTGTGATTAAGAGAGCTGTGGTTGTCACAAGCATCCCAGAGAGCCGGGGCTCTGCTGCTTCCCAAGGCCAAGGCACACGGATAAAGATGGAGCCAGGTGTCCAGGGCGAAGAGGCTTGGGGGTGGGGAAGAAGAAGGACTATCTGCAGGAAGGGGTGGTTGTGTACAGGGGCTGGTTCCTGGGTGTCAGCGTGAAAACCCAGATCTAGGGAGAGAAGTGACATCCCAGAAAAAGCTGGCTGGGTAGTGGTGACCCTCTGGGCCAGCTGCTGATGCTTCTGTCTGCTTGTCTGTCTCACGAGCCGCTGCGTGCGCGGCAGCTCTCGCCGCAGCTGGACGGCATGACCTCACCTCCAGCGAGGTGGGCTGCAGCAGTGCGGGGGTGAGTAAAGCCGGTCTGTCTGCATCAGGACCTCACCCTTGGTGGGCACTGGGAAGATCCTTTTCCCACTTCAGTCCCCCGTCGCATCAGCTCGGTTAGCGGTAGAGGCCAAGCGTGCAGGGCCAGGCTGCAGGGGCCGCTGAGCCCTGACGGATGTGCGTAAGGTCCTGATGTGGTCCTCAGCAAAGACACCCAGCCCTGCCTCTGGTTCTTTTTCTCCTGTTTGCGCAAGCAGACCCTGAAGTCCTGACTTGGAAAAGTGCATGAGTGGGTGAGTTCAGGGGCTGTGCTTTGAATATCTTTTCTGACAAAGGAAGCTCTTTTGAAATGGGACATGAATCCATGAGCTGTTCTGGGCAGCATCTGGGCTGTACCTGTAGAGCACCTAAAATCAGCGAACTCTGAGAACCCTCAAGGGACTCTCTGGTTGTGTGGGATCCCAATACAAAGGATTAAGTGGTTGGAAAAAACTTAATTCAGTTTTGAAAACCACCCGTGAAGTTTGGTTTTGTAATGGTAGACGAGCTGGGTTCACTAACACTGGTGATGTGCTTTGGGGTCGTGGCAGTTTAGGATCTTGACAGTGTTGGGAACAGCAGGTGCTGCGAGTGGGTCCTGTTTGAGTGGTCTTTCACCCTATCTTCAAAGAACAATGGAGATATATAAATATTTATATATAACAGTTGTTTTCTATGTGAGAATTTGGATCCATATGACCCTGTGTCACCCTTCTTGACTGTGAATAATTCAGGATGTGGAAACAGGTAGCTTTGAACAAGCAGCTGTTACTTGATGTCTATTAAAAATTTCAAATACACTTCCTGTCCTTAAAAGAAAAAAAGGCAGTGGAAAACAGATTGAGATTGCTTTTTTTTAAAAAAAATTAAGGAAGCTGTTGACTTGTGTACTTGGATGTTCCCATGGAGATGACTAGCTTTTGTGTTTTAATTCACTGCACATTTTTTGTTCACTTTTTTTCCAGATTCTCTTTACTGAACTTTGCCCTGTGGGTGGAACTAGTGTAAGCCCTGTTAGCGCATCTAAACCCTCTTAATTATTGGAAAAATGGCTTTCAGTGCATGAGAATTACCAAGCCAGCTGCTGTGTATGAGTTGGCTTTTTTTTTTTTCCCCTAGGTGTGGATGTTTCTACTTAATTTAAACAACAGGGAGCTCGTCAGTGTGGCTTGATTGGTGGGTCTGCGTTACCGGTGGAGTCTAGCACAATGAGGTGTACTTGTGTGTGTGTATGTTTTCATGACGTGTATTCTCTGCTGTCCAAGAGAGCTCAGAATTGTTTTGTATTTGGGGTATTGTTATTTTGCAACTGTAATGAAGTAATATGGAATTTTTTTTAAAGGCACAGAGTAACATGGAGCCACCGGGAGCAGTTAGTCAGTGAATACGAAAAGGCACCAGCCCTAATGATGACAGGGAAAAGTTCTTTATGGGATCTGGGAGCAAAAGGCAGGGAACAAATGGATACAGCCTGCAGAGGCACAGGATAGAATTCATCAGGGAAGCAGGGCTTGCAAGTAATTGCATATGCAGTTGTTAATGTCTCGGGTGATTAGTTAGGGGCTGCTGTCCCATCCTTCTTGGGCAAAGTGCCTGCAAGAAGGAAAAAGAAGGTTGCATGAACTAAAGAGAGATAAAGAAGCGAGACAAAGGGACTAACAGCATTACAGAGTAGTCTGGAAGAATGAAAAAGAGGAGGAAAGTATTGTAATGGAGGCATCTATCTGGATTCTAGCTATTTGCAGTCAAGCAGTTACTGGCGAGATGTTTAGTGTACGTGTGTGAAAGCAAGCCTCCGGCGCATAAAACGGGGAGGACAGTTTGCTGCCTTCTTTTCTTTTCCTGCCTGTCTGTGAAGATAAGCTTTTGGGTCCCATGGTCCTTGCAGTGTTGGGCGTAGGAAAGCCGGGCAGGAGAAGGCAGGACTGACTGGTTTAGGAGCGGTTTCAAGATGATAATGTCCAAAAGTGCAGTGTCTGGTGTCTGCTGCAGGGAGCTGGTGGGTGTCCTCCCTGTCCTTAAAGCGTGGCACAGGGATGGTTGCTGGGAGGCTGCTACAAATGAGCAGGACAAGCTGAATTGCTACAGCAATCCTATAGGCTTGTGCAAAGATGTCATTAAACAGAAGAGTGCTGCAGAGAGGTGGTGAGGGCTGCACAAACAGCAAATAAATACAGGAATGTGTGAGTACGTGCTGAGGACTTGCTCTTGCTCCCACTGCGGCCGGTAAGGGAGCTCTGGTGCAGTGGAAAATCCTGTTGCCGTTGTGGAGCCCTGCTGAAGCTGCGAGCAGCGCTGCGGTGGTGGCTGTACTGGAGCCGCCTTGGCAGAGCCACCCAGCACGTGGTGTGGCACCGCTGGGTGCGGGCTGGGCTGTCTGTGTGCCCCTGGGCTTGTGCTGACCTGCTGGGGGATGCTGTGCTGGGGCCCAGGGACAAAAGAAATTGCAGGACACACAGTGTAATGTTGCTTGGCGTTATGGGCCAGCTGAGGTCGAGGACCACAGTTCTGCCGTGCGTTGGAGTGCACGGTGACCTCAACAGCTGATGGGGAAGGGCGAGGACCACAGGCTGCCCTTGGGTGGCTGGGGACGGTGGGGTCAGCAAAGCAGTGCCCTTCCTGCACAGTGAGATGCAGGCAGCTCCCTTCATCATGCTCCGCTTGTTCCGTGGTCTGTGGTGAAATGGAAGGGGTGGTGGGAAGAAGCTGGGTCCTGTGCAGGACCACGCTCAAAACTGACAAGGTCAGCCCTGGCTGGGGGGCAGCTTGGGTGGTGGGGTTGCATCCCATCCAGAGCTGGGGGGGTGTTGGAGCAGAGAGGCTGCTCAGCGATTCTGCTTCAGCAACAGGTGCGAGATTGTGCCCATCTCATTTGCATTGTTACTCAGAGAGCTTTGTTTTGCTTTCATTTGCTTCCCAGCATGCTCCAGTTTTTTCCCATCTATTATTTTGTTTAAAAACTAGCTTGTGTTGCTTTGGCCCTGATTGGCGGTTGCTAGGTCCCAGCTATCTGGCATGGCACCGCTTTCCTCTCCTCCTGCTTTCCCAAGGCCACAAGCCAACGTTTCAAAGTTGGGAGTTTAAGGCTGGACTCCAGCATCCAGTTCAGGCACTAAAATAACCCTTGGACTGTTGCATCTCTGAAGGTAATTAGCTTGTCTGGAACAGACGGCGATTCTTTGGGTGCCCAAACCCGAGCCCTGGGGTCTGCCTTCTCTGTGGCCGCTGCATAAGGGAAAATCCGGCCGGTGCCTTTAGGCAGTGGCTGTTTGCAACCGTCTCAGTTTGGGTTGCCAGCCTGAGACTCTCACGCACAGGGCTCCTGCTTGTGCTGTGGCTTGAGCTGAGCCATATGCATAGGTTTGGATGGTGACACAATGACAGCAAATTTCTGAGCTGGGCTTGCAGCGGGCAGTTCAAATAAGATGGCCCATCAATTCTGTTCTGTAATGTTTGATTTATTAAAGCATGGAAACCTGCGGCCATCTCTGCACTGAACAGACCCACAGGAATCAGAGAAACAATCTCGAAGAAAGGGAATGAACTCCTCTGAACAGCATAAATTGCAGCAAGAAAAATTGAGGCTGGACATCAGGAAACATCGTTGAACAGTAAAAATAGTGAATCACTAAAATAGATTGCTAAGGGAGTTTGCAGAGTATCTGTCACTGGAGATTTTAAAGAACAGATTAGACAAATGGCTCGGAAGGATTGAGCTTGTTGGGTAGAGGAGGGGACTGGCAGAGCTCTTCATTTACTCCCTGTTTCCCACAGTTCCTTCATCAGTGCCGACCCGGTGCAGCGAGCGTGTGGCTTAACCTCTGCCTGGCACGGGCACGGGCTGCTCCCGGGGCATGCAGACCCCTGCGGGCAGGGGGTCGGGGGTTACCTTGCTCTTTCTCAGGACATTATTTTTAGCCCTCTGACCACCCAGGAGTCTGTGCCAGGTATTGACAGTAATACGTGAGCACGGCCCTGGGCTACTGCAGACTCGGGTTTAATTCGTAGCTCTGCCAGAGACCTCCCGTGACACCTTGGGCAAGTCATGTTAACCGCTTGAACATGGGCCACACATGAAGAAACAAGCCGAGGCATCCATGTGAGGGTCTCGAGATGAGTTATGTTCTTCTACAGTCCGTGGATGTTTGAGGTAGTTGTGATAAAGTGGAAAAGATCTTGACTTGTATCCTGTGATTCCTGAGAACAAAAGCGGGAGGGAACTTCACAGCAATAAACTGGTTTTGCGCTGTACCAACACCTCCGTGCCCCTTGTGGGGCGCACTGGGAGCGCTGCTGCTCCCCGTCATGTGCAGTCATTTCTTTTCAAGCAGGTTTTATGTAAATTGGGATGGTATTATATGAAAACGTTATACCTCAAGATTTTCAGGGCCCCAGAAGGAAGAAAAATACATTTGGAAAATTAAATATTTCTGACTGGAGCGTGATAAGTCTTTTGCTGTTTAGGAAGGTGAGAAATTAAAATTGCAAAACAGGCAGCAAGGGAGCAAGTCAGTGTGCATGGCAGGGTTGGCTGGGTCTCCTGGCCTCAGAGAGACTGTGTGAGGGAATCAGCAGGGAGACAGAGCTCGTTCATGTTCAGAGAAGGCTAAGAGCCCTGGTATGGCATGGCTCTGGTCTTCGTTTGCGTGCGTAGGATAATAGCAAGCTCTTACCGTGCAATGCTGAGCCTGCTTGTGTCTGTAGTTATTGAGCTTACGTATAAGTGTTTTCCCTTGTCTTTGTAGCGCTATGATACGAGAGTGCTGCGAAGACTGGGGGACGTGTATTTGTGTCCTTTCACTGTCTGTTTTAATCTACAAAATCTCTACAAAGGTAAATTGTGGAGCGAGTTGAATAGTAGGTTACAGATGAAAAAACAATTTACAAATATGTAAGCATGGGGAGAGAGAACGGAGAGAAACGCATGGGTTGCCTGGTGATCTGCTAAGTGCTAGAGTATACTGTAGAGCGTAAGGATCAGATGCGTGATGGGGTAACTTCTGACTTGTCCTCCCTTTAAAAGGAAAATCACGGGGCGTTTTATTTGATCTGGAGAGACTGCATTCTCTGTCTTAGAGGGCTGTGTTAGCACTCACAGTGCACAAAGCACAAATTATGTCCTCTCTGTCGAAGAAAACCACTTCTGTTCAGCCTTTGCTGGTCTGCTGGATCCCTAAGGCCAGGTTTTGCTGTATAAAGCAGAAGACATCGTTGCATTTTATTTGGGGCTGAAGTACATTCTCAGAGAGATAGCTGACACGTTAACCTGTCAAGCATCCTTACTGCGCTTCTGTTCAGCTGCATGTCCAGGTGCTCAAATGGGGAAAAACCTTTTAGAAAACCTGAGTTATAATCTCCAGGACTGCAGCAAATAGTAGATAGTTGATCTGGCCAGGTCAGAGACTCCGGTCCGAGATGTGAAGCTGCGGCTGTGTCCTAAGGGTGGGCTTGGAGCAGGGTGGCGAAGCGGCAGCGTGGTATCCCCATTTCACAGGGTGATGGAGTGGCTGGTCCAGGGTCGCTTGAGGACATCTCCAGCAGATGCCAGGAGCTGATTCTGCATCTCCAGGGGCCTCTCCCTTTTCCCTACTCGGCAGGAGCTTTGGGGGCCAGTCTCACCCTGCAGAGGGACAGGGGACCCCCTGCCCCTGTCGCCGACCCTCCGCAGCATGGTGGCAGGCAGGATGCCAGGCAGCAGCCCCTTCCTTCCCCTGAAGTGTGGCCCTGGCAGCTCCAGTGTCTCCGTTACTCTGGCAACAAACCGTAATCAGACAGCACCAAGCAGCTGAATTCAGCCCCTTGTTCCAGGAAAAATGCTCTCATTGAAGCCGAGCCGGAGCAAAACCCTCCTGCCTTTATTCTGCTGAATGACACTGACATCCATTCGTGCACTTATTAGTTAGTGTGTGTGGTGGGGAGCGCGGGAGGAGGCAGCCCCCAGAGAGGGAGTGGGGGGCACAGCCGCATCCTAATGGGCCCCCCCGAGTCACTCGCCCAGTGCCACCTCCCTCATATTTGGAGGTGGCTGAGCCCCAGGGGACGTGGAAAGGAGATGAAGGCTTGGGGAGAGAAGAGTGCAAGAGAGACTGGGGATGGATGGAGGGGGGAGATGCAGTGGAAGAGATAAGAGCAGGGGAGACCCACTGGCAACACTGGGAACTGTCACCGAGACACGGCTTGACGTAAGCAGGAGATGGAACTTCTGCCCTCATCCCGCCAGAATAAAGTCTTGCAAAGCACTCCTCTCTCTCTGCCTGTTTGTCAGCTTACAACGGTAACAAAGGCATTTGTGGCACTGGGGATGTGCTGCTTCTCTGGGATTGAGGGAGCTGCCCGGAATGATAATTGGGTCCTTTTTCATTTTTTTAAAGAACTGAACAGGCTACTGCACAGAGTAATTAACTGGACAGATGGATACAGCAGAATTTGTGAACGTTGACAGCAACAATAAGGCACTTTTTTTTTTTTTAAAGGCCTTGTGTCAGCAAAAGGGCTCCAAGTTGGGGCAAGCTTTCAGGGAGGCAGCTAGAATAAATGAGACTGTAAAAAAATTAATTGTCTTGATAGCTGCATATGATGCAGGTGTCTGGTGATGGCTGCAAGGGCAGCCAAAAGGTGAAGGGGAGAGCAAAGAGACCAGAATTTGAATATTACCTCCTTGGGCATGTGTTTCATGTTGTCTATGTGGAACATCCCCTCTTTGTGCATGTAAAGGGGTAGTTTCTCACCAAGTGTGTGAGAGGACTGAGAAAATAGGGTTGTTGCAGTACCAGATCCAACTGATGTGTTTTTTTAGACTGTTACCTATGCTCTGGGGCTGTCAGATCTATTTCAAGTTCTGTCTAATGGGTGATCAAAATGCTTATTTTGCTCCTGCCTCTTAGAGTTTGGTTAAAGAGGAAAGGCTTGTGTTTCTCCCACGCTTGCTAACCAATCCTTTCAAATGTCTGGGTCTTCCCTGTGCAACACATCAGTCTTTTTGATTCTTGCCATTTGCTGGTTTCATTATGTGTGGGATGTTCTTCATTTTGTGCTGAAGAAATGCTGGTCACTTCCTACAGCAATAGCCTCCAAGTTGATGGCCTGTCAACATGATACCAAAGGCATATAAAATACGAGGTAGAGGGCATGGCTGTAGGCAAGCAGCTCATGCAGCTCATGCTTGGGCACATCTGGACTGTGCTGCATTGTGCAATAGTCTGACCTAAACAAGAACGAAATACTGGTGTTCATTTATAACAGACTGGGCTGATATCATTCAAGACTCAAGCAAGACTTGAAGGATGTTGTCCTCCAGTGTCAGCATCCCAGAAAAAGGTGTTAAAAGTTAGGCAAGAAGCCTGTTTTCCCTGACAGTTCAGCGTGTATCATCAGAACATCCAACCTGCAGATGAAATATTGTAGACACGGGAAGGGAAACCTATTGCAAACGTCTCCCTGTGAATACAGCCAGCAAACAGGTTTTTGGGCTTGCTGGCAGCTCCCTCCCCATTCCCACCTGCCGACGGTTGTAGCTCTGACCGCAGTGCTGGGCTTGGCTGCAGACCTTGCCCCAGGCTCGGAGGGAGTGGTTTGGGTTTTGGATTTGTTTGCTTATTTGTTTGTTTTTTAGCAGCATAAATAAAAAACCCAAATAAAAAGTGTTGTTTTTAGCACATAAAGTGTGCCCTCGTTAGGGCTGGAATAGTCTGGTTTACAGCATGGGAGTTATGGTAATGTCACAGTAAGCACAAAGGCACTGCAAAGATTTTGATGCTGCACCCAAGGAGAACATCTTCCTCATCATCTACAGACTCTTCCTTTCCTTTAATTAGCAGGCAGGAATTGGGACAAGCTGTACCAACTGCGTAAGTGGGGGCATACGGACAAAGAACCTGATAAAAACTGGTGTTGTATTAGCGTGGCAGACCTCGTTAGGGAGAGAGGGTGAGTGAAACACAAGAGGTGAGTGGTGTGCAGCGTCTCCTGAATTTGTAACAACTCCTGCCTGGCTGGAACACCCTCTCTCTGGCAAAGGGAAAGCAAAGGACTCGACAGATCAAACCCTGACAGGGAAACAAGGAACAGCAGTGGGGAACATGCTCGGCTAATCAGGTTAACTGTTTTATGGGATTGCGATTAGAGCTTTCAATACATTGATGACAGAAGGACCTTTCCTATGGTTTCTGCTTCTGGTTTCCTTTATCTTCTCCTTGTAGAGGTACCCTGCTTTCCCTCCCCTGAGAATGAGTTTAGTTTAGTTTTTTAATTGTAAGCCGTTGCATTGGAAAAGGTTTGGTTTTCAATTTTTTTAGTAGGAAAACAAAAATCATCAAAGTCCTGCCTTTCTCCCCTGAAAAAAAGAACAGAAGCATCATGATTTCCTGGTTTGGATGTAACACTTTGACTTACTGTTGAAAATTTGTTTTGTTTTTTTTTCCCTGCCCCGCTGTAGGACCAGAGAACCTTATTCTGATCTAAATTGTATCATCTTCGCTAGTTTTAGAGAGGAATTGAGAGGTTCCACTTCCATTAGTTGAAACTGCTCTTTGCAGTGAGGAGGCGTGCCAGGCTGACGCGCCAGGATTGCATCTGGTGTGCAGCAGCAGGGCAGGGTGCGCAGCGCCAGCATCCCCCTCGGGTCCTGTCAGAGGAGGTTGGCTGGGTCCTGCAGAAGGGGGACCCGTGCTGGAGTGTGGTCCTCTGCTCTGCTGCCCGGTCTCTCCGTGTGAGCAATGAATTCATCCTTTTTCCACCTAACGCGGCATCTGCCTGCAGTCCTGGTTGCTACAAGATACCCTTGAGTTCAAAGTCATTCAGATTGGGCACTCACAGAGATAACAAAAGCAAAACTGAGAAGAGCCAGTATTATGAAGTCAGGTTTTTTGGTGTTTGGGTTTTTTTTTTTTGTTTGTTGTTTTGGGTTTGGGGTGGGTTATTTTGTCTTTTCGGTTTGATTTAGTGTTTGTAGTTTTGGGGTTGGTTTTTTTTGGGGGGGTTGTTTTTTTTGTGTGTGTGAAAGGCTAGAAATCTTTCTGATGCTGGACATGGCAAAAGCTAGCCATAATTCTCCCTCAGGACAGATTAATCTGTTTTTCCTTGCAACTTGTTCCAAATCATCTGGCTTGGTCAGAGACCAGATCTAGGGCTGGCTATACCAGCACTATAATCTTGTGGAACAATTTGTAAGTTTTGATGGTGATCTCTTGGCTTCTAGAAACTGAGATCCAGCAATCTCATGGGCCACTAGATTTCCTATAAACAGCAGGCAAAGGACACAGTATTAAAATCCTTTCCAGCTTTGGTAGCTACAAAACCAGCTTTACAACAAACTGTTTTGTGGATGAATTGTCTCCAATTAGATTAACTGCCTCGTCTCATTTTATGAGAAAAGCCTCCAGCCATTTCTGGGTGGCTTTACTCTTAAAATCAAGATGATCTGAACAGGTGAAGCCCCGTTTTCCTGAAGGCTCTTCCATAGGTAGAGGGGTTGCTGGGAGTACAACGCAAGTGTTGCATCCCTTGGATTTTTGTGCTCTACTCCAAAGCTTTCAGGTCACCGATTCATAAGATAAAAAGCTCCTGACTTGAACATAACAGCTCTGCTGCAAACGGCTTTTGTTCATTATAGTTGGGTAATTAATAGGTGCTCTTTCAAATCTACTGACGCTTGGAGCTGTCAGGCGGGGAGCAGGGGTGGGCTGTGAGCCTTTCTGCGTAGCGCAGGGCACAAACCAAAGAACTGTCCGTGTCCATGTGAGTGGACACTGGCCCTGGAGCTGAAGGATGCGGGGCAGCCAGCTCCAGGGAGCCGGGGGGCGGCCCTGGGCTGCGGGAGGGGGCAGCAGTCACGCACACCGGGCAGCATCCTTGGGGGGCTTCGTCCGGCATAGCACTGGGCTCGCTCTTGCCGTTCTGCTGTTGGCTGTGTGTTTTGCCAGTAGTGAGCAGGTAACAAAGGAATGGAAATAGCCGAAGGAAGACATAGCAAGTCAGTGACGGCATCTGGAATAAACCCGAGCCTGTCCATTGACACCATTTCTGTGGAGGAGCGCAGCCCAGTAGCCAAGGAGGGCCAGGCAGGAGAGAGGTTATTACTGGAAGCTTCTTTAAACTATTAAAGTGGAAAGGGAAGCAGTAAAATTTTATGTGTAAAAAATATATGAATAGTATAATCAGCTGGAGTATTAGCTCATATTAGGAGGCCAGAAGTGCTGCTGCATCTTGAAATTGAGGCATTTGCCTTGTAGGTCACAGGAACAATTGCACTGGGGACAGGAGGCAAATGCAGGTCGTGTCCCCGCTGCTTGCCAGCCCCCTCCCTCTCCATCTGCTCGGTCAATTTGTGTGCAGATATAGGGCAGGTATAGCTGCTGACCATGAGCGTGTTTGGCACCTTCATCAGAAGGGGCTCTGCTGTCTCGTTGTGCTGGAGAGGTGTATCCCCATCGCCCTGCGGTCTCGCCCCTGTGGCAGGGGAACTGGCTGCCTCAGCCTGGGACTGACCCAGCCAGGGGGCACACGCGGCACGGAGGGACCTGAGTTATCCCACCTGCCTCCTGCTCTCTGTAGGCTTGAGTAAACTTGTGAGGGTTGGAGAAGGCTCCAAAATGGTAAAATACATACGTGGAAAAGTAGTTGCAGTTTTGGAGTTGAAAAACAAAAGTCATGTTCTTCCTTCTCGTGGCTGCTTTTTCCATTTGTTCTTTTTTTTTTTTTTTTTTTTACACCCCCCCCCCCCCTCCCCCAGTAATAGCATTTTTCTCCAATAACCCCTAATAAAGGCAATAGAACCAAGTGTGTTACTCGGGGGACTTATAGGAAAAAATGGAAACTTCTTGGTGAGGGGGCTGAGTTGCAAAAGTTACCAATTTTTGGAAGAAAGCCATTCTTCTGACAAAAAATATTCAACAAAAAAAAATTCTCCCCAGCTCTAGCTATAATCTGTTTTGGCCACCATCCTGTGTAATCACAGTTCATTATTTCTGAAGCACGGATGCTGCCTCATCTGAAATATATTTATGCCTCAGTCAGGCAGCTGCAGAGACCTGCTCTCCCTTCTGACCCTGCTGGCAAAATGCGATGGCTCCCCTGTACCCCAGACACCTCAGCTCTGCGGGCAACCTGGGAACGGTCTGATGGCTCGATAAAGCATTGCGTGCTTTGCCTGGTGGAGATGGGGCTTGGCAAGATTTCAGGGTCACGGGGATGCTATCGAACCCCTTTGGTCATACCTGCATCGTGGTGGAGCAGAGCGTGGGCTGGCCACAGCAGTGCGGCTATTGAGCTGGCGCTTTGAAGCAGCAAGGGGCTGTGGTACCCGGCTCTGGTGCAGAGTGGCTACGGCCCTTCCCCATCCTGCTGCCACCTTCCTGCCTTCTTGTGTGAAACTCTTGGAAGGTTTAGGAGACAGTCAAAGGAGAAAAAATATAATAAATAAAGGCATGGGGGTCTACCTTGTTGCTTTGAAGCGGGAGACCTTCTGCCTCCCTTCCCAGCCCCTTTTCCTGCCATCCCCTCCCTCTGTCCCAGACAGGCATCCAGCTCTGCCTGCTGCCCTCCGTACCCAGCCCTGGCTGAGGGTGCCTCTGCCCGCGGGCGGGCGCAGCTTGCCTGGCCTCTGCCTCCGCGGCGGGGCCAGGGCAGGGTGACAGACGTAGTTCTTCTTTGACTTTTGGTGATAGGTTGATTATGCAGTTTAAAGCTCCTTCTATTTCTTCTCCATGAAGGAGACACGAGCATTTTGCAAATGTTTTGAAGTGCCAGTGACAGCAGTACAATACCCATACCGTTCTATTTAGTTGCTTACTCTACCTCTCCTGCCTTCCCCCTCCCCTCAGCCTCCCTTCCTCCCTGAACACCTGCCTTTTATCCAATTTAATTTTCACACCTCCTCCTGCTGCTGCTGTCCTTGCCAGTTATCTCTGTGGTTATGCAGTGGGTGTCTCTTTCCTTTATTGGAGTGATTGGCGTCAAGACTCCTATCCCATCCTGAACTGCCTTGCATGAGCCCAGCATATCTGGTCCCAGAGCTGCTCTGCTGCAGCTTCCCGATGTCCTGGGGGAAGACACCTCAGATTCCCAAGTCATTACTAAAGCATAAGGTTAACTTCAGTTTTGTGCTGAAGTCATGTTGGTTTCAATATAAACAAGTCCCTTCATCAGTTTGGTCATTGGTATGTTACGGCCACACCAGTATGGTGGAGAGAATGGCATGTTGCTCCTCTATGGGCTTGTCTGGTGGCTGCTGTCAGGTGTAGCTGCTGTTGCAAAGGCATCAGTCTGGGTGCTGACCTGAGTACCCTGTTTGGGAAGGAGAAGAAACTTCATTGCTAAGACATCTTTACTGGCTCTCTTTGAAGCTTTAATTGTGAATGTGGGGAGAGCGGGTTTCCTTGGTGGGGCATAGCCATTTCCATTTCAGTCACGGTACCTAACGAACCTCCTGGACCTGTCCGTCTCTTCCTGATGACAGTGACCGTCTCATAGTCACTTTAGTATGGTTTCATCCTTAAGACACCTTTCTGCTTCTGGTCAGACCTCTCTGTGTTTATTCTCTCCTTGCTCCCGCTGGCCCTGCAGACAGCACAGCAGCTGGAAGAGAAGTCATTATCTGCTCTGGCACGGGCATCACCAGAAGTGCTGATGAAGTCTTAGCCGAAGGGCCAGGCAATTTCACTTCTATATCCCTGAAAACAGAGCCAGAATTCTCCTAGGTCCAGTAGCCTTTCAGGCTGTGTTTGGCTTGCCTGATATTTGTGACTCATAACGGCCAAAAAGGGAAGGACCCAGCGTGAAGCTCCAGCTCCCATCTGAGTTTGCAGTTAAGAAGAGGAGGGAGAGAGAGAGGGAATGATGTGCTCTTAACAGAGAAATCTGGGCTCATGTGATCACAGTAACTTATGTGCCGACAGGGTTGCTTGCTCTGCCATCCCATTTCTCAGACTGCTGTAACCTTTTAAAGAGGGCTGGGAGGGCAGAGTCCGAACAGCAGGGCCCAGAAGGGCAGCGTGTTGTGCTCTGCCTCATCTAATGAGGAGCGCCCTGTTTGTTACTAGCCTCAGGTTGAGGGTTTCCGAGCACCTCAGACAGGGTCCTCCTCACCAGATGAGAGACCTGTTCCCTTTCAGTTTAGTGCCCAGTGCCACACTGGAGAGGATGCAGTAGCTTGTGTAGGACTCTGCCTTGTCTCCACAGAGGATTTTCTAACTCAGCTGGAAGAAATGGAAGGGAAGTGTTGGTACTGACCTCGAGGTACAGGTGTAGTAGAAGTAGAAGAAGGAAAAATATTCAAAACATGACAGTTATGTCCATGTGTCCCCTTTTAAAGGATAACTGTATCCCCCAGGTGTTTTTCTAAGTACTGGTTTTGCTCTGTGCGCAGTATTTAGCACTTGCGTGAAATAACGTGAGCTGGCCATCACTTGGAGGTACCGTTCTGGAGAGGACAGCAAGGTTTTGTAGTTTGCTGCTGCAGACACAGCAGTGTAGAAGACATCTCCAGGGATGGAGGGGCACCCTGGGTGGGCACCTGGGACTGCTGTCTCTGCAGCCCGTTGTCGCCGTACCAGTGGTCTCTGTCACTGCTGTGCTTTGCCTCTGCTGAGATCTGAGCCAGGGTGACGGCAGCAGGGCAGCTAGCCTGCATGTGCTGCATGCTACCAGTAACCAGAACACTTCCCTACTCAGCTGAAGTCTCTGTGTGAATGTGTCTGCAGCCCCATGCTGATTTATTCAATAAAGGATGCAGTCCAAGATGATTATGAGGGACCTTGATCAAAAAGACAGAGGTTATCCTAACTGGGAGGAAGAAAAGATGGTGCCTGCACAGCAGGGCTGTCTGCAGCTGGTAACCTGCCTCACATCTCCAGAGTGCCCTTTCTAACTGAGGAAGCAGGGAAGGGGGAAAATTGCCATCTTTTTGCTAGGATGAAAAGAAAACAAAGTATGAATGGTCATAATTTAGTGGGCTCCTGGGTAAATTTGTATTTCATTCTGATTATTGAGTGCATTCCCTAATTGCAGCAATAAAAAGGAATAGTCCATCTTCTAAATGCAAACGGTAGTGCTGATTGTTATTTAATTAGTTGATTCCAGTGGTCGAGGGGTGAGCTTGGAATTACAATTGTAGCTTGTATTATTTCACTGAGATTGCTGAATTAATTAGGAGAACAATGGGATTCTTCATTGTTGACATCTTAAGAACTTGTGACTAACTTTAAAACTGAAGGAGTAATAAAAGGCCATAATAGCTTTTTCTCCTGACACATGGACCACTGCGGAGGGACATGAGGGAACTCTAGTCCCCCCACCCCGCCTTGTCTCCTCACTGCCCTTCCCTGTTCTAGAAGGTGAGATGTTTACAGTGAAGTTCCTAGCCTTGCTAGGGAAAGCGTCAGAGTAACGTTGTAGGAGAGAAGGAGCAACTCTACTACCCTGCAGCCATACGATTCGGTGTGCCTGGAATAGCAATAGCTGCAGCAGGCTCGGTGTCAGATGCTGGAGCAGAGCGTGCTGTTGGGATGACACGAGAGAGAGGAGTCCTGTGGCGTGGAGGGACAAGCAGTGTGCATCTATTGCTTGCCACCGTGCACCGCTTGTCTTCACTTTGTCATGCTTTCCCTCCCCACTGCCGCTGTGTTGGACTGGGGGAAGGTCAATCTCCAGACAAGGAAACCTCGCACAGGTGAGTGGTGCTGCGATGGTTGGTGCTGGTATGGGAGGTGACCTGGTTGCTGCGTGACTTTGCCGTGCGTGGTGCCAGGGGGCACGAGGCTGCCAAAGCTCCTGTCTGCTGTGGGCCAAACTCCCCTGGGCTTGCTGGCCCACCTGTGGTTTGCCAGGTGCGCAGGGGGCACGCAGCAGCGGCACCGGGGCTGCAGTGCTTGGGCAGGGTGGTTGCCTTAGCATCTGAAGAGGTTAGCTAATGGGATTTGGAGACCAAACCCTACGTGATAAGACAAATTCGCACAAGAAAATACCCTTTTGCTGCGTTTGATGTGCAAGGTTTCCTCTATGATGAGCAGACAAAAATGGGTGGATGGCTCATTCAGGAAAAACCATCAGGAAAGACAAGGTAATTTAAAGTCAGACTGGAGTTGCTGACGTAGGTTAATTCCAAAGTATTGTGGAAGTATAGCCCGTGGTGTTTTTTCCGTGGTGTCACACAGTATAATTGTAACCGAGAGTAGATATTTATGTGGTTTATCAGACTTTTAACGGAGTTGTTAAGTGTAAAAGCGTAAATGAATGGAAAGTTATAAATACTTGTGCTTCGGGATATGATCTAACTTCTGCTTAATGAGAGCTGAACAGAAACTCAACCTCAGGACAAGCTGTCCCTTCTCTGCCCCTGCACTTTCTTCTCAAGAACTGGGTGCTTGGCTGCTGTCAGGTGCTGACAGCCAGACCAAAGAGACCACTGGTGTGTCCCAGGGGAGGTCGGGTCCCTCTTGGGAAGTGTTAATGTGCAGCTTAATGACCTGCTGGTCCTCCAGCCCAGAAGGTGCTGCCTTTCAAGGTGCATCCCACTGTGATGGTTGTGTGCAACAGAGGGAAAATCAGGAAAATCATGGGCCCCGTTCTCATTGCTGTACCAGTAGAGGGTGGTTTGCATCCATGTCGGAATATTGCTCAAGAAAATAAGGTCTTGCACTCTGCCACCATCATCCAGATGCACTGCTGGGGAATGCAGGCTTGTGGGAAAGTGCATTTCCCTTAGGGCTGCTAATGACCTGCAAAAAACTGTTCCTGAAGTGAGAAATGGAGAAGTCTTTAAGAGCTGAGGCAATTTGCGAGTTTGTCCATGAAAGTGATGGGCAAGAGGCACTGAGGTTTTGCTCTGAAAATGTTGGCTTTATTGGTTTTTTTCTCTCTTTTTATTTTATTGAAAATGTGTTCCATATAATGGTCTTTTGGCTGGTTGATTGTGATACAGCTTTTATTATAGCTGACTGGATATTTGTGGGGTTATTACAGCCTTGCAGTGGAAGAAAACACAGAACAGGTTTTCTCAAAATACATGTGGGGCATTATTATGTTAAAGTAATCATCTTTCCTGGCCAAACTTGGCTTTCTCTTTCATGGGTGCTCTGCAGAGAGTTGTTCCTTTCTTGTATTTGTCTTTGTATTGTCAGGATTAATTTTTCAGAGGGAGAAGTCTTCATAAGCTAAGCGTTATCCACTCCTTCCTTTTTAGAGACAGGAGGTTAGGTTTTTCTTTTCTCTCCCCTGCCGAAGTACTGGGGCTTGAATCTGTCATGTTGCTCAGTATCTTCCCCTCCAGGGCGTGCTGCCAGCCTCTGTTTTCCTCTCTCCTTTTGTACGAGTTGTCTGTGTTGACTGGAATTACTTGGAGGTAGGCTCCTTTCCACCCTGATCCCTTCTGCGCAGGAATTTACGGGGCCATCCTAGGTGGAGGGGGGCTCACCGAAGGCTGCCGTGCCCGGGGTGAGGCAGTGGCACGGCTGCGGTGCTCCCGGGGCTGCCTGCCCGGCCGTAGCAGCAGCATCGGGGCTTCTGCGTCCCCCTGGGCTCCCCCAGGGCTGGCAGAGCTGGCGGCGTGCCAGGCTGGCAACCCTGGTGCCTGGGCTGTAGGCACCGGGGTGGACGATGCTGGGCAGGGTGAGGTGGAACGCCGTGCGAATGGTAAATGTTCAGGTGTTTACCAGGGTGCTCCTTGGCAGGCGTTTGTCTTCATCTGCTCAACCTCGGGGAGAAGTGCGTCCCCTGCTTTCACAGCCACCTTCCCTCTCCCCCTCGTTGCTCCCGCTCCCACGCCCCCTGCCCCTGGCTCACGCGGGGGGCTCTAGTCCAGCTGCTGGGAAGACTCTTGGCTCTGCGCTTTGCTGCGGCGTGAGCAGCTGCTGTATCTCGGTGTAGCCAGGGGCTTGTGAGGGAGAGCTGCGCCAGGGCCGGGCTGGGCCGCTGGGCCACGGGGCACCCCCCCGACACCCCCCTGTGCCCCCCTGGCTGCTTCTTGGGGAGTGGGAGCCGCGGGGAGAAGAGGCGGTGGGCTGAGGAGGAGGGGATGATGCTGGGGGTGGGAATGGGGTAGAAATCTGTGTATGTCCCTTTTTTGGGAGGGGAGAGGGAAGGGCTGAGCGATAACCAGACACTGGGGGAGCCTTTGGGAAGGCAGCATGGAGAGGAGGTTGTTCAAGCGCTGGGTGGGTGGTTTTGGGCAGACCTGTCCCTGTCAGCTCTGTCACTTTCTGAGCATCTCGGCAAGCTGCAAAATCTCCTGAGCCTAAACTGTGGTCTGGGAGCCGGGGAGAAAGCGTGGGCCCGTGTGTGCGGGGAGGGAGCGGGGGGTGGCTGCGGTGGGTGGCTGGTGCGAGGGCATGGCCATGGGGAGCGCAGGGGTGGAGGGAACACAGTTTTCCTCACCCCCTCTCTGATTTTGGTGTTAGAGTGCTTCGAGCTCACTTTGCTTGCATCAGAAAGAAGCAGCTTGTGGCATCGGTTTCTTCTATTCCCTCAAGCTCAGTTTGAGGTACAGGGCTGAACTGTGCAGTCCCTTCTCTTTTGTAGCCTGGCTTCCCCCTTCTCCTGTCCCTTCTTCACTTCTCAGCCTATTTTCTCCCCTTAGCTTCTACTTGTACTGGCAAGCAAATGTCTCCTCTCCTTCTCCACAAGAACCTTTTCTTTCTCCATTCACTGATTTTTCTCTTCAGACTCCAGAACATCTCTAATCTCTCTTCCCGCACTGATAAGTAAAATGAGTTGTTCTTTTCCCCAGCCAGCAACAGCTCGACTTGGACAGGGCTGAAGGGCGGTTTTGCTCAGCCTGTGATTGACAGGGGATCTTTGGGATATTGTGGACCGTGATGATATATTTCCCTCTCTCACCCTCCCTCCCTCTGGGAGTTTGCCACCTGCAGAGGAAAGGGCAACTGAGCTCCATTCCCAGGGTGCAAATAGCAGGGGAAGAAGACACCAGCCTGACAGGGGCATGGGTGAGATCAGCCTTGCTGGGCATCGGGGGTCATGAGTCCATCAGCCGGGAGCTGTGGAGATAAAGAAACCTCAAGGGAGAGCAAGGTGAACTGGAGAGGTGAAGAAAAGAGAGCAGCAAGGAAGGGAAAAAAAGAATGGCACCCTGGAGATCTGGCCAAGAGCCAGAAAAAACAGTGTACAAAATACCAGGGAATTGACAGTTAAATTGCGGTCTCCAGGAGAGGAAAGGGGGGGGGGGAGGGGGGGGGCGGGGGGCGGCGGAATATGTCTTTGTTGCACAGAGGCTGGGACTTGGGATATCTTTTTTTGCTGCAAAGTGTGTCCATGTGGGGAAGCACGGTTTCTTGTTTGGGTGTCCTCTTCTGCCCCACAGAGGGACAGCACTTTGCTCTCTGGTCTGGCTTCAAGCTTTGCCCGCTGCCATTTTCTCCTTCTGCCTTCCTGTACAACAGAGTTTCTGGATTTGCTGACCCTTTGCTCAAATACAGTCCAGGGTCTGTCCCTCAAGGAACCGCTGGGGATTGTGCTTGCTTTCTTCAGAGCCAAGGTTGACTTTTCAGTATGCAGCAAGTTCAGGTTTTGAGAGACAAAATGGATCTTGTGTATGCAGCGATGGAAAACTTTGCCTTCTGCCTGAAGGTGGCATGGTCCCCAGAAGCAAGAAGCCTTAAGGCAAGATGTGCTGAAGGGTGAGAGGAGACCAAGCTGTAAGAAATGCTGTTTCTTTGTCCTCTGAGTTCCCTACAGCTCCAGTCTGGAGTTGCTGGAGTGAGCAAGCTGTGAGGCATATGGTGACACACGGTGGTCCCTGCCTTTCCTACCAGGAAAGCATTTCTGGGGGTTGTGAGCAACTGCTCCAGCACTGCGGGCCTCTCAGAAGGCTTCTGGGTCGGTGGTCTCAGCTCAGGACCAGTGCTCCCGGCTGGAGCAGCATCTGTGCCAGCCTCCCTCTTCCCGGGACCTGCTGCAGAGCCGCCTGCACAGAATGGCTTGCTCCTCCTTAGCTCCCCATCTCCCAGCTCGCTGGGACCACCAGCCGCTCTTCTGTTGATGCCAACGTGTATGACTCTTCAAAGCCAGCATGTCCCCCTTCGCTGTAATTGCCAATTTGCTGAATAATTTACAGATTCTGTGGTTTTGGCATAGATGCGGTGTCCTTTCCTGGAAGAATTCCTGTTTAGGTGAATGGGATGCTCTGAACTGCATGAAGCCATGCATAGCAGGGAGAGACTGGGATGCTGTGGAGATGGTTTGCTTAGTGCTAGAACTGGGGAGTTTGGGAGCAGCACAGAGGATGTGTCCAGGTAGTTCATTCCCTGGCCGATCAGCCACTGTCTCCTTTGACAGGAATATAGATGCAATGGTTCTTTTTCACTCTGTCTGGAATAGCTTTGTAATAACAGTAGGAGTTTGAGAGCCATTTTTATTGATTAAACAACTGAGGCTATTTGTCTTTACAAAACCAAAAATACAGAGGTGTCTTTTGCTTCCTACATATACACTATACACATTTATTATATGCAAGTCTTTGTAATCAAGCTAATGTTTATGATGGAGCAGTTTATAACACTGGATTGAGATGGGATGATGGGAACTGAAGTGCAAAGGAAACCTGATGCTGAATACGCTGAATAACAAGGACCAGAGCAGAGGCAGCCCGTGAAGGCGGGGAGGGAAACCAGGTGCTGGCTTCTTGCAGATGTGTGATGTGAGCAAAGAATTACTTTTGAAATGTCTGCTCCAGTGCTCTCTCCTAGCAATGCACCAGTGATTTCTAAGACATTCCTTTGATCAAACACCATTTCAGCTACTGGAAAATTTGTAGCTGCATCTGCCTCTTGACCCTTTCTGCCAATGGTACTGCATGACTGCAGAGTGTCAGTGCTTCTCTGAGGCTAAGGCAGGAGACACCTGCGCTGCGTGTGTGCCTGTGCAGAGCAGGGGTGTCTGCAGCTTGCGCAGCTCTGGCTTTGGCACTTAAGTCCTCTTGTTTTGTTGCTTTCTCGGTCCTCCCTCTTGACTGGCTTTATCCGTTTCTAGGTGGTGCTCATGATGTGCCAGTTCCAGAGCACTGATACAGATCTCATCTTCTTATTTGTGTGTTTGTACTAGCTCATGTGTAACCAAATGCTTGGGAATTATCTCTGACTGCATTTACTCTTACAATATTTTTTTTTTCTTTTCCTTTTCTCCCCTGCTCCAAGTGGGTGCATGAGCATTTCTCTGCAAACAGGAACAGGTGTGGTGGAGCTTGGACGCCCTTAGGCATGTATGGACTTTCTGAGGTTAGCCACTGAATACAGTTTGTGTAACTTTTTCCAGCAGTGAAATGTGAGAGCTGTCTTAGCTGCGTGTCCAACTGGATCCCTAGCTTTGGGCTGGCAGAAGGGGCTTATTCTGGCAGGCCTGCATTGCGTTGGCTGCACTTCTTTGTTTCATGCTTGCAAGCTCCCTTACCTGCCTTCGAGGCAAGGAACTGCGGTCCTGGAAGGGACCCGAGCCTTCCCAAGAGTGAGGGAGGGAGTGGTTTGTCCAGATGGAAGTGAAGCATCTTGAATTTGACTGAATTAAGTGATCATTTAAATTTCAGCACTTGATGCTGATTGTTTGTTCTGATTCTTTAGGGCTTCTTTAGGAAGCTGTGGCATACAGATTGGAGAGAAACCAGTTCAGCATGAAATGTCTTTGTAGGTGTGTTTGTTTATGTGGTATCTTAGGTGCACAATATGTCTGTGTATGCCTCAGCCACCTTCATCTTGAAGAAGTGGAGGGCTTGGCGGAAAACACTGTGTGTGTGGCACATATGTACGCGTTGCTCTGTTCTCTGTGTGTGATGTGTTGAAGGAATATTGGATGTGTGCCTGGACGGGGACCTTATGAGACACAAAGTCCCTGCAATCACAGGTACCTGCCTTGGTAAAACTTAGCAAGCACCATCTTGAAACGGCGATTGCTTTTTCCCCCTGGTTAGTTTTGGGAAGGCTATTCTAGGTCCTTGCTGCTCTCATGGATGGGAACGCCTTCAGGACGCCAGCCTAAATTAAATCGAAGTTGCTTAGCCCCATTAGTTTTTGTGTCATTGTTATCCTTGGACAGAAATAGTCATGTAGAGAAGTTGTCCGCTGCACTGATCTTAGTCTGTAACTGTGCAGTAATATGTGCATCACAGTAGCATGTGTGTGCAAGCTCACTTGGGCTGGATGTTGCCTGAGAATCCCTTTCAGCATGAAATTACAAAGGTGCCCTTGCCACTGCAGCTTTGCTGGGGGTGATTTACATTTCCACAGAGCCCCCTTCAAAAGAACTTGTCAAACTTTTTCCCAGAATAATAAGAATAATGAAGAAAACCAAATACAATTGGTAAGGAAGATGTATCTTGTGAAAAATGTTCTTTAATGGAAAAATGTCTTTTTTGATGTGACAGGCTTGTGTGTATGTGAAGTAATATCACAGCTTTGATTTTTGCATGGTTTAAAAGCAATCAACTTTGTCACTTCTTAGAGGGGAGGAAAGGAAGCAAGACCAGTAGAAACAAAGTAGAATGTCAGTTGCTTTGGGTGGAAGTTGTCTGACCTCTGTCAGAGGGCCAGAGGAGGGATGGTTGATCATGCGCTTCATGCACTTGGCTACAGCTTTTAGACTGAGGCCTAAAAAAAAAAAAAAAAAAGATGGCTGGGAAAATGTCATTTTCCCGTATCTGATATTTGAGAATCTTTTTCATTTGAATGCTTTCATAAAAACCATTTGGCAAGGTCAAGTGTGGTCAGGCCCTTAGGGCATGGCAAAGGTGGCCAGCATGACCACCTGTCCTGGCTGTGCTATGGTCAGCATGGAGACAGCATGATCCTGAGAGTTTGGTGGTTTGGGTTTGTTGGGTTTGTTAATGTAATGGTTGTACGAGGTTTTATATAGAGTTATTGTAATTGTGTATGATTAGCGCCAGTATAGGCATTCGCTCAGTAATGGGTGAGTAGTCCCTTGCCACAGCAACATTGCGAGGGTTTGTTTCCCTTAGTTTCTTCTGAGCCGAGCCAGTCCTTGTGCTGTTTGCCCATCTCTTGTATTCATTTAGTGTAGTACAGAAGAAATAGGATGGTTTCGGGGGGGGGTGTGTGGGGTGGTGAGGTCGAGGGGCAGCTACAGAGACCGGCTGGCGGCGGGCTGAGCCGGGGTTCCAGCAGCCCTTCCTGTGGTGGGGGGGGGGGGGGGGGGCGGGAGCTGCCGGGGGGCTTCATGGAGCTGCTGGCAGGGATTAGGGTGCTGGCTGCCGCCTTCCCGCCGTGGTTTAGGGTTCATCAGGTTGGCTTCATTCTGCTCTGTTGTCCCTTGATTCTAGTCTTGCTCTGGCTGCCTTAATTGGCTACTGCAACAGTTATATATGTTAAGATAAAATGAACTTTTTACTGCAAAAGGGGAAAAGAAAGACGGATGATCCCTCAGCAACAGCTGTTTGGAGAAAGAATCCCACAGAAGCTGCTTCCTTCGCTAATTAGAAATCTGCTTTCCTTTAGGAAGAATAAAGTCTACATTCTTGACTCCTGTTCTTGCTTCTAATTACTTGGAGAAATGAATAAAGACGCTGTTCCGTGTGTTTTACTTAGAGTTGCTGAGGCAGAGGATGTTGGGTGGAAATGTCTTCTGAAGATGGGGAGGAAAAAGGAGAATGAAGTCAAGATGTGAGATGGCACTGTGAGGGAAGGGGGGTCGTGTTTATTCCAGCAAGAGCTGCCTGAGCACCGGGTTAGAAGCAGCAGCAGAGCGAGCTGGTCTGTGGGATCTGCTGGTCTCTGGGGGGACAACGCTGTTCCTTAGAGAGGACAAACCCGTGATGGGCTGGTGCTTGCAGAAGAACGCATGGCGAGATCGTGGACAGCCGAACGGCTTTGCTGTAAAGCCAGGAGCAAAGTGTTGCCTCTCCCCCCCCCCCAAATTACAGCTTTCTTGCACAGTGGCTTCTCTGCGTAATTTAAGCAAAACCGAGTGGTGGTGGTTGGGGCAGCTGTGCCCAGCCGGGGGGGAAGGAGCGATGCTGGGCAGAGGAGCCTGTTGCTGTCAGAAGGGATGCAGGACAGAGGTTTAAGGGAGAGCAAGCAAATGCCAAACCTGTCTGTGCATGAGGTTGGGTTTAGGTTTACAGAGGTGTCACTGAAATCGGGAAATCGCGAGGAGGTTTAAAACAATTGCTGAGAGGAGCCTGTTGCAGGCTGTGGTGGGTGGCGGTGAAGTGAGGGTGCAGCAGTTCTGCAAAACAGCTGCTGTGGGAGGGGGGGAGGTGAATCACTGCGAAGGCACCAGAACCTGCGCGGCATGCTGCGGGGGGCTCGCTGCCTCCCCTTGGGTCCCAGCCTCCCCCCGTGCAGCTCAGGGTTTGCTTCCGAGGAAGGGAACAAATGGAAATAAGCCCAGATACCTCCATACGCACCTGTCATTGCGGACGGTGGGAATTAATTACATCGGGCACTTTGGGGCCCTGGTTGGTGATTGCAGTAAAGAGGGGCTCCACCAGCACTGCGCGGTATCTGGTGAACAGAGGAACTTCATGTCAGAAGTTTGCAGTAAATTCATCACAAAACAAATGCTTAGAAAAATGGAATGTTAAAGCTAAAATTCTAGAAGAATGAATGTGCTAGTTTGGCGTCTTAGAAAAAAAACATGCTTTGATTGTTTTCCATTAAGAAATGATTTTGTTTTGAAATGTGTTTCATCTTTTGATTAAGGTTATAAATATTGAAATTGGAACAAAGCATTTTATTCAACCTGAAGCAAACAGTTCCGTGTTTTCCCTGATAGCTGGTGAGCAGCCTGGGGCGCAGGATGTCTCCTTCGGGCTGGAGCGGGCTCCCTGCGACAGACAGATGCGGCTTGTGCTGCTGTCCGTTGGAAAAGGCACGCGGGGGGTTGTTGCTGTGCAATGGTGATGATCTGAGCAAGGCCTCCCTCTGTCTCTGCTGAACTTTTTAAAGTCTTGAGCAGGTGTTAGTTTGCAATCCAGCAATTCAATTACTCTGGGCAATAAATTTCAAGGTAAGTGATGGAAGCTCTATCACTTGGAGTACCAATGTTTTTCTTTTTTCTCCCAGTCTTCGAGGCAGTATCATCAGCAGTGGAAGTAATGAAGCTTGGTTTCCTATGGATTTCTTTCTCATGGTTGGATTCTTTGATAACTAAATAAGTGTGGGCTTTGACTGAATGGCCCAGCCACAGAAAAGGCTTCAGAAAAGCTGTACTGTGTGTAAATTCACTAATAAGACGTGAGCTTGCATTGCATCCTGCCTGTCCATGAGGATGCTGAGAGACTGGCTATTGTCTGTCAGCTATTTTTGTTTACCTTGAAGTATGTGAGGGAGCTGGCTCTGTCAGATGTGGCTGCAGGTGCCTGGTGGGTTCGTTGGTGGTTGTGGGAGGCTGACAGCTGCCGGGGAGCCTGTCTCCGTAGGAAAGCAGGTTAGGTGGGTAAAGAACAGCGTGGAAGACGTGCCTTCGATGTGACCCTGGTGGAGTCAGTGACACCATTTCTGGACTCTGCGGGGAGGAAGGAGCATTTTTTTTCCCCCTTGGGAACTGGTTTCTTCTGGGACTGTGTGAATAAACATGTCCATTAACACAGTGACAAACAGGACTTGGCATGCAGGGTGGGTAAGCGTGGTACTTAAATTAAAACTGCTAGTTTACCGTGACCAGTGGATGGGATTTAAATGCATCAGTTCTTGTGTTTGGTGAGTACCATATCCACAGTTACCAGAGGGTTAGTTAAATGGCATGCAGTATATTAAAAAATGATCCATTTCTCCACTGTAGACGCACTCTTCCTAAAATCACTTTACCTTTTCAGTGTTAGTAATTTTCAGGAGTGTGCTTAAACAAAAGCAGTAATGAAAAGTGTATGTGTGTCTGGGCAGTGAGAAGGAAGAGGAGTAAAATATGTATTTAATTTCTTGCCTAGGAGCCATACAGACGGGTTCCCGTCTGCGGAACCTGTGGTTTGCCAGATGAATTCCCCCGGCTCTAAAGCTGATGGGGTGGTGCCGTGTGTGCTCCAGCTCTGATGTTTAGCAGCCAGTGCAGAAGTAAAAATCAGGGGGCAAAATCAGTATGGGAGAGCCGAGTGACAAATCTTTCTGCACAAATAACAAGTGATAAGCTGATAACTGGTCGCCTGGATAGGCAATTAGCACAACGGGTTACATTAACTGATGGCAGAGATCGCCTTTATGTAGGGGTTTGCCTCAAGTCTTTATGCTCTTCCTGAAGGCTTGCAGGGGATAGACATCTTCAGAAATTAGCAGTGACTTTCAGGCAGAATAGATAATTAATGAGAATTTATTGCTTTTGATGGACAAATGAAGCACCTCCAGTTTTCTTGTGAGTGATGTTCAGCTTTCTTTTCTCCAGTAAATGATTCAGCTGCTCAAACTTTTCTAAGAACAATTAGAGGTAAAGAGAGGGGAGAGAAGGGAAGAACTGGCCCCTCTCAGCTTGATTTATGATCTAACTCTTTTGTAACAAGATTTCCAGTGTTGTAAAATATTAAATACATCCTTATATTCAATATCACATTTTGATACATTTCATGCCTCATTTGCTACGGGAGTCAAGGACAACTTCACATTTTTCATGGCACAAGGCCCAGATTTGTCTATTTATTTATTTTTAATCACTACATTTTTCTTTTTTTTACCTGTATCAATTTGGATTAAATCTTGGCAACCATAGCAACCTGTTCCACTGGGTGGTTTCAGGTCTTCAGCACGTGGGAACTTTTTGGCTTGGCTTATCCCCCCTGGGCTGCTGTGCAGTAACCATCCATAGAGGATCATGGTTTGTAGGGAATGGGTGGGATACGGTTTTGTGCTGAATGTTAGACTGAGGCGGGTAGCTCTCTGTCACCGGCAGTGTCACTTTTAGACAAAAAGCTTTTTTGTTTAACAGCTCACATGCTAAAATGGGGGGAGGGGTTAAAGTGGAATTTGCTGCCACAGTTAAAGGAAGATGCACGTAACTCCTGTTACTTAGGAAGGGCTCAGTATGTGTCTCTTTCTTGATCTATGTGGGAGATTTTTTATTATTGCTTCCCACATTGGGGAGCAACACTTGAATCCCGTTGCCCTCTGTATGGAGTCCCCAGAACACAGTGACTCTGCTTCTGCAGGTAGGGGCAGCAGCTTGGGATGCGGCAAGAGCATCCTGGTAATCAGAACATGGGCTCCATCCGATTTCTGTTCTTGGACCTTGGGTGCATCCTTTTGAATTCCCGTGTTAAGCCAAGGAGTTTCTACAGGACTACTTTAACAGCTGGGCTTTGTGGAGGCTGAGCTGTGAGGTGCCTTGTGCTGGCTAGGGGTTAGATTTTTTCGGGGAGAGCTCAATTCGCATAGACATACCTTGCCCTGGATCCATTCCACTTGCCTTCGCTGAGGTGTCTCTTCTCCTCCTTAAGTCAACGCAGAGGAATTAGGCTGTGTTTCCTTTGGAGGAGATATCTCAGATGTGAGTCATCCTCCTGGGCTCAGGGTGTCTGACTTTAGAAAGTCCTATTTTTTCCTCCTACTGGCAAGGTGACTCCAATTTTTTGCCTAAGAAAGTACAGTCAGAGCCATTTGCAAGTAACTGGAGCTCAAGAAGCTCTACCTAGAAATAAAACAGACATTTTTTAACCAGTGAGAGTAATTAGAAACTGTAATATCTCCCCTAAGGCTTGTGGTCAATTATCCATGAATGGCAACTTTGCATTGTGATTGGATGCTTTTTTCCTGAAAGATGTGCTTTAGTTGAAATTGGAATGAGCTCAAGAAGGCCCATGGCTGGTTGTTTTGGAAGGGGGCCTGGACAACCACAGGGGTCCTTGCTGATCTGTAAGTGGGAGCTGGTTTAGCAAAAGAGTGCAGTGTTCACAGATTTTTTTCAACAATCTCTTTTGAACTGCTCCAACTTTGCCACTGAAGTTCCTGAAAGAACGGCCACGAGACTTGGAAGAGTTTGGCTGGATGGAAAATTTCACAGCCGACCTATTGATGCTCTTGCCATTCCAGTACTCAAGAGTGCACGTCTCCTTTCCTAAGCGGTCAGCACCCAGAAACTAAATCCTTCGGAGTTTGTCGTAACATCTCCTAACAGGCAGGCGCTCGGCTGCCGTTAGGGACAGGTCATCACCAGGGCAATGGCGCCCTAAATGAGTGGTCCACTGGCAAAGGAGTCTGTGGAAGATCAGAGTTTCACAAATAACAAACAAATAGATTTTCTCCATAGGAGAGCTTGTATCTGTACTGGAGATCTTCTAAGATTTTGCATCAAAAAAACTTCAAAGCTCGTCTTTTTAAATGAAAGCGTGCGTAGGAGTCGGGGGCACTATTAGTTTAGGGGTTCTTAAAAATCCCACTAGATGCTTGTCTGCCTCTTTTGGCGGCTGATATCCTTTGAAAATCTGTCCCAAAGGGTTTAAATCACTCCTGAAAATAGAACTTGCACTTCTAAATTACCTGTTTGCCTGAAAACACTACCCATAGCATTGCCTTTTTTGAGTAGCCAGATCAATTAAAAAACTTTCTGCATCTTGCTGTCAGCAGGCCCTTGTGTATGGTAGAGAGTGCAGAAGTTTCACCCAAGATGCTTTTTATGATCCCCATGCTTTGCAAATGAAACAAAATTTAGTGAGGGAGCCCATCTTTGTTCCCCTCCTTCTCATACAGCAAACTAATTGAAAACAACATGAATGTTAATGATGCATTTCACATTTGGAAGTTAGAGGGGTGATTAATACATTGTACATTGTACATTAACACCTTCTCAGGGGCATAATGAAGACAAAATATACGCTCTGAGATGAGGTTGTTTATTTCGTGTGTGTTTCCTGTGTTCCACCACCCCCTTTCAGTTGAAATACAAGCTTTCCAATTCGGAGGGTTTTGTTTCAAAGCATAATTTTAAATCAATCAATAAACTTTTATGTCTTAATCCTTTTTTTCCATCCCCTTTTGATTGGATAGCTGAAACAAGATGCACAAAGTGAATGGCGATGTGAGGAAGGCAGGAAGAAGAAAGAGGAGAAAGGGGAGGATGTGAAAGGGCAGTGATGTGACAGGTTCCTGAAGCTGTCACCTCTTGATGTTGGTGGAAATGATCTGTTATTGGAGAGAAGACTAACAAAAGGTAACTTACCGGAGTCCAGGGAAAGCTTTTTCCTCTCCTCTGCTCTTTAACCGATGGCTGTCTCCAGAATCCTTGTAACGCTTTTTTTTTTTTTTTTAATTATTGTGGTAAATTGCTCTTGTGAAGTCACTGGCGTGGCTGGAGGCTGAAGCATTTGATTAATCTGTAAGGCAGCTGGATGCAGAGTGCATTCACGTGACAAGCAGAGATCAGTGACCTCTGGCCCCGGTTGGTACTGGAACGACAGCTGCTGTCTTAACTGGGCTGCCGTGAGCGGTGGCTGTGCCGCCGTGTGCCCGTGCCACCATGCGCCCGCCGGCCTGCCCTTCAAGGGCACGTCTCCTTCCAGAGTTGAGCTGGGACTCGGGTGCTGTTGTGGCCCCCCTTGCTGTCTGACTCTCCCTGCTTCTTGTCTATGCTGCGTTTCAAACCCTCTTTGCTTCCAGGAGGGCTTTAAACAGGGCAGGGCTCTCCGCGGCGGTGCCCCCGGCCAGGTGCCTGCCTTTGGCACGGAGGGGAGCAGCGTCAGTGCGGCTGGCACTCAGCACCCGACGTACCGCCCACTCGCAGCCTTGGTGGGGGTTTTGGCTGGGCTGTGGGTGAGTGGCGATAAACCTGCTCACTCTGCAACGTCACGTTCTAGAAGAGTTTGGAAGCGGCCAGGTTTTCTGATTTTGTGGCAGATGTTTGAATGGGCTCGTAAATTTGCAATTTTGGAGTTCCTGGTGTCCTGCATCCTCCATGCAACTTCTGCTTTCCTTTTCTAAACCAAAATAAGTCTCTTGTTTGTGAAACAAACCTTAGTCACAACAAGCATGGCCAGAAACCACAAGGAAATTAATAATACCGGATATATTGGTATTCATATGTTACTACTTATGATAACACGGGTTTGGGGGTTTGTTACTTTTAGTGTGATCTTGTGTAGTGACATTGGAGTTGTTTACTCTGCTTGTGGTTTTGGCTGGGGTCATTTATGATGAAAGGCATGGGTGTGGGGGGGTTGTGTTTGGTTTTTGTTTGTTTTTTTTTTTTTTTTTTTTTTTGGTAATAAGGTATGTGCCTAGTTCAGTGCCTAGATGTGCTCACATGGAGATGTGGCACCCATGGCACTTCTCATAAACCTGCAGGGGCAGTGAAGCTGTATCCTGGGAGAGCCTCCCAAGTCCGTCAGGTGGGGAGGCAGGACATCAGTGTTGCGTTGCCTTCAGTACCAGACGTTTCAAGGGAAGTCAGCGCCTCCGCAGCCACACGATGGACGACACCCTTGGCACCAGCCGGGGGCTGCAGCTGTCTCTGAGATCTCTTATCCCCACAACTTGTCCAGGTCGCTGCCGCTGCTCTCTAGGAGCAGGCGTGGTGCTTACCTCCTCCCGTGGTCTTGCAGGTTTCCTGAGGACCACAAAAGGTGCTGAGCCTCTGTGTGTTTGCGTTCCTCAGGCTGCTCACAGTAATACGCTCTGGGAAATGACTGCTCAGTGTGATCTGGCCCTTATGCTGTAACGTTGTTGTCGTAGGTGGAGGCATGTGGTGGTGGCTGGTGATGTAACTCACTCCGGGAAGGGAAGGAGATCACACGAGCTATAACACGTCTATAATTAAGCACAATGCATAGCTTTAAAACAAAAAACACTTTTAAATGCCGTTCTCGGCCGCAACTGAATTATTTTTCTCCTTTGGCAAAGTCATTAAAGGGGAAGGCAGGGGGGTGGAGGGGGAAACGTGTGTGCATCAATCCACTCGGTATGTTTGAAACCTTTTTTTATTATTTTTTGATGAATGAAAATTAAAGTCTGAGAATGGGTAGAAAGTCCCGGTGAGAATGGCTGAATTTCTCCAGGCTGTAGGCAGCCTCTTATTAATAGCACCTGACACTGCTATTCCCACTGGCTTGTGGATAAAGAACCCCAATTCTGATGTGTTTTTCAAAAGGTGGGGGAGGAGGAATCAACCCATAGTAATTATTACTTTACAAGTTGCGTACTTATCGACTTTCTGAATGATGATGAATGGAAATGTGCTTTATTTATTAAAAAACAGAAAATGCCTTTTAACTTCAGAACTGGACATATTTTTCCTGTTCTTGCTACCCCGTAACTGTTTTTAGCTGCCGTTAAGTCATGTGCTTGCATGAAAGTAGCTCCATCTCTGTTTTGTCTGCAGTTATAGTAGGCTCAAATCAAGGCCCTCGAGCTTCTTGATGGCACATTCCACCCGATCTGCCTCTGTCTCGCTGCCTTAGGAGCAGTGTCCTGTGGCTGCCTGTATGATCTCAACCTGCTGTGGCTTGGCTGTATCTCAAATGGCTTCCTCATTTCGGTCTAATTAATCTTCCATTAGTAACGCAGCCCAAAAGATACAGCTACAGATTTCAGTAGTCCCATATAGAAAGATCTAAGATTTAGAGCAATGCTACCAAAAACCCCCATGTCATCTTTTAGGATTGTGTAATAGAACAGTTTTATCCTTCTTCTGTAACTTCCAGGCCAGCTGTGGTAGGAGGCAGGATTTACTGCTGCTCTTCTCTGGCAGGCAGGGTTGTTCCCCTGACCTTCTGCTCCAGCAGACATTCGAACCTGGATATAAATCTGGGGCTATTGCTTCTCCCAGTCATCTTGGTGATCTCACTGCTGCCTTGTGCTCGCTGTTGCATATCTGTCTGTCTGCCTGCCTGCCTCTCCTCTTGTGCTCGGTTCCCAGTTTTTCTGGGGTCGTAGGGCTGTGTCCTTGCTTATCTGCAGCTTGCAGGGTGCTAGAGAGGCACGTGAAGAGGGAGGGTTATACGTTCATAGTGCGGGCAGCATATCTGCTGTGCAACCTGATGTGGCCTAAACAAAACTTGCTGGATCTGGGAACAGGATCAAGGGGTAACTGGCTGAGGCTGGGTTACAGTGGACTGTAGAAATGGTGCAGGAAACTCCAGGAGATGTTGCAGGAGCTGCTGAGGCTTGGGTATCATCTATGTCCTTTAAGTTAATTATTATTTCCTACAAGGGAAATAATTTTAAAAGAGGAGATGTAAGGTTCTGAATTGCTCAGCTGCTCATGGTCAACGATTTCCCACCCCGCTTCCTTTGGCGCAGTTGGTGGCCATCCTTCTCTGCTCTGGAAGTGCTGGAGTTGTGCTGCCCTGGCTGCCAGCTCTCAAAAACCTGTGAAGATTGCTGATGGCGTTGCTCAGTGATCTTGAGATCAGATGGGATGATCTGATGACCGCAGCAGTGGTTCAAGTGTGCTGGAATGGTCAGGCAGGAGCCGTAAGTGACGGCTCTTACAACTATTCACATACGGGAGTTTCTTTCACACCTTGATGCAGTAGCGCAGAGTAAATCTAAACTGTCATAATCTATAAGCGTGAGTCCTCATGTACGACCTCTTTAGCTGACTGCAAAAGCTGCTTCCAGAACAATAACTCGGGTAATAAGGAGTCTCTAGGTTCAGCTTAGTAATTGCTCGTAATGACTCCCAGCGAGTGATTGCAGCCTCCGTAACCCTCCGAGCCGTCCCCACCTTCTGCAGTGCCTGTGGAACCCCACCTGCGTCACGAGCAATCTCATCCCTTGTAGAAAAGCGGAGCGCAGTGGTGTTGGTGGGGAGAAAAGGTACAAATCTGGGGAGGGGGGCGTGCGGGGAGATGGAGCGCCGCGTGGTTTTTTGTCATGGAGTCGGGCACAGCGTGTGGGAGATGGCACTGGGGCAAGGAGCGGGCAAAGGGGACTGGGCTGGTTGGCTGAGCAGGTATGGGCACAGAGCTGAATGTCATTTTAGAAACCTTGATCAAAACAGCTCAAACTCAGAGACTGTTAAGACCGGGATGAAGGCTCAGATCAATAGGCTTTGAATGAATTCCTATAAAAAGGAAGAATTTGGTTTTGACTTTGTAGGCACACTGCAGGAGAATCTAATCCATTGTCCCCAAAGGAGTCGTTCCAGCCCTCTTCTCATCAAGATACACAGGGTTTTTAAAACCTGCCAGGTTTTAGTGGGGTTGGAAAAGACAAAAAGGTGGGGAGCGGCAGAAATTAAACCACAAATGTTCACAATAAAATGGTGATAGAAGTAGAGGTGGACAGGGAAGAAGAGAGCATCTGAATTTAGTCTCAGGAGACCAGTAACTTCTCAGGGCATTTTTGGCTGTTCTCAAGGCCTGTGTGCCGCAAAGACCTGTGCAGGCTGAAGTCAATCTAGCGTTGGGGTTGTGGTGTGTTTTGGTGTCAAGCCCTGTGATTCCCACCCAGGAAAATGCTCGGGTATCTGCCTTTCGAAGTAAGAGTCACCTGAGCCCAAAAGCTAGGCACAGACGTGAGCTTTCTGATGGCGACCGCGTGCCCAGATGTTTTGCTGGAGCAAGGCCGGCGTGCCTTGCCTCTTGTTGAATCCAGCTTCTGCAAGCTTATCTTCTGCAAACAAATAAGTTTTCCACCTTGAAGCTGAGCTCTGTGTGTATGTGTGTGTGTGTATGAGAAGCTTACTCTTTTTTTAATTGTGATACTCTATTTTTCTGTGGCGCTGCTCAGCTCTAGCTCCCAAATCCCCTTACAAAGGCAGGCATGACCTTGTCAGCGTATGCATATGTTGCTGTGTGCTCTGGGAAGGAGTTGAAGGCACCTCCTCTCCACGTGGCTGGTAAGGAGTCTCTAGAAGCAACCTTTGAATCCATGTTGGGACTTCCAGGGAAGTGTATGGCTTACTGGTGCTTTTGAAGCTCATTTGGGTAGATCCATGCAGTACCGAAGCAAGAAGACCTAGTAGGGAATACTTCCCGTTTTATAGAAGGGGAAACAGTGGGAAGAAGAGACAGTGAGTTATTTCAGGATAAGTGAACAGGGCAGTTGCAGCGCTAAAAATGGATTTCTGGAGTCCCAATTCAATAGACCAAGCTATCACGCTGTGTGTGTTATCTTTTACAAGCTCACTAGCAGGCACAAACATGTACCCACCCACACAGTTTTAATCTCAGTTGCTGTGTCAGACATTGCTGATGGGTGAACCCTGAAAACTCCATGAGGCAATTTTAGAGGCACTGCCAAAATTTCCCTGGCTGATAGTCTAAGAACGTCCGCCCCTTGGGTCTACCAAACTGCGCTGGGAACCCTTGGAGAAGCATCTGTTATTTCTAGCAGCGGATTTCCTTGGGAAGTGGATTCCCCCGCAGACTGTTGAGCTGTGATTTTTGTCCCTTCCGGTTCCATACGGAGCCAGAAGTGGGAATGTAACCATGAAACTCATGCCTCTTCCCCGTGAGCGTGCCAGAATCCGGGTCGCGTTTTGATGGGGCATCTAGAGCAGCATCTAGAGCATGCAGGTGAGGCTAGATTCTCTTTGTACTTGCCCAAACCTGCCTTCTTGGCAGGTGGATCAGGTACTGCCAGACCCAAATCATGTCTGAATGCACTGACAATGCTTTGATTTTTTTTTTTTTTTTTTATTTCTTGTTTTCCTTGGACCTCTTGGACACTTACAAAGTCCAAACACTGGGAATTCCAAAACTGAAAGAAGTTTGCTAGCTATATTTCATGAAATCTTGTCTGTAGTGGTTTTTGTTTGTTTTAGTGGGAGGATGGGCTGTTTCAGGGCTTGCAGTGGTACCCAGTGATCTCAGTTCAATGTCCTATCAACCATCGGCTGCCTTTGTGATCCTGGACAAATTGTTTGGTCTCTTTGGGTCTCAGTTTTCCCTTGCGTGAAGTGAGGATGGATGAATGTACCGAGGGGTTGTGAGGAGGAGCAGTGTGTGAAGTTGCTCTGAGAAGGGCTCCTTGTATCTGTTGCCTTCTGACTCTTGCTGGTGGCGAGTACCGGGTTTTTTTTGGACACGGCTGTTTAGAGAGGGCTGCTTAGACTCCTCTCTAAGCCCCGGCAAATCTGCTGTGGGATAGCATGCTACTTGACAGCCGTTACTGCTGAGCTTTGATACTCTTATTTACACATGACAGAAATGAATTGTAGACACAGTGGATGACTAAACAGATTAGTTACCACATCGTTAATTACCTTCATCCCAGCACTGTTCTGGACGATGCTCTGAGGCAGAACAGTGACCTGACGATACCAGTGCTGTGTTGCCTGTCCCGAGCTGTCAGTGGGAGAATTATTAGAATAGCTCGAACTGGTAAATCACTGGCAACTGCTTTTGTTTAATGTGAGAGGGAGTGTCTCTATAGAAGAAAGTTGCCTCGCATAACCCATTTGGTTTTTGTTTACACTGAACTATTGGAGTGACTTCCATATGTCCTGTCCCACTGTGGAGGGGAATAGAAGTGGCTGAGCTGGCTGTGCCACAGGACAAAAATCCCTCTGAAATTCAGTGGAGGATGTTGTTAAAAGATGTTATCTTCTCATTTTACTGAATATTACTCTTTTCTGTGAGCACTGGCTGAAAACTAAGGGTGCAGAATGTTAACAGCAGCATCTTCTAGTGAGCAGAGCACTGCCTTGATGAGGGCTGGGCTCTGTTTCAGGGTCCTTTCCTGGCTTTGTTAATCTGTGCGGAGCAAGGCTTGTCTTGGTTTGGATGACAGGAGCATAGTATTTGAGGACAAGGATTTTATCTGGAGCCTCGATGATTTCCTTTAGAGTGCTGCTGTAGCTCAAATAAATGACAAAGTCCAGCTAGGCAGAGGATCAGGGTGCGAGTTTAGTGGGGTTGGAGGGAGGAAAACACATTCCAAATGCAGCTGGAAAAATGGTGCTCCAGGTTTCCAGGCTCCGGGTTATTCCTGGCCAGAGTTAATGATGATATGTAAGTCTTGCAGAACACTCTTCTTCCTGAGACCTCAAAGCCCTTCACTGAAGGAGGTCTGCAACATTATTCTCACTTCGTACAGATGGTAAAATTAATGCATTAAGAGAGAAAGTAGTTTAGCCAAGCAGCAGAACTGGGGATGAATCTTGGTGTCCTGAAACAGTGTCATGCTTTGCCTCATAGGAGCCATTGCCTTTTCCAGCTCTTGGACATTGCTGGTACTTTGATTAGTAAAGTCAAGCCGTGCTGTTTTGGAAGGTCAGCAAGCTTATACATCGTGTTCCTGCATACTTGCTTGCTTGTTGGCTGGCTTCTGTGAGACCCCATAAAGCGCCCTTAACCCTATCTCCCAGCATCTGCTGTGTGCTTACAATGACAAAGTCAAACACAAGTTCATCATCATCATCATCTTCCTTCTGCTGAGCAGCTGCTGTGAATACCATGCCAGTGCTTTAACTCTCATAAATAGCTCAAAAAGCCTGGGCAGAGGTGTCACAAATTTTTTTAGGGCTCTTTTTTTGGAGAATGTAAGAGCTTCTGCAGCATTCTGAAAAGCCCTGGGAAAGAGTGAGCCCTGTGGCTGTTTCGGGAGACGGCCCTGTGCTCCCTGCAGGGTCACATCCCTGCGTGCGGTGCTGTCTGGTCCCATTCTTTGCTAGGAAGTGACTGCAGGTACACAGGCATCTCTCTTCTTATTTCTGGCTCTGAGGTAATCTGGGATATACTCCTCAGGTTAGCATGGTCAAACCACGTTTGAAGGGTTGAATTATTACCAGTGAGGGAGTCCAACACACTGGCTGCTCCTGAAATGCAGCTGTGTTCCTTTTTCTCCCTCTCCCTGTTCACTCTCCTAGGGCGCAGAGCAGCTTCGTGTCCCTCTGCCTTTTCTTTGTTTGCTGCCCTGTGGCTCTCAGCTATTAGCAGTTGAAGCCTGTTTCTCGCAGCTTGTGTGTGGTTTTTTTCCCCCCTCTGTCTTTTTTTCTCTTTTTTTTCTTTTTTTTCGCCCCACCTACATGGATCCTGGTAAGCCATTTCTCACCAACCCAGATATCTGCCAAGCGTGTACCTGGCGCTCGCTCTCTGGCTGCAGCTAGTGCTGTGCCACCCTCACTCAGGCACACGTGTTAACTGTGGGCATTTTTCTCATCCTCCAGGCTGCATGTGGTCCCCTCGGTCCTCTCCTCCGCTGCGTGCTGTGCAGCTTGGCCGTGGGCATCTCGCTTGGTATGATTTGAGCCGCGGTTTCTCAACTTTATATAAGACCGCTGCTGCCACCCTGGTGCCGGGGGAGTGTGCTGGGCCATGAGGCAGCCGGGTACCTGACAAGGAGGGGTGGGTCAACACCAGTGGGAGCGGGACCCTGCAGAAAGCCACAAAAATCGGGGGAGCTCCAGGAGCACGTGCCACCCCGCCTGGCAGAGCCCCCCTCTCCGGGAGCAGCCCCTCCTGGTCTCTTCCTTGGCTCCCCCCCGTTGCCTGGTGCAATTCAAAGGTGTTGGCCTGGCTCCCTCAGCATCTTCCTCGCCCCGGGGAAGAGTTGCGTCTCTCGGCTGCGCAGGCAGTCTGCCACCGCCGCGGAGAGCCCAGGCTGTGTAGGTGGCTGCCTCGGAGCGTGGAGCCAGCGGCGTGTGGGAGAGAGCGGGCTCCGCATCCCTCCTTTGCACTCCCGGCTCCCTGTGCTCGCGCCGGCGAGCTCGCCCTCGGAGATGCTAACGTGCAGCGCACAGATGGCCCGAACAGTTTGGGGAGCAGACTCTCTTGCATTTGTGTAAAGGCAAATAGGCTTTGAAGTGACTAAACTGCTACAGCGGGAGTGACAGGGGAATGCAAATTTGTTCGGGATTTGTGCTTGGGCTCGGTTCCTTCAGTTGCAGCTACAGGCTGTGGCACGCGCGAGGAAGCCCTCGGCACGTTTGCGCTTCCCTGGTGGCATCCTGAGCTGCCTCTGACTGCGGTGGCTGCTGCGGCTTCGTGCGGAGCTGTGCCACGAAGTCACAGTTTGTCCAGCGTCTGCCGATAGTTATTCGGGAGGGGATATTGCCTCTCTTTTGGGAAACTTCTTGTTCAGTAAGGAGTTTATCAGTTTCCACTGGGGTGGAAAGAGCTATTTCTGCCCTGTGGAAAATCCCTGCCGTTTATTTTGTGAGCTAAAGGTCAACTTGGCCATTTAGATAAAATATAAAACCTTCCCTTCTCTGCTGTAAACCTACATTTGCTGGACCACTTTTTGGTATGTCAGCGTGCCTGCAGGAGGGAGTAATGGATCGGGGAGACTCTGGTGCTCTTTAGGTTTCTTGCTGACTTGGAGGCTTTACACACACGCCTGCCGTACACGCAGAGATTGCTGCTGCCGACCACGAGCTGATTAAATGCGACGCATCGAAGTTAAAGAGAGCTTGAGATTACCACTGCAGCTGTGATCGGCTGGCAGGATGTGGCACAGCCCAAAATTCTAGTCAGGGTAAAATCAAATTAAAGTTTCCCAGCATGATATTTTAGGAGGGGAGGAAAAAAAAAATTAAAAAAAAAAAAGAGATGGAAAAAGAAAAACCCAAAACAAAAAAGCCCCCCACAGAGTTCATCTGGTGGATGGAGTTACATTAAGCGAATGGAAATTAAAGGCTTTTCATAGAGATCTTCAGTATAATTTGATGGAAGACTTTAATTATTTCAAAGTGCCTAAGAAAAGGAGCTTGGAAAGATTTCGAGGGGGGTGAGCTCTCATAAAAAGATCTCTCTTCACAAGCATTTTGAGCTGTTGTTGGGCTGAAAGGCTGCTGTCAGCTCCGAAAGAGGGATTTGAAAATCCTGTGCCCCCCATCCTCCCCAGAGACCCATTCCTGCATGAGTGGCAGTCAGTCTCGTAAGAGAGGGCCAGGGAGCTGCGAGGAGGCGGGTGAAGGAAGAGCAGAGTCTTCAGCGCTGCCAGGCAGCTCTCTTTATCAGCCTTCACAAGGCACGTAGGATGAAGAGGGCTCCTGGCCGTTAACGTGAGGATGGCAGCCTGTGGTTGATTTGGATCTCTCTTGGCATTTTGGAAAGTAGAGCCAGAAAGAGAATCTTCTCCCTGGCACCCAGGGGAGATGGTCCATTGAAGTCGTAATGCTAAAGTTGTCACTCATCCAGCTCTTGCTTGGACAGCCCAGGAGTTAATGGCTCTTTGTCTAGTCTCCAGGTTGACATAAATTCAAGTATCTGGAGACCATCCACTCTTTCCCTGTGACTTGGATGCTCTTCTCTCCTCTCCAGCGCCTGCTCATTTTTAGGCAGAAATGTGACCTTTTCCAGCTCTGAATACTCAGCGTTTCCAGCTCCTCCTCTCCCCCGACACGCCGTTCTGCATTTCTCCTTTACCTCCATAGGTGCCTCTGCGGGAGGGTGGCCCGATGGCGTTGCAGGAAGGTGTGGGCAGTGGGGGGGCAGGGCTGTGCCCCCAGCCGTGGGTCTCGCAGCTGAGCCCTGCCTGCGTGCATGGCTGCTCCCTGCTGAACTGGAGGAGGGTGGTCAAGCCTGGCAGAGTTTACAGCGAGGAATGGTTTTGGCTGAACAAAGGGGCCAAGGTTAAAATGCCCCAAAAGACAGAGATTTCACATTGCTGCCCAGAGCTGCTCTCACTCCTGCAAATATGTACCACTCTCGCGGGCTGGGGGGGGAACAGCAGTCAGAGGCGGCAGGTTTCAATGGAACTGGGAGTCTTGCCTGATTCTACAGCCCAAGGGTTGTGTAGCACCAGGTATTTCCCATTAAACTTCAGGATGCCTTTCCTTGCTATGTCTGCTCTCGCCACCCCTTCCGATGGTGCAAGCGGTCCTGATGCTGATTTGGCTGTGTGAGGGCTGCGTGTGCCCTGCCAGAGACCCGCCGTGTCCCCTCAGGCGAGCCAGCCCGTACGCCGGGTAACAGCACCGCTCTCCTCTGTAGAGGTGCTCTGAGGATAAATGCAGCCAAGGAGGTTTATAGCGAAGGAGTGGGAAAAAACATAACCAGCTTCGATAAACGAGTGAGACGGGGAGAGCAGTGGGATCCTTTCCCAGGGAATGCGTTATATAGCAGCGGAGGGCAGGTGCTCCTTTCTCCTGCCTGTGGGGATGGGGTTTTGGCAGATCACTGGCACAGAGGCAGCACTGGTGTAGCTATGGGGATGGGAGAAGTGGGACGCTGGGTTGCAGGTAGGAGCCAGGGCAGAAAGGACAGGCGGGCATCTCCCTGGCTGCACCAGGCAGAGCAGGCGGGTGAGCTGCCCCGTCCGCAGCAGCCTGCCCTGAGCCATCTGCAGAGTTTGGGGAGCCATTGAGCTTGCACAGCTCAGGGGTGGAACAGTCCCGAAGAGGGAGCCGTTGGGATAAACATCCACACCAGCTGTCTAAAGAAATGGACGCCGTTTTTAGGAGGCTTGAGTGACTGCAGAGTCCTACAGCCCGCTTGCGAAGGAGGGAGGGAAAAAGAATTTCAGAGAGAAGCCTGGTCTGAAGGGGTGTTGCATTTGTTCAGCCCTTCGTGAGCAGCGCCCTGGGAGTGCTGTCAGTGGGGTCCCGTACGGTGGCATGTCTGAGGCTGTTCAGGGGCCAGAGTTACCCCAGCCCTTCAGTAATAGGAAGTTATGCACTGTTTATTGCCGGGAATGTGGGGGGTTTGGTTTGGTTTGGTTTTTCTCTCCTTGGCTTGTCAAAGGTTTTCTGTACTGATCATTCTTTGCTGCGTTTCCTCTCTAAAGCAGCTCTTGAAGGAAAAAGGGTTTGTGCTGTGCACTTGGCCGGGCTCCTGCATGGTGCTGCTGCAGGAGTTTGGGCTGTGTGGTTACCCATGTCTGCCTTGTTGTGTCAGTATCTGACCCACTTCCTCCCCCATCGCATCTCCTGTGCTCTCCAGGTGCTTGTCCCGACATGCGCTTGTGTCACTGGGTGAAATCAGAGTCCCTTGTGAACCCCGTGGGCCCCCACAGACGACGTCCACGTCAGTGGCTGAAATCCAGGTGTGAAAGAGCCTTTGCCAGATGCGCATCATCTCAGCAGAAGAGCTGCTTTGGCAGAATAGCTGTGTGAGGGCAGAGGGTGGAGTGGTGGATGCAGACAGCTTCCGAAGCGGCACGTCTTCAGGCAGGGACTATTCTTATAGCAGGAAGCAACTGAGGTGGTGGCAGATGGTTTTATTTTTAATTTAAGGGTCTATTTGCACGCACCAGGCTGTCCTTGTTCTGTTAATAACGGCATCTGCACACTGGGTCACTGTCTCACTGCACTCTTTGAGGATTTGTTGCTTCAGCAACAGCATTTGTTGGGGGTGGCAGAGAGAAAATGACCCCCTGATGTTAGTGATTTAACTTCTGGCAAAGCAGGCTGAGAGGTGGAGGGGCTCTGTGGGGGGGGTGGGGAGCTCAGGCTGGAGGTCTGACGAGTGACCCCCTTCCTTCACCTTCAAAATGCTCAGGGTTACCCGTCCCTCTGGGTGTTTGTCCCTCTCCCTCCAGCAGTATCTAAGCTACTTTTGTGAAGGAGTAATGTGGAGTTTAGCATTAATAGCTTTTCTTTCGGGGGCAGGAGAAGATGCAGAGGCTGCCAGGCTGCCATTTGACGGCAGTTAGCAACAATCAGCTGGGCTGATGGCTACTGGGCAGCTGGAATAGCTGGAAGCCTGCTGGGCTCAAAACTGGTTCAAAATGAGTTGTGCTGAATCACAACCACTCAAAACTTCCTCTGCTTGGAGTGTATCCCAGCTGAAGTGAATCCCAGAGGGTGGGGGGAGAAACCCAAGTGGCTGCTGAGAGCTGGGAGTTGAGGCAGCCTGGCATACGGTTTGTGCCTCGTGGCTGAGTTCAGGAAGCTCTAATTGATGATTTTCCCTGTATTTGGAGCATGTGTAATGTCTTTCCCTTGTGGATTCCTTGGTGCCTAATGGGAGTTGAGCCAAACTTGCAGTCCTTCCCTCTGTGGAAAAATCTTTCTCTCCTCTACTAGACTATTATTTCATCAAACTCATAGAAAGGGTTAGTTTTGTGAGTCTGCATCCCCCTGAAGTTTGCTTGGAAACTGGCAATCATATTCCAGGTTGATTATGGATTCAATGGATATTGAAAAGACAGCTGTGTAAACCTCGCTTTCTTTGGTATTGCGACCGAACCAGAAGCACCTGGACCAGAAGGAACAATTTCAGGGTGTCAGGTGCCCGAGTCCTGTTGGCTCGTGTGGCCAGACAGGCTGTGAATTTGGGCTTAAAGATAACAGCTGCATTAGAATATGGTGCTGGATTTAGGATGGATTATAGGTCAAGATGCAAACATTAAAGTTCAGCTAAGGCTGGTTAATGAGGACAATTTATGCTTATAGCTGCAAGAGAATGATGTGAGCAGGGTTTTCAGAGTGCTCAGCATGGGCATAACTTAGTCCCTTTGTACTTTCCTCATTTAACTGGAATTGATGTTAAGCCAGTGATGAAAACAATGGAAAAGCCATCTCTGGAAAGCGTTGTTCCTTGCTCGGTTTGGAAATTGGTTATCACTGATGAGGACGAGTGCTCTGGGAGCAGTTTTGAGAACGCTGCGAAGTCAGGAGCATAGGCAGCCTGATTATAGCTAACTTGGAGCAGCACAAAGGCAAGGTGGTCAGGATGAATTTGTTCTGTGAAAAAATTTAGTTTTCACACTAAGTCAATGACCTTCACCTTTGTGGGCCTGTCTGTTATGCTTTGTTAACGGAGCCAAGCGATCTTTGCCTGCTGCACATTGAACCCCTGGATAAAGTCTGGAGCTGTGGGGTCATTCTTTGGCTGGTATCACGCTGCAGATAAGAAGGGAATTATTGTGCTCAGGTAAGAATGGAGTAAAAGCCCCTTAAGTGGCTGTGAGATTTATCCCGTGCTCAACTCTTCACAGTGATGGCAAAATGCAGGCTCCATCTGACTCAATGGCGAAATTCTTTGCTGTGTGCAATTTTACTCAGGCCTTTCCTAAGGCTGGTTTTCATGGCAATTTGGGATGCGAGTCCCATCAGCACTTTGAAAGGTGTCTGCTGGCTTTAGTGTAGAAGAGCTTAGATCTCTTGCAGGAGTGACTCTGTCTGGGCAAGGTCTCCGCAGGTGAGAGGGCTGACGGCATTTGGCTTGCTAAAGGGAGAAACGGTAAATAACTTGGGCAAAGCCATATGTGAAGTCTAGAGCTGTCCTGGAACTGTGTACTTTATGGCTGTGTCTGAAGCAGAGCGGCCAGATATTTGAGAAACAAAGGATAAGCCAGACGTAGAGCAGTTATCCTGAGACTTATGAAACTTGAGTGGTGCTTTGTTCAAAAGCACTATTTGTATCATCAGGCAAGCTGCTCTGTGCCTGTATTCCCCGTTACGCAAAAGACTCTCCAAGCCTTAGAATAAATACATTAAAGGCCATGAGACGGAGAAGAGGATGGTGAGAAGCTGAGCGATGCCAGAGCCAAGCCTGTGGAGAGAAGTCATGTCTTTTACTGAATTTTCTGTGCTGTCATGAGGGGAAAAGCTGAGCAGCTTTTTGCCAAGGATATGTGTGTGAAGATTTCTCTGGTCTTTCGCCCAGTAATGTATCGACAAGCCTAACAAGAAATTTTCTTTTGTCAGCAAACATTGCCTCTCTTCTGTCCTTTCGCCATCACTGCTCCTCCTGCCGAGCCGGGAAGGTGAGGGCTCATTTCCCTGTGAGCTCTTTTTAAAAATCTCTGTTGGATTAAAAGAAAAGCCTGGTCCCTCAGGCTCAGATCCTCTGCAGTGACCCAGTGAGGGAGGTTAGCAAATTCTGCCGGCCCCCCAGCACTGTACGCTTGCGCTTGCCTGGGCGGTATTTCTCATGTGGCCGGGGCTCCCCGGCTCTGCTGCTGCTTGGTGTGGGGTTTGGCACGTTGCTGCAACAGGCTGGGGGAAGATGCCAGAGCTGCCTGTCCTCCTCCATCCCTCTGGGACTCAGATGTTTCATCTTGGTAACACGGTAGCACTGCACCTCTGGTTGGATGCATTTTGGTGTTAAACTATTAATCAAACACACAGGTTTCTGGTTTGAATTTTTTATGTCTTTTTTTTTTTTTTTTTTTTTTTTTTTTTTGGTCACTTTATGCTACAAGCAGGGTTAAAAGCTTCTGTCATGCAAATTGGTGGCTTTTAAATGCAACATCACTTACCAGTTTGGACTTTGGTTCTGCTTTCCTGTGGAAGACTATTTATTGCTACAAGCCACTCCACTACCTTAGCAGCTCCCTTTTGCATCTGTTCATGGTGTGCAGTTCTGCTGCTGTGTGTATGTATATCTCCTAACTCCTGTGTTTTCCTTGGGTACCTTAAGTTTTGGAGGTTTCTTTGCTGTCTTGTGCAGATTCTTCTCCTCTACTCCTCCTCTGTCTGCTCTCATGCCTATCACCCCTATGCTTTCTTGGGCATATTCTTAGCTTGGCATCAGTTCTCTTTCCCACCTCCTTTCAAGTGCATATGCTTAACATCTTCCAAAGGCACACCCAAAAATGCTTGATCCATTAAAATATAAAAAATAGGTCATACAAACATCATCTTCAGCCATTCACAGATTACCTCCTCCTAGCCTCAAGGTACAGGCTTTTTGAGCTTGTATGTATCAAAACGTTCTTCGGGTGATAGATGGCAGATTAATCTATTTATTTCACTTACAGTGTTGGCGGCTATAAAAAGGAGCAAACCTAGCTTTTTGGCCATAAACCACTTCTTGCAGGTTGATTTGGTAGAGGCTTCTTTGTTTTCCTTTCTTTTCCCCCTTGAATCTGCCAGAGACTGTAAGTGAAATAAATAGATTAATCTTCTTTCTGTAGCCCAGAGATCAGGTTGATGCATTTAAGAGCTTTTTCTCCCCCTAGACTTCTGATATGTTCACAGATCCGATTCATATTTTAGAACTTCCCTCATGTGTAAAAAGGCTCGGTGGTAGCAGTAATTCTTCACTAACAGCAAATAGGGGTTAGTGCTGGTTGCACTTCTTTTCTTCTGAGCAAGCTGAAAATTTTCCATCAAAGCATTTTTGATAAAAGGAAATGTCGTGGGAAAATATCGGTCTTGGGGGAGGGGGGGAAACCACCCAAAACCCGAAGATCTCCTTCAAAAAAAAAGTTGGTATTTTGAAAGACCGTGTGTCTTCAAGAAGGTTCAGTTGTTGCGAGCCAAACGGCTGAAAGCAGATTTCCAGAAGTGTATGTACTTATCAAAACAGAACTGTGAAAAAGTGTGGTAGAACTGGAGAAATCATCGGTTTTGAGGGGCGGAAAATGGTTTTCTGAGCAGCTCAGTTTTCTGCGGTGAGAGAGCGTACGCTGAGTGTAAGGAGGTCTCATGGAAAGGTTTTCTTAATGCAGTTCGTTCTGAACACAGTCCTTGGCACGTTATATATAAAGCTGGGGTCCTGGTGATTGGTTTTTTCTTCCAGTGTGTGCACTCGCAGCACGGCTTAGTGAGAAGTCAAGCAATTTGAAGAACTGAAGGTTTAATGCCATCCAGGAACTAACACTGCCCGGGGAAAAATAACAGTATTGCTACAATTGCGTGGTGCGTATGTGTCCTCTCCCGGCACAGCACCAGGGAAATGTAGCTGCCTGGCTTGCCCTGCTCCTGCCGGGCTGCCTGGTGGTCTCTGGCCGTTTGCTAGACGAAGCCTGTGTCTCCGGCTGCCCCCGTAAGGGTGAGTGTTTGACCTTGGTAGAGCTGGGCAGAGGCTGGCGTGCCTCAAACCGCGAGGGCACTCGGTGGCACAGTGGGAAGTGGCACCAGGGTTGCTTTTGCACTTGCTCTGACTCTTCGGTCTGATTTTGCTCTTGGTTCTTCTCACCCCCATACCCCCAGCCCACAAGAAAGCAGTGCTTGGGCTGAGCTTGTGTCCTGCCTCCTGCTTTGAAGGAACGGTTTGACTTGGGGCTCCTCCAGTGACAGGAACTTCTTTGCTTTGTGTTTCCACGTTTGCTGTAGGACAGTGGTGTTTGGCTGGGGCTGCTGAGGGGTATTTTCTGCAGAAGAGCTGACGTTCCTGATTTCATACAGTGGCTTGTCTCTGGTTCACATGTTTGTGTTGGCTTTGTTCTTTGTTGGAACAAAACTGAAATTTCAAACCTCCATTTTCCTCCATTTTCCTCCATTTCTTAATGTAAAACAATTGTTGGTTTAAAGGCTTTTTCTTCTTCCTGGTTAAGCTTTTTATGAATCCAAGGCTCTGACTGTTTTGTATTTATTCAGGGTCCCACAGGTCTCTCTTCAAGAAGAGACACGTTGAGCAACAGATTCTGCTTGCCTAGGAGTTTCCCCATGCCACCTCATCTGGAGAGATCCGTTTGTATTTCCCCTTCTGAAAATACTGGCTTGTACCTGGCCGCGTGCTGTATGCAGTGCGCGCCAGCCACGCTCTCCCGCACCAGAGGTGGTTTAAGGGAAGCGATGACCTGCAGGATGGATAGGAGTCTTCTGCTGAGTAAATGTAGCATCGTGTTTGATACGGGAGCCCTGGCCTCTTTATGTGGGAGAAATGGCTGGTGCAAGGCTGTGCACAGAGGGTTTTGTGAGTGCCAGGTATGGGCAGGCAAACAAAGCTTGTCTTCCTCCTTTTTTAGATGATTTGGAATCAAACCTGTCCAGAAACTTGTATCGAAGGTAAAAAGCCCTAAACCTTATAATTACCGTAACCAGTGTGCTTAAAATGATTAAAAGATTGAGGTGATGTCATGCCATGCAGCTCTTAGACCAGAGGAGCGGTGCCGGTGCAGACCAGGCTCCCCTGTTCAATGGCAGCTCACTGTCCTCAGCTGGAGGAAAACCTGCCTTTCCCTTTCCACCTACAGGCACTCCCCTTCCCAGGGCTTGTCGTGATTTTTCCTTTAAGATAGCAGCTTAAAGCCAATTAAGAGTGTCTGAAGTGGGTAGAGCAGCCATAGCTGTGTGAGACCGCAGTGCTTTTAACTGCTATTGTTTGTTAATAAAAATAAATTGTGGGCACCAGGGAGAGAGAAAATCCCACATGGTCTTAGTTTTCTCTTTTCATTATTTTTTCCCGGTGAATTGTCACAGCCAGGGAGGCTTTTGGCAGATGATCTCCGGAGGGTCATGCTGGCGCGGTTTGGAAGGGTACCGATCCTGTAACCCCCTTGCATGTGTGTCCCCCATCGCCCTGGCTCGGCCACTCTGTGCGTGGTGTAAATCATTGCTTACAAGCTTCGGTGCCGGGCTGTGAGCTGGAGGGGGCTGAGGCACAGGCAAAGCTGCCCTTTTGCTGCCTCTGCTCCTGGCAGAGGGATGGGGCGGCCGAAGGCAGCATCCTCCTTGCCATACCGTGACACTGGCCAGAGCTCGTCCATCTCAGCCCCCCGCTGCAGGAGCTCAGGGGGCTCCGTGAAGGAGGTGAGGCAGGGTTACACTGCACATCCCAGCCAAACGGTCCTGGCGCTTTCATATATTGGGGCGTTTTGCTTGTGGTGCTGCGTGCATCCATCATGTTATGCACCTTGATGTCTATTTTCTCAGCAGCTGTAGGGCTTTCTTTGTTCTGCAGTGCCTGAAGGCTTCGCTGTGCCTCACCGTGCCCTGTGAAGCAGGGCAGAAAGACAGGGGACAGCAGCACGAAAACTGGATCCTTCTATGTGCCTGAAGGGGTTTGCCAGGGTGGTTGTACTGGCAAACTTTCCTAGTAGAGAACCAGCTTAAAACCCTTCACAGAATAAAATAAGCTGCCCCAACAAATGAGTTTTAATGCTACCAAGTCGATATCTGTAATGCGACTTTTGTAAGCCTGACTGAGGGGGCGGGTGGGGTTTTCACATAGTAATTCACTCCCCTGTGCCAATAAAGCTTTCAAGTATTGACCAGCCCTGGGGGGCCTGATGGGTCCTGTGACAAGGCTGCGGAGAAGCGGATAATTGAAGGAAGACATCCTGTGACTCAGCCTGGAACTGGAACTGCCGAAGTCTCCTTGTGTTCACAGGTCTGTGGTTGATAATGCCAGGGAAAATGTAACTTAGAGATAGCTGAGCCTATATGCAGCTTGTATGATGAATTAGGATGGGTACATGCCACTTTTATCTGTAAGCAATGATAGGAAAAGTTGATCGGGCTTTGCTAATGCTGGGGAGGATTGAGAAGGGTGAGATGAGAGAACACAGGATTGTGGAGAGAAAGTTAAAGAAAATAATCCACAGGAATGAGAAATGTCAGGAATACATTCATCCTTCTGCTTCACTGCCTCCAGAATTCTTTTCTCCTTGAAGTTTCTTGCTGCTTTTTCTGGAAGTCACGAAGGGCGGAGGAAAAAAAGAAAAAGAGAGACATAAAAGAACACAGCTAGGCGAAATAAAGAAAATCCATTTTATCTATCAGCTGGGCAGGTGTCTACCACTAGTAACACCTTCCCTTGAACTTCACGTGCTCTGGTGCCAGCTGAGTGACCCTCGTGGAGCTGTGCCATCGCTGTGGTGTGGTGGACCGTTGGAGGTCCTTTTATCCCCTGGACACCTGGGGAGGAGAGATACCACTGGTCTGTCTCTCACCTCGGATGGGCTCATCCCTGGCAAGCCACAGCGCACGTACCGCGAGAACAGCACGGGGAGAGGAGGGGCGTGGTGGCTGAAAGTAAAGCAAGCTCTTTAATGCTGATGAAATCTAAAAGGAGACATAGGTTTTTATAGGAACATAGAAATTGCTAGACTGGAACAGAGCTGTGCTTCATATTGTTAAGTATCCTTTTTTAGTGCTAGCTGTTTCCAGAAGCAGCGTAAGGAGGCTTGCCCCAAGGGGTGATTCTTCTAACCCTCGAACACAGGGAGTTAGACGGTGCCTTGCAGCGGGAAGGGTTTACATACCATCCAAAATCTTATGCCATCCAAAATCTCATTTTCTTTCCTTTTTTTCTTAAACTTTACTACTGTAATTCTTGCTATTCATTCTCTTCATAAATGTCTGATCCTTCTCTCAATCTTACTGAGGTTTTGACTGCAACAATACCTAGTGGTAATGATTTACCCATGCTAATTATGCATTTTGCAGAGGAAAACATATTGTTCGTAGCTTTAAATGGAGTGATTTTTCAGTTTAATTGAACTTACATCTTTGTATCCCTGGGGCAGGCTTGCAATTTAGTTCCTCCCCTCCCCCTGAGACGCACAGGCGCTTTCTCAAGCCCAGCAACAGTCACTTGTTGAAATGTTTTTCAGGTTCTTTCCCTCTTGTCAGTTCCGTTTAAATGTGAGCATCTCTGCAGATGAAGCTTTGCAAAAGGAAATGGCTATCTTTGCTTGTCGAAAGAATGAAAAAGGCTCTGTTAAGTTGTTTGTTGATATTTCCTGACAGTTTTTCAGAATTCCTTGCTGCTCTGCAGCTGTTAAATTTGTTGTCTCAGCTGTGAGGATTACTCTAGCTTTGCTTGAGCTGCATTTTCTCACCATTCATCAAGCTTCTGGTGATGCACAGAAAGATCCATCAACACCAAAGCCACCTCCAAACTAGCATTTGGGTAAAAGTCTGCCTCCCGATTGCCTGGATAAGATTGAAGTTGCTGCCAATTTTTAAAGGGTGTTTGTGGTTTCTCAATGAGCTTGCAGACGATGGCGTAGGGGTTTTGCAGGAGAAGTAAGCGGAGGTCACATCAGGATAAAGCACACGCTGGGATTTTTGAACGCCTGGTCCTGGCGCTGCCTTCCAGGATGGTGGAGTGAAATGCCAGTGCAGCTGGAGATGCTGTGCCGTCTTGTTGGGATGCAGCCCTCTGCAGCTTGTGAGGCCAGATGTGGCAAGACAGATGTGGCAGGGCAGGTGGCAAACAGATTTTGCAGGGTAGCGGCAGCTTTGGAAGTGTGACCAGGAATAGCAATGCACCTGGAGTTCGTGAGTGTCCTTGGCAGGCTGGGCAGAGGGAAGAAGAGGGAAAGAAGAGAGGTGGCTGGTGTTCCAGGGATATCTTCACTATTGGTGTGGCAGGTTCAGGGAAGTTTTACTCTGTGATTTAACATTTTGTTCTGCCGTTTGGATGTACCGTCTAGGAATTTTTCTGCAAAAGTCTCAAAATATCAGGAAGATGTGATAGCAACGAAGAAGAGTACCATCTCACACAGTCATTAAAAATGTATAAGCAGTTTCAGAAGCAAGTTGCTTCCTCTCAGAAGCAAATTGTCCCTAATTCTGCTTGGTATTTAGAGACTTTTATCTCCAGACAGAACTCAAAACTATTCAGTATGGTCTGGATTTATTTTATTCTCTTGAATTTTCAGAGCTAAATATGAAAAAGGGCTTAACATAAAAACAGTTACATACTTATGCTGTGCAGAGAGAAGCCAGCATGATCCACCAGCTATTCAGCAATTCACGTAGCACCCTGAAGGACCTATGAAATTCCTATCTAGCCAGCCCATTCCTTTTGGGGGTAGCAGATTGCTTTATAAACAGCTTTCAATCAACCAGACTCGCTTGCTATCATAGCATGCTGCCAGTACAATAAAGAGCAGCCATTAATGCAAGAGCTGTAAATGTACAGGCTGACATGTTCTTGGTGGAAACTTTAGTACAGTAAGTTGGTTTGATTTATTTCCCGCAAACCGTGGTGAGGGTGAGTCTGGGGTAAGTCATCTTCACATGCACAAGAATTAGTGCAGCAAGATGCTAAATGTCCTTGTCCTCTGTTTTCTTAAGGCTTTCTGCTTTGTGTTGCATGAAAGAAGAATGTGACCTTCCTTCCCTCTCTGCATGGAATTTCGGGCTGCGCTGGAGTCGATACCCTAGTCGTACCTATGATTTATTGCTGCACCTGGGCAGAAAGCATGTTTTATGGCTTCTCATGGGGAGATGAGACAGACAGGTGCACCTCGCAGCTGTAAGGAAGGGAAAGCTGTTGGGAAGATGGCTAGCTCAGCAGGGCAGAAATTACTTTACGATGAAGGGGTTTGAACTGTGTTTACTACCCTTCCATGCCTGAATTCAGAGAGTAGGAGGCAGGAGGAACTTGGGGACTGGGGAGATGAAGACAGACATGAGGCATGAAATACCTCTGAAAGTAGAAACCTTGACATTAGGCTAAGAAGAAAAATCCTCTCTCTCTTCCTTCCTTCTCATCCTAAGTCTTGATTTCCAGTGTCTGTTCCCACTGCTTGGTGGCACAGGTGTGATGGTGGGGAAGCATCCTTGTGTTGCGCTCCCTGAGCATTTTGCAAGCACCTTCATCAAGCAGATGGTTGATGGTATGGGTTATAGGGGCTGGGGTAGTTCTGCTGTTTGGCAAACCCCAAGGTGTATTTCTATTGCTGACAGCTGTTCCTTGGGTTTGTGCTCAAAAATCAAAGTACTGGGGAGCTGTTCTTAGCAGTGGGTAATGCGTTAGGTGAAGGCAGCATCCCTCTGTGCTCCATGTTCTAGGTAATTACAACCCTGCCGCTCACGTAGCAGAGCACAGCGGGTGCCCTGTATTTATTATTTAGCTTTCCTATTAACTCTAAGCTGGTGATGCAAAGGCAGCTGCTTCTCTGGGAATCTTGTAATTCGCCTCTTCAAACCAGACTGCAAACAGGAGAGGTGGCCTTCACATCTGTCCCTCAGAGCTGAAAGTCACGCGGCCCTTTCCTGGACCTCGGCTGTTCGTGGTTTGTCCGGAGTGGTTACCCTTGCGCACTTTGTCTTTGCAGAGTCTAAAATGACACCCCCCCATTTCAGCATGATGATTCCATAGTGGTTTGGCAGAGTACGATGGGGACGTTAGCTCCAGCATCCTCCTCGTGGCAGTCAGGCACTTCGCTGCTTTGGCCGGGGGCGGTGGGTTACCTGCCTTACCTTGCCCGAGTCCAGAGGCGCGGCTGGGCTGCTGCCCTGCTTCTCCAGCGCATCCCTTTTAGACGCAGATACAGAACGTTTGCCGCAGGTGGGATCGTTGTATTTATCTGCACAAAGACATGATCTTGAAACTCCCTGCTAGATGGTGTTAGACAGATGTGGCCAAGGTCACGGAGAGGTGTGTGCTGCTGCAGGCGGCGGCTGTGGGGAGCGTAGCCGGACACTGTCGTCTCGCACTGTCCCTACCAGAGGAACCAGCACAGTGCTGCGGCAGGGAAGCCAGCACTGACATCCTCTCAGGCCTGGCGCTTTTTGCATCTCTGACCTCTGCGTGAGCTTGCTGTTATTGCTTCTCTGGTGTGAGAACCGCTGACAAACCTGAGTGCTTGCCCCACCTTTCCCGGGGACCGAGCCAGGTGAGGCGGGGGCGCAGGCACCCTGCTAGGGATGGTGCTGCGCTGCAAAGCGCCGGAGGTTTCTGCTGGTTTCTGGTACAAACACCTTTTGATGAGTTGCTGAGGAGGTGACATGTCAGTGGCTGGCAGACTGCGGCGGGGCTGTGGTGGGGAGACAGCAGTGTCGAGCAACTGCCAGTTTTCTCAGTCTCAGGATGCCTTGGACACCTTGACATTATCAAGATGCTTTGGAGCTTTTCTCCGCCTCTCTCCCTTCGATGGCTCTAGGACTGTCTTCTAGACTGCCTTGGCCAGGCAGGAGGCGGCAGTGGAGGAGAGAGAAGACAAAACACATCTGAGGTCCTAATCAGATGCTCTGCTAGTTGAGCTGTAGGTGGTTAATTGCCGCTGGCTGGCCAGGGCAGCTCCGGGTGTATTTTGTGCTGAAAGCATGCCTAGGATGGCGGGGCAAGAAGTAAGACCTAAAGGAGGAAGAGGAGACCCTGGAGCGGCTTTGGAGCTGACCCTGAGCATGGTGCAGACCTCCAGCTCCTCTTGAGGACCCACCGGCGGCTCCTCGGGGGGCTGGGAGGGGATGCGTGCGTGCCTGTGTGCCACTCGTGCTGCGAGCGCCGGATCCACAGCCTGGGCTGTAATACCAGTGTGAGTAAATTTGACGTGATCCTGCTGTTTTGTCAATAACTTGGAAAGTTTTGAAATAACTGCTTCAAAGTGCTCAAATGATATGTTGCTCCACAATCTGTCTCTGCTGCTGCCAGTGCTTCTAAGTGACCAATTTACCATGCGCTTAACCCCTTTAGGGCTTTTCCTTCCTAGGCGTTACTCTAACTTCCACTAAAAAAAAAAGAGAAAATTGCCCTAGCCCTCCCTCAGAGGTGGCTAATGATTTCCAGGTGGTTTTTTGGTGGCAGCTGCTTTTTAAAAATGTGTTGAGCACACAACTTCTGAAAGCAGGATGCTTTTCAACCGTCCAACTGGCATTTGAGCTTGAGGCCCCTCAGTTTTCTCAGTCGGAGAGAACTGGGCTCAGGAGGCAGCGCTGCCGGTGGGGGCTTCTGCAGGGAGACGAGATCCAGAGGGCGACCAAGCCCCAGGCAGTGGGGATGCGCAGCGACTCCCTGCGCGGCCCCGGCATTGCCATCGCTTCTATGGCCACGTCTCAATATTTCTCCTGCATCCCTTCCCCGTCTGTAAAAAGGGGATAGCCCCTCTGTGGCCTGCTGAGGTGAGATGGAGGAGGTCTACATATAATCTAAAAATAGATTAATTGAAAAACTGCAAGTAAAAAGCTACGTCTTTCTCAAACAAAACTCCTGGTAACTTCAAAGGCAAATTAAAGATTTTGCCTGTGTCAGGACTTCAGTATTTGTCCCAAGAATTAGACAAATGGAATAGTGTGAGAATGTGTGCCAGAAAACCAGAGAAGGGAGAGATAAGGTAACAGATGAAATACTCAAAGTCAGCATTTAAGGATGTTGCTGTCTGTGGAGATAATTTTATCAACTCGAGGGACAACCATTTCTCCTATAAAGTAAAAACTGCATTCTGCATAGCTGCTTAAAATGGTGTTTGTTAAAAATTTGTGTAACTGTGCTGTGGGAGTCTGCTGTGGGACAACCAGTGCCGGTATCTGTGCTAATGGTAGGTTTGTGGATTCTCCACGTACTGCTCTACCTTTTGATGGTGTTTTGACGTTAAAAGATAGACCTCTGTGTGTCGGCGTGGGATTACCGTGTAAGAGGAGAAAAAAAAAAAAAAAGGTTCTGCTCTTGGTCTTGTCCGGAATCCTCTTGTGCCCGAAAGGGAGGGAAGGAGGTGGTGATGGTCATTGGGGCAGGAGCAGTACAAAGAACTGGTTTCTAGTTTGGTGGCCAAAGTGACTCTCTGTCTCAGATTCCCATCCCTCAAATTATGTTTTGGTATGAAAATGTTTTTTCCTATCCTAAAGCCACAAATCAGTATTATATTTCAAGTTGCAGGCTGCTTTGACTTAAAAAAAATAAGAAAAAAAAATAGGAGGGGGGGAGGGGAGAAATTAAAGATGTGATTCAGTATTGATTTCCACTTGTTTTTGTGGGAATGCTAAAAATGCCAAGATGAAATATTTGGACTTTTCCTTGTGTTTCTTTCCCATTTTTTTTTTTTTTTTAGAAGCTCTTTGCCCAGTTTGACTCCAATTCCTGAATAATTCATAGTCTGTAAATAGCTTCCTCCTCCTCCTTTGGTAAATAGACTCTTTGTTCCAAGTGCTTGGCAAGCCCCAAGCAGTGTCATCCCGCTGAGTCGCTGGTTGGAGAGCAGAGGTGCTCACGGTGCCATGTGTTCCCTCCGCAGAGTTATGTCATGCCCAGACCACCAAAGGGCTCCATGAGGATTTATAGAAGATGCCCCGTGTCTTGGCGCCTCTGGTGCTCCTTCTGCTGTGGCTGATGAAGATTGCTGCCAGCCCCCATTCCCTGAGGATTGGTGAGTACAAAGCTTGCTCTGACCTGTGTTTGACCATCGTTTCGCTCACTGTTTGGCTCACTCTGTGCAGAAATGCTCGGACGAAGGACACGGAGCCTTGCCTGCGGTAGCTGCGCTCCCTGCGGTGCGGTGTCTTCCCATGCCGGGGTGCTGAGGCCTTGCTGGGCCATGGTGTCCCACCTGCCTTTTGGAAGTGTTTGCTCCTTCATCTTGTAAATGAAATACGGTTTGTGGTGACTGTACATATTTGCATTGATTTTCATGCCAGTGATGTTACCTGATGGGAATCCCTGTCTGTATAAATTTGAAGTGGAAGGCACTCCGCAAAGAGGCACCGAGGAACGGAGCTTGCCCTCCGCGCCCTGCCCGCCTTGATGCTCCCCTGAGCTCCACACAGAAGGAAATAGTTTTCTGTCACAAATTTGCTCGTTCCCACATTGATGAGCAAGGAGCATTTGAGCCTAAACTGAACCTACTTAAGCACTGCCACAAGAACATGAATAACTCAAAAATGCTCCATTTTTAGGAAAGTCCTGTGCATTCAGTCCCCTTTGGGCTTTATTAAAAAGTGTTTGGGAAGAGGCACCATCATCTTAGCTTGCTGCCTGCGCGGATTAGGGAAAAGACATGCATCCAGAAACCTTGTAATGAAACTTGCTTCATAGTGTTGACACTTCACTCTGTTGTTTAGAAAGGAAACTGCTTTTCCTGACTGTTCTCTCTGGAGCTACTAGCTGGTTTTATTAACTATTTGTTGCAGATAAGCAGCTCATCTATTCCTGTCCCCATTTGCAACTTTCACAAGTGACACTTAAGTAAAATTACTTCTCCCCTCTGCTAGCAGAGCATGGAGCAGCTCAGATATATAGCAAGGGAGGGTCTGTGCTGGCAGGAGCCTGGGAAGGGTGGCTGGGTGTTTTATATCCCCAGCAGCTGTGATTCATGTGGAGCACTCGTGCTGCATAGTCTCAGCTCCGCAGACTGCATTTCATGTTGATCGGCAGATGCTCCACTTGAGCCCGCAGATGGGGTTGGGGATGTGTGATACGTTATCAGGATGCTGATGGTGAAGGATCCTTTCTTATACCTCGTACCCCAGCCATCTCCTTCTGTGGGGGACGTACTGTGGGTGCTTGGGAGTGAGAGAGGAAGGGCAGCTCCCCTGGCAGCACGTGTAACAGCACTGGGCTGCAAACCAGTCCGGGAGCTGGTGTGGTTGCCCACCTCCACAGCACAACCCAGAGTGGGACGGGAAGGTGTTTGAGAGAGGTGGGACGGTGCTTTTATGCTCCTGGCCGAGGACTGGGAATGAAAATGTGTGCTGCACCGCACCAAGGGCAGCTGCCAGGGGGGATTAGCTGATGCCTTCCAGGTCTCAGCTTGGTGCACGCTCAGGGGTTCCCCAACCCGAGCTGATGGTGGCTGCTCTAAGGCCCTGTCAGCGCTGATCCCGGAGGGCAGGCAAGAAGAAGCCCCAGGATGTTGGTGTGTTCAGGGGGACATATGAGCAACTGCAGTGGTGGCAGAAGATCTCCCTCCGTCTGTCCAAATACTGATTTTTGTCTTCTGTACCTGGTATCCACTGCTGGGTGAAGGAGACCTTGGCACACTGCTGGGGCCTGAAGGCATATCCATAATAGAAATTACTCACACGCCTGAAGACAGGCATGGTCCATACATCCTGGTCCCACCATATCCCCCCTGGTACCCACAGGTATAAAGCTGTACAGCTCTGCACTTAGCAGAGACACCTGATGGTGAATAGCTGAACCCATACTGGTCAGACGTAAGCATCTCCTCCTAGGCTGTGTGCCGAGATCCATCCCGGAGACTGCTCCACCAGTGGCTTTCAGCTCTCTCGCACTGAGGTTGTGCTCCTTTGGACTTGTCCCTCCAGTTTTGAAGTCCTCATGCATTTAGGAGTGCTTTGCTTTTGACTTTCCTTGGCAAAAATAGTGGAGGTGCTCCAGACACAGTTGTTCTTAACGCTTAGACCATTGCTGCCGAGTCCAGGATGGAAATGCTGGATTTCTGTAGCCTGCACAGGGCAAGGCAGTGCAAATATGTTGAAACGCTCCTAGGACTGAAGAAATTGTATCAGGGTGCTGCAAAGGCAACGTGGAAATCAATTTTCCAAAGAAAGAGTGATGCTGTTGAGGGAATGGGAGGGAGCTTTGCCGATCCTTCTAAAAGGCACTGGAGGTCGTGGCTTCTGTGCCAGATGGCATTAAATGTACGAGCAGACAAAGACCCTGCAGTCAAGTCACAGGTATCTCCAGTTGCCTCCTGAGAATGGGACACCAGCAGTCCTGACATTGGACCTGGCTGATGCCCACACGTGATCCTAAAGCAAGAATTTACCGTGGGAGGGGAAGCTCTGGTAGGTTTGTTGGTACATATCTACTGCTTTTACTTTGCTCGTGGCCACAGTGCTAACTTCTCTGACAACAGTGTCTGAAGCAGATGGGCAAAGAGCTGAGGAGGGGGTTGGGGTTTTGGTTTTGTTTCTTCAAGACACGGTTTTATTTTAACAATATATCCAGCAAAAAAAGTTAATAAAAATAAATTACAAAATGAAAGGAGAGAAAAAAATATTACTAGCAGCCCTGAAATCATTCCCAAATGCATACTTTTGGCAAGGCAGGGAAATATGGTATCTAGCAACATAAATCAATGCACCGCATCGAGGAGGAAAACAGACCAGCCATGTACATTTAAATATTCAAAGAAAATGCAAGCTAACATTTAAAATAATTCTGAAAGCCATCTGGTAGTGGACCGCTCAAATGCACAGTTATATGATTAGTAAAGTGAGGTGAGCATAGGCAGTGTCGCGTCTGCGTTCTTCACTGTGTCGATAGGAGGGATTATTGCCTGCTGCACTTGGCTTCCAGGGTAGGAGGAGGCACGGTGGTGCTGAGTCAGGGGCACTTGGCTTGGCTTTTAAGCTAAGCGCTGAGCTTCCCTGCTGCTGCTTTCTTGGGGTTTGGGTGGATCTTGGCCCTGATATTTCTCAGTGGAGTTTCTAGGCAGCAGATGGCTTAATCTTTGAGCGCACAGTGACAGGAATTTTTGCTAGCCTGGACGGGGCCAACAGTGAGTGTTGCATTGCAGTGAGCTCTAGAAACATCATCATCTATGCAAAAAAAGTGAGCAGAGTATAGGCTACAGGGCGACCTTCTCCATGACTTTGGCATGCATAAGAGCAATCTGTAGGCTTTGGCATTCTATATTTTTCTCCTTGATACACGGGAAAAAACATCGGTGCAAACATTTTTTTCATCCTTAAACGCTGCGTGTTCCTTTGTGATCCAATCCTGGAGAAAGTCTCCTGTTCACATTGTTCTGGAGACCTTTGTGGGGAAAAACACTGACCCACATGCTTTATCCAAAATAGTGTCTTTTTACTAAGAGTGTCTTTTGTTTATCAGTCAGCTCACCTGGCCTGTCTTGGTGAAGTGTTATCTCCATAGGTGCTCAAAAGTGGATTGTGATTGGGGTATGAGGAAGCAGGCAGGAACAGGCGTGTTCTCAGAAGTTTTCAAGAGCTCCAGGAGGTGTGCAAGGAGTTGCCTGGAGACATCCTGTAGCCTTTGAAAAAGCCAGCGTGTGTCCTACCAAAATGGCCTGGGAGCAAAACCCAGTAGTTGGTGCTTGCCCGGTGTGTACATTTGCACATGCTGTCTTGCATCCAACCACACCAAAAGCATGACAGACAGCAGGTCCCTCCTGCCCACCCCAGAGGCAGGCAAGGAGGATGGCTGGTGCAGTGTGCTCTTGGCTAGCATCTCCCCTGGCTCTGGTTTCCTGCAGTAGAAGTAATTCTGGTTTTGTTTGTTCACTCATGCTCAATAAAGTGTCAAGAAATTTACTTGAGTTATTTACTGAGTTATTTACTTGGTCTTATAGAGCCGACCGTCAGAGCCCTAAATTGGTATTCTCTTGCTAGATTCATTGGGTGTACTACCAGCTCATTTAAAATTCATACGCAAGCCAAAGTTGTAGTTTATACATGGCATTGCCCTAACTAGCAGTAGGCTCGGTAGCGCTGACATACGATCTACTGACAAACTCCTTGCAAGACCTCCTTCAGCCCTGCAGCTCTTTAAAGTGCTCTTTCCCGTAATTGCTTCTGTCTGTCCAAATCCCTTCCCTCCTTCTACCTCCCAACTTTGCAAACTTTATACAAAAGGCAAGATGCAGCTCTAGCATTAAGGGTATTTTCTTTGGTGAAACTTGGTGTTCTTTAACCCCATACCCAGTGAACATGCATCCACCCCTTGCTCAGCTGATAATTGAAGCAATCTGCACTGCTGTCCCAGTGCTTGTCGTAGGGTTTCATCCACCAGAGGAGCAATGTGTGGTCAAAGTCTCCACGAATCTAACCTGACAGTGGAGTGTCACTAGAAGGGCCAGCCTGGGGCATCTGTCCCTGTTTCTAGGCATGTTTCCAAAAATCTAGAGTACCCGAAGAGCTGTGAATCTCCTGCATCTGCTCTGACCGTGGACTTATAATGTCAAGAAAATGTTCTTGGGATCCACCAGAGCATGTGGAGTTGTGGGAAAGCACTGGCACTTAACTGTGGATGCTGAAGTAGGTGGAAATGGAGACATGCATGCAGCTTTTCCTGCGTCACTGTGATTGCATAAGGCCCTTCGGATTCTTCCCTGTCGCCCTGTTACAGACCTGTGTAGCAGAGCATCACTTGTGTGGCCTTGCCTCTCTGCACAATTGCCCTCCCGAGGTGCTTGTGGTGCTAAGCTGCTTGTTCAGTGAGCTGAAGGCCCCGTGGCTGCACCGTGTGCTTCTGCCCCGTCAGTGCAGTTTGCAGGCTGGTGGGTCTGAGCGGGGGGACTGGAGCGAGGTGGGAGCTCTGAGCATTACAAATGTGTACGGCAAAAATGAACGATAATGGCAATGAACAGAATTGTGGACCATTTAGTTCAGCTTCCCCAGCTCCCAGAGGATATGCATAATTCTCCTAAAGGCACTGCGGAGGAGATCACACAAGGCAGCATGTTATTTAACATTAACATTTTGGAGGGGGGTAGCGCCACTGATGATGAAGGTGCAGTCAGTCCCCTGGATGCTGTAAAAGAAAAATGTCGGTGTCAGCACCAGTGGGCAGGTACAAATGCTCCCTCCCAGGGGTGGGGGCTGAGATGGGGACAAATGCGACTGTGCCCTTTATGGCAGGCAGGGAGAGCTGTGGCTTTGTGGCCGGTTGGCTTGTGGTAGCCCCATACCGCCGCGGCCCCATGGCAGCTGGCTGACACCGTTCGAAGCGCCGCATCTCTCGCCTGCATGGAACCAGAGGAGCGTGTTTAACGCAAACGGGCAAAGCATCAACTCCTTTCCGTAGGCAGGGCTGCTTTCTGGCGTATCTCGGGCCTTTTTGGATGACACCAACGCAGCTGCCATAAACTGCTGGCCACCGGTTTGCTCTTGCTCGGCAGAGAAACAGCCTTACCCTGACTTGGAACCCAGCAAAGCTGTCGCGATCAGCTTAAAGCAGAGAAACAGTCTCGAAGTCTCACATGGTGGTGCTGTTGCTGGAAAACCTTTCCACTTGTGATTACTGTCAGTATTTAAGAAAACAAAGCTTGTGGCGGGGGTTGGGCACTCTCCCCCTGCCCAGCTGTACCAGTGGGGAAGCAGAGGTGCTGGGTCCTGCCGGCGCAGGGGGGCACGGCCAGTGGCTCCTTGCAGGAGGCACCAGACTGGACGGGAAGAACTGAGCTGGGAACAAAGCCGGTTGCTGAGACATGTCTGATTAGCTGGTTTCTTTGTGCACGGACCTAATTGTTTTCGAAGGATTAAAAATAATCCTTAGAAATCCTTAAAAAGAAACCACTGCGAGCCGCAGTGCCTGCGCGGTGATGCTCCGTGGATGCTGGCTTTCAGGTCCCATCGTGTTGGGCTGTGATAAAACCAGCCTGGCATGAGGAGTGGGGTGGGAAGGGGGTGTAGCTGCTCTGGGGGCCAGGTGGAGGGGTGCCTTCTGGGCACGAGGGGCAGCGGAGGAGTTAACTGTTTGTAAAACGTTTGCCCAGTTGCATCTGGAGGAGCAAGTCGTGAACTTCAGGGGCGGTGACAGGAGCAGGTGTGGGCTGCAGCTAGGTTGACATTCAATGTGGGCAGATGCTTTCCATGTGTCTGTTGGGGTGCTAGTTGCTAGGAACCTAAGCTAGAGGCTTGCCCGGGGTGCCCCATGGCTCCCCTAAGCCCACATGGTCGTTGCCTACCAGCTGGAGACCTGCCCTGGGATGTGGCCCACCAGCCCTGGCAGCTGGGAAGTGCTGCTGGGTGCCTGAGCTTGGGTTCCATCCCCTGCTCAATTCATGCCTCACTGGGCTCATTTCAGCACTTGTATGTCGTGTTTGGCCTATATTGATTTCTTTTTCTTTCTTTTCTTTTCTTTTTTTTTTTTTTTTTAAAGGCTTTCACACTTCATTCAGGACTTTTTTAGACTCTGAGAGTCTAAAGAAATAGAGAACGATGCAGGAGGAGGTGAGGTAGCCACATCTTTGTTGATGCATGACACAGTAAATTTTTCTGGCTAAAGCAATACTAATATTTCCCCCAATATTAAGAAGGCCCAGTTAGGTTTGTTAAGGTGAAGTAGTTTCATGGTTATTTGTCATTTGCTGCTTAAGAGTGGTAAGAGGTAGAGAAAAATACAATATTCGTTTGTGAACTTTTTGCCCTCTTAATTTTGCTTTCGTTATTCTTCTAGGAGACTAATATATTATTTATGTTTTCTGAGTTACATGCATAAATATTTATTCTTTAAAAAGTCACCCGTATAGATGCCAGGCTCTTTCAGCAATGCCCTGTCTAGACTTGCCCTTCGATTCCTTGCCGTTCTGCCCAGGTACTGCAGTGGTGCCCCAGCTCCTAGCCATACCTTCCCTGTCCTGGATGATCTGGTAAAGGTAACTCAGCCATGGAGGCCACTTCCAGGATAAAAGGAGCTGGTTTCTTCAGGAAAAGGCAACTGAAGCTGTTAAAAGAGGGGCTGCATGCTGCTGGTGATTGCTGCGGTCCCTTATCTAACCCATTCTCTGAAATGATGGGGTGAAAGGGGGTTCTCGTGCACGCCCTCGATGTCGGACACCAGGGCAGAGCATTCGGGCTCCCCACGTGTGCGCCGAGGCTGGTGCTGGCTGCGGGCCGGGGTCTGCACGCCGCTCCCACCGGCCCTGCAAAGGCGAGTCCTCCCGGGGATGCGCTGGGCGCGTTCTCTGCCTGCAGAGGCAGGAGGCTCATTAGCACCATGGAAGTGCGAGCAAAAACTGCGGGAGGAAAGCGAGCGCGCCTCTGAGCGAGGAGCCCTGCGGGAAAGCGAGTGGGAATCGGCTTGAGCTGCAAGCGAGTGCTTGGGCGGCACTCGAGGGATGTAGCAGTCCTGCATCCCTGCTTCAATTTGCTTTGATTTGAAAGTGAGGGGCCTGTTTGGCGTGGTGGCTGAGGACTGGATGCCGAGATGTTTCTCCATGAACTGCATGTGGTCAAGGTTGAATGCGTTTGGCTTAAGATCGACTGAGCCGCACGCTCTGAAGAGACTTGTTGGCAGAAAGAGGGGTTTGGTGCAAAGGGGGGTGACCTGCCCTGCCACTGGTGGCTCTGCAGGAAGAAGGTGCCCGTGGCACGTGCCAGGCAGCCCGTTGCCCACCAGGCTGCCCCTCGCGTGGGAGCGCGGGGTGGGAGGCTGCGGTGTCTCTCCAGGCTGAGGTTTTGCCACATAAGACATAACGAGCTGCTGGTCTACAGCTCGGGAATCCAGTACGATAATAATACGAATAATATATAATAAATAGATGTAAATCTTAGATCAGTGCTACAGGGCGTGGAGTGAGGAGTGGTCTGGGTTCAGTGAGACAGACCATCTCTTCAAGTGTTTTGCACCTCTGTGGCAGAGTTATTTTTACTGATCTGTTCCTGATCATTAATGTCTGAGAGGCAGGCTACATCGTACATCCCGAGAGGCCTTAAGCTTTGTTTTGATTCATTATATATCCACATACATATTATATTGGTGTAGTGCTCTGTGGGCAGAGCATCTGGATGGGAAAGTCAGCCGGTAGTTACGGAAAAGAGCCGTGTTGCTCAAGTAGCAAATCGGCACAGAGCTCGATTTTTTCATTTGCTTGTTTAAAGAAAATTATTTGCTCACCAGCATGGTAAAGCTGTGGTACCTGGGCACAGCAGCCAGCTGCTGCCCCACGCTGTACTGCTTTGGAGATCTGGAAGGTGACTGGGTTCAGAGTAGCTGCTAATTCAGTGGGAAGAGGAAAATTTGCTTTAAGGAGAGGAGCTGGGGAGAGAGGGGCTGTCCACCGCCGAGGTTCTCTCTCCCTCTGTCTCCTGCAGGTGAAGCCCTGTGCAGTTGCAGGGCAAGAGGCAGACGGCGAACGTGGGTAGGTGCATGTTTTGCTTCAGAGGGCTGATTTTTTACTTCTGTGTCTGAATGCTGAAGATTCTCCCAGAGCTAAGGATCAGGATTTGAGAGCTGTATAACTTCTTTTATATCTAAATAGGGTTACTGCCCTGGGCAGCACTTTGTGTATTTAGCTGCTGAGCCATTTTTAATACAGATCTTTTTGTTTCATTGAGTGAAAGCTAGTCATAGCATTATTTTTTATTCACATATATATGAATAACAAAGTCAATTGCATGAATGAAAGATGCTTGGTTCCCTGCCTAAACAGCTGCCAAAATTAATTCCAACTCTGAGCCAAACCCAGCAAAGCTGGAATTTCTGCAGAAAGCTCCAGTGCGGCGTGAGATAGGCTTGTGCACTAGTCTGCATTACAGATTACTGCAGCCCAGCCCCTGGCTCTTGGCTATCTGTGTGGGCAGTTGAGGAAGGAGAGATTTCACACACTCTGTGGTGAGCTTGACTTCACCACAGAATAAGCCTGAATTAAATATCCTTAGCAGACCCTTGCTGGAGTGAGTGCCATCACAATGCAAAGCAGTGCTCGCTTGATAGAGAGCAGCTGTCTTGGCAGCTCAGAGCACCTGAAAACTTCATGCCAGCATCAGCAATACTTTGAGCGTCAAATTTGTTCCTCCCCATGGACCAATTCACTTGCATTTAAAGAACCGTCTGAATTGAACAGGAGATTTTTTTGGATGTGGACAGGAGCTGGGTTGAGTTACAAAATGCGAGTAAGCACGCAGGTTGAGCCAGCCCCCTGGCCGGGCAGCAGCTACAAGGCTGACTGCTGAGGATGGGGCACCTGTGGATACGTGGCTGAAGGATGTGGTTGCTTGCTTTTAGGGAGCTGCACATCTGTAGTGACTGCAATGTGATCTGAAGGTCATTTTTCAGGAAGCGAGGTGGAGGATAGCCTTGCAGATTAAGGTGGTGGCCCAAGTTTCTAAAGGTGAGTTCAGATAAAGTTGAGGCCATGAGCTATTACAATCTTTCTGAGAAGGCAAGCTGGAGGATGGCAGGTGGGAGGAGGACAGCAAGGCAACTCCAGCTTGTAACAGTCTGTTGGAGCAGAGCTGAGATCCTCACGCTGCGAGCGTAGTGTTTCTTTCTGTTTGAAGCGATACGCCTTGTGCTCAGAGGTTTATTCCTCGTTCTCCTGCTGCATAACTCTTGGCAAGTTGACTTGTCCTTGCTCTGCAGATGGGTGGGCTGGAAGCTCAGGGGCCCGCTCTCCTGGATGCAATGTGTGCAGTGCTCAGCTCGGTGAGGTGTTGAAGCCCTCTTGTTAGCATTAGGCACTGTGAGACTGTTGGGCAGCCTTCCCAGAAAAGGTGCTTTTGACCTGAAAGGGCACTTATCTCAAGTGCCCCTCTGCAGCTAATTGCTTGTGGCTCAGTTTAAGATAAACACACTCCTGTAAAGCTAAAAGCCCAAATTGTCCTGGCTTGGATTCAGAAGCTCTAGCTCTTGATATCCAGGTGTTTTGAACCTATAGCATTTGAAAAAGTCTCAATCCCAGAAGCAGAGAACAACCTGCAGACGAAGCAGGTGAGGCAGATCCTGGCTCCTTGCATGCTGCTGGGCTCCAGCCTCTGCGAGGGGTAGGTCCTGCCCTTCCCCCTGAAGCCTTGCTCCCAGCTTTGTGCTCCTTTGGCTCCTCTTCTCCTTCATGAAGATCTCATTGTGTTGAGTTTGAAGCTACTGGCTGAGATCACTGAGGAAAAAAGGGAAGGATGGATGAATGTGAAAGAATGAATTTTGCTTTTCCATAGGATGTTGGCTATGAAAAGCGTGAAGTGCAGGCTGTGCCGGTGGGCAGAGAAGGGCACAACACCCAGGGCACAGTCCGTACCTGAAATAGCTGTGGGCAGGTGTAGAGGAGTGAAGGCAGTGGGCTGATTAGCACTGATAATGTGCAGCTGTGGCCTTGCCTCAGAGGCAGTGGGCTGATTGACATGGGTGATGTGCAGGTATAGCTCGTTCCTGCTAAATGGTTAAATAGCCCTGAGGATGGGGGGAGAGGGGGTCAGGTGGAGGGGCAGCAGTGTGGTCTGACTTCTGGAGGAAGGAGATACAGCACAGACAGTAGAATCTGACCAAGGTTAAAGCCTTGTTGCAGCCTGCTACTTTGTGCTGTAACAGGCAGGCAGGGCGATGGGAAAGCCATCCAAGAGGGTGATGTTACGTTAGGGTAGCATCGCTCCTCAGAGCCCTTCTTTGGGGTGTTACCTGTGCAGGGGAGATGAGTGGAGGGGAGATGAGTGCAGGAGCTCTGAGAAGCCGAAGGTTAAGATCCTGGCTAGAGGAGAGCTCATGAAATGAGGAAGACTCAGGAGATGCATGGAGGTGGGTGCTCATAACCACGCTTGGTCACGCCTGAGAGCGGTAGCCTGGAGCAGTGGCAGAGCATGGACCGCAGGGCTCCTGGGGCTGGCAGAGCCCTCGCTGCAGGGTGGGATGCGCAGACCTGGTGCTCGTAGGGCTGGGGGGAATGAGGAAGCTCCATGGTCCATAGGTAGAAATGAAACGCGAAGCTCAGCAGGCAGAGAAGCAAAGCAAGCAGATACTCATGTGTCAGCGCAGAGGTGGGCTTGAGCGTGGAGTTAGAAGGGAGTTAAAGGGGGGACCTGCAGTTGAGGAGCAGCTTAGCCCAGCGGTTGCCAGCTCTGAGTCGACCCCTGCCAGATGAGGACTGCACAGGTAAGAAGGCTGCAGGGAGGGATGGCTCGTTTTCCCAAAGACACCACTAATGAATTCCTCTTGCACCTCCAGATGCTGTAAGGGTTTGGAGAGACTAAATGGAACTTTATGTGAAAATGATGGCTGAATGTCAATTCTGCTGTCGAAGCCAATTTGGGAGCCGGAAAGTGCTAAAAGAATTAAGATTGTTAAATGGAAATAAGTCTACTTGGATGAGATAAAACAGGGTTTAAATGAGTGAAATTATCTGTGGATTACCCTTGTTAGAGTACTGCCTTATTTAATAAACTGGGTTTTAATCTGCTGCAGGGATTCCTGAAGGAAGAGCTTAGCCTACGGGGCTAGGTGCATGTGATGAAGGGGAAGGACCGGCTGTGCTGTCATCCTCCAGAATGGAGCCACAAGGGTAAAGGGGAGGTGATAGTTTGCCCCTGAGTGCTTTGTACTTTCACAAGGAGCTAGTTTGCTGCTTTGTAAGTGGTTTGATCTTTGTTCAAGTTTCTTGGGTAGTTCTTCTCTTTCGCTGGCAGAATACAGGAGGCCGCTGCTTCTGGTTAGGTGATACCTGTTCTGGGTACCACATGTTGCTGGGGAGCATTGCTGGTGCTGGGCCATGCAACACTTGATGCTTCCTGGGATAAATGCAGTCAGACCTCTCCTCGAGCACTTGGAAGGAGTGCTGCAAGGGAACAAACTTTTGCTGTATTTAGGAGGGAAAGAGAGAGGGCTGGAAATCTTGAGGGCTGCAACTTCACTGTGAACAGAGACTGTAGTAATTATTAATGGGCACTGATTATCTGCTTCTGTAAGAGCAGATCTGATGCATAAGACCAACCAGGTACTTTTAGCTAACTTTAGCTGGCCACCACTTAATGCAGATGTCACCTGTCATCTTGCATGTTTCTAACCCATCTTTCCTTGGTGATAGTCAAGAAAGCATAACTGCTCTAGATGCTTCTAAAATAGTGGAGGGAAGGACCTGATCTTAGCACTGTGCAGTCATCTTTCAGCACTGTAGGAATCTGCTCTTGGCTGCTGGAGCCAGTACCTGAGCCTGGGAGCGTACAGCACGCAGGAGGGACGTGTGGTGTGGAGGGGAGGGTCTGAATGCAAGGTTAAACAGGCTAAAACACAAGGAGGGTTGAGACTTGATTCTCCTTTTAGTTGTGTAACTCTGAGGTTTCAGGATATCTTATGTTCTGTACTTGGAGGATTCAAGAATTTTCAAGCTGTTTTCAGACAGTTCGGAGAGAGAAGTGAACTCCAGAGTCACCGGTGGGGTAGGAGTCTCGGACGGGATGCAGGCAATCCAGGTTCAAACTCCAGCCTCTGCAGGAGTCTGTGGGGAACCTGTCAGGGTTGTGCTGTGATCTGGTCAAAGGAGCCTGTCTTCTGGGAACACTACGGCTTTGGTGGCCCTTGTTGTTGACATCAGAGCTAATAAAACTGGCTAGCCGGCAGAGCTGAGCCATTGCCCGCCAGAGCCTTCCCGTCCTGTATTTTTTGCCGTTTTTCCTGGTCCTGGCCTGACAGCCTGGTCTCTGTAATAAATGCTGAAAGTTCATGCATCTCATGCTGCTAAAACTGTGTTCAGGGAGGAAGTCAGAGCTGGGATGGCAGAAGGGAGGAGCTCTGTTTGCCCACGTATTTTTATCTCGCTGGGGGGATTGCTGTTCCCTACCCTGTGTTGTAGCACAGTGCAGACTCGCTGGAGCTGGTCTGTATGTGCCGTGTCCTCTGGAATTATTCCTGGTTTCATATCATACAGGTGCAGGCTGGGATGAATGCCTGAGTTCTAGCCTGAGGCTCATCCTACGTGAGCTTAAGACTTCTGTGATCTTCCTACCAAGCCCAAGGGATAATGAAATCTGAAAAGGGATAATGTGGTGTCAGCTTGGATTGTCTGAGGAACTCCACATTCATTACATATTCCACCCCCTTTCCCACCCTGACTTGTGGTTCTTCTGCTTGGCAAGAAGCATCCACTAACCTGTATCTGATAGGATCAGCTGCCCCATCTCGCTGTTAGAGGGCTTTGTAGTCTCCGTTCTCTTACAGAATTTGTGCTTATGGGTACATGTGTGCGCGCCCCATAGTGTTCGACAGCACATTTGATAGCCTCCACCTTGTACCAGGTTTGATTCGCAGCCATCTGGTCCTACCATGGCAGGATGCCCCCGATCACACTCCTTGTTCAGCCTGCAGAGTGGTTTTGTGGTCGTGCTCAGCTGCCCCATGCATCTTCCCATTTGACCAGCGGCAGAAGTCCATTCTGCCGTTTGGCTTCGGCACTTCAGAACATTTTGTTCCACATCCCTCACACAGAAGATAGCTTGGCAGTTGCAGACCTTTAGCATTTATGATCTGTTGTGTTTCTATCTGTTTCAGTGGCATGTGGAATATTTTGGCATGCTTGTTTCATTGGGGGCCCTGGTACCCTGGGAAGAAGTGCTTTATTATTCCAGGCGTGTTCAGAAATACTGTGATCTTAGTGATCACACAAGACAAAACAAAAGAATGGTTGAGTTGGTGATGAAATATCTCACGATACTTGTGCGAAATAGGCATCCCATCCAATAGCCACCCCAGATGCCTCGCCAGCCCCACGTGTGCTGCTTCACTGGCAGAAGCTGGTGCCAGACTTGGGGCCGGGTGAGGCTGCAGTGGCTTTGCCCAGGCAGCAGGCAGTGCCCCGAGCACTGCAGCTCGCAGCAGAGCTTGCCTCGAAGTCCACAGCATGACCGGTCTCTGAGAGGTGATGCTATGGGATAGCTGCCTGCTGGGTCTGGAAGAAAGCGAGCACTGTGGTTGTCCAGCTTGGCACGGCTGAGGAGCATTACTAGGTGTATTTAGGAGCATTACTAGCTATCAAGCTAGGACAGGGGTCTGAGCTGCGTGACTTGGGTTCTGGAGCAGAAAGCTTGTTTTCATTGTAATGGCTCTGGTTGAAAAGCCTGTTCTTCTCTCATGTGCTTAAATCCCATGGAGCATCTCATTAGGAACAAATGATGCCTCAGGCAAGTGGAGCTATAGAAAAGTAATCTTTATTAAGTACCCTCAGTGGTCAGAATTACTTGATGAGCTCCAGAGTTTTATTTGCAGGCAGCTTGGGTTGTCATTTAGCAGGAAAGTGCTTTGAACTCCTTTCCTTCCCTGTCTCTAGGTTACTGTTTTCTATTTCTGTGTGTTTTCAGTCCCTACAGCCCTGCAAATACTGCTGGTAAAATTGTTGACACTGGGAACCAAATTAATGGAAGAGAGGTTGGGTATGTGTGGGTCAGGAACGTGCAGCCATGTACGAGGTGTCTGCAGCGCACCGTGAGCTGCCCTGAGCAGGGTGCAGGCACAGCCACTTCCATGGGAAATGGTGTACAGAACCCACGGACTGATGTGGTGACATCCATGGGAAATTCTGCCTCTGAATGCTTTGTTGCTGCATGCTTGGGGTGGGGATGGCCACCAGGAGAGCAGCAGGTCCTCTTGGAGCCATCCCCCCTGCCTGTCCGTGCTGGCACCTACAGTAAGCTGGACAGCTGGTTGTCTTTCATCTCTGGACTTTGCAAGTTCTCCACAGGTGATAGAAAATGAGCTATAGACTGTAATCACAAAGGCCAGTGAAAAACAAAATGGATTTAAAACAGCATCCTGCCAGATGCTTTGCTTTTTGCTGGGTAGCTAGAGGGAGAAAGAATAAAGAGCTCAGAAAAATAAAGCAAGACTTGGGGTGTGAGCACAGGGGGCTGCACACCGCCGCTGTGTAGCTGACCCCGGCGTTTGTTTGAGGCTCTGCTGCTGCCTAGTGCCGGGTGGGATGTTTCTAGATTGATGTGGAGGCACCCCCAGCCTCGCCCTCTGCCTGAGTGGTATCAGGGCATCTCAAGGTATGTCCAGGAAGAAAAGGGGAGAGAGAAAAATTAATCTGTGACCACTGTACTTGCCTTTATGAAAAGGAAATGAAGTGAAGGCAGGAGACTGAAAAGTTCACCCGCGTCTGTCTTGTCAAGCATGCGAAGCTGGCACAACAATGCAGTCATTACAGGCTTCCCTGTAAATACAGCTTCTCCCCCCCCCCCATTTAGTTAAAAGCCTGTAATTGCTCTGGAGGAGCAGTCACTGTTTATCAAGGAAGAGCTTCTTGATCATGTCAGGCAGCTCTGGCGTTCATGGTCCGTCCATAGGAGCTTTTTGGTATCGGAGCATCTGCAGAGCGCAGCAGCCAGGAGGGCTTGGTGAGCCCCTCGCACGGGGCTCTCTTGGCTGATGCTTTCAGTCCCCCAAGCTCTGCGCTGTGATGGGGACCCTTTAGGAGGAAGGCATTTTCCATGGTGCTGGGGACAGTTGAGCTGGTCACGGTCCCTCTGCTGCTTTGCTTCTCCTCATTGCCCGGCTCCTGCTCTTTTGAATAGCAAGCTGCAGTGGGTCGGTGGCTGTTTGTTATCCTGGGACTGTCAATTTTATTGCAAGGAAATGAGAAGCATTTTCAGGCATTGGCTAGCAGCGCAGAGAAGCTTTGAGCAGAAGTTCGTGCCACTAAGCATGCTTTTGAAAGATGTGTAGGGAATCAATTAACCTTGAAAAGATTGGGTGGCTTGGTTCAGAAGAACACTGGCTTTGAGGGTTTCTTCTCCTGCTACTAAAACAAGCTACCTTTAGCATGAAGCATGGACACTTTCTAACACCGAAAGGTGAAGTGAGTACAAAAATAAAATCAAAATTAAAAAAAACCAAACAACCTCACCGCAAAACTCCAGAAGAAATGCCAGAAAGAGCATCTGTGTGCCTAACACCAGAAGCCCATCTGAAAAACAGTCGTTTGCTGAATATAGCTGTGTGCTTTTGTTTTAAATGTCCTGACTTCGTGCTCAGCTCTCCCCCACCCCTCCCTCTGGAAGCGCTCCGGCATGATCCGTGCTCGGAAAGGCAGCACTGGCTGTCCCGAGCTGCCCGAGCTCCAGCCAGCACCCGCGGGGAGCTGTGCGGCAGGTTACTGCCCGCTTGCTTTTCCCAGCCTTCCGCAGGGAGAGCGGAGCGGTCCGTAGGGCAGCACGTGCCGTGGGGACGCGCGTCCTCACCTGCTCCGCTCCCTCGGGTCGGTGCCAAGCTTCAGGGCTAAAGCTGGCTGCCCCGCCGGGAGCCGCCCGGCTGCGGGCTCTGCTGCGCAACGTGGTAGTTCAGGCTAGTTCACGCTTCCTACGTGGAGTATCGTTGCTTCTCTGCGGGTTTTACAGACCTCTCGACTCGAGCTGAATTACGCAGGTGCCCCAGTGCTGTGGGGGAAAGTGTCACTAGCTTCCTGACCAGAAGTTTCTAACTGCCAGGAACATCCTTCCCAGTTTTGTGGTGGGCTTGAGGGAGTGAATTTTGCTTTCAGTTGGCAGCAATGGAAAACACAGTGAAATTAAATGCAGGCATTACTTTTCTTCACACCTCTCCTCTTTTTTTCCCTTTGGATTCTGGCAACAGGCTTCAGCCAGTGTATACCCGGGTTTTGAGACATCTGGGTTGTCTGTAGGATGTAGCCATTTCCAGGAGAAATACCAAACTCTGTCTTTTCCTTCTCAGATAATCTCTCCCCAGGTAGTAAATCTGAATGTACTTGGTTAAAAGCTGAGAGTCTGGAAATGTAAAAATACTAGAATTGCTTTTGATATTTTTCTAGCCAGGGTATCAATGCCTGAGTGGTGAGACGAAGGGGATTTCTTGCTGCACAGGAGGGTCTGTCTCTCGCAGAGCAGCAGGGTCTGATAGCTGTGGTTGTGATACAGGGTTCTGCTCCTGGCCGTTGGATTTTCTTTTTTTTTTTTTTTTTTCCTTTCTTCTTTTTGTAAGCCTGGGAACGACACCACATACTTTAGATTTCAGTGTCAGCTAGCTAATCTGCGTTCTGACCTATAGAAGAAAATAGCCAGTAATTTTGTTTACTTTGTGCAACTCAACTGTGCAAGCGCTTCCTTAGACGAGCCAGGTTAGGTGATTAGCAGAGGAGGTTTGTTTTGTTTTGTTTTCCCTGTCACATTGTCTTTTTAATTTGGTAGGACTGAATTTCTTGGGTTTTCCATTTGTAGGAGGCCTGAACTCTGTTACTGCATTAAATCTGTAAAACTGCAAAATCCCTCAGCCTGAAGCAGAGGTGTTGTGAGGGAACAAAAGGTCAGTGCTACGGGGAGACCGGAGCTGGCCAGCCCCAGCGGCACGAGCCAGCCTGCCCTCCCCCCGCACAGGTCTGGATGGGATGGTCAGGCACGGTGTCTGCTGAACCCGCTTCCTTCTCCCCAAAGTCCATCTGACCCCGCTTTGCGCTGCATTTCCATGAAAGCAGAAGGGTGCTGAGCATCTTGCAGATGAGAAAACCTCTCTTCTAGGCTGGGATTATTCAACTAATCTCGTGATTATGGTGATAATCCCTTTTGCAATGGTGCCCCTCTCCAAGGAGCTCTTCCCTCAGGGACTTCCAAGTCCCAAATCGCATTTTCTCCTAGCGCCGCGGTGCTCTGTATTGAATTAAGGCGCTCTCGAGGACCAGAGGTGTGCGTGTCCTCCAGGATTGAAAGCTTTGGAGTCTCTGGTGTATCGTCTCTTACCTTATCGACCCTCTTTGGGCTCGCGGTAGGGATGAAGGCTGAGGGGCTCTCCTGTTGGAGAGGAGATGGCTTTGCAAGCTCGAGCCCGTGTCCCTGCAGCAGAGTGAGCTGGAGCTGCCCCACCAGCCGCAGGCAGCATCGCAGCCTGCTCAGTGATGCCCGGGGGCTGCCAGCTCGCTGGCTTCCAAGGTTCGTTGTTTTTCGGATGGGATTTTGCTGCTGCTGAAGAGGGCAGGCAGGGAGGCAGTGAAAGCGGCACTGCTCTCCAAGCTGTAATCCCTTCCCACTCCTGCTGCCAGGTACTTGGCGGCAAATAAATATTTTGCTCACAACTCATTGGAGGTGGCATCTAACCAGATGTGCTCTCACTTGGTATGGCAGGAGATTTATTTGGTTGTCCATTTATAGCTTATTATTTTCTTCTGTCTCCCCCCCATCCCCCCCAACTTAATAGCAGTTTGCTATCCACCAGGGTATACATTTTCTTCTGATTAAGTGCCATTTAGCCGTTGGCTGCGTGCTCATTTTACTTTTATAGACACATTTACAGCAGCACAGACAGAGGCACAAGCGCCTAGGAGCAAGGGTAAGGAGAATGGAGAGTCACAACAGCTCAATTAGATTGGATTGTAATAAAGTTTCCAGCTAAGCTGCATCGCAACTGTTCCTCGCAGTGGAGGTGCTGGGGTTGCACAACCTCTCCCCGGGTGGGACAGCCAGCGGGACCTGCGCTGGGGCCAGCTGCAGCCTTCGCACCAGATCCTTGACCATTGGGGCGCTGGAGCTCTGCGTAGCTTGGAGCTAGTCTCTCTAGGGTGAAGAGCGATTTCCCAGCTTTCGGCAGCTGCTAATTAGTTGCAGATGATGAGATAATTTATAAAAATTAGGAGCGATTTTCTTCATTGTGCTAATATCGCTTGACAATAGAGCCAGCCTTTTAAAAGGGTGACTTTTCTCTAATGTAGGGATCGGGGCTAAAAATATATATGTGTGTATGTCAGTAGGGTGAGAGCACGTGCTTCTTAACCGCTCCGAAGAGGTGTTTCTTAAGTTCATTTGAACCATAAGAATGAATTCAAATTGAAATGCAAATTTCAGTGTCGCTTAGAGCGCTGTTCAGAAAAAATGTTTGATCGTGTCACCTTGGTGGCAGGGCAGCAGAAAGCTCCTCTCCAGCATGCTGTGGAAGGAGGCTCTAAGATGGAGCAGACAGCTTGCATTACATGGGGGTTTTGGCAGTGAATCAGCAAAACTAAGGTCGCTTCTCTCCCCTTTCCCCAGGAGCGACAGTGACTCACTCCCAGCTCCTAACGTAATGCAGGAGTGACTACTACTCCAGGGAGCAGAGGGGAGAGTTACAAAAGGAGTGTTTTGTCTCTCATGAAGAATGCCCTGGGGGAAACAAGATGTGTAGGCAAGGGGAAGGCGCAGTGTGGCCGTGGCCGGCAGCTTCCCGTGGCGGTGGAGCTGCGGCGCAATGCGGTGGTGGGGCTTGTTCCCCACGATTTGTTCTCCGTGCCACACCGGTGTTTGAAGGGGAGCCCCTGTGCGTTGCTGCTGGATCTCCATGCTTCTCATGCACCTCAGGTGCTGTTTGCCCCTTTAGCTGGTCTGTGTCAGCTGAGCCCTCCAGCACGAGCATGCATTTCTGGCTGATCTAATGGGAACTGAGAAACGGGGGTGTTGCTGTTGCAGTTGTTTGGAAAAAAAAAAAAAATATTCGTTAGGCTGAGGAATGAACTTTCTGCAAACCCAGACGGCCTCCAGTGCTCCATCAGATTTCTAATGATTTTGTCACAGTGTTAATTCCTCAGGTGAGTGGCAGTATTTTGATATCAGCAAACAAATTACGTTTCTGCATAGGTAACCCAATATGGACTCAAGCGTGAGAGCCGAAAACAATTCATCAGCTTCTAATGGGGCCAGCAGATTTCAGGCAGGTCTGGGTTCAGCTGCGGCTGGAAGGCAGCCTGTGCCTGGAGCAGCCCCTCCAGCCCTGGTCTGCACGGGACCCACCAGCAGCTGGGTCTGCCGCACGGTGATGCCCAGGATTTCCAGCTGGGATGGAGTGCCCTTAGTGCCCCTTGCTGTGCAGCGTTACTTGGGGCGAGAGGCAATGTCTGTACTGGAGAGTTTACTGGAAGGTGAATTGTGAGCAGACTGGGGAAGGTGGAGAGAATCGGTTGCTCGATGTCTCTCCTGGTAGGAGAACCAGAGGATGCTGAACGAGGCTGGTAGGAGCCAAGTTCAGAACAAACAGCAGGATGTCGGTTCGCTGCAACAGCCGATTGATATGTTGAGCTTGAAGGATGTTGTGTGTACAGAAAGTTTTCATAGATTTAAGGGGAAACTGGGCAAGTACAGGGAAGAGGAAAGCACTTAAAGAGTTATTAAATATACAAACAACATCAGTTTCAGAAGTTTCCTAGCCTGAGAGTAGCTGAAGGCTGGGAGGCTATTAGTAGGAATTATTGGATGGACTTTTGGTTTGACAGTAACATTTGTTCTTACGATCTAGATATGAAGCTGAGGCACAGAGAAAATGAAAGGAACTGCCTGTAGCAAGCTCTCAAATTAGCACCTACATCTCCCATGTCCCATTTCGGCGTACTGTCCATCAAGACTGAAAGGTGTGGAAATCCGGCTAGGCTGTTAGCAACACGCAGTGGAAACCTGTGGCGGCACTGAATGCCAGTGCAAAGGGCCAAGCACCAGGTGTCGGGGGATGGGGGTAAGTGTGGGTGCTGTAAGTTGAAGGGGGGTGCAGTTTGCTGTGTGCAGATGATGGTATCTGTGTGCTGGGCCACTGCTGCTCCAAGCATCTGATGGTAACTACACGGGAGCCTCCAGTATGCATGCATACACGTGACAGAAAACAGCACTATGTAAGCATGGGATTGCCTTCCAAGCCGGGGGGGGATGCTGGAGGGCAAGTGTGTGTGACTGGAGTAGGGCCCTGAGAGTGCATCAGCGTGGCAAAGACCAGGACGCACAGCTGTGTGTGCAGGGTAGCGGTGAGCCGGAGCTGGGTGTCCATGTGTGAAATAAACTGCGGTGAAGCAGGCGGGTACAGGGGGGACGCGCAGGAGGAGCAGGACTGGTGGCAGCTGCTCGCTTGCAGAAGCCAGACGCTGCGGCGTGCCGACAAAACCAGGAGCGCCTGTTTGCTGTAGCGGTGGCAGGAATCGCCAGGGGACCATGCTGCTGGGGTGCATCTTGGCACAAGCAGGGCCCAGCGCCCCTTGGGGTCTGATGGTTGGGGTGACGCAGAGAGGCCATATACCACCAAGGCTCAGCCATCGTTGGCCACAGAGCCACGGCGAATTCTCTGGGCCACGTGGGCTCTTGCAAACTGATCCACAAAGCCTAGTGCTGGAAACTACTGCTTGAAACCGTTGCCTGGTTCTGTGGAAGCAGAATTAGTTTAAACCTGTTTGTTTTTTCTTACATGAAACAAAACACCCTTCTCCCACTCCTGTAGCTGCATGTTCATTTCTTCTTTTTAATGCCATCCTTTAATATATGCTTCATCTCTTAAGTGATTCTCTCTTGCACTTTATGGTAGAGTTATCTTGCTCTCTCAATCTCTCCTACCCACTCCATCATCAGTTTTAGTTGCCACTTTTCTAGGAAAAGCATGTTATGTTCCTTCAACCTCTATGTAGATGTTGATAGATAATTCTTTCCAGCATTTTATTAGCCTTCCTTGGATCTCTTCTAATTTAAACGCCTTTGGTTTTATAGTTTTGGGTGCCTTGCTTTATCTCTTTGTATACAACATAGAGCTGTGTGTGCAGCCTCATTGAGACTCCATTAGGAGGACTTATATCCTGGCCTGATCTTATCCATGATGTGCCTTTGAATCTTTCCTTACCGCAAGTCCCCTTCTAATTCAGTCTGTCATACGTCTTTTCTTCAGTCTTGTTTTTCAAGCCAGAAGTGTTCTGATGGTGTTGCCTAAAGCTGTGTGGCCTCGTCTGACAAGATGTGCCGTGGGAGGTCAGCAGGGGTGGGATGTGAGCAGGAGACCACCACAGCAGAGCTGCAGTATTGGGCAAGGTTGTTCAGCGTGGTCTGTGAAAACATTGCTTGAACGAATGTGTGGTGTACTGGGGAGCTGCTCTTCGTTGTTTGTGGATGCTTCACATGCATCCGTATGCCGAAGGTCCAGGAGACAGGACTTCGTGGTAGGCACACACAGGAACTTTCCTAGCTAGTGTGGGGAGGCACGTGCTCCTTTCTTCTCTGGAGTTTTTTTTGGTGCCTTACAGCTTGTGTGTGCCCAGATGCCTGATAGCTGCTGGAGACAGCGTGAAGCCTTCTCTCTTGTAGTCCCAAGGAATGATCTGAGTCATAGATGCTAACCCAAACACCGATGGCAAAGCCTTGGAATATTAGCCAGAATGCCCCAGGCTTGCCATCAAAAGGACTTTGTTTTGATTTTCCAGTCGCAAAGACTTTATCAGCTCCTACCCTAAGCATGTAGCTCTGCTATGTGTTAGTAACCAGCTTATGCAGTAATAGATGGAGTCATCCCCCGTTATATATAACGAGCTCAGGAGGATCATTTCTCCTGTCTGCTGGCTAATGCGGACCTTTCTCAGGATGAATTCGTCTCTCTGCATCTACCAACCTTTTTGCTGCTGTGATGCTTTTATAAGGTAAGACTGTTCCACTGGAGCTCATCACAATGAGTTACAAGGGTCCATTTTTGCAGCACACTTTGGGTGCTGGAGCCTTCATTGCTGTGCAGAGAAAGTGCAGGCTGAATTTGGGCCGGAGGGGTTGGAGGTTATTTTCTGTATCACTGTACGTGGTGAATCGTGGCAGCACTGCTCACCAGCCTTCTAGCTGAGCATTATGTTGGGTGGCCACTGAAGTCAGAGAAGGGGGCTTCCCCTCCCAGCACAGTCTCCTTTGAAAGCCTCTTTCAGTGGGCTTGTTACCCTAAACGGAGAAGCTGTTGGGGATGCCTGCTCTAGAAGTCTGGATAGCAGGGAGGTGTGTTTGAAGCACAAAGAGGCTAGAAGCTGGCACAAGTCCGTTCTTGGCTTTCCAGTTTGAAAACTGAGCAGGAATGCGGCTGACTTTGGTCATCACTCCTGAAAAAAACCCTGGGTAGCATCTGTCTCTGGCCTTGAAATGAGGTGGATCAGAGTGACTGCTGCGTGTTTGAAGGAACCAAAGGCAAGGCAGGGGGAAGCAGCTGCTGCTTGCGTAGGTCCACCTTGCAAGGGAAGGATTTTGCTTCGGGCTGCTGCAAGGAGGCAGGTCCACGTGATGCAGAGAGGGAGCTCCGGTGCGGGCAGGTTAGGAAACCTGTGGGAAGGGAAGCGTGTGGATCCGAGAGCGTGTGCAGCGGCGTTGTGACGGCCGCGCGGGACGGGTCAGGCTGCTGCGGGTGGGTGTCAGCTGTGGCTGGACAAAGCCGAGGAGGGAAAGGTGAAGCAGAGAGATAACGAGGAGGGAACCAGGCCATCTCTCATTAGCAAGTGGTGCTTCCTTTTGAAAAGAGAAGAAGAAAACATCTCAGTCCCCTTGCCCTTCAGGTCAATAAAATGAACACTTACTAATGGCTGAATCAGAGACTCAACAACTTCATTACACATGTAAAATCAATCACCATTATCTAGCTCGCTTTCTATTGATCCACGCTGCAGTATGTCAACATGTTCTGGCAGATGGCGATGAGCAGACAGTGGTCTGCCTAATGCGGCCACGTGCCCATTCTGCTGGGGCCCATCAGAAGACACACTGGGCAGGCTGGGCTCGCCCTGCTGGGTCAGACCTTCCCTGGGTCTTCCCTCGGGGCTCCCTGAGGTGCCTCCCCACCACAGGACACTGGTGAGTTGCTGGCCAGGAGGTGTGCTGGAGCAGAGAGGCCACCAGCGAAGCAGAAGGGTCAGCTTGCCACGCGGAGGGCGACACAGCCTTACAGAGGGGCTACTGATGGGAATTTGCAGCTTCTGGACTGCTGCTGGGAGCCTTGGGTGTAAATGACAATGCAACTAATAAGGTCTAATTGGCTATTAAAGGGGGAAGCGGCCCCAGAGATGCTAAGGGCCAATTAACCCGGGGAGCCAGGAGCGTGACTCTGTATTGCTGTGCAGTGATGTGTGCGTGAGCCTTTCATAAATGGATATAGAAAAGGAGCAGCGGAGGTCCTTGCCAAAATCCTTTTGAAGTAGCTGGGGTTATTTCAGGCATACAGCAAGTTAAGTGTTGACTTGCTTTTGTAGCAGACTGGAGACTGGATTAGTGGGCGACTGGCGCAGGCACGCTCCGCGCGGATCTTACAGAAACCCCATGGGGATCAAAGGGGCCCTGGAGAGATGAAACATCTCAGGTGGCTTTTTTTTTAATATCTGCTTAGCTCTGAGGAACTAAAAGCTGTATCAGGTGGGATGGATCCACGGGGAAGCTGTACTCCTGCTTGTTGGCGTGTGTTCCTGGTGCGCGCGGGCGGTGGGAGGATGCAGCGGGCTGCGGTGGAGGCTGGTGCTCGGTTGGACCAGGGACGTGGTGAGCAGCAGCTCCGCAGCCGCAGGATCGGACTGTCAGCAGCTGGGGACCAGCAGGGAGGCAGGTTGCTCTGACAGGAGATGGGCCTTGGAAAGCTGAGATCATTTCTTGAGTAACTCAGTCCAAAGCCTGTTGATGTCAACAGGGGACTGTGGGCAGCTCAATCAATCATTCTGCCTCAAAACCTCTTCTGAGATCAGGGCCGTGGGGAGCCAGTGTTTTGACAAAGATTTGTCGCTAATTTAAATAAACAAATTGTCTGTAATGGCTTTGTCTTCTGTTTGATGCAAGTGTCACCTTTGTAAAGGAAAATCGAGATAATTATTGTTGCAAAGCAAGCTACCTATTTTTCAAGGTCTATTTTTCTGCTAGGAGTGTGCAGTCAAAAAGTGAGGTTGGGTGGATTTGACTAGGAATTGGGACCTGGGGGTCTCCGCATCACGCGGGCCATGTGGTATACGTCGGACTCTATTGCTTTCTGAATCTTTATTGCATGAGGCTGGCTTTGTATGTTGCTGTTGGGATGATGATCTTTCTCATGTTTCTCTTCCTCCCGTTGATTTTATTATTTCTGATTTCTTGATTTTTGCTGCTCTGAACTTTAGCCATTCTGTATTCCAGTGGGTCCAGTCGAAGTAGAAGATGAGTTTGACCGTAGGGCTCAGCTCACACACAGACTAGGAGGAGCAGCAGAGTTGATACTATTTGTCTTCTGCTTGGCCTTTTGCAGAGCAGAGAGAAGGGGACTGTGATTGTAGGCTTTGCCCTACAGGAGCGCACCCAAGGTTTGGCCTCTTCCAGTGGAAAAAGTAAGACTGATGTACTTCTAATAGCACAGTTCTCACTGTGGTTTTCCATGAAAACCAGAGCTCAGCAGAAGGGAAGAGCTGTTGTCCTCACTTTCTGGTGGTTCCCAAGGACATTTCTCTCTTGTTGTGTTTGGGAAGCAGATGGAAAGAACATCTAGTGCTCACCTCAGCGGTGTGGACAAAACCGATTAGCTTCTGTAACCCGTCTAACCATCTCTTAGTATGTCTGGGTCATGAGACTCTTGTGATCATCTCTAGTTAATGCAGTTGCTGATTTGGAAGCAAACAGGCCTGAGGTGGAGCTCCCGTTGGCAAGAGCCAGGCAGCGTGCTGAGTGCTGAGACCCGCTGCAGCCCCCCGTGGACAGGGACCAGCCTACAGGGTGGGGGTCTAAGCCCCTGCCACTGCCCTTGGGCTTTGTGGAGGGGGAGAGGGGATTTGGAGGCTACTTTCTATCTTGACTCGGGTACAAAGGGGACAAAAACTTCTTTTAGTCACACAGCCTACAGCGCTTTGCTGAAATAATTTCTGTTACCTTTTATCTGCCTCAAAGGAACACTTAAAAAATCATCCTGCCCATAGCGGGTAACCTGATGAGTCTAATTTGGTGGTATGAAAACACAACCACTTGGAGCTTTCCGATCCATGTTCTGGCTAATTAGACACTTCCCCTGCTAGCTTTTGCCTGCTGTGCAGTGTTGCGTGTGTTCAAACAGCCTGTCAAGAGCAGGAGGTGTCTATGTGTGTGCGTTTTGGCTAATATGTTTGTGGAGGTAGGAGTTGATATTAATTGTCAACCCAACAGCAAACAGGATGTACCGTCTCCGGCTGTAAAGGGAGCACGTGCCTTGCTGGTCCCTCAGTCTCTGACAGCCCACAGCCAACCGTGTGCGGTGGCAACATCATGGCCTGCTTTTCCCTTTTGGCTTGTGGTTTTGTTTATTTGGGTAACCTGTGCTTGCAGGCAACATTGGAGACGTTCGAGGGGAGGAAGGATGATGTTCTCCAAGGGGAGCAGGGGTTGAGAGTCACTCACTGTGAGCGGTAGGAGGCTGCGGTGGCGGAGGGAGGATGTGGCAGGACTCGGGGCTCGTGCTGGGGCAGCAAACACACAGCAGCTCGGGGCCAGTGCCGCTTCCAGTCAGTAGACGAGAGGGGATGGAGGCATCCCATCGTGGGGAGACAAGGCTGTGCACTTGAGGGGACTGCTCTGGAAGGGTGGCCGTAACTGTGCAGCCGTTGCCGCTAACCCTCCCAGCATCTGGGCTTACAGCTGTTGTGTGTGGCATGGAGACGGAATGGACTGAACAGTTTGTGTGCGTCTGGGTGCAGCACGGGCTGAACGAGACCTGGCCCGGTGCTGGGTACAGCTTGCAGGTCTGGGTGACTAAGTAACGCTTCCATGCCTGGGGACGACACTGTGGTGCCTTTCCACCAGCACCGAATTGCTTTTGAAAATTAACTTCGTTAGAGGCTTGCTTGTGGAGAAAGTTGGAGCAATGTTTCTTAGGAGGTGGCAAAGCTGCTGGTTTCCCTCCAGGATGGAAAATGTTC